>NC_138870.1:14643899-15843899 GCF_965194805.1 Balaenoptera borealis
TAAACGAACACTGAAGAAGTCCGAAAAACACACACACATGCACACATATCAGTGCTTCTGGTCAATCCTGTACCCCTCTTTTTTTTCCCTGGGTTCAGACTAATGAGGAAGGTTGGGAAAACTGGGATGAGCAGAGCCTGTTATGCAGCTCTGCCCAAGAGGGGCAGAGGGGAGCTGCAGCCTCTTTGGCCCGCCTGCTATTGATTGGACCGGAGGTCACCGGGGAGCGGCTGCCGGTGCTGCATTTCTGAAGCTGGGGTTCAGGGAGCGGCTGGAGAGCTTTGGCTACACCAGACAACAGGAGCCCTGCGCAAGTCAGCCTCTAGTAAGGGTCTGGGAAGAGCCAGGCAATTAGCCTTTGAAGGTCATGGAAAGTTCCCTCCCCCTCTTCTCTCTTTTCACCACCGTATCCAGCCTTCCTTCCCTCCTCCTCCTTTCTTCGTCACCCATACTCCCAACACATCTGAGGAATCCATTCAATTAAATCTCTTTCGGCTCCAGCTGGCTCCGGAGTGAAAGGTCAGTGGAGTTCAGGAGGGAGAAAAGACACTAGGAGGAGCTGGAGCTGGTGGCTACCTCTGACGCTGTCTTTCGTCCCCCTCCACCCTCCCCCACACCTTGCCCACGCTCCCCACTTCTTTTCTACCTACCATCTTTAATGATAACCATTGGTCAATTACTCCCCAGCAGTGAGAGATGCCCGGAAGCATCACTGTGGTGGGGAGGAATCCATCAGGCTTAAAAAAAAAAAAAAAAAAAAAAGAGGATAATGATAACCTGTGGACATAATGTCAGTTTGTTTGCTGTGCTTCTTGAAGGCCTATCACTGTTGGCCGGGGCCAGCCCAGCTGCTTGGAGTCCTTGGTATTCTCCCGTCCTCACATTTTGTCTCGCCTTAAAGAGACCTAATTAGATGAGGGATACTCTGTTCACTTGCCTTTTGACTGGCCTGCTTGGCTCCAGGAATAGAAGAGAAAAAGTAAAGATGACTGAGCCTATTTTCACAAAGCATATGCTTCAAGTTAACCGAGAAACGGCATCTCTAAATATCTCTGGCAATGTAAGAAAATAATTTAGGAGACTTTGAAGGATTTGGCTAGGTATATAGAGATTTTTAAAAATTATATTAAGACCATATAGTTTAAGTAATTGATATTAAAAAAAAATTAGTGAAAGAATTCATTAGACAAAAGTAGTTCAGGAAGAAAGTTTGGAGAAATTTTATATACATATATACATATTACACATACAAAGACATCTTATTGTTTTCTTTTTTGTTTAGGGAAGATAAACTTAGAACGGTTCCTATTCATTATCTGATAAATATTTATTTAACATAATGTGGGAAATAATATGAGCACTGGGTTATGCAAGGTGATTATCAATACCAGTTTGAACAAGGTGTGGCCTTTCCTTCACATAACTTAGAATATGTCACATTGAATATTTAGGCATAAATATTTTATATTATGTTGCTGTAGTATTTTCTTTTAACTTAGTGATCTTACTGTGCCTATACGCTTCTATTCTCTTTATATCTCTGTTTTCTTAAAGTATGGGGTTACAGATTCTAGTACAACTAATATCTTACTTGCAATCAGATTTTTTTCTGCATCATTTGATGAACCAAACTACATTTTCCTATATTCCTATTAAACTATTTGATGATGCTTTTTATTTTGTTGTATAATTGGGTGAGCAATCATGTGATAAACATAAGTTTGGTATGAAATCAAAGAAGCAATCTTAAAAACAATGGGTATATTTTCAGGAAAGTTTCTAAGATGTTAAATGTGTTAGAAGGAAGGATTGTAGAAAAAGTATTACTTCCTTGTAGATTTTATGATTACAAATATAAAACTGTGAAAGACATCTAATATAGTTGATGGATGATAGTTTTCTTTTATAACCTAACATTATACTTTTTGAAATGTGTATAAGAGGTAGAAAGGTGTGTGTTTAGCTAAATTAAAAATGAGTGTGGGGGGGCAAAAAGGTAAAAAGAAAAAAAAATTTACCTCAAAAAAAAAAAATGCAAGCCAACCTGAGATTAATGATAGGAGGTGGAGTGTTGTGTTCTAGGCACTTAGAAAAATGAAAAAAAAAAAAAGATAATAAACATAGGAGAGACACAGTGCAGGGTTTTTCCAAGTTACAGGTTCTAACATAAAATTTTAACAAACAGACTTTATAATTCAACTCAGAAAACCATTTTTTTCAGGAGCCAAGAAAATATAGTCCCAAATTATGGTTCATCTTAAACTAAGTATAACACCTAGGATACATTGATGTGTGTGTGTGTGTGTGTGTGTGTGTGTGTGTGTGTATGTGTTTTTCCCACAAAGATACAGAAAGTAGTAGGAACAAGTCATAAGACTGACTTACCTCCCAGGGCATGGCAAAAAAAATGGATTATTTCTTATATTTAAGGGCTCACTTTACCAAAAATTAAAAAAAAAAATGTCTGGCACATAAAAAGCACCCAACAAATTTTAACAATGGTGAGGATGATTGTTATTATTATCTCCTACAGGGTTTAGCATGAGCCTTAAAGATCCTTTTTGGTCATTTTGTCTACAATGTGGGGCATACACTGGATGGGCAAGAGTGGGTACAAGTTGACAGGAGGTAATGTGGAAAAATTGAATAATGGTGAAGATGGTTAAAAGGGAAAGAGATGCACTTGAGAGATACCGCAGAGGTAAAATCAAGAAGGCCTCTTCAACAAGTGATGCTGGGAAAACCGGACAGCTACATGTAAAATAATAAAATTAGAACATTCTCTAACACCATATACAAAAATAAACTCAAAATGGATTAAAGACCTAAATGTAAGACCAGATACTATAAAAATCCTAGAATAAAACATAGGTAGAATGCTCTTTGACATAAATCTCAGCAATATTTTTGTGTTTCTCTCTCCTAGAGTAAAGGAAATAAAAGCAAAAATAAACAAATTAAGTTAATTAAACTTAAAAGCTTTTGTACAGCAAAGGAAATCATCGACAAAATGAAGAGACAACTCACTGAATGGGAGAAAATATTTGCAAATGATATTACCGATAAGAAGTTAATATCCAACATATATAAACAGCTCATACAACTCAACATCAAAAAAAAAACCAAAACAACAACAACTTGACTAAAAAAATGGGCAGAAGAACTGAATAGACATTTTTCCAAAGAGGAAATGCAGGTGGCCAACTGGCACATGAAAAGATGCTCAACTTTGCTAATCATCAGGGAAATGCAAGTCAAAACCACAATGAGATATCACCTCACAGCTGTCAGAATGGTTATCATCAAAAAGAACACAAATAACAAATGTTGGCAGGGATGTGCAGAAAATGGAACCCTTGTACATTGTTGAGAATGCAAATTGGTGTAGCCACTGTGGAAACAGTATGGAGATCCTCAAAAAACTAAAAATATTGATAGAACTGCCATATGACCCAGCAATTCCACTCCTGGGTATGTATTTGAAAAAAACCCCACTAATTCGAAGAGATACATGCACCCCAATGTTCATAGCAGCATTATTTACAATTGCCAAGAGATGGAAGCAACCTAAGTGTCCATCAACAGGTGAGTGGATAAAGAAGATGTGGTATAAACATATATATATATATATATATACACACACAAACACACACACAATGGAATACTACCATTTGCAGCCACATGGATAGACTTGGAGGGCATTACACTAATTGAAATAAGTCAGACAGAGAAAGACAAATATTGTATTATATCACTTACATGTGGAATCTAAAAAGTACAACAAACTAGAGAATATAACAAAAAAGAAGCAGACTCACAGATATAGAGAACAAACTAGTGGTTACCAGTGGGGAGAGGGAAGGAAGGAGGAGCAACAAAGGGGTGGGGGAGTGGGAGATATAAACTACTGAGTGTAAGATAGGCTCAAGGATGTATTGTACAACATGGGGAGCATAGCCAATATTTTATAATAACTGTAAATGGAAAATAACCTTTAAAAATTGTATAATTTTTTTAAAAAGTTAAATAAAAAACCCAAGGCCTGTTGCTGAGTTGCATATGGGGGGTGAGGATATGCCAAAGATGAGAAAATCAGAAGCCTTATAATGACACGCTAACAGCATGAAATGAATCCTTATTTTGTTTCTCTGCTCTCCCAGCCCCCATCTTTTCCTACTGTGATACCTCTTTCTTTTCTTCCAATAATAAAGAAACATCAGAAAAATAAAAGCCAGGACCAAAAGGAGGCACCAGGTATAGGAGCATGAACTATTTGGCAACATGCAGCAGAAACAGGAGACTCCCTTCATCTGAATTTTGGCTTTTTGGTGCCAGTATGTGAAGAAGGAATCATAACTGGGCAGAAAGAGCGGGAATAAGACAAGAAAGGAAGGAAAATTAAATAGAAATAAAATGTCTGACTAGCAATGGGGAAGCAGTTCCCACCCCTGGGTCTGGAAGGAGGGGGTAAGTAGAAGTGTCATCTGATCTCAGTGAGGAGCCCAGGGATGGTGTCTCACGCTCTCTCTGCCTGTCCTCCCATTTACTGCTGGAACGTGAGCAGTCAGTCAACAAGAGGGCCTGGGGTATGCAGTCCCGAAGGGAGGGCATCCTGGGACAGTGCAGGCCAGACAAGGGCCCCGGAACCCTTGAGAATCACCAGGACACTTGACTTATTCCATATAAAGTGTGTGTGCAGCTTATTGCCTTCATTCACACCCATTTATTTATAAATATTTGTTGAGCTTCCAAAAAAAAAAAAAGAAATAAAATGTATGAATTTATTAAATAAATAAATAAGTAACATAAGCAGTTTAAAAAAAAAATTGAACGTCTGTAAGGAATTTGGGCTGGGGGTGTAGGCATCAAGTAGAGAATAGAGGGACCAGACCTACTGTGGCTGTAAAGGGTATGGGATGGGGCCAAGGACTGAGTGATGGGGAGAGGGAAATGTTCTGCTGATGAAGAAATGAGAGACTGTTTCTAGCCCCACCAATAAGCATTTGAGTGTGGAGAGTACCCAACCCCACAAGGATTCCATGAGACAGCACCTGTGTTCATGGACTCTGAAACATTGTAGGGAACTATAAGAAAAAAAAAAAAAAAGTGTGATCTGAATTGAGGTTTTGTTGTTGTTGTTTTTAGTTCCAGAAAGATTGTAAAGACACATGGGAAGAAGTGGCATATGTAATCACATACTTTTAAGTTCTTCAAATTTAGTATTATCTTTTTTAAATTACACAAGACAATACTTGGTGCCATTTGGTATTTTATAAACAATCTGTCTGGAACTCTTCCATTTATATGTACATAAAATAGTATGCAGCATATCTTATGGATGCAGATATTTGTTTACATGTGTACATGCCCCCACCTGTGCAGAATTACCTGATCCTACCAACTAAGGAATGTGATTATCCATCTTTGTTGTGCCTGCCCAACTGTGGTATATCTCAGGAAATCTTTCAATAGTTAAAGGAATCTTTAACTCATTCATTGAACAAGTATTTATAAAGCACCCAGCGTGTGTTGGGCATTATGCCAATTGCTGAGCCTACAGGGATGAAAACATGAAGGAAGAAAACACTCATCTTCTGTTCTCATGAACTTAGAGTCTAGCAGGGAAGGAAGGCATTGTACACATATTTATGAGTGTACTAAATCAACAGAGGCACCTGGGGGATTAGAGAAGCATAAAACAGGCCAACCAAATCTAGTCAAAATATATTTCTGTATCATCAGTCATTGGCTACAGCCCGGGGTTACTCCTAGGTAACTCTGAATTTCTGTACATCGGGCAAAATTGTTTTAGTACCCCAAGGAAAGTTCTCTAATGAAGAGTTGAAGGTATGGGTTGTTGATGCAAAAGCACAGGGATCCCGGGAAAGGACGCAAAGAAACCATCACAAAAGCAATTTGAGGGGATCTGAGCAGAGAGTTGATAGTGTCTGCTATAGGCGTCAAACAGGATTTTGCAGCTGATGTCTTTTTATATGGGTTATACAAGTGGGGGGTCATTTTATTTACTGATATAGGAAAAATATAGGAGAAGGAATATGCTGGGGCAAAAAATGTGGGTGATACGATGAATTAACTCTGGACTGAATTTGTGATTCACCATTTTAAAGTTTAGTAAGCAGTTGGATATGTAAGTTTAAGGCTTAAAAGAGAGGTCTGATGTAGAGATATAGATTTCAGAGTTGTTCTATAAAGAGAGCAATTGAAACCTGGGAGTGAATAAAATTGTCTAGGAAGGGTGAGCAAGATGAAATTAGAAGTAGGCCTAGAAAAATCCCTGGGTAATCCCAATATTTCATGGTCAGGTAGAAGTAAAAGAAATTGCAAAGGAGATTGAGAAGGAGTAACAGAGAGTAGGACAACCAGAAGAGTTTGGCCTCTGAAAAAGTTAGTAAACAGAACTTAGGTGATTCTGGACTCCAAATAAAATATGGATTTAAAATTATTAATCAGATTTAGTCATAGTATATTATTTTGACCCTATTGAGCATAGTTTCGGTGGAGAGGTGGTAATGATTAGAGGAAGGTGATGAGTAGGAGAGAAAAATATTATAATTAAAGTGGGTCGAGGAGTGAGTGAGAGGTAAGAAAATGAAAAATGAAACCCATGTTCTGATATAAATGATGCACCAATTACAAATATGTACCATAGGGACAAATACTTGCCTCAAATGGAATACAGTTTATAGGTACTCTTTAATCAGGAGTAACTAAGAGTTCCTGACCTTATGCTGGTCTTAGGCCAGGTAACATCTTCTTTTGTTGCCTTGTTTTTATATTTTAAAATATAGCTCATGTTTCTGCATTCCATACTAGCTCACTTTCTGGAATCATTAGGAATAATGGTAACTGTACACGTTTGTACAAGTTCCTTGCTTTTCTGATTGCAATTTTTAGCATTTTATTGCTAGACTTTCTACCTCTACCTAACTGCATTGCTAACCTTCACTTTTCTCACTCTTCTTATGTCTATGTATGTTCATAATTACTACTGCACAAATCCAAGTAAATGGGAAGTGAAAATGGAAGCTATTCTTTCTTATATGGATTATTTTAAATACAAACATTCTCTCCTACATTGTGGAAGAACGTTCCTATGAGGTAAGGAAGGGCGCTGTAGATTTCTGTAACCTTGGGTGAACAACAAAAAAATTTTTCTGAGTACAGTACAACCTGAAAAACTTATTTCTGCCAAACTCCAATGCCCTTTTTTTTTTTTTTCCAATGCCCTTTTTTATGGTACTTTCATGAATCACATCACAAATATTTTCCCTGCAAAGGAATAATTTGTGCTTAAGAAAGAGTGAAATTTGTCTGAAAACTTTGAATCCTTGCTTATTTGGTTTTGTCTTGTTTTGGCTTTGGAGAGAAGTTATTTTATGATATAATAATTAATTTTTTAAATTGAGATATAATTGGCATATATTAGTTTCAGGTGTATAATATAAAGATTCAATATTTGCATATCTAGTAAAGTGATCATCAACATTAGTCTAGTTAACATCTATCACCACACATGGTTATGAAAATATTTTTTCTGGTGATGAGAACTTTTAAGATCTACTTTCAAATATAAAATACAGTATTATTAATTATAATCATTTACTGTATGTTAATCCCCATGACATCTATTTTATAACTGAAAGTTTGTGCCTTTTGACCCCTTTCACCCATTTTATACTACTTCACCCTTGATTTTTAACTGTATAATGTTCTTTAATCCAGATCACATTTATGAGTTTAAATATATTTCTGTTGAGTGGTTTGCTGGCCATCTTATGGTTAGCACTTAGGACAAAGAGGAAAAGAGACACCGTTGAACGAAAGCACACCTGGGAAGCAATGGTTCAATTCAAAACCAGCCCTGAGCTCAGCAAAAGTTGAGATAGACAGCCATAGTCAGAGGTAATTTCAATAACTAGTGCTAATATTCACTATCCAAAAAACAACAAATAGAAATAAAAGAGAATTTTATTAGTACAAAAGCTTTAAATGCTATTCTTTTATACATAAGAACTGACACTACTGAGGCATTCTTTAGTTATAAAAAGATGACACTTTTTAAACCACCAGATTTTTGAAAGGAGAATCCCTATCCTTATTCTCTGCCACACATTGTATAGTATAGTAGTATTTTTTCCTCCCTCCTCTCTTCCTCCCTCTCTCCATTTCTTTCTTCCTTCCTGCCTTCCTTCTTTCATTCCCTTCCTTCCTTTCTTCCGTTTTATCAACATCATTTTCTTCATTACTGGTCTGCTAATTTCTTAATATCTTTCTAATATCTTAGTATAATATCCCTAAACTGAGTTTATGAGTATATGACCATGACAATACCTATGAACCTATGGCACAGGTTTCTAAAAACTGTGTAAGGGTGATAGTGATGATAATTATAATACAGCAATATTACAAGAGTGATGTTTTTGTTATCATGAGAAATTGAGAGACTATTAGAAATACCATTATAGTGCTGACTTTCCAGATTATTGGGCAGACAGTCATGTTGATGGATATCCAAAAATGTTTATTGACTGATATCTATTCCTTCATGTGGGAGGTCAAAAACTCTCTTTTTCGCAAAATGTATTGAGTATTTTGGGCCAGTAGATTTGTATTGAGAATTTTCTCTGTTAGTTTAAACCAGTTATATTCTCTCTAGAAAGAACATTTGTCACAGAGTAATAATAAAGATTACATAGTTGACAATTATTAAGCATTTCCATGTATCCATAGTTATTCTAAGGGCTTTTCATAACTTTCTTATTAAATATAAAAACATTACATGAATGCTTATGCAAATATATTTTTTCTTGAAATTGCAAGAGTATATAGGAAAATTTATTCTAGGTGGGAAATGGATATGTTTACAAATTTTTAATATCTGTAATCATTACCCAAGAGAAGCTTAAGAAAAAATAAAATTCCCTTGATCACATCCAAGGCCTTGTTTATCCATTTAAAAAGTGTCATTATAACTCTACTCAGGTTTCATTGTAGCTGCCTACAGGGCTAATTTAAGCATCAGGTGTTTGTGCAAAGTACTCACTTATTTGATAGAGCAAGAGGACTTTTTGTATTCGTAATAGGGACTGGTTTATAAACTCTATTCTTGGGTTTAAATCTGGAGCTCCATGTAAACCAAGTTACCTTGATCTGACCATCTATAGGATAGAAGTATTTTTATGAATGAGTTTCACAGAATGCTGTTAGGAAGTAACACAAAGATTGCTTAAATAGTAATATAAGAGTTAAAGATTCCAACCACATTTTGATTGGACTATATTGATACATTACTATGAAATTAGTAACCTCTGGCATATGGAAATGTAATCCTTCTAGAAGAATGAAATAAAGTAGTCTTCAGTTTTTAGTGCCTTAGCATAAAATATTCCTGCTTTTTAATATATTTTAACACTTAGTATTTAATTATTGTCTTACAAAATTGAATCCTCTTCAAGAAACCTTACCAAGGACCACTATAGCAACAATAAATTAAGTTTTAGAAGCACAGAGTTTCTTTCAAAGATAACCAAGGCACAAGCAGATTTTGACATCTCCATGTTGTAAATGCTAGACTGGACATCTAGCATCTGCTGACCTCTTCTTGTTCTAATAATAGAACCAAAATTTTCTTTTGGGGAACCATCTACCTTTATTCTTAGTCATGTAGTTTGGGGAGGATTTATTTATTTATTTACTCATTGAAAAATTATTAATTGAGTGATTTATGTGTGCCAGGCACTATTCTAGAATCACAAAATACAAAAATGAACACCAGACAAAAAATGTCATCCCGCTTATGCAAAGACGACAAAAGTTTATAAGGTGAAAGGTGATGTTTGTTGGTGCTTATGAGTAAGAGAAGCTCTTTCTCTGGATTTGAAGGTGTGGAGATGTGAACTCTGGAGCTTCCAGCAGCCCTCTCACCTCCATGTAGGGAGCCAGCTCAATAATAAAGCCAACATAAAGAAGACAGAGCTAAAAGGATTCAGGTGAAAACAAACAAAGAAACAAAGAAACAAAATGCCTTATGGCATTTTTGAGATTCTGGATTAAGCCATGCTTGAAGTCAGAACTGTTCCTGAAGTAATGTGAGCTAAAAATTTCACGTTTAGGTCATTGAAAATTAGATTTTCTAACACTTGCAAGTGAAAGAATCTTATCTTATGTACTTAAATTCTAAGATAAAGATGAAAATATTGGTCAATATTTCCTTGTTAACGTCTAAGAATTCCTGACAAAAACTGATCTACATTAACATTATTTACATTAATGTCTATAATAACTTTTAAAATGTGCTGTGCATATACCAATGATATAGTCAAAAGTCTACTATAGTTTCTTTCCATTTTTCAGATGTCAAAATTGAGTGAAAAGCATTCTTTTTGACTAATGATAAGGAATGGGAGCAATTAGTAAAACTAGATTTAGCCCCTCAGATTTATAATAGACTTTTTAAAATTCCTATTGGATTACACAATTTCTGATTATTCATTATAAATCTGTGGTTTGGGTTGGCAAAATTTAAGGCTCTTAAAATTTTTAAAAATATGAATTTCTCCATATATTTACACGTAGAATAAAGCTAGACTAAAACTACACCTATTATATTGTTAACTACCTAAATTAACTACTCTTATATAAACATAAATGTATTAAATCCTTATTTCATGTTAATTTGTACAATTCTCTGGCCTGTCTGAAGTCTAAAGCCCCAATATACTTTAGTGTCTTATCAAATTCCATTCAGATGCAAGCCAAATTTAACCATATATTCAAGAGTATATTCTGTTTGACACACATATAAGTCTACTGTGACCTACTTAAAATTAAACATTGTATAATCTCTTCAAGCTCTCAAAGATTTTCACTATTTCTTCTCCCCCTCCCAAACTGAATCATGTATTACTTTATTTATATTTGAAACTCTGCTGACCTTGATGTCTCTAATTGAAAATTGTAGACTTTGGAAACATTGAATTACACATAAAATGAGACCAGTGGTGAAATCATGATTGCAAAATTTTCTGACATACTGTTGTTTCCATTTACAACATAAGGTTCATGGAATAAACGTTCTGAATGCTTACCATAATATTTGCATCTTGCTTATAACAAATTGCTAACCGGTAAGTTTATGGGGTAACATATGGGTCTCAGTTCTTTAGTTGGCGGCAGTTAAACAAATCCTACATTTTTGCACACAAATAAATGCTTGAGAAAGAAACTACCCATTTTATGTAATCATATGTCCATTTGGATGTAGGTCAGGAAGGACTTGCTAGTGTGTTAGCAGCCATAAAAAACCTGCCCCATGCTAATTACTGTTTAGTTGCAGGGGTTGGTTCAGCTAGCTATGCATATGTTATGGCCCATATGTACAAACCTTCCCATTTGTAGAGAGGCCAGATGGGCCCTCCCAAAGCATGAACCTTCCCTGCTACATGGATTAACTATGAAAGGTTTAAACTGCTTACACTCTAGTGCCTATATTTTTTATAGTTATTAGGGACTTTTAATGCAGAAAGGACCCTACTTGTTCATGCAGATTTCTCCAAATGGGCCATCACTTTCACTTTGAAGTACACATGAAACAATCATTCTTATTTTTTCACAGATTTTTTTTAGTGGATTTTAGATTAGCTTGCTCAAACTGCACAGTATGGAAGGGAATTATATATACTGATTATCTGTATTTATTGTATCAAATAGAATATATGCACATGGGGTTGATCTCCCTCAAACCACAATAATTTGAAATTAAATTTAATTTCTGTGGAAGAGTAAAATACTGAGATTTCTATAAAAACAAAATATGTAAACTATTGTTGGATGTGACTTATCTGGGAAAACATTTCAGACACTAAAATAAATAATTTTTAAACATTTTTGAAGCAAAAATTATGCTCACTACATACCATTCTGTGGCAAAATCAACATAAGGAGTACAACTCTTGGCTTAATTCCTGCTATTATATTTGAATAAAATTTATTTTCATATAAAATATTCTGAATTAATGCTCTTAAAAATTTTACATCAAACTATTATTTTTTAGTCTTTATTGATAATAAATTTGATGTTGTTCTTCTAGTCATATGGCTTACTATTGACTGAATCTGAAAGCCTATAATTAAATAAAGTTAAGGGATGTGCTATACTATGTAATTATTGAAATGTCACCGTCTTTAGAATCGTTCACACTATACCCTCAAGTTTAGGAGAAAACTGATACAATTTTTAAAAATTCTAGAGGGAAAGCACTTAAGCAAGTCAACTGTCTTATCCCAAATAGGTCACCAAGTTAAAGAAAAATAAAACTCTAAATGTAAACGTTACTTAAAATTTGTATATTTAACAAAATTCTGTCTTCAAGTTTCTGAATCATTAGATATGATAGTCCACCCACTATTACTCACTATATTTTCATATTTGGTTCAGGAAATAAAAATCAAAATTTGTTAATTTTGACAGTTACAAAGAACCTTATTGATGGATTCAGGATATAAAACTTACAGGTTTTGAAAAAGTATGTGAAAATATGGACATCAGAGAAATAAAGGAAAATGGAGGCGAGAGAGCTCCAAAATAAACAAATAAGATAAATTTAGAAACTACTAGTGATTGTGTAGTATCTGTTATGAGTGGAAGTACCTTGCCTGTAATGAACCATTTACCTTTTTGACATTATTTTCTATCCTTTATACAGCAAGTTTCCTATTTTTTGAGTTTTATTTTAGAAGATAGGTTAATGAAATACCTCAACCTTCCATAACTGAATGATTTTTGCTGTACGAAAAAAAAGAAGCAACGGCTTCATGAATCAGTTATAAAAAATTCTGAGTGTATGAAAGAACACCTCCTTTTTGTAATATTATGAAAATTCCTATTAAGAATTGTGTCCATAAATTAGCTAAACCAGATTATGAAGTTGTCATTGTAAATTCTATATTTTTGTATCCTTTTGATGAAGAAAAATGTCAGTTTCTTATATAATACATAATAATTTTAATGTCATAGATTTAATTTTGTTAATTCTTTAATCACTTCTGATTAAAACTGGGAAAATAGTTTAGGTTGTCTATAATTCTGTTAATCCATATGTAACAGGAGGAACATTTTACACAAATAATTTTTGAATCATCATATTATATTATATTACCTTGGAAATAATAATAACCAGAATTCACCTAACAAAGTGTTTCTCAACCTCAGCAGTACTGGCTTATTGGGCCAGTAATTGTTGTAGGGGGCTGTCCCATTACAGGATGTTTAGAAGCATCCCTGGCCTCTAACCACTAGAGGCCAGTAGCACTTCCCCAGTTGTTATGACCAAAATATCTCCAGATATTGCCAAATGTCTCCTGGAGGGCAAAATAATTCCCAGTTGAGGACCATTGACCTAAACATGACTATTGATGAATAAAGTCTTATCTGTTTCATGTTAAAACAGAAAAAGTCATTGATAGTAACAAAATCTTAAAAAACACTTATTTTTATAAAATATAAAACAAAATCCAGTGTATCGTCTATTTTTATAATTAAATGGGAACTAACATGAGAATTTTTGTTTGTAATACTTTCTCAAGTATGGAAATTTCTTAAATCATCAAAACTTTTGAAATAAGGCAAATTCATCATTCTTTACTTAGAGAGAAAAGAGAAGTGTAAAAATAACCACAACTTGACAATGGCAGGAATTGAAATTGTTTTTTGGCTCATGCAGGTAATATTCAAATAGTAATATATAATGGTTCTTTAAAAAACTTAATGTGATTTAAACTACATAAGCACATCCTGTGGAATCAGTAAAGGAGTATAGACAGTGGAAATCAAACAAACAAAACACAAATCATCCCGCCATTTTTTTTTTTCAAGATTTTGACTCCAAGCCAATTTCACTTGGTTGCAGAAGTTGGAAAAGACAATTAGCAAAGAAGTTTTCCTATGATCTGCTGTGGGGTGTGTGTGTGTTACTAATGGTAATAAACTGCAACTTAACTGGAAATAATATTTACATAGAGTGTCTGTATCATTCCTAATCACCACTGTGTGTGTTTCAAATGACACTACAACAGTATTTGATTTATAAGCAGTGACATGGAATATAAAACAAGAGGGGCCTCCCATCAAGCCTCTTAGATAGCCTCAACCACCAGAGGGCAGACAGCAGAAGCAAGAAAAACTACAATCCTGCAGCCTGTGGACCAAAAACCACAGTTACAGAAAGATAGACAAGATGAAAAGGCAGAGGGCTATGTACCAGATGAAGGAACAAGAAAAAACCCCAGAAAAACAACTAAATGAAGTGGAGATAGGCAACCTTCCAGAAAAAGAATTCAGAATAATGATAGTGAAGATGATCCAGGACCTCGGAATAAGAATGGAGGCAAAGGGGCTTCCCTGGTGGTGCAGTGGTTGAGAATCTGCCTGCCAATGCAGGGGACATGGGTTCGAGCCCTGGTCTGGGAAGATCCCACATGCCGCAGAGCAAATAGGCCCGTGAGCCACAACTGCTGAGCCTGCGCGTCTGGAGCCTGTGCTCCGCAACAGGAGAGGCCGCGATGGTGAGAGGCCCGCGCACCGCGATGAGGAGTGGCACCCCGCTTGCCACAACTGGAGAGGGCCCTCGCACGGAAATGAAGACCCAACATAGCCATAAATAAATAAATTAAAAAAAAAAAAAAAAAAAAAGAATGGAGGCAAAGATTGAGAAGATGCAAGAAATGATTAACAAAGACCTAGAAGAATTAAAGAACAAACAAACAGAGATGACCAATACAATAACTGAAATGAAAACTACACTAGAAGGAATCAATAGCAGAATAACTGAGGCAGAAGAACGGATAAGTGACCTGGAAGACAGAATGGTGGAATTCACTGTCACAGAACAGAATAAAGAAAAAAGAATGAAAAGAAATGAAGACAGCCTAAGAGACCTCTGGGACAACATTAAACGCAACAACATTCGCATTATAGGGGTCCCAGAAGGAGAAGAGAGAGAGAAAGGACCCGAGAAAATATTTGAAGAGATTATAGTCGAAAACTTCCCTAACATGGGAAAGGAAATAGCCACCCAAGTCCAGGAAGCGCAGAGAGTCCCATACAGGATAAACCCAAGGAGAAACACGCCGAGACACATAGTAATCAAAGTGGCAAAAATTAAAGACAAAGAAAAATTATTGAAAGCAGCAAGGGAAAAATGACAAATAACATACAAGGGAACTCCCATAAGGTTAACAGCTGATTTCTCAGCAGAAACTCTACAAGCCAGAAGGGAGTGGCATGATATACTTAAAGTGATGAAAGGGAAGAACCTACAACCAAGATTACTCTACCCAGCAAGGATCTCATTTAGATTTGATGGAGAAATCAAAAGCTTTACAGACAAGCAAAAGCTACGAGAATTCAGCACCACCAAACCAGCTCTACAACAAATGCTAAAGGAACTTCTCTAAGTGGGAAACACAAGAGAAGAAAAGGACCTACAAAAACAAACCCAAAACAATTAAGAAAATGGTCACAGGAACATACATATCGATAATTACCTTAAACGTGAATGGATTAAATGCCCCAACCAAAAGACATAGACTGGCTGAATGGATACAAAAACAAGACCCATATATATGCTGTCTACAAGAGACCCACTTTAGACCTAGGGACACATACAGACTGAAAGTGAGGGGATGGAAAAAGATATTCCATGCAAATGGAAATCAAAAGAAAGCTGGAGTAGCTATAGTCATATCAGATAAAATAGACTTTAAAATAAAGAATGTTACAAGAGACAAGGAAGGACACTACATAATGATCAAGGGATCAATCCAAGAAGAAGATATAACAATTATAAATATATATGCACCCAACATAGGAGCACCTCAATACATAAGGCAACTGCTAACAGCTATAAAAGAGGAGATCGACAGTAACACAATAATAGTGGGGGACTTTAACACCTCACTTACACCAATGGACAGATCATCCAAAATGAAAATGAATAAGGAAACAGAAGCTTTAAATGACATAACAGACCAGTTAGATTTAATTGATATATATAGGACATTCCATCCAAAAACAGCAGATTACACGTTCTTCTCAAGTGCGCACGGAACATTCTCCAGGATAGATCACATCTTGGGTCACAAATCAAGCCTCAGTAAATTTAAGAAAATTGAAATCATATCAAGCATCTTTTCGGACCACAGCGCTCTGAGATTAGAAATGAATTACAGGGAAAAAAACGTAAAACAGACAAACACATGGAGGCTAAACAATACGTTACTAAATAACCAAGAGATCACTGAAGAAATCAGAGAGGAAATCAAAAAATACCTAGAGAAAAATGACAATGAAAACACGACGACCCAAAACCTATGGGACGCAGCAAAAGCAGTTCTAAGAGGGAAGTTTATAGCTATAAAAGCCTACCTCAAGACACAAGTAAAATCTCAAGTAAACAATCTAACCTTACACCTAAAGAAACTAGAGAAAGAAGAACAAAGAAAACCCAAAGTTAGCAGAAGGAAAGAAATCATAAAGATCAGAGCAGAAATAAATGAAATAGAAACAAAGAAAACAATAGCAAAGATCAATAAAACTAAAAGTTGGTTCTTTGAGAAGATAAACAAAATTGATAAGCCATTAGCCAGACTCATCAAGAAAAAGAGGGAGAGGACTCAAATCAATAAAATCAGAAACGAAAAAGGAGAAGTTACAACAGACACCGCAGAAATACAAAGCATCCTAAGAGACTACTACAAGCAACTTTATGCCAATAAAATGGACAACCTGGAAGAAATGGACACATTTTTAGAAAGGTATAACCTTCCAAGACTGAACCAGGAAGAAACAGAAAATATGAACAGACCAATCACAAGTAATGAAATTGAAACTGTGATTAAAAATCTTCCAACAAACAAAAGTCCAGGACCAGATGGCTTCACAGGTGAATTCTATCAAACATTTAGAGAAGAGCTAACACCTATCCTTCTCAAACTCTTCCAAAAAATTGCAGAGGAAGGAACACTCCCAAACTCATTCTATGAGGCCACCATCACCCTGATACCAAAACCAGACAAAGACACTACAAAAAAAGAAAATTACAGACCAATATCACTGATGAATATAGATGCAAAAATCCTCAACAAAATACTAGCAAACAGAATCCAACAACACATTAAAAGGATCATACACCACGGTCAAGTGGGATTTATCCCAGGGATGCAAGGATTCTTCAATATACGCAAATCAATCAATGTGATACACCATATTAACAAATTGAAGAATAAAAACCATATGATCATCTCAATAGATGCAGAAAAAGCTTTTGACAAAATTCAACACCCATTTATGGTAAAAACTCTCCAGAAAGTGGGCATAGAGGGAACCTACCTCAACATAATAAAGGCCATATATGACAAACCCACAGCAAACATCATTCTCAATGGTGAAAAACTGAAAGCATTTCCTCTAAGATCAGGAACGAGACAAGGATGTCCACTCTCACCACTATTATTCAACATAGTTCTGGAAGTCCTAGCCACGGCAATCAGAGAAGAAAAAGAAATAAAAGGAATACAAATTGGAAAAGAAGAAGTAAAACTGTCACTGTTTGCGGATGACATGATACTATACATAGAGAATCCTAAAACTGCCACCAGAAAACTGCTAGAGCTAATGAATGAATATGGTAAAGTTGCAGGATACAAAATGAATGCACAGAAATCTCTTGCATTCCTATACACTAATGATGAAAAATCTGAAAGAGAAATTATGGAAACACTCCCATTTACCATTGCAACAAAAAGAATAAAATACCTAGGAATAAACCTACCTAGGGAGACAAAAGACCTGTATCCAGAAAACTATAAGACACTGATGAAAGAAATTAAAGATGATACCAACAGATGGAGAGATATACCATGTTCTTGGATTGGAAGAATCAACATTGTAAAAATGAGTATACTACCCAAAGCAATCTACAGATTCAATGCAATCCCTATCAAATTACCAATGGTATTTTTTACAGAGCTAGAACAAATCATCTTAAAATTTGTATGGAGTCACAAAAGACCCCGAATAGCCAAAGCAGTCTTGAGGGAAAAAAATGGAGCTGGAGGAATCAGACGCCCTGACTTCAGACTATACTACAAAGCTACAGTAATCAAGACAATATGGTACTGGCACAAAAACAGAAACATTGATCAATGGAACAAGATAGAAAGCCCAGAGATTAACCCACGCACCTATGGTCAACTAATCTATGACAAAGGAGGCAAAGATATACAATGGAGAAAAGACAGTCTCTTCAATAAGTGGTGCTGGGAAAACTGGACAGCTACATGTAAAAGAATGAAATTAGAATACTCCCTAACACCATACACAAAAATAAACTCAAAATGGATTAGAGACCTAAATATAAGACTGGACACTATAAAACTCTTAGAGGAAAACATAGGAAGAACACTCTTTGACATAAATCACAGCAAGATCTTTTTTGATCCACCTCCTAGAGTAATGGAAATAAAAACAAAAATAAACAAATGGGACCTAATGAAACTTCAAAGCTTTTGCACAGCAAAGGAAACCATAAACAAGACGAAAAGACAACCCTCGGAATGGGAGAAAATATTTGCAAATGAATCAACGGACAAAGGATTAATCTCCAAAATATATAAACAACTCATTCAGCTCAATATTAAAGAAACAAACACCCCAATCCAAAAATGGGCAGAAGACTTAAATAGACATTTCTCCAAAGAAGACATACAGACGGCCATGAAGCACGTGAAAAGATGCTCAACATCACTAATTATTAGAGAAATGCAAATCAAAACTACAATGAGGTATCACCTCACTCTTGTTAGAATGGGCATCATCAGAAAATCTACAAACAACAAATGCTGGAGAGGGTGTGGAGAAAAGGGAACCCTCTTGCACTGTTGGTGGGAATGTAAATTGATACAGCCACTATGGAGAACAGTATTGAGGTTCCTTAAAAAACTAAAAATAGAATTACCATATGACCCAGCAATCCCACTACTGAGCATATACCCAGAGAAAACCGTAATTCAAAAAGACACATGCACCCGAATGTTCATTGCAGCACTATTTACAATAGCCAGGTCATGGAAGCAACCTAAATGCCCATCGACAGACGAATGGATAAAGAAGATGTGGTACATATATACAATGGAGTATTACTCAGCCATAAAAAGAAACGAAATTGAGTCATTTGTTGAGACGTGGATGGATCTAGAGACTGTCATACGGAGTGAAGTAAGTCAGAAAGAGAAAAACAAATATCGTATATTAATGCATGTATGTGGAACCTAGAAAAATGGTACAGATGAGCTGGTTTGCAGGGCAGAAGTTGAGACACAGATGTAGAGAATGGACATATGGACACCAAGGGGGGAAAACTGCGGTGGGGTGGGGATGGTGGTGTGCTGAATTGGGCGATTGGGATTGACATGTATACACTGATGTGTATAAAATTGATGCCTAATAAGAACCTGCAGTATAAAAAAACAAACAAACAAAACAACTAATACTAAACTTTCATTGGGTTATTTGTATGGAAATATGTTAATATAAATGTTTCAGACATTACATGAAATTTCTAAAAATCTTATATTTGTATTTGTATGGAAATATGTATAGAAATATGTTGATATAAATGTTTCAGACATTACATGAAATTTCTAAAAATCTTATATGTTCTGGTATAATGTTATAAGTAATAATCCTAGTTATTACTTTAAAATGTATATCTCAGAAATAACTAATTTTCTTGTCAACTGCATTATTATGAACTCTCATCAAATCTTTAACTGGTCATTTTTAAGTCTTTTCTCATTTACAGACAGTTCTGGGTGTACTCTGATGCTTTTGCAAATATGTTCCTATTAAAGGGTTTCATCTTCAAGAAATTCATGGAAAAGACTCTGACAAGTACAGGTTTATGGTAACTGACTGTACTGCTGAACTGAATGAATAAGCATTTTCAGAACTCTAATGAAAAACTGATGAACTCAAAAAAGTGCTAACAAAAGATCAAGATGAAAAAAAAAATTTAATTACATGGGACTGAGTGAACTGATGAGGATGAGTATAATTTTTGTGACTTTCTGTCTGAATTAAAAAAAAAAAAATCCCACAAGGACTCAGAGGCAAAGAATATACAAATCAATTTTCACTGCAAAGTAAACGAGCTGTTACAGTGGAGGATTACTGGACTGAATGTCAATATTATGACATAGTATGAGTGTGTTTCAGGTTTGGTAATTGCAATCATTGTTGCTTTTGTTGTGGTCATCCATGTACAATGCTTCGTGTCAGTCTATTTATCTCTTGTAAAAATAAAATACACTGTGTGTGTGTGAAAAAAAAATGTCAAAAAATAAAATAAAATAAAACAAGAGGAAGAGATATTTTCTAACTTTTAAGTCTATTTTGAACCCTCCCACCCTTTCTATTAATTTCTAGACAACTTCCCATAATAAATTTATAATATCTTCAAGACTGATATCAAAGCTCAATATGACTTTCATTATTTTCTATATTTAGATTGGTGGCCTGAAGTTCATAATGGGAAAAGCAAATGAATAATTTTCTATTAGTATTTTCAGATTAGAAACTTTTCATATTTTGATTTTTGGCATTTATTTTCTAGACAAGTATTTTCTTTAAAAATCTCCATCCTGGTTTTCATTCAAGGTAACAATTGAAGGTCTTATCAGATGAATAACCTGCACAAAGGAAACATGAAATTGGGATCTAATATAAAGGTAACTACCAGAAACACTGGAATTAAATTAGAAATCAATAACAATAATATAACCATAAACCCCCCAAAATATGGAATTTAAACAACATACTTCTAAATAATCTAATGATCAAAAAAGAAATAATATGAGGATTTGACAATATGTGAACTGAGTAATAATGAAAATACAACATATAAGAGTTTTGGGGACATAGTTAAAGAATGCCAAATGGGCAAGGCATGGCTTTAAATGAAAAAAAAATTTTAAATCAATTATTGAAATTCCTTCTTAAGAACTTAGAAAAGGAAGAGAAATTTAAGTGTAAATTAGGTAGAAGAAAGAAAATAATAAAGATAAGAGCAGAACTCAATGACAGAAAAAATTTTTAAATAGAGGAAAATCAGTGAATCTAAAAGTAGATTCTTTGAAAAAAATTCAGTAATATTCATAAGCCTCTACATAGACTGTTCAAGAGCAAAAGAGAGAAAATACAAATTACCAATATCAGGAGAAAAAGAGTGGCCACCACTACAGACTCTACTAATATTAAAATCAAAACATAGAGATATTACGAGCAACTTTGTGCCAATAAATTCAATGGTTAAGTCTCCTTTAAAGACGCAAATTACAAAAATTGATCAAAGAAAAAACTTAGTAACTTGAAAATCCTTTTTCCATTTAAAGGAATTGAAATTAAAGTTAAAAATCTTCCTACAAAGAAAATTCTAGATGGATTAACTGGTGAATTCCTACAAACATTTAAGGAGGAATTATTATTAATTCAATGCAAACACTTCCAGAAAAATAGAAGAGAAGGAAATGATTTTCAACTATTTTTATGAGGCCAGTATTATCCTCATATCAAATTTAGACAAAAACTTTACCAGTAAAGAAACATATAGAATCCCTCATAGGCAGAGATGTGAAAATTATTTAAAATTTAGCAAATTTAAATCAATGATATATTTTAAAATATATAATATATATTCTGACAATGCAAGTTTGCTTTAAAGTCCAAGAAATCAATAAATTTGATTCATCATATTAATAAAATAAAAGAGAAAATCTAAGAGTATTTTAAAAGCTGTAAAAAAAAGCATTTAACAAAAGTGTCTACTCATTTATAGTTAAAAATAGGAAGAAAGGAAACATATACTCAGTAAAATTAGGAATATAGGAATGGAAGGAAAACACCTTAATCTGATTAAGAATGTTATGGAAAAACTCTACCTCCATCACCTCTTCCTGGTCTCATACCTTAGTAATACAATAAGGTCACTGAATGTGGATATTTCCAAAAAGGGATTATTTCCTCTTAGCTGCTTGCCAAATAAAGATCAAGACAAAAGGGGTAGAAGGTTTTATGTACTTATCTTTAGAATTAGAAATTCCATTCTGATCTATCCTGGAAATGATGCAACTTTTTTGCCCCTAACAACAACTCCAGGCCAGCCTGTTTAGTATGTGTGCCGCATGGCATTCCAATAGGGAGTATAGGTGATTCAAACTTAATTCTGCTTTAACCAACTTAGTTCTCTCATTGGTTTCATGTGGTCCTAGATTACAAGGATAATGACCATGTGGTTATGAACACTGCTCACTGACTTCTTCTACAGTGGCTTTTGTGGCCAAAGTGGGGGACATAATGGGTCTCTATAAGTTTTATAAAAATGCTCTTCTCCCCCTTGCATCAGATCTTTTTGGATGAAATTCTGGGTGTAAGTAGGAGATGTTTAGAAAAAACGGTGACATTACAAATATTGTAACAGAACACAATAATTTTGTGGAGGTAGAACAACCACTAGTTGCCTAGGGAGGGGAAACTGCATTACTGATCTTAGTTATTGAGAGCCATCCTGCAGACATCCTCATGAAGGAAAAGAACCTTGTGCAACACTGAGAAACTGCTACAAGCTTACATTAACTCATTCCTGGGTTTGTTATCATCAAGAGAAAGCTCCAACTAAAATCAGATCACCATTCCCCTTAAACTTACTAAGGAGTCTATTGGAAACTACAGGAATGGACTGAGCACCTACATCTTTCTTAGAAAATACCAATAGGGTGTTCTGGATGTTTTCCTTGCCTATGCTCTCAGTCTTCTTTTTGAGGTAGATGAAAGCCACCTAGCTGATGGTGTAGACAAACAGGATAGATTAGACTGATTCCTCCCAGTTCATTCTTCGACAACTATGACTAGACTCAATTATTTGAACTGAACTGGGAATTTTAAGACTTGCCAGCCAACCAGGAGACCATATTAGAGGCACTGTCAGTCTGTGCCCCTCAATAAGGCCCACTCGGGAGGGCCTTAACAATACTCTCTTATGCCTCTGGGATTATAGCTCTTGTATAGAATCCAGGCATGAACTTGCTTGCCTCCTAAAAACATAGGGATGGCACCTTAAGAATGGTTATAAAGTAGCTTCAGCTGTTTAAGGAAGCACCACCAATAGATCATGCAGTCTCAAATAACTGGAAATCTTTCCAAAACGTGGTCAGTTTTGTTTACATAGGATGGGGTTAAAGTGGGGGAGGACTTCTCAGAGGGATAACAGACTCGTTATTTATGAATATCTTTGGGGGCGTTTCCCTTACAATGGGAGTAACAGAATTAGAAAAGATGGTATAGCATTTGTCTCTGATTTTAGCTGAAGTGATTGATGATACAACCTCAGTCATGGAAGTCATTTAGATGAGTCTTAACTTACTAGCAAGTGTTGTTATAGATGATAGAATTTTCCCAGTCTTCCTCCTTTCAGGACAAGGAAGAGTCTGTGCAATTGCTACTGTATCCTGCTATTCCTGGATTAATGCCTTAAACCAAGTAGGAAGGTCAACAAGGAAACATAAGCAGAAAGCCATGTTCCTTCCTTAGGTAGACACAGAAGTTTTATGGGATTTGGGTTGGGTCCAGGACCTTAGGAGCTATGATCGTAGCTGCAGTTGGTTGAATCCCTGGATGCAGAATCCCATGGATAGAGAGGGCTGACTATACAGTGCCATCTTACAGAAGGACTTGAGCATCCCCAGATTTTGGTACTTACAGTGGGAGGTGTTCCTGGAACCAATCCCCCTTGCATAGGAGGGATGACTATAATATAGGTTGGCCGAATCCTGCTGCTAGTAGTCTATTTGAAGTACCCTTAGTTAAATAAAACAAATATACTTATTAAGCAGCTTTGGCACATCCTTTGTCTGTCTTGGGAAATTTTTAAGAAGTTAAGATGATGTAGAATTGATGGCTGAATATTATTGGTAGACAATTCTCCAAGTCTTATGTTTCCAACATTTGTGAGCAGAGGCTCTGATAGCCTTTGTTCTTTTCAACGATACACGTAGAGTGAATATCCTTTTCCTTGAAGTATATTTGGATATTAATATAGTCATTCTTGATTTCTTAAAAGCAAGATTTTCATAATAGAATTTTTTTTCCAATTTTATTTATTTTTTTATGCAGCAGGTTCTTATTAGTCATCCATTTAATACACATCAGTGTGTACATGTCAAACCCAATCTCCCAATTCATCACACCACCACCCGCAACCCACGCTGCTTTCCCCCCTTGGTGTCCATGCGTGTTTTTCTCTACTTCTGTGTCTTAATTTCTGCCCTGAAAACCGGTTCATCTGTACCATTTTCTAGGTTCCACATATATGCATTAATATACAATATTTGTTTTTCTCTTTATGACTTACTTCACTCTGTATGACAGTCTCTAAATGCATCCACGTCTCAACAAATGACCCAATTTTGTTCCTTTTTATGGCTGAGTAATATTCCATTGTATATGTGTACCGTACCTTTTATCTATTCGTCTGTTGATGGGCATTTAGGTTTCTACCATGACCTGGCTATTGTAAATAGTGCTGCAATGAATATTGGGGTGCATGTGTCTTTCTGAATTATGGTTTTCTCTGGGTATATGCCCAGCAGTGGGATGGCTGGGTCATATGGTAATTCTATTTTTAGGTTTTTAAGGAAGCTCCATACTGTTCTCCATAGTGGCTGGATCAATTTACATTCCCACCAACAGCACAAGAGGGTTCCATTTTCTCCACACGCTCTCCAGAATTTGTTCTTTCTAGAGTTTCTGATGATGCCCATTCTAACTGGTATGAGGTGATACCTCATTGTAGTTTTGATTTGCATTTCTCTAATAATTAGTGAAATTGAGCAGCTTTTCATGTGCTTCTTGGACACCTGTATGTCTTCTTGGGAGAAATGTCTATTTAGGTCTTCTGCCCATTTTTGGATTCGGTTGTTTGTTTTTTTAATATTGAGCTGAATGAGCTGTTTATATATTTTGGAGATTAATCCTTTGTCTGACGATTCATTTGCAAATATTTTCTCCCATTCTGAGGGTTGTCTTTTCGTCTTGTTTATGGTTTCCTTTGCTGTGCAAAAGCTTTGAAGTTTCATTAGGTCCCATCTGTTTTTGTCTTTATTTCCATTACTCTAGGAGGTGGATCAAAAAAGATCTTGCTATGATATACGTCAAAGAATGTTCTTCCTATGTTTTCCTCTAAGAGTTTTATAGTATCCAGTGTTACTTTTAGGTCTCTAAACCATTTTGAGTTTATTTTTGTGTATGGTGTTACGGAGTGTTCTAATTTCATTCTTTTACATGTAGCTGTCCAGTTTTCCCAGTACCACTTATTGAAGAGACTGTCTTTTATCCATTGTATATCCTTGCCTCCGTTTTCATAGATTAGTTGACCATAGGTGCATGGGTTTATCTCTGGGCTTTCTCTCTTGTTCCATTGATCTATATTTCTGTTTTTGTGCCAGTACCATATTGTCTTGATTACTGTAGCTTTGTAGTATAGTCTGAAGTCAGGGAGCCTGATTCCTCCAGCTCCATTTTTTTCCCTCAAGACTTTTGTCTATTAGGGGTCTTTTGTGTCTCCATACAAATTTTAAGATTTTTGGTTCTAGTTCTGTAAAAAATGCCATTGGTAATTTGATAGGGATTGCATTGAATCTGTAGATTGCTTTGGGTAGTATAGTCATTTTCACAATATTGATTCTTCCAATCCAAGAGCATGGTATACCTCTCCATCTGTTGGTATCATCTTTAATTTCTTTCATCAGTGTCTTATAGTTTTCTGCATACAGGTCTTTTGTCTTCTTAGCTAGGTTTTATCCTAGGTATTTTATACTTTTTGTTGCAATGGTAAATGGGAGTGTTTCCTTAATTTCTCTTTCAGATTTTTCACCATGAGTGTATAGGAATGCAAGAGATTTCTGTGCATTAATTTTGTATCCTGCAACTTTACCAAATTCATTGATTAGCTTTAGTAGTTTTCTGGTGGCATCTTTAGGATTCTCTATGTATAGTATCCTGTCATCTGCAAACAGTGACAGTTTTACTTCTTCTTTTCCAATTTGGATTCCTTTTATTTCTTTTTCTTCTCTGATTGCCATGGCTAAGACTTCCAAAACTATGTTGAATAATTGTGGTGAGAGTGGACATCCTTGTCTTGCTTCTGATCACAGAGGAAATGCTTTCAGTTTTTCACCATTGAGAATGATGTATGCTGTGGGTTTGTTGTATATGGCCTTTAATATGTTGAGGTAGGTTCCCTCCTTGCCCACTTTCTGGAGAGTTTTTATCATAAATAGGTGTTGAATTTTGTCAAAAGCTTTTTTTGCATCTATTGAGATGATCATATGGTTTTCATTCTTTAATTTGTTAATATGGTTTTTCACATTGATTGATTTGCCTATATTGGAGAAACCTTGCATCCCTGGGATAAACCCCACTTGATCATGGTGCATGATCCTTTTAATGTGTTGTTGGAATCTGTTTGCTAGTATTTTGTTGAGGATTTTTGCATCTATATTCATCAGTGATATTGGTCTGTAATTTTCTTTTTTTTTGTAGTATCGTTGTCTGGTTTTGGTATCAGGGTGATGGTGGCCTCATAGAATGAGTTTGGGAGTTTTCCTTCCTCTGCAATTTTTTGGAAGAGTTTGAGAAGGAAAGGTGTTAGCTCTTCTCTAAATGTTTGATAGAATTCACCTGTGAAGCCATCTGGTCCTGGACTTTTGTTTGTTGGAAGATTTTTAATCACAGTTTCAGTGTCATTACTTGTGATTGGTCTGTTCATATTTTCTATTTCTTCTTGGTTCAATCTTGGAAGGTTATACCTTTCTAAGAATTTGTCCATTTCTTCCAGGTTGTCCATTTTATTGGCAAAGAGTTGCTTGTAGTAGTCTCTTAGGATTCTTTGTATTTCTGTGGTGTCTGTTTTAACTTCTCCTTTTTCATTTCTAATGTTATTGATTTGAGTCCTCCCCCTCTTTTTCTTGATGAGTCTGGTTAATGGATTATCAATTTTGTTTATCTTCTCAAAGAACCAGTTTTAGTTCTATTGATCTTTGCTGTTGTTTTGTTTCTATTGCATTTATTTCTGCTCTGATCTTTATGATTTCTTTCCTTCTGCTAACTTTGGGTTTTGTTTGTTCTACTTTCTCTAGTTCCTTTAGGTGTAAGGTTAAATTGTTTATTTGAGATTTTACTTGTGTCATGAGGTAGGCTTTTATAGCTATAAACTTCCCTCTTAGAACTGGTTTTGCTGCATCCCATAGGTTTTGGATCGTCGTGTTTTCATTGTCATTTGTCTCTAGGTATTTTTTGATTTTCTCTTTGATTTCTTCAGTGATCTCTTGGTTAGTGAGTAACGTATTGTTTAGCCTCCATGTGTTTGTGTTTTATTCCCTCTAATTGATTTCTAATCTCATAGTGCTGTGGTCCGAAAAGATGTTTGATAAGATTTCAATTTTCTTAAATTTACTGAGGTTTGATTTGTGACCCAAGATGTGATCTATCCTGGAGAATGTTCCGTGCGCACTTGAGAAGAACGTGTAATCTGCTGTTTTTGGATGGAATGTCCTATGAATATCAATTAAATCTCTCTGGTCTATTTTGTCATTTAAAGCTTGTGTTTCCTTATTAAGTTTTTGTTTGGATGATCTGTCCATTGGTGTAAGTGAGGTGTTAAAGTCCGCCACTATTATTGTGTTACTGTCGATTTCCTCTTTTATAGCTGTTAGCAGTTGCCTTCTGTATTGAGGTGCTCCTATGTTGGGTGCATATATATTTATAATTGTTATATCTTCTTCTTGGATTGATCCCTTGATCATTATGTAGTGTCCTTCCTTGTCTCTTGTAAGATTCTGTATTTTAAAGGCTATTTAATCTGATATGAGTATTGCTACTCCAGCTTTCTTTTGATTTCCATTTGCATGGGATATCTTTTTCCATCCCCTTACTTTCAGTCTGTATGTGTCCCTAGGTCTAAAGTGGGTCTCTTGTAGACAGCATATATATGGGTCTTGTTTTTGTATCCATTCAGCCAGTCTATGTCTTTTGGTTGGGGCATTTAATCCATTCACGTTTAAGGTAATTATCAATATGTATGTTCCTATGACCATTTTCTTAATTGTTTTGGGTTTGTTTTTGTAGGTCCTTTTCTTCTCTTGTGTTTCCCACTTAGAGAAGTTCCTTTAGCGTTTGTTGTAGAGCTGGTTTGGTGGTGCTGAATTCTCTTAGCTTTTGCTTGCCTATAAAGCTTTTGATTTCTCCATCGAATCTGAATGAGATCCTGGCCGGGTAGAGTAATCTTGGTTGTAGGTTCTTCCCTTTCATCACTTTATATCATGCCACTCCCTTCTGGCTTGTAGAGTTTCTGCTGAGAAATCAGCTGTTAACCTTATGGGAGTTCCCTTGTATGTTATTTGTCGTTTTTCCCTTGCTGCTTTCAATAATTTTTCTTTGTCTTTAATTTTTGTCCGTTTGTTACTATGTGTCTCGGCGTGTTTCTCCTCGGGTTTATCCTGTATAGGACTCTTTGCGCTTCCTGGACTTGGGTGGCTATTTCCTTTCTCGTGTTAGGGTTTTCATCTATAATGTCTTCAAATATTTTCTCGGGTCCTTTCTCTCTCTCTTCTCCTTCTGGGACCCCTATAAAGCGAATGTTGTTGTATTTAATGTTGTCCCAGAGGTCTCTTGGGCTGTCTTCATTTCTTTTCATTCTTTTTTCTTTATTCTGTTCTGTGACAGTGAATTCCACCATTCTGTCTTCCAGGTCACTTATCCATTCTTCTGCCTCAGTTTTTCTGCTATTGATTCCTTCTAGTGTATTTTTCATTTCAGTTATTGTATTGGTTATCTCTGTTTGTTTGTTCTTTAATTCTTCTAGGTCTTTGTTAAACATTTCTTGCATCTTCTCGATCTTTGCCTCCATTCTTTATCCGAGGTCCTGGATCACCTTCAGTATCATTATTCTGAATTCTTTTTCTGGAAGGTTGCCTATCAACACTTCATTTAGTTGTTTTTCTGGGGTTTTATCTTGTTCCATCATCTGGAACATAGCCCTCTGCCTTTTAATCTTGTCTGTCTTTCTGTGAATGTGGTTTTTGTTACACAGGCTGCAGGATTGTAGTTCTTCTTGTTTCTGCTGTCTGCCCTCTGGTGGATGAGGCTATCTAAGAGGCTTGTGCAAGTTTCCTGATGGAAGGTACTGGTGGTGGGTAGAGCTGGCTGTTGCTCTGGTGGGCAGAGCTCAGTAAAACTTTAATCCGCTTGTCTGCTGATAGGTGGGGCTGGGTTCCCTCCCTGTTGGTTGTTTGGCCTGAGGCGACCCAACACTGGAGCCTACTCAGGCTCTTTGGTGGTGCTAATGGCCGACTCTGGGAGAGCTCACACCAAGGAGTACTTCCCAGAACTTGTGCTGCCAGTGTCCTTGTCCTCATGGTGAGGCACAGCCCGCCCCCTGTCTCTTCAGGAGACCCTCCAGCACTAGGAGGTAGGTCTCATTCAGTCTCCTATGGGGTAACTGCTTTTTCCCCTGGTGCCTGATGCACACACTACTTTGTGTGTGCCCTCCAAGAGTGGAGTCTCTGTTTCCCCCAGTCCTGTCGAAGTCCTGCAGTCAAATCCCACTAGCCTTCAAAGTCTGATTCTCTAGGAATTCCTCCTCCCGTTGCTAGACCCCCAGGTTCGGAATCCTGACGTGGGGCTCTGAACCTTCACTCCAGTGGGTGTACTTCTGTGGTATAAGTCTTCTCCAGTTTTTGAGTCACCCACCTAGCAGTTATGGGATTTGATTTTATTGTGATTGTGCCCCTCCTACCATCTCATTGTGGCTTCTCCCTTGTCTTTAGATGTGGGGTATCTTTTCTGGTGAGTTCCAGTGTCTTCCTGTCGATGATTGTTCAGCAGTTAGTTGTGATTCCAGTGTTCTTGAAAGAGGGAGTGAGAGCATGTCCTTCTACTCCACCATCTTGAACCAATACATAATAGAATATTTTCCATTCTTTACTTTTAACCTATGTCCTTAATATTCAAACTAAGTTTCTTATAGACAGCATATCATTGGGTCTTGCTTTTTATTCATTCTAACTATGTCTTTTGATTTCCATTTTTTGATAATTTATTTAATGTAATTATCAGTGTATTTTATTGAAGTATATCATCTTGCTATTTCTTATCTATTCATCTCCTCTGTTTTGGTAAATTTTTTCAGTCTTTTCATTATTTACTTCAGATTGTTAGTATTTTTAAGTATTTCATTTTATCTCCTCTATTGGTTTATTTTCTATATCTCTGTTGTTGTTTTGTTTTTTTCGTGGATGCTCTTCAGATTATAATATGTACTGTTAACTTGTGAGAATCTACCTTCAAGTACTATTATACAATTTTATATATTACTTTAAACTATATTTCAGATTTCGCATCTCATTATATATGCTGTCACTGTAACACCTTTTATAGTTTCATTTACCAAAAATCCTGTAATATATCATTATTTTTTGCTTTAAACAGTTAATTTATGGTAAATAATTTAAATGAATTAAAATAAGCTATTTTAATTATTATTACCATTTCCAGTAGGCTTCATTTCTTTGCATAAATTCAACTATTCACTAGTGCTATTTTCCTTCCACTAAAGAACTTCTATTATAACACAAGTCTGTGGATGACTAATTCTCTCAGCCTTTACTTGTCTAAAAACTGTTTTGTTTGCCTTCATTTTTTAAGGATATTTTAGCAGGATATATAATTTTAGGTTGACAGAATTTTCCTTTTGCACTTTTGGTCTAACTTATCTTCTGATTTGCATAATTTCTGATGAAAAGATGGCTGTCATTACATATGTATGTATACATGTATATTATTTTTTCCTTTGACAGCTTTTATAATTTTTCTCTTAAACATTGGTTGTCAGCAATTTAAATATGATTTATTTTGGTATGATATTATTTCTGCTTATCCTGTGTGGGGTTTGCTGAGTTTCTTATATGAGTTTTCAAAAATGTTTGCCACTATATCTTCAAATATAATATTATCTTCTACCTTTTTTTCTAGGACACATATTACACGTAGTTGTAATTGCTTAAAATTGACCACAGGTCACAGAGAACCTAATTTTCTTTTCAGTTGTTTTACTCTCTGTGCTTCAGAAGTCTTTAATTTTACCTATCTTTATTTCTGGAGCGTCTAATCTGTTCTTAAGCCCATCCAGTTAATTGTTCACTTCAGATTCTGTGTTTTTCATCACAACTTAAGTTTAATTTTTTGTCTTTAATTTCTCCTATTTTTAAGTCTTCTTGAAATTATTAAATATGTTTTTAATCACTATTTAAAAAAGCTTGTCTGTTAACTTCATCATCTGTCATTTCTAAGTCTTCTACTGAGTGTCACAAAATGAGTACTAGTAATGGGTAAAATTTTGCTGCTACTTTTCATGTCTACTAATATTATTCATTTATATTGTGTAAAATAAATATAACATAATATTTACCATCTTAATCATTTTTATGTGTACAGTTCTGTGGTATTAAGTACGTTCATATTGTTGGGCAAGAATCACCACCATCCATCTCCAGAACCCCTTTTATCTTGCAGAACTGAAACTGTACACGCATCAAATAAACATTAAGTTCCTATTGCCCCCTCCCTCTAGTCCCTGGCAACTACCATCCTACTTTCTGTCCTCATGATTTTGACTATTCTAGTAACCTCATATAAGTGGCGTCATACAGTATTTGTCTTTCTGTGACTGGTTTATTTCACTTAGCAAAATGTCCTGAAGGTTCATCCACGTTGTAGTATATGTTAGAATTTTCTTCCTTTTATAACACTGAATAATATTCCACTGCATGTATATACCACATTCTGCTAATTCATTTATTCATCAATGGACATGGGTTGTTTCCATGTCTTAGCTTTGTGAGTAATGATCACTGTGCTATAAATATGTGTGTACACATATTTCTATGAGACCGTCTTTTCAATTATTTGTAGTATATAGCCAGAAGTGGAATTACTGAATCATATGGTAATTCTATTTTTGAGGAACCGCCATACTGTTTTCCATAGCAGTTGTACCATTTTATACTCCCATTAACAGTCCACAAAGATTCTAATTTCTTTATATCCTCCTCAACACTTGTTTCTTTTTTTTGATAGTAGCCATTGTAACAAGTGTAAGATGATATTGTGGTTTTGCTTTGTGTTTCCTTAATTATTAGTGATTTTGAGCATCTTTCTGTGTACTTACTGGCCATCTGTATATATTCTTTAGAGAAATATCTATTCAAGTCTTTTACCCATTTTGAATCAGGTTGTTTATTTTTTGTTGATGAGTTTTAAGAGTTATCTAAATATTCTGGATATTAATCCCTTACCAGATACTATTTGCAAATATTTACTCCCCTTCTATAGGTAGCCTTTTCACTTTATTGATAGTCTCCTTTGATAAACAAAAGTTTTAATTTTCATGAAATTCTGTTTGTCTAATTTTTTCTATTATTGCCTGCACCTTTGATGTCATAGCCAAGGAATTATTGCCAAATCCAATGTTATGAAAATTTTTCTCTATGCTTTCTTCTAAGATTTTTATAGTTTCAGCTCTTATAGTTAGGCTTTTGATCCACATTTAGTTAATTTTTATATATGTTATTAGGTAAAGGGCCAACTTCATTCTTTTGCATATGGATATCCAGATTTTCCAACACCATTTGTTGAAAAAATTTCCTTTCTTTATTGACATCATTGCCAAAAATAATTTGACCGTATATGCATGGGTTTATTTCTGGGCTCTCTATACTATTCCATTAGTCTGTATGTCTGTCATTATGCCAGTACCACACTATTTTGATTGTTGTAGCTTTGTAGTAATTTTGAAATCAGGAAGTGTGAATCCTTTAGCTGTATTCTTTTTCAAGATTATTTTGGCTATTTGAAGTCCCTTGAGATCAATATAAATTTTATAATGAATTTTTCAATTTATGCAAAAATATCCTTGGGACTTTGATAGTGATTGCATTGAATCTGTAGACCCCTTTGGGTAATACTGACATCTTAATAATATTGTCTTCCAATCTTATGAACATGGTATGTCTTTCCATTTATTTATGACTTCTTTAATTTCTTACAGCAATGGCTTGCCAGTTTCATTGCACAAACCTTTCACTCCTTTGTTAATTTCTAAATATTTTTTAAATTTATTTTTGATATTCTTATAAGTGGGGTTATTTTCTCAAATTCCTTTTTAGATTCATTTATGTCTTACAGTTCTGGAAATTGCAAGGTCCAAGATCAAGGTGCCCACTATTTCAGTTTCTTGGGAGAGTCCACTTCTTGGTTTGTAAATAATCATCTTCTCACTGTATTCTCACATGGCAAAGAGGGAGAGAGAAAGAGAGAGAGAAAGTGCACTCTGGTCTTTCTTCCTCTTCTTACAAGGACACTAATACCTTTATGGGGCCCTATCATCATGACCTCATCTAAACATAATTACCTCCTAAAAGTCCCACTTCCAAATATCATCACAGTGAGACTTAAGGATTCAACACATGACTTTTTATGGGACACAAATATTCAGTACATAACAACCACACTATTTTAAAAGCCATTTTAATTGTCCCATTATTTCTATTTCTTGGTGTGAAATATTATGATTCCTTTATCATTTTACTTTGTCTCATGATGTTTCATTTCCTTATGTAGTTTATTTTTGTGAGTGTATCCTGTGACATTTGTTGTTGTTGTTGTTGTTGTTGTTTTTAATGGAAAATCTATATGCTCTGGTTAAGAAGCATCTTTCCTGGGAGGTTTCAAATTTCTTTTTGTTTCTGTCTAGGCAGTATATATCATTGTGAATTTGGATTCCACAGCAAGATGTGGACAAAGGTTGAGGGTTCTCTTTTGTTTTCCCTCATTTCTCTTTATATTTTTATGACCACAGGAAGTTGAAAGTAATTTTTGTTTTTAATTTTCCTAGCTCTGGTTTTATCAATATGGTAGTTTTTCATAACTACCCACTAAAGGTAAATAAATCAAATTTAACCTCCTACAGCTTATGGCATGGATTTCTTCCCCATTAGAGATTTAGAATAAACCTCTAAGGTCTATATCTGGCTTTGAAACTCCATTGAGTCATTTGACTTCAGCTTTTAGCCACTGTGCTATTAAGATTTTGAGTTCTGTTTTAGTTTCTAGAAATTTTGAGTGTAACTTTCTTTTGTGGTTGGTTGCTTATTTAAATAGCTTTAGCTCCATTTTATCCAATATTTCTGTTTACTGGAGAGGAGAGTCTTCCATGTTAGCTCAATTTCCCACATCAACTATAAATCTATTTTACCTCTTTTAAGTCTATGTTTCTAGATCTGTAAAATGGAGATAATTGCTCCTAACTTACTGGGTGTATATGAAGGCAAATTAAATTAATGTATGCTAATCACTTAGCATATTGCCTGTCAAATGATAAATATTCAGTAATAATAGTTCACTATAATTCTAAAAACCATACATTTAAATTGTCATAGAAGCTACCAAAACTCAGCATTTGAAGCAATTTAAAACTGTTCACTCTTTAAAGTATTCTAGTGAAATACTGAATAATTTTTCTTAATATCCAAAATGTAGAGCAAAATTATGAGATAAATTAAAATAGTCTTTGTATTTATTTTTGATGAATTTCTCCAATATTTTTGATGAATTTCCTGCAAGTGGCATTGTGTTTGGGGTTATTGTCTGAGTTTACAATTTTGTTACAAAGATTTCATGCATAAAAGGCTTCAGTATTATGTATTCTGCTAGAAGACTTTTTGAGTAGATGTATTTTTAATTCGATTTATATAACATTGATGTCTAATGAACGGATTTTAAAATCTTATAATTGTAAGAGAGGGGTAGTTAGGACTCAGTAGAGAGGATTTGTAAATCAGAATTTCTGATATTTTTTGATGACCCAGTTTAATGGATCTATATATACATGTTATATTTCTTTTATTGATTAAGATAGTTCCAAATCATTTGAAGGATGAACATGGGAGCTCTGAGGAATACTTATCCTCAGGGGAATTAGAGAGAGACAGAGGAAGGAAGAACAAGAGAGAGAGAGGGAGAGAGAGAAAAGGTGAATCTACTGAGTTAAATTAGTAAATAATTAAGAGTGGTTAAAACAACAATGTTCACACACTTTTAATTTAAAGCCTGTTCAAACCTTTTAAAATTCATTTGAATCTGCAATTATTTAAGCTGTGGGCTGTGCACTGAAGAGAAAGTAAAACTATAGATTTTAAGTATGTAGCTGGAGGTAATATATAAATCCAATTGATCAGTCTGGCAGAGAATTGACGCCACAATTTGTACCCAGTGGCATTTTCTCTCGCTTTCTCAACTGGCTTTAGAACATTATCAGAAAGTCAATAGGATACGCCAATATAGTGATATACTTTCAGTCATAGCCCCTTGTTCAGATTAAAACTTAGGTGCTCACATTGTGGATAATAATGGGCAGACAGCCTGACTCCATCTCACTATATGTCATCCAGAAAGGACTTGAGTCAACTTTACTGCAAATTTCTGATCCTAAGAGCCAGCCAAACATGTAACAGAGGATGTCTGTCTCTTTGGGACAAAAAAACAGAGGGAAAGGATAATATGTACCCAGAGCTGCAGTCTGGCTTCAGACCTCTCTCTAGCAGCCTTCTGTCTCCGACTGCCTTTCCTGATGTTCTGATCAAGTTACCTTTAAAATTCACTCTTGATTTCATGCTTTGATTCTCTTTCTCTTTTAATTTATTAATGCATTTACCACCTCAGCATTATCTTTACAGCTCATTCCCTTCCAAGCTTGCTCATTCCTATAAAACTATTAGGAAAGTTTTACTGTCCTTCATTTGTTACATAAGAATTCCATCTGAAGGTTATTTATGTCACATAGCTTTTTATTCTCTAACTGCACAAAACTCTGTGAGAAGAACTCTACACCATATATTTTGTTTTCCATAAATCTGTTTAACTTATTGGCAGCATTCAGGCAGAGTATGCCTAGATTGTTCATTAATATTATCAGAAGTTTTGATTCCATAAACCGTCTTACAGCATATTCTATAAAGACCCCATCTAAGCTTGGCAATATCCTACCACACATGCTGCTTACAATGAAGATGACAATTATTTCTGCAGTAAACTGTGGAGACAACTGGTTCAGATATTTATCAGTAATCGTTCTTATAGGATTTCTTTAATTTTGGACATTAGAAAGGCAACAAGAAAGTTACTTATAGAATGAAAATTAAATATCATTTACTTTGTAGTTAAGTTTTCCATAGTCTTTCATTCATTTGTACACTTCACTCAAAAATACGTGCTGCATGCCTACTGTGGACCTTGGCACTGCACGGGGTGGTAGGATGCAGCTGGGGAATGGAGACAGAGAAAGTTGGTACTGTAAGTGGGACCTATATCCTAGTGCGAAATATAATCAATTAGCAAGCATAAACAAATATATAGTACATCAGAAGAAGATGAATGCTATGGAGAATAGGATGGGAAGGGAAAAACTGTATGTATTGGCAGGGGATGAGGATTCAGGGTGGTCATGGAAGACTTCCGTGATTAAGTGATATTTGAGCAAAGACCTGAAGGAAGTAAAGGAGCTATTTTCCCACATGTCTACATGTGGGAAAATAGGATTCCAAGCAGAAGGAAAAACATCTGCAAGTCCCTGACATTGAGACATGTTGGCAGGTTCAAGAAAAAGCATGGACGATAGTGTGTTGGGAGCAGACTAAACAAAGAGGAGAGTCTGAAGTTGAGTTCCTCTAAGCTGTGGATTCATATGCAAGTGATTTATTAAGAAAGTGATAAGGGGGAGGGAAAAGCAGAAAAGCTAAACATTAATGCAATTTCAGGTGAAATCTTTTCTGCAGTGTAAATTACTTTGCAGAGTTTGTACCATTTTGAGGTAAGAGGCCTGGGCTTTCCAACATCTGTAGTAGTTAGTCACTGGGCTATGGGCAGCCCTGGGCAGACTTAAACTGCCAGGCACTTCTGGATAACAGTGCTTCTGGACAAAGCAGCTTCAGGAGCCCGAGGTAGTCTCCAAAAAATGTTGTAGGTGCCAAGCATGCAGAAACTGTAGGAATGAATATGTAGAACAAGAAGTATTATCCCAGGAGATCTGAGAGACCATGGAATAAGAACGCTCACCAATATTTAACCTCCCTTGCATTTTGCAGTAGCCCTGTGTCTGAAATGTAGTAAATGGGATGAAGAACTTGGGTCCTTAAGTGACCATCTGGAGAAGAACTCACATATATATATACAAAACAAATTTGAACTGTGACAATAATGAGAAAGAAATTTTTAAGATACTTTTGTTATTTTGTGTATTACTTATCACAAACAAGTGTAACCTATCATATTAGTTAGTGATTTTTTACTTTAATGTATCTGTTTTAAGTAAATTCCTCTGGCTATCATGAATATAAAAGACCACAGGAGACCAGTGATAAATCAGTAAGACCAGTTAGGAGGCTATTGCAATATTTCTGGAAAGAGAAACTGGTGGGACTAGAGTGATAAGATATGAAAACAGAGCCAATAGGAATTGCTTATGGATTTCAAAATTAATTCTCCTTTTTTATTCAGTCTGAGTCTCTCTCTCTCTTTTTTTCTCTTGCCTACATACCCCTTCCCATTTCTACTAATCCTCTTTTGTTATAAAAGATAATTGTTCAGATTAGGTAAATTTTTTATTATCTGTCTACTTCTCAACATTCATATTTCATGAGTCCTTATTAACTCTTTGAAAGTTACCATCTCTAATGCTGTTAGACATTTACTTACCAACAGGTATTGTTTTTACTCTTACATGTCCCGGCTTACTCTGATTTTTTTCTCATCCCTCCTTTTGTTGTTAATATTTTCTACATATGCCAAAATGGTGGAATACATTTTGGGTTGCTCCTTTTTAGGGAAAATTGACATCTGTCTTGGGTCCAAGTGAAAACAAAAAACAAAAAAACGATGCCTTCTTTAGCAATACATGTTCACCACAATCCAGTATAAGAAAATACTGAGTTGAATACCAAGAAAAGCACACACAAATATTAAAATATAAACAGAAAATAAATAGAAACAATTTTTAGAAAATATTTATCTTACTTATCTATATTAACAAAATTTTTATCATTTCTTTTGATTCCTTACTGAAGCAATGAGCTGTATTTCTTTTACTACCTTTATGTAAATATTTTAACTATCATAAGAGTAGAAGATAAAACTCTTTTTAATTTTGGTCTTCCATTTTTCTTCTCTGATTGCTTATTGAAAAATAAATATGAAGGTAAAATACATGTATGCATGTGAGCATACATGTGAAATTTCTAGCCATTAAGTCTGCAGTAAATAGCGTGTAACCTCCAGCAATCAACATGCTGTGTGTAAGTGTCAATATTTTAGATTTCTTCCTTATAGAATAAAAAAGTTTAATTGTTTATCCTCATAAGTTTTAAGTAACAAACAATGGGTTTGTGTAAAAATTGAAGAGTTTAGACTGCACACATATCTGCATGTTTGTACGTATTTATTTAATAAGGATCTTTCTAGGAATTCCTATTGAAACCCAATCTCTCTGCACAAAGAGATAGGTTACAATATTGAAGATGTATATTCCTCTCTACTTTCTTGGGTTTTGAGTGTGGCACAAAGTATGCTGAGTTTACTCAATACCTTAAACATGGGAAAGGGAAATAATTGTAAAGAATTGCAATGTTTCAGTAGATTGCAGGGATATGTACAATATTTCCTCCAAGAGAAGGAATGCATATGTGTAAGAAAGCATCAGTAAGAGAGAACATACTTACAGGTCACTAAAAAATTAATTCTGTCAGTGCTTTCTATAGAAGATCAAATGGCTTACCACTAAAAATATTTTGTAGTTTTCTACAGTTATATTGTCTCAGTTCTGCCTCTGGAGTCATTTCAGTCTCCAGAGTAAATGACTGAGTACATTTTACAAGCTTATTGCTACCACTAGGATTGTTCCTTTGTGTTTGACATAATGAAAGGGGCATTGCCCTCAGAAAGTAACTGTGAAAATGTACTTATGTCGGTACCAATGGTCCAGTTTTCTCTCGCATTGTTCTACCACTTTATCTAGATTCTGCCTTCACAAAGAAGGTTTCTAGGGTCAGGGACACAGACTTGGAAAACTTGGATGGGGGGAGTGGTCACAAAAGCTCTGAAGGGTGAAGTGTATGCTTAATAGGGCAAGTTGAGATGGCTGCATGCATCCATGGAGGAATGGGCAGATGGATTCAGGACCGCACCGTGGTAGCTAAAGGCTACACAGTGAAGAAAGATAAGTGATGCATAGTAATAATATATGGAGTGTTTTTTTATGATCCCTGTGGGGGAGAGAGTATAGAAAAAAATGAATTTCCTTCGAGAGAAACATGGTGTAACAACACCTGTGTGATGATGATTTGACTGTGTTTTAGCTTCAGTTCCCCCGAAAGCTCAGTCTGATTTATTTCCAGGTGTACAGATAACCCCCACTTTTCAAAAGTTCACTTTATACCACATCTCTTTTATGAAAGACCCGCATTAGTACCTGTTTTCACTAACTGAAGAGGATTTTTGCTTTTATGAAGAAAGGCGAAAAGCAAAACTAGCATGCAGCGTTTGTTTTGCACGGAGCGCGCTGTGGCGGCAGTGCACACCCCTGGCAGTGGAAGTGATGCCTCCAGGCTCCTTTCCAGGAAATACACTCAGTATCAAGCTGCCATAGCTTTGAGCTGTGTCTGTGAGCATCTGCGCTTTATCTCAATTTATTTTGTGCACCCCTTAGCAAGACGTGTCCTAAGGTAATTGTTCACTCTATGCCATTTTCGCTTACAAGTATTGTAGGAATGCCCTACTTTCAAATATCGGGGGAAACCTGTATTTGGATGGTAACTCCAAAGAGCAGGGGTAAATATCAGAAGAGAGAAAGGCAAGTGAAGTTTCATCGAAGTGACAAGTATGGGCAACTGAAGCCTTGAGACCATGCTAAGAAGAGTGTAGAATGCCTTTCAAAATCGTCAACCCAAAAGATGGGACGAAGAGATAATTATTTGTCTATATGAGTTCACCACTGGTTGAAAGTAATCTCATTAGTTCTCTTACACTTCTAAGCTGTTCATGTGTAGGTAAAGGGAATGGGATGCAGAAAGCTAAGATGCCAACAGTTGATGTAAAACAATGTCAGTGAAAGTTGAGTTAAAACCTGCACAGGAGTGTCCAGGCTTGGTTGAAATTAGAGGTGAGGCCAAGATATTGGCCAGAGCAGTAGATACAGCCGATACGGTGGTGATCACAGTGGCTTATTGGTGTTTGGTGCATAGGCTCCAGGAAACTTGAGGCCGTGATTCAACTTCTCAGAACCTCTGGCAAATTTCTTATATACCCCCTGGGGCTTTACAAAAAGTAGCTCTTTGGTGGCAGATGCATGAATCTGACCATCAGTTTGTTTCTGTATATTTCTATCAAGGTTTAGAAATAGGCAAATGATTGCTTTGTGAAAATGACTCAATGTTTCATTCCAAATTAACCTTAAAGGAAGTTTTGTTTATTTTTGAAGGATGTTTTCTTAAATACTCATATCTCAAGTTTCCTAAGTTTAAGGCTTGTGAATAAAGCTACTGACATTTTGTGAGAGTTAAATGACTGACTCCTGAACATTTTATAAAGCAACTATTTTCACCAAATTTTTGATATATTACTATTTAACTATAAGATTGAAATCTCAGAATAATCTCATGCCTGGGAGATTCCCATAAGAAGTTATATATTCGATGTCTCTCTAGTAGGCTACTTTGATCTTTCATGTTTCAAACTGCAGTCCTTTTCTATCATTAGATTTTAAAGTTTTAAAAAATCTAGGGAGAAGGGGTTTTCTTTCTCATCCTCTCTTACATTACCTCTGGGCTGAGGAAGAAAGTAGGTAAAATAAAAGATTTTTGTCTGCCTTGAGCCCAAAAGAAGTTCAAATGGAAGCCTCAAGTGCAATGACCTTAATGACTATTGCTCTTTTATCATAACTGTATGCTTAACTGTTCACAGAATATTTAGTTCAGCTGGGCACAATTTGAAACTTCAGAGGGAAGACCTCTCTCTGTAGGGTAACTTACCTTTCCCGGGGAGGGGGGTAATTCCTTTGTGCCTAATGTTTAAGTAGATTGCAAGGGGAAAAAGCAATATTTGAGAATAATGTGTGGATGACCAAAATAGTGGTATGTAGTAAAAATAGTATCCTCTAGCTTGTCCACATGAATCTGAATAAAACTTTTCTTATGAATTAATCTGCCCAAGTCATTGCAAACCTAGTTATCAAACATATTGAAATGCCAATAAAAGATGATATTTATATAACATTTTAGACAAATTGAAGCAATACATACGACCATGTTATTATATTAGCACAATGTTGGATGTGTCTGTTTGTGTGTATATACATATAGGAGCCAACTACCAGCTAGCAAGAGCCTATTGTTAAGTTTTCAGAAATTTTGTGAGCTGGTTGTGAAACTCAGTCATAATAAAAAATTAAATTATATAAGATCATAATTAAATAAATTATATTAAAAACAAAGGTAATTACAAAACTTCAAAATTCAACACTTCCTACATATTTTTCTACATTTTATTATTATCTGTGCTCTTGAAGTTTACTGGATATACTATGTAATGGTATGGTACATCTCTTCTTAACTCCACCTTCAGTAATGTCAAGTTGGTAACTTAAAATAGACATGATGTGAGTACCTATACCATGGAAATAAAGGCCTAGGCTCTTGCTAAGTGAGCTTAGACTACTTTTCAGTTCTCCAGTATAAATTTGCATCCTTAGAATACTTGTGGATTATTGAACATAATTTCATATATTATGAATATAATTTCACAATTATTGCACCATTGTCTTAACTACACTTTTAATATGTGAACTCTGTGAAGACAGGGTTTATGTAAAACATTTTTAAAGTAATGATATACTTCATATATATAAGAAGTATTATATTCATTCTTGTATCTACAATGTAAATCATTTTCTTTCACCTCCTTTCCCTCTGTCCCTTTTCTGCCTTCCAAAATGAAACAAAATAAGAGTCTCATTTTTAACCAAAATGAACATATTGCTGCCATCAGGTGGATAGTAATACAGTTGACTCTTGAACAATGCAGGGGTTAGGGGCACCAACCCCCTGCACAGTTGAAAATGCATGTATAACTTTTGATTCCCCTCCAAACTTAACTACTAATAGTCTACTGTTGACCAGAAGTCTTATCAGTACCATGAACAGTCAATTAACTCATATTTTATATATTATGTGTGTTATATACTATATTCTTGAAACAAAGTACAGAGTAAAAAGTAAATGATATTAAGAAAATCATAAAAGAAAATACATTTACATTACTGTACTGTGCTTATCAATACTCCAAGTTTACATAATTTGTTTACAACTGAATTCTGTTAGTACCTGCATCAAGATTGTCTTCTATGATACAAAACACTGTACATGTTATATGTGTTACTAACACTAGACATCAAAAATAAAAAGATAATATGAAAAAGAAATTTACATTTATTTACAGGTATCATGATTCATGTGCTGATAATGAAGAAGTAGAAATATGATTGTTTTGTGGTAGCCTAGTTTAACTGATGGCATCATGTATGATCTGTATTTGGGTGCATATATTTTGATAAATTTTAACTTTTTATAATAGATTTGTATGTATTTTATGGTAGTAAATGATAAAATAGACTAGTATCTACATGTATTTTATGTATTCATGACATATCTAACTTTTTCTTTGTTTTTCATTATTTCTAGCCTACTCAGTTTGTCTGTGAGCTTTGTCAAATTGTAGCAAATCTCCAAAAACTTTTTCAGGATATTTATTGAAAAATATCCACATAGAAGTAGACCTGCGCAGTTCAAATCCATGTTGTTCAAGGGTCAAATATACTACTTAATACCTCTGAATTAGGGTTTGGCAAACTAAAGTCTGTGGGCCAAATCTGTTTTCGCAGATAAGTTTTGTTTATTTTTAATAGATCTTTATTGGAGTATAATTGCTTCACAATACTGTTAGTTTCTGTTGAACAACAAAGCTAATCAGCCATATGCATACACATGTCCCCATATCCCCTCCCTCTTCAGCCTCCCTCCCATCCTCCCTATCCCAACCCTCTAGGTCATTGCAAAGCACCGAGCTGATCTCCCTGTGCTGTGCTGCTGCTTCCCACCAGCCAACTATTTTACATTCGGTAGTGTATGTATGTCGATGCTACTCTCACTTCGCTCCAGCTTCCCCTTCCCACCCCATGTCCTCAAGTCCATTCTCTATGTCTGCCTCTTTATTCCTGCCCTGCAACTAGCTTCATCAGTACCTATTTTTTTTTTTTTTTTAGATTCCATATATATGCGTTAGCATATGGTATTTGCTTTTCTCTTTCTGACTTACTTCACTCTGTATGACAGACTCTAGGTCCATCCACCTCACTACAAATAACATAGTTTTGTTTCTTTTTATGGCGGAGTAATATTTCATTGTATATATGTGCCACATCTTCTTTATCCATTCATCTGTTGATGGACACTTAGGTTGTTTCCGCATCCTGGCTATTGTAAATGGTGCTGCAATGAACACTGTGATACATGACTCTTTTTGAATTATGGTTTTCTCAGGGTATATGCCCAGTAGTGGGAATGCAAATCAAAACTACAATGAGATATCACCTCACCCTGGTCAGAATGGCCATTATCAACAAATCTAGAATCAATAAATGCTGGAAAGGGTGTGGTGAAAAGGGAACCCTCCTGCACTGTTGGTGGGAATGTAAATTGATACAACCACTATGGAAAACAGTGTGGAGGTTCCTTAAAAAACTAAAAATAGCACTACTATATGTAAATGAGTTTTATTGAAATCAGGTGGTACTTACTCTTTCACATGTTGTCTATGGCTGCTTTGGAGCTACAGCAGTGGCAGCCTTAGACTTGATAGCTGCAACAAAGATCTGATGGCCTGCAAAGCTGAAATATCTACTATCTGACTCTTTAGAAAAATAGTTTGCTGACAACTGGTCTAAAGCAGGGTTGACAAGCTAACAACAACAACAAAAAAACAATCGATTATCTCTAATATAGTGATTAGTAATATCTATGATGGATGAAACAATAGGAAATAGGAACATTTGTACCAGATATTCACCATCCTTCGTTTAAAAAGGACAGCTTTTCCTTAATAATCATCAAGGGAATCAAAAAGAATACATTAGTTATTTTCCTTTTCCTTGAATCTTTGAAAGAGCTAAGCATAATCACAAATTTTAAAATAATACAATTAGAACAAAAGTTTTCAACATAGTGGTTCAATTTGTTGTCTTTCTTATGATTTCTTAACTATTTTGAGCCATAGAAAATTTTTCTCTTTACTCTTAAGTTTGAAGAAAGCATCTTTCTAGTTACTCTTTATAAAGATACGGCCTTATAAGTTAAAGAGCCAAACATCCCTTTCCTTATTGTGTCTGTCTGCTTCCTTAATTTCACTTTCTTTTGTTCCTCCTTATCACAGAGGCAGACATCAGAAGAAAAGTGACAAGCTACATGATACAGTGGAATCAAGTATATGGTTTAAGCATCCTGCCTTTACTTCTTTAAAAGCACCTAGCATACTTAGGTAATCTTGAGAATGTGAAAACAAAAAACAGAAAAAACAGCATTAAATCAGAACATAAACCCCCATTGCTCTGTTAAAGACCTGATTTTTTTTTTCAATTATTTTTATTCTCCATAATATCCTTTCTGTAGCTCTCCTTCAGCATTTCTTACCTATTGACTTATTGGACTAAGTACCGTATTTTATATAGAGTTTTTACTCACCTTCTGGTTTCCCTAAAGGTAGACTAAAGGCAGTTAAAAGGCATTTCTGCTTTTTTTCTAACTCAGTATACTAACCTGGACAGATTTCCATTTGTTTTTCCCATCTGTAAACTGTTACTAGACAGACTGGCAGTCAGGAGACCCGGATTTGAGAACAGGCTGTACTAATAATTCTTCCTGTGACACTGACAGTTCTCTAAAATTTAGATTTCTTCGTATTACAATGAGGAGGTTGGCTTACATGACAATTTCTTCAGCCCTAAATCTACCCTTGCTTTGAATAATTCTCTTTATATATCTTTGTCTTCATATCCAAGTAGTTCCTGAAAGAGATACCAACCCATAGCAGCATGTGCTCTGCCAAAGGCATGGACTTTACATTGGTCAGGACTCACCTCCCCCACCAATTTATATGTAGTTTTAGCTTCAACCTCACCCCTCCACTTTTTATCCCTCCCTCCCTCCTTCCTTCCCTCTCTCACTCTTCCTCTTTCCTTTCCTTTCCTCTCTCCCTTCCTCCCTTCCTTCTTTCCTTCCTTCCAAACACACTTTGCATCAGATATTATTTGAGAACTGCATCCCACTGGATATTTTTATCAATCAGTTCTAACTCAGATACATAGACCTTGCAGTTTAACGGGCTTAGGTTATAAAACTAACCCACTATATTAGGGCATAACTTTTGAGAATACTCTTAAACAAAATAAAAAAGGGTTTTCAAATAAAAAAAAAATCCATTATCTTTTATGTTGCCAGATTCATCTCGAGAAATGGAGGCTATGTATTTTTAGAGGCATTCTTTTTTCTATTCACTGGTCAGTTGCTATAGAGTAACGTTAGTGCATGGATTTAGATGTGATTCCACACTGCCTTGCTGTCTATCCAGAAAGGCCTTCTGGTACATTGAAGTATGCTCAAGGAACGTCATCTCAATACTTCAAGGGTTTTTTCTTTACTAAAAAGGGCAATAGGGATCAACCCAATCCACTGAATTTGCATGTTTTCTCCTCACATCGCTGAAAACATCTTTTCAAACCAGCTTCAAACTAGAGCAATTAGGTGGGTAATTGCCCTAGTGTGAACTTAGCCTTAAAAGCTTATTCTATGAAACTAGAGTAATTAGACTTACTTCTTTAGTCTCTTTTTCCTCACCTCATTGTTCTCATGCATTAGGCTAATGTTGCTGTGCTTGGGTTCACTTCAATGCAAAGGAATGGAGGCTGGGTATGGGGGAATAGAAAGGCTTAAATGGATAGGAAACCCAGCAAATAAAACTGAAACTCAGCTTGTGACAGCAATCATGAAAAACGTTTGCATTCTAATAGGGCTTGTTAAACAGCATTTTAATTAATCCGAAATTTGCAACATACCTGCTTGTCACTATCCTTTGTAATGACTAGTTTATGTTCCTAAAATAGATATACAAAATACTTCACGTTTTGCCAGGTTATTTAGCAATGCTTTGCTATATCAAATTAATCTTAGTTGCTAACAGGATAATAGTTTTAGTTGTTTTTTCTTCTCTTTGTCATATTACAATCATTATCCAAAGGGAACATACCAGGTCAAGTGTTAACAATATGTGCAGTTGCAAAAATAAAAGTTTAGATTTGCCATCTGTTCAAAAATGATGCTGTTACATTAGATATTTTTCAAAAAAATTCCCTTTAATCCTAATACATTTTGATGTTTCAGTTTTTAAAGGCTATAGATACGTTTTTGTGAAGCAAAAGTATACAAATAAATAATTACACTTAAAATATTGTAGGGCAATACAGTGTCCCTTTTTGTCAATGTTTGAAACAGATAAATTAAAGTGTAATTTCTTGGAATGTGTTCCATGGAAATAAATTTAGAGCTGGGCATGGCAAGTGTAATCTAATACTCATTAAATATTTGTTCAGTTCAGTAGATTGTAAGATTAAAACCTATAATATTGTTTGCATATTTACATTCAAAGTGTTGATCAGAAGTGCTACATGGGCTCTGATTCTCAGGTCTTACCCCATAGATCTCCATCCTGCTCCACATTCTAGGTAAGATGCAGTGACTTTGAGACTTTGTGATTTGCTGCCCCTGTTGACTGATGGTCATATATATGTAACTGGGTCTCGTACATGTAATGAGGACCTCTTTTTCTGCTCAGGTCTGCATGTTGCCCTTTGATTAGTCCATTTCTTTTGCAATGTTGCCTTTGTTGTTCACCTGTATACATTTTTCTTTGGCAATCCTAGTGATGTTGCGTGGTTTATTTCAGGTTCCACCCCTTCAAGAACTGGCCATGACATCCAAAGGAAATGCTAAACAAATGTGACATTAAACCTCTATATTCAAGGGTGACTTTTTATCTTCTTAAAAACTGGAAAGTTTTGAGAGGACAGCATACGTGAGTTTAGTTTATTGACTAGAATGGAAGGAAATGTCTCAGTTCCTTTTCTTTCAGCTCTGTGTCCTGAGCTCAACCATGGCTGTACTGTTAGGGGAGGCCATCCCACTCCTGAATGAACAGGTTAGCTTTTCACAGGAGGAATACATGCATTTTTCCACAACCAAATTTTCCTGTAATTAACAAAGCTATGAGGTAGATAGATACTGATTAAATTTCAGGCCCCTTTTTATCAACTCCAGTGGGAGTTGGCATGGGCTAGAGAAAAAAAATTTGGACTACGAGGTCAGACAGATCTGAAACTTGCCTTTGCCACTTATTGGCTTCACAGGTTTGAATCTCATTTTTCTCCTCTACATAATGATGTCAATAATACATTTTTCCTAAGACTGTGGTGAAGATTAAATGAGATGTTATGCAAAGCCTATTAAGCAACAGAGTAGTAATTAAATTTATCATCCCCCACATACTAGGAGCAATCCCCTGGCTGTAAAATCCCTGAAGGCCGGGACATTGTAATTTGTAGACTTGATACTGAGCAGGACCCTGTGGGGCTCCTGGGCACAAAAGCCTTTCTGTGTCCCCACTTCTTGATTACAGGAAATAGGCTTCATTCAGCCTCCATGACCTTCCTTGAGTTCCAACAAGCAGATTCAAACAGTTGCTAATTATGGAAGGGAGGAGATGCAGAGACAAGGGAGGAACAGTCAAAAGAAACAATAGTGAGGCCTTGGGGCAAGGTCCTGCCCATCAAGGGATATACATAACAATACTTTTGAGCTGTTCTTGCAGATATTAAAACTCCCACCAGGTGGGAGAAATGAATGTGTATGCTGTCCACAAGCACGGAGACCCCAGACTGGATGGAACCAGAAGGTTGATGATGCCGACTCCCACTTACCTCACCACCAACCAATCAGAAGAATGTCCATGAGTGGATCACGCTCTCTTTGAACCATTACTATAAAACTTCTCACTACTCCTTCCAGGTTGAGACACACAGTTCTGAGGGCATTAGCCCTCTGTGGCTCCCTTTGCCTGGCAAAGCAATAAAGCTATTTTTTTCTACTTCAACCAAAACTCTGTCTCCGAGATTTAATTTGGTGTTGGGGTACAGAGGCTGGATTTGGCTTCAGAATCTTTGAGGCCCATCACTGTGCCTGAAAGACAGCAAGTACTCATACATTTTGCTGAGGGAATGCATAAATGGGTGAGAAAATGACTGTATGAATAAATGCTTAGAATGCAGAAGCTTGTAAAACCCTACAGTAGGTTAATAAATACATAGAGTTTCCACTCTTCAATGTCCATTATCTACTCAATGTTTGAGCAAATAGCTACTGTCATATGGAGGTAGAGTAGAACACAAAGGTTCTTGGAAAAGGACCCAAGAAGCCTGACTGCCACTAACCAGTTGAGAAAACTTGAAACAAACTGAAGTCTGTCTAGGATTTAAATTTCTCATCCCTAAAATAAGAACTTTGGGTGAAATGATGTTTAGCATGTCTCCTATCTTTCCCTTCTAGAGTTTCACGAAGTCCATCACTTTGAAGGATGCCAAAGTTTACAGTGAGAAAGTACATCAGCAACTCCAGGGGAAATGAATCCCAATTCTCCTCCCTCCTAATCTTGGCTCTCCAGTCTCAACCTCTTTCATGAACAGATTTCAGCAAACATTTTCACAAGATAAACAAACAAACAAGTAGGAAGACAGAGACATTTTACATATGGATTTAGTTTAAAAAAAAATACTGGAAGAAATATAGTAGAATATGCTTAATTAGCACAGATTCTGAAAGAAATAAATGTGTTAATAACTCCTCTTGACTATCAGAAGGTCATACCCATATATACAACCTACAAACCAGAAATTAGAAACAGATATTTTGCCATCTAGCTCCTCTTCTGAAAAACTCTTCTAAGGTTCTAAAAAAATTTGCAGGAGATGTATATATTGAGATGTAAGTGCCCTGGTGTTCTGTTCTTATTAGAAGCCTGAGAATTATTCTGATATGTAGTGTTTTGAGCTTTAAAAAAAAAGATGTTGGGGGCTTCCCTGGTGGCGCAGTGATTGAGAGTCTGCCTGTTAATGCAGGGGACACGGGTTCGAGCCCTGGTCTGGGAAGATCCCACATGCCGCGGAGCAGCTGGGCCCGTGAGCCACAATTGCTGAGCCTGCGCATCTGGAGCCTGTGCTCTGCAACAAGAGAGGCCGCGATGGTGAGAGGCCCGTGCACCGCGATGAAGAGTGGCCCCCGCTTGCCGCAACTGGAGAGGGCCCTCGCACAGAAACGAGGACCCAACACAGCCATAAATAAATAAATAAATTTAAAAAAAATAAAAATAAAAATTGAGTCTTAATATACTAAAAAAAAAAAAAAAAAAGATGTTGACTGTATGTCATGTCTCTCTTTCAGGATCTAATTACTCAATTACTCTTTCTCAGAATACTGACTTCTTGCTTTTATTTTTGGTGTATTGCTCATGTGATGATGTTACTGAGGAATCAGAGCTTCAAGGACTTTAACTTTTTCATCCAAAGTAAGATAACCTAATTTAGCAGCTGTAGTAGAACAGGAAAGCAGCATGATGCCAAAAAAAGGTTACACAGTGAGAAGTTTGTGCTGGCAAATACCGATTCACACCTGTTTTAGGCCTATCGACAACATCAGGGGGGCTATTTAAATGGACTCTGTGTGCAATTTATCCATTGTTTGGAGTCATTGAAATGAACTACACTGATTCTTCTCCTTGGCAATTATTCCAATTAAGTGGATGCACCATTTATCAGGGTGCTGATTAAGTGGGTTTAGTAGCAGGCACCAAAGAAAGACTGTGAAGAAATCTATGAAAGTGATATTCACACTTTCTAAGGTTCCTCACACACTCACTAATGTTTTATGTTATAAAGTTTGCAACATAGAACATTCTACAGAAAAAGACTGCAGAGAGTAGGGTTAAGGAGATGATTAAATGTTCCAAGTAAGTACATCAAGATTTCAACTGTCAGCACAAAGAGAGAGAATTTGGGGTTGAAACAACATGCTGTTCTTGGTATTGACTACTTAAATCCGAAATGTTCTAACGTAACAAGCTTTTTCTCTGAGAAAGGGTCAAATTTTCTCTAGACAACTAACTTAAATTTATTTGCAGAGTACATAAAGACTGCCTACCACAAATCAACATCACATGTTAATGATCTAAACAGAGAAAACACATTTGTTGCTACACAATTTGACATCCAGGTTGATCAGACTATTAGATTCTGTTTCATGTTAATGTTAGTTTTAAACAATACAAATTTTAGGGCTTTCCTGGTGGCACAGTGGTTAAGAATCCACCTGCCAATGCAGGGGATATGGGTTCAAACCCTGGTCCCGGAAGATCCCACATGCCACGGAGCAACTAAGCTCGTGCGCCACAACTGCTGAGCCTGCGCTCTAGAGCCTGCGAGCCACAACTACTGAAGCCTGCGTACCTAGAGCCCGTGCTGCACGACAAGAGAAGCCACCGCAATGAGAAGCCCATGCACTACAACAAAGAGTAGCCCCCGCTCACCGCAACTAGAGAAAGCCCACACACAGCAACAAAGACCCAACACTGCCAAAAATAAATAAAAATAAAATAAATTTAAAAATAAATAAATAATGCAAATTTTAATTTTTATGGCAAGTATTTTACAGGCCAAATATATTCTATTGTGTATCTGATTTCCCAGGATATTTCTACTGAAAATTGAACATGTAATGACACATTTCTTATAAATAAATCAATGAGTTTTCAAAAACAGCTGAGAAAATAATAGTGAATACAAATACGTGGAAATTGAACTAAATTAAGAAATATAAAATAAAGATAATATTTTCAAACAAGGAGTTTAATTTGTTTGGTTTTTTTAACTATAATATTGACTCACAACTGATTTTGACAACAAATCTGAATTTTTTTTTTTTTTAAAGAATATTTTGATGACTCCAATTTTTTTTTTTTTAATAGCTACTTTATTTATTTATTTATTTTATTTTTTTGACTGTGTTGGGTCTTTGGTTCGTGCGAGGGCTTTCTCTAGTTGCGGCAAGTGGGGGCCACTCTTCATCGCGGTGCGCGGGCCTTTCACTATCGCGGCCCCTCCCGTTACGGGGCACAGGCTCCAGACGCGCAGGCTCAGCAGTTGTGGCTCACGGGCCTCGTTGCTCCGCGGCATGTGGGATCTTCCCAGACCAGGGCTCGAACCCGTGTCCCCTGCATTAGCAGGCAGATTCTCAACCACTGCGCCACCAGGGAAGCCCAACAAATCTGAATTTTTATTGCCTTTTCTACTGGACATGAGCTATACAGTCTTTGGTAGATTAGTACTATTAAAAATTTGATAAAATGAAACATATTAAAGAACTCTTTTTTAAAAAGAAATTTAGACCTCCCCTCCAAATTTGGTTCTAAAATAGTAGACAAAAAGAAATTTGAAATACAAATAACAGCATGTTAAATAATGAATCACTTTTATGATAACCTTTAGACCAGGTAAGTTGAAATAACAAGTCCAGGATCACAGAGATCTAAACCTAAGCAACCGTATGAAAAGATTTTAAGCTTATCCCTTCTCCAATCTGCTTCCTCTGGCAACTGCCTGCTATTATTTTCTAGAAGTATATTTAGCAGCAAGTTTTCTGCTCACTGTCTAAACTCTGAGGTGGCAAGAGTTTACCCTACTTGCAAGGTGACACGTTAGCCTGCCACAGTTTCATGGATGTTAGTAAAAGACACAAATCTCCTGGGTCAGAGTCAGAGGACAACTTCCTACTCATAATAATAGCAATAGCCAGACTACCACATTTTCATACTGAGTCCCTGAACCCTAATCCCCGCAGGGCAGCATGAATAGAGCCAGGTAATAAATGCACTCATCAATAAGGTTAAAGACAGGAGCCTGTTTTTAGGGAACCTGAAGCTTTTATATTGGGTCGGCCAAAAAGTGCCCTCGGTTTTTATGTAAAAGTAAAAGACACATTTTTCATTTTCACCAAAAACTTTACTGAACAACGTATTCACCCTTTTGTTCCACTTGTTTCTGTCATTTTTCAGGCTACTTCATAATTCCTTCTTTCCAAAACTTTTTATCTTTTTGAGCAAAGAATTGTTCTAGGTGCCTTTTACAGTTTTCCAGGGAATTGAAATTTTTCCATGAAGAGAATTCTGTAAAGACTTAAATAATAGAAATCCAAAGGTGCAATGTCTGGTGAATATGGCAGATGAATCAGAACTCCCCAGCCAAGCTGTAACAGTTTTTGCCTGGTCACTAAAGAAACATGTGGTCTTGTGTTATCCTAATGGAAGGTTATGTGTTTTCTGGTGACTAATTCTGGATGCTTTTTGTCCAGTGCTGCTTTCAGTTGGTCTAATTGGGAGCAGTACTTTTTGGAATTAATTGTTTGGTTTTCCAGAAGGAGGTCATGATAGCGGACTCCCTTCCAATCCCACCATATACACACATGGCTACACAAAAATTCACCAATTTTGATGTCTCTTTTTAAATGCACGCTGATATGACAGCTGTCATATACAATCTAACAAAATTGTTACGAATTAAGTTAAAGACAACTGAGTGCTACTAGAGTCATTTTATGGAAAAAAACAGATGAACATTTAGGCCCACCCAATAGTAGACAGCAAATATGCCTGACTATTGCCCCAGAGGCAGATGTTGTTGCAGTCTTCCATAGTTGTTCACTATACAATTACACTTGAAACATAGTCAAGAGCAAAGGGCAGTTAGTGTCTTTGCTCATAAGATTTGCAGAAACACAAGGAACACATAATTGTCTCTCAACATTCACTATTGCAAATGAAAGCAAGTGACTTGGTTTCAGGCAAAATCTTTAATCTTCTCTAATTTGTTACTTTTGAAAAATCATATGCAATCATCAGGATTCTCATTATCAATGCATTATTTGTTGTACATCTTAGAATAAGTACTCACATAGAGTATGCCGGAGCTTAATAATTGGAAATTGCTGTCATGGGACACATGCTATGCTTTTCTGTGGACTCTTTCATATGCAAAGTTGACTTCCATCCCTGGAGATTGAGTAAATTGTAACATATATGAGAATCCTTGAGCTTAATACCATGTTTAGATAGCAATCATTTCCTTTTTCACAAGAGTTGATTTAAGGAGTTTTATCACACCTGTCAATCAGTTCCAACCACTAGCCAATTAGGTAGCAAGCTAATGTACCAAAATCAAAAGAAAATAATGATCAACTTGATTTGACAGACTTCATTTTACTCTCCTCACTTTCATTGAAAATGTTTTAGGCATTATAATTAGCCAAATAACCAACCTCACCATAGTTCCCTCTATGGAAATAATTTGGGGCCACCATGGAAAGGATGATGAGCTAAAAAGAACACGGATTTTTGGAGAAAGACCAACCAAAATTTGATTCCCAGCTCTGACAAGTAGTTGCATAATGTTAGGTAATATATTACAGAATTGTCTGAGATTAATTTTCCTCAATAAGAACAACTGGAGGATGTTACAAAAATATTTAAAGAATATTTGCAAAGCACCTGACGCTTTGATAGCTGACAGCTAAGTTTCTCTAATTTTTATTTCTTTGTCTATGAGATGTTTTCCTACACCTTAATTCACTCATGATCTACCTGTTTTCTACCTATTTTTATAAGTATCCAGTCTTTTTGCTTTGATTTTTAACTTTCTATAAAGCTGTTTTATGCTACTTTGGTAATTCACATACATGGAACCAATTTGCTTCTTGAAAATCTTGCAACTTATTTGTCACACAACAAACATAGAACTGTGAATAAATGTGATGATGAGAGGAACCCAGAAGGAGAAGGGAAAAGAATTTTAAAGCCAGAAAATAGAACTAAAATTACATAGAAAGAACAAAGAAAGAGCAAAAAAGTGAGAATAGAAATGAGAAAAATGAGAAGAGAGGAAGAGGTAGACCTCCCCAGAGAACAGAGCATAGGGATTCTATAGAGGAAATGACACTGGACTAAAATCTTGTCTTGGATCCCGTTTTTCCCCAAGTGATCCAGCAAGGAGCTTCTCAGTTTAAAGGAATAAAGTGTGGGTGATATTAGAGGGTCTCCTAAGATCATTTTTAAGACAAATAACTTCATGATTTTTAAAAACGTGTATTACCACTGGAGTCTGTAATACTTAAGAGCAAAATTTGAAACATAGTGGAAGGAAAAGGTTTACAACATTTGAGCACCCATAAACTATATCATTGCTGGAATTTACAGCTTAACTAAGAAGTCTGTCAGTTACAGTGCTAATAAGGCAGGCGTATTTTCAATTTAAAGGGACCCTACTCAAAGCATATTTATCAGCTAGAATAAGAATTATCCAAGCACCTATGAGAACTTACCATATAGCTAGAGCAAACTTCAAGTAAAGTACTTGGTAAAATACATATTCAAGACCATTGCAGCCATCACAGAAGTTCTTAGATCAAATCATAGCTCAACGGAGATTTCTGTTGGATAGTTAATTGAGAAAGCAATTTAAGTGATTATTCAGTAGGTTTACAAATATGACTAAATACAGAACAGGAACTATAAATACTTGGGGAAATAAGGTGGATAATAAAGAAATCAGTAAGTAAAATTATCTGGTAATGATTATATACAGTACTGTTTCCTTTTCTGAAAGCTAAAAGTTACAGAATTAAAAATCAGATCAAAAAAGATTACATCACTTATGTAGATTGACATTTTTCTGCCAAATTTCAACAGAATAGGAGTTTTAAGACTCATTAAATTGAAAAGGAAGATTTAAAATTTTAATTTTTAAAACGCAAATCTGAGTGCTTATAGTGTGTCATACATTATCATCACTTGAATGTTGAGAAACAGATTTTTGTCTGTTTCATTCTATATTCTAGAATTAATTCATGCTATATTCTCAGTGTTTGGAATTGTACATATAATAGAAGTTTGTAAACTTTGCTAAATGAATGATTTATATAAATCTTATGAAATTTATTAATACTCATTTTACAGCAAAGAAAACTGAGATACAGAAAGCTTAAGTAATTTGTTTAAGATTATTGTGTAATTAATTGCGAAGTTGCAATTTGGATTTAGATTTCTCTTGCTCCAAAGTATTTTCTCTTTTCTTTATACATGGGGATCTTCTGATAAACTCAGCTTGTAAAAGTACTGATAACAAAAATAAATACCACATAATTTATTAAACATCTCATGCACTGGGTACTGTGTTAAATGTTTTGCATAAATTATTTTATTTAATCTTTATGGTAAGCATGTGAAATAGTGCTATCTTGGTTAAGAATTCAGGATCTAGAACTAGGCAGGCCTGGATCCAAATGCTGGCTTTTCTACTTACTATCCATGAGACTTCAGGTGAGTTATTTAAATTCCTCATACTTTTAAGTTTCCTCATAGTGAAGCTATAAAGGATTACATTAGTCAAAATATGTAGAAAACATGATATAGTATATGACACTTGGTAATAAATTTTAGTTTATGCATGAGGATGTTGAGGTGCAGATAAATTAATTTCCTTTGGTTGAAGTTTGGGGATGCAACTAATAAAGAATGGATAACATTTTTTTTTTTCTGCCTGAATTCTGACACAATTGAGAAGTAACAACAAAAAGTATAGAATGATTTGGCATCTTTCATAAAATCTAAGATAATGTGTTAAACTTCATGCCAATTTCAGAGTGATATCAGCAAGATGGTGACATAGGTTACTCCTGACTTTAGTCCCTCTCAAAAGAAGACTAACTAGCAACTATCCATAGACAAGACATCATTGTGAAAATCCCAGAATCTGGGGTGAGGCTGAAGTAACTCCCTGGACTACAGATACTCATAGAAGGGTAAGAGGAGATGCCACATTTTGAGCGCATTGCCCCACCAGTCTGACATAGTGCCTGACACCAAGAGGACCCCCTGGGGCCTGTGGTTTCTCCAATGGGAAATAAAAGAAACCCAAGGAGGATATCCAGCTTCCCCAGTATTGCGGGAGGTTTTCCAGGAGGCCCTCTTGGGTCTCTGCTCATGAGGATCACTGGGGAAATCTGCTGAGCTTGATCACTGAGGACTAAATAGAAACAAAGAAATGGGGCAGGCCTTATAGCAACCAGTGCTCAGATCTTGACAGATTGCTTTCGTCTTCACATCTGCACCCCAGTGAAGATCCCAGCCAGCAGTTCTGCCCATCTGCTGGGTGGTCTTGTCTGGACAGGGAGCTCAGTGGGCAGTTCTGCCTGGCTTGGAGTCCTCAGCCAAAGAATTTACCAGCCTTGGAGACTGTTCTATGGCCCTGCTCAGGCATGGAAGCAAATTTGCAGCCCCACCCAAATGCCCAGTATAGCCTCCAGTGCTGTCCAACCAGAAAGCCTGATCTGAGAATCCAGGCAGCCACTGAGCCCATACTATAGTTGCACATGGGCAGGAAGCCAAGGGGCACTCCTATCCATCTTTTAGGTATAACCTCTGGTCCTACCAAATCAAGGAGCCCTAAGAATGACCCTGGGAACCCAGCCTCTAGTACCTCCCAGCCACAGAGCCCAGCCTACTGTCCCATCCGACAACAGAGCCCAGACTATGACCTTACCTGATTGCTGAATGCAGCTTCCCACCAGTGGGATCCACTGGCAGGGATCCCAGCCAGTGACCCCATCCAAATATTTAGCATAGCCTGAGGTCCCATTCCATGAGGGAACCTGGATAGTGGCCCTTCCCAACTAAGGAGCACAGCCTCTTAACACCACCAACTGCAGGAAACAAAGGACCTTCCTCACCAAAGAGACCAGCCAGTGACTTTGCCCAACAGTGGAGCAGTGCCAGTGGTACACAGGATCACAAAGCCCAGCCTGCAACTGTACCCATCTTCAGTCTACAGCAATGTTACAACTGATACCACAGGAATAAAAAGGATCATACAAGACTACTATGAACAAATATACAGCAACACATTAGATAACCTAGAATAAATAAATAAATTTCTAGAAACATAATCTACTGAGACTGAATCATGAAGAAATAGAAAATCTGAATAGACTAATGAGTAAGAGATTGAATCAGTAATCAAAAACCTCCCAGGGGCTTCCCTGGTGGTGCAGTGGTTGAGAGTCCGCCTGACAATGCAGGGGACACGGGTTCGAGCCCTGGTCTGGCAACATTCCACATGCTGCGGAGCAACTGGGCCCGTGAGCCACAACTACTGAGCCTGCGCGTCTGGAGCCTGTGCTCTGCAACAAGAGAAGCCGCGATGGTGAGAGGCCCGCGTACCGCGATGAAGAGTGGCCCCCGCTCGCCGCAACTGGAGGAAGCCCACGCACAGAAACGAAGACCCAACACAGCCAAAAATAAATAATTAAAAAAAAAAAAACCTCCCAAAACAGAAAAGCCAAAAACCAGATGGTTTCACTGGTGAATCCTATAAAACATTTAAAGAAGAATTAATACCAATTCTTCTCAAACTGTTCCAAAACTTTGAAGAGTAGGGAACACTTCCAAACTCATTTTATGAGGCTAGCATAATCTTCATACCAAAGCTAGATAAGGACACTAAAATAAAAGGAAACTATAGGCCAATATCCCTAATGAATATAGATGCTACGATTCTCAAGAAAATAGTAGCAAACCAAACTCAACAGTACATTAAAAGGATCATACATCATGATAAAGTAGGTTTCATCCCTGGAATGCAGAAATAGTTCAACATATAGAAAGCAATACATGTGATACACATCAACAGAATAAAGGATAAAAATCATCTGATTATCTCAATGGATGCAGAAAAATTATTTGACAAATTCAACATTTTTCATAATAAAACTATCAATAAATCCAGTGTAGAAGAAACATACCTCAACATAATAAAGGCCATTTATGACAAGCCTACAGCTAATGTCATATAGAATGGCGAAAGTTTAAAAGCTTTCCTCTAAAATCAAGAAAAACACAAGGGTGCACACTTGTGTCACTACTCCTATGCAAAATAGTACTAGAAGTCCTAACCAGAGCAGTCAGGCAAGTAAAATAAATAAAAGATATTAAAATCAGAAAGGAAGAAGTAAAATTGTTTTTGCTTGCAGGTGACTTAATCTTATATATAGAAAATCCTAAAGACTCCACCAAAAAGCTGTTAGAACTAATAGATGAATTCAATAAATTTGCAGGATACAAACTCAACATACAAAGTCAATTGCATTTCTACATAATAAAAATGAGTTGTCTGAAAAAGAAATAAAGAAAACAATCTCATTCATAATAACATCAAAAACAATGAAATATTTAGGAATAAATTTAACCAAGGAGGTAAATCTCAAGGGACTTAAGATATCTAAAACAATTTTCAAAAGAAACATATAATGCATTTCAGGACTCACATTTCCTGATTTCAAAACTTACCACAAAGCCACAACAATTAAAACAGTGTGATAATGACATAATGACAGACAAAGACTAATGAAATAAAAAAGAGATTCCAGAAATAAACCATATATATGGTCAAGTTATTTTTGCCCAGACCATTCAACGAGGAAAGGACAGTCTTTTCAATAAATGATGCTGGGAAAACTGGCTATCCACATGCAAAGGATGAAATTAGATGCTTACCTAACACCAAATATACAAATAAAAGTAAAATGGATCAAAGGTCTAAATGTAAGACCTAAAACTGTAAAGCAGTTTGAAGAAAACATAGGGCAAAATCTTCATGACATTGAATTTGGCAATGATTTTTTTGTGTATGATACCAAAAGCATAGTCAAAAAAGGAAAAAATATGTATATTGGCCTTCATGGAAATTTAAAATTTTTATGCATCAAAAGAAAATACTGACTGGGCGAAAAGGCAACCCACTGAATGGGAGAAAAATCTGGAAATCATTCATTTGACAAGGAATTAATATCCAGGATATATAGAGAACTTGGATTTTAAAGAAAAGCAATAGAGAAAATTTAGGGCATTTAGGGTTTGAGTGGCCAGCATTCTAATGAGAATGAAAATAATCAAGATCAGGCATACTTTTGTCCTGTTTTATCCTTTCTGGATATTTGCTGATTCACAATATGAAACACAGAGGTCTAGCAGAATTTAGTGACCTAGAATTTGTAGTAGTCTCACTGGTCTGGGGGGGAAAAAACTGAAATTTAGGATCATCAAGGTACATAGGATTTGCAACACCAAGATCCCAGAAAGAAAACACGTTGAAATATTGCCTGCATTCTATACACAATTGTTTCATATGGCATTTGCTGGCTTCTCAGATAAACATAGGTAGGTCAAAATGCATGAGCAAAAATGCTGAGCATGGAAAGTGGCAAGCTAAATGGAAAAACTCAATAGTCTCACAGTGCTTTGGAGACAAAAATTGGAGACTGGGATTTTCCAAGGTGTTGTAGCCCTAGTAAAACCCTTCTAGTTGAGAAAGTAGAAAGACCATGCCTAAAAATAAGAACAAATTTGAGACACACCAGCCTCTGTTATGCTCTGTTAATTTGTTACATAATGTCCAAAAGAAACAAATTATTTATTTGTTGGGGAATACCACAACATATGTAGCCTTATCATTTTTATATAAAATGATTACCATTCAAAAAAGATGACTAGGCTTGGCAAGAAACAGGATAAAATAAAAGCAAAAGAAAAACTAGACAATGCAAAAAAGAATGAAATAATACCATTTGCAGCAACATGGATGGACCTAGAGATTACATACTAAGTGAAGTAAGTCAGACAAAGAAAGACAAACATCATATGATATCACATATATGTGGAGTCTAAAAAAGATGATACAAATGAATTTATGTACAAAACAGAAATAGACCCACAGACATAGAAGACAAACTTATGGTTACCAAAGGGGAAAGGGGTTGGGGAGAGATAAATCAGGAGTTTGGGATTAACAGATATACATTACTATATATAAAATAGATAACCAACAAGGACCTACTGTATAGCACAGGGAACTATACTCAATGTTTTGTAATAAGCTATAAGGGAAAAGAATTTGAAAAGAAATAAATACATATGTAGCTACAACTGAATCATTTTGCTGTACATGTGAAACTAACACAACATTGTACATCAACTACACTTCAATTAAAAAAAAAAAGAAAAGAAACGTAAATCAGATATTAGCTTTTAAAATCACTATAATTAATATGTTTAATACAATAAATTAAAATAAAGAGAATCTCATCAGAATCTTAAATCTATACAAAGAAGACACAGGCCTTGCAGGACATTTGGTCTTGTCCAAAATGTGCAGAAGACATTTGGTCCACAAAAAGGTCCTTGAAATTTAGCCCTGCTCAAAATGTCCATGGGCATGTTTGGTCCATGTTGAAAGGTTTTAGACAGGACCAAATGTCTGCTAATCAGACAAAGGCAATGCAAAATTGTATCTTTTTCATTTGTAGAAATAAAATAAACTTAAAAATTTAGTAAACAGATTTAGCAACAGATTTGACACACAAAACAATGGTTATTGAATTGAAAGATGAATCAATTAATACATCCTGGAAAATCATAGGTGAAAAAAACTGGAAAAGATAAATAACAAATAGGGCATGATAACATTATTGAATATACCGTGGGATTTCAGTTCTATTGGGAAAGACATAGCGAAATGGGGGCAAGAAACAATATTTCAACAGAAATTGACTAAAAAATTTTCAAACTGATAAAAGATATCAAGTATGATGAATGCAAAGAAACATACCCATAGGCACAGAACAGTAAACTGACTACTAACCCCAGAGAGAAAAATATCAATGAAAAACAGAGAAAGAGATGCATAATATTTTTAGAGAAGCAGCAATATGATGGAAACCAGATTTTTCAAGAAAAAGGTAATTTCAGTGAAAGTACAATTTTAGCATTCTGGTAAAATAACTGCCAACAAAAATCCACTTTGGGGTTTTTATCTTCAAAAAAGAAAGGTGAAAAATGTTCTTATGCAAATAAAATTGGTACAGATATAATTAGTTGCCCTCAGGCCCAAACTAAAAGAAATGCTAAAGAAAATTATTCAAGAGATTTAAAACTACATATATCAGTCAATAGGTTAAGTAGAAATAAACCTAATTCAAATAAACTCAGTTATCTTAATAGAGACAATATTTGTAAGACTTAAAAAAAAAAAGGACCACAATATCTGCTGTTTAAAAAAGGCAAACCATCAATATAAAGACATTGAAAGTTTAGAAGAATGGGAAAAATATACCATGCAAAAACTAACCAAAAGGGTACCTCAATAGTCTATTTAGACATGAATTTAAAGAATGTATAGAAGATCTCAAAAATATACTAAAATGTTGAGTACATGAGTGGACATGTACTCAATGAGCTCAGAAATGCTATAAAACAAGTCTAAATAAATTTCAAAGAACTGAAATAATGCAGAGAACTTTTTCTAAACACAGTTGTATTAATTTAGAAATCAATAGCAAACTAATATATAGATATTTTTCAAACATTTCAAGTAAGAAATAGGTTACAAAAGAAATCAAAAGAAAAATTAGAAAATATTTTAAACTGAATGAAAATAAAATCATAAGGTATTAAAATGTGTGGGATGCAATTAAAACAGCAGTGAGAAGCAAAGTTAAAAATACAAATGTTTCTACTAGAAAAAAAATAATGCCAAGTCAATGATTCCAGTTTTTAACCTTAAGAAGTTACAAAAGGGAATTCCCTGGTGGTCCAGTGGTTAGGGGTCCATGCTTCCACTGAAGGGGGCACGGGTTGGATCCCTGGTTGGGGAATTAAGATTCCACATGCTGCGCAGTGTAGCCAAAAAAAAAAAAAAAAAAGAAAGAAATTACAAAAGAAGTAAAAATTAAAGTCATTAAAGAAAAAAAATGATGAAAATAAATTAGAAATTGAAGAAACAGTAGTCAACACATTCAAAAATTGGTTCTTTGAAAAGAGTAATAAAAGTGATAAGCAGCTAGTAAGACTGAGCAAGAAGAGACTGAAAGAACAAATTAATAATAAAAGAATTGAGAAAGACATTACTATAGATCCTATAGATATCACAGGAAAAGTAAATGAATACTATGAAAAAGTATATGCCAACACTTTTGATAAGTTAGAAAAAATAGGTAAGTTCTTTTAAAAACACAATTAGCTAAACACAGAAGAAATAAAAACTTAAAAATATAATTAGCGCTGTGTCTACTTAAAAAATTGAAACCATATTAAGAAACTCTTTAACAAATAGAGCTCCAGGTCCAATCATTTCAATAATGACCTCTATCAATGAGGAAGAAATAAGTATTTTCAGAATAAAGAAGAAAAGGGAATAAAAATCAGATTATTTAGGTAGCCAGCATAACCTCATACTAAACTCTGTCGAAAGTATTACAAGAAAAAATAGTTTATACCAATATCACTCATAAACATAGGTAAAAATATCCTTACCAAAATACAGTCTACCCTCATTATTTACAGGTTCCATATTTGTGAATTTGTCTACTGGCTAAAACTTATTTGTAACTTCAGATCAATATGTGAAGTGCTTTCTAGCTTATTTGCAGACATGCATATGCACAGAGCAGCCAAAAATTGAGTCACCAGAAGAGCACGTTCCCAGCTTATGTCAAATAAGGTGGCATTCTGCCTTCTTGTTTTAGCTTTCATACTTAAAAAAGTGTCCTTTTCACAGTCCATTTTATGCTATGTTTTTCACATTCGTGTGCTTTTTGTTGGTGATTTTGCTGTTTAAAATGGCCCACAAGTGTAGTGCTGAATTGCTATCTATGTTAAGTGAAAGGAGGCTGTGATGTGCCCTCAGGAGAAAAATCAAATATTAGATAAGCTTTGTTCAAGCATAAGTTATAGTACTTTAGCCATGAATTCTATGTAAATGAATCAACAATATATATTGAATAAGGTGTCTTTGAATAGAAAAACACACAAAACAAGGTTAAGTATTGATTAGTTGAGGAAAATATTGGGACCAGAGGCTTGCAGAAGCCTAACTTTGTCCTTCCCTAAATGCAATGGTTCCATATTTACTAACTCAATGTTTGTGGTGACTTTATAGAACAAAAATACCACAAATAATGAGAATCAACTGTATTGGCAAATCAAAGCCAACAATATAAGTAAGAAGCTAATACAACATGACAAGAAGAGTTTTTACCAGGAATGCAAAGTTGGTTTAATACTGGAAAAATAAATGTAATTTACCACATTATCAGAATAAAGGAGAAAAAAATGATCATCTATCAATAAATAAGAAAAACATTTGAAAAATTCAAAATATAATTAAAATTCAGCAAATTAGGAGTGAAAGAGAACTTCCTCAACCCATCAAATGTATTTGTGTATGTATTTACATATGCATGAATACATATATAAATACATACATACATATTTTAAATTGTGATACTACTTCAAAATCTGCAGCCTAATTTCCCCCCCATGAATTAAGCAAGATTTCAGGCTACAAGGAAGATAAACAAGAAGGATTTTTTCTATAAAATTGCATGAATGTTAAAGTAAAAAATTAAACAACTTCAACCTAAAGTGTTATAAAAACCTAATACTGGGAATTCCCTGGCAGTCCAGTGGTTAGAACTCTGTGCTTCCATTGCAGGGGGGACAGTTTTGATCCCTGGTTGGGGAACTAAGATCCTGCAAGCCACACCGCACAGCCAAAAAAATTAAAAATTAAAAAATAAATAAAAAATACAAAACTAATACTTATGCCTGTTGGCCACCTGCAGTTCCTCTTTGAAAAAAGGTCTATTCAGTTCTCTGCCCATTTTTCAGTTGCATTGTTTGTTTTTTTGATGTTGAGTTGTATGAGCTGTTTATACGTGTTGAATATTAATCCCTTATCAGTCAGATCATTTGCAAATATTCTCTCCCATTCAGTAGATTGTCTTTTTTATTTTGTCAATGATTTCCTTTGTTGTGCAAAAGATTTTAAGTTTAATTAGGTCCCATTTGCTTATTTTTGCTTTTATTTCCTTTACTTTAGGAGACAGATCAAAAAACATATTACTGAGATTTAAGTCAAAGAGTGTTCTGCCTATGTTTTCCTCTAGGAGTTTTATACTATTCCATCTTACATTTAGGTCTTTAATCTATTTTGAGGTTTTTTTTTTGTGTATGGTGTTAGAGAATGTTCTAATTTCATTATTTTACATGTAGCTGTCCAGTTTTCCCAGGACAGCTTATTGAAGAGACTATCTTTTCTCCATTGTATATTCTTGCCTCCTTTGTCATAGATTAATTGACCATAAGTGTATGGGTTTATTTCTGGACTCTCTAGCTTGTTCCATTGATCTATTGTGTCTGTTTCTGTGCCTGTACCATGGCTTTTTGATTACTGTAGTTTTGTAGTATTCTCTGAAGTCAGGGAGCATGATTCTTCCAGCTCTGTCCTTCTTTCTCAAGACTGTTTTGGCTATTTGGGGTCTTTTGGGTTTTCATACAAATTTTTAAATTATTTGTTCTAGTTCTGTGAAAATGCCATTGGTATTTTGATACAGATTGCATTGAATCTGTAGATTGCCTTGGGTAGTATAATCGTTCGAAAAATGAAAATCAAAACTTCAATGAGATATCATCTCACACCTGTCAGAATGATTATCATCAAAAAGAACACAAATAACAAATGTTGGTGAGGATATAGAGAAACGGGAACACTCATACACTGTTGGTGGGAATGTAAATTTGTGCAGCCATTTTGGAAAACAGTGTGGAGGTTTCCCAAAAAACTAAAAATATAACTACCATATGACCCAGCAATTCCACTCCTGGGTATGTATCTGAAAAAAACAAAAACACTAATTCTAAAAGATACAAGCACCCTATATTCATAACAGCCTTATTTACAATTGCCAAGATATGGAAGCAACCTAAGTGTCCATCAACAGATGAGTGGATAAAGAAGATGTGGTATACCTATATACAATGGAATACCACTCAGCCAAAAAGAAAGGAACAAAATTTTGTCATTTGCAGTCACATGGATGGACTTGGAGGGCATTATTCTAAGTGAAATAAGTCAGACAGAGAAAGACAAATACTATATAATATCACTTATATGTGGATTATTTGTAAACCCCTCTATCTGTAGAAATACATAATGACATATGCACTATTATAAGCATGGTTAATACTGCCAAAAAGAGAGTTTAACCTCCAGTTCTCAGCTGGATTCCCTTTAAAGTTGGAGACTACTGATGCTTCATGTAATGACTCTTCACTTTTTTTACTTGTTTCCATTTCAGCAGTTACCATTTTTGTACTGGCCCTCATAACTTCACACATGGATTATTTCAACAGACACCTAGCTGATCTCCTTCAATTCAGTTTCATGCCAATCCATTCTTCATAGTGCTTATAAAATTAATCTTCCTGAAACACTGTTTCATCACATCTCTTTCCTGTTCCAGAATGATGTGGTTCCTGCTTTCTTGCTGAGTCAAACATAAGGGCTCTCTACTTTCTCCTTTTAAACTCTGCTCTTATCAGCCTGATACATTTTTATGGACCTTTAACATAGTCATGTAATCTTATTGCTCTCCATATGACATGGTTGCTCTGTGTCTGTGATTATCAACTCTTTCATTCTTTCTTTCTATAGGGCTCCCTCTTCTTTCAACCATATCTCACTTCTTCCTCCAAGAGTAATCGCATATTCACCTTTTCCAAATCCTCTTTTTACTTATTTCCCATTTGTCACCTTCTAGCAGATGTTTACTCTTAATTTACACTTAAAATTCACTAATGGTTACATATTTGCAAGTTAAGCTTCACTGTTCCTCCTGAGGAAGGAGGATATGTATATATACTTATGATTTTTGCAAATAGTAACATGGGTTCTAATTCTCTTGTGTGCTTTCAGAATTCATAACACAATGCACTATGTGAAGAAAACATTTGGCCTATGTAACACTTTACTTATACAGGAATATTATAGTTTATTTTCATTCCACCTTTTTAGAAGGAGACAGCTTATGAAGATGTATACGTAATATGGTAAGAGAGCATAAACTGTATGTACCTGAGAAAAATAGAGTCAAGAAAGAACTTCTGACCAAAAGAAATGTATTGCTGAAGTCCTATAAACCTCATCAGAGCAGACCTCAAGTTTGGTTGCAGGTTTTCTGGCAGTCAACAAGTAGAAGGAATCCTGCACAGAAGCGAACTGTTTTCTTAGGAGTAGCATATCTAACTAGTATTCCTTATATTATAACCAGCCATATTCATAAGTTTAAAACTATTTTTAGACCAATAAATTTAGGCCTTTTCTACAACTTAACTTTTGAACCATGAAACGGAGCCAACTGAGACAGAAAAGTAGTAAAAGAATTGGAAAAAAAATATTGGAGCAGAACTCCCTAATCTTCCAGGCATTCATACTGGAAGCAAGCAGACCAAGTGCTTATATAAAAAGTGAACAAAATAGTTCAACGTTGAGTTGACCCTAAGGAAGAATGATCCAATGAACAATTATCTTTGTAATTTTAAAGGTAAGAGAGACTTGTAGGAAAAGGGGAACTTATTTTTAACCTATTGCTTCATATTCATTCAACTTGCATGACCTTTCTTTTAGATTATGAAACAGGCCCAGTGTTCTTTGCTAGATATAGCAGAAACTGTCTACACATTATACATTGCTCCTTTTTCCTTTAGAGAATCTCTATTATGTTCAGAAAGCCAATATAACAGCTAAAAATACTTCCTTCCCAAACTTCTTTCCAGTTGGGATAAGATATATGGCACAATCCTAATTAGACATAAGATGAGGATTTCTGGGAGAGTTTTCACTTTGCTGATGAAGGTACTGCTCCTTGTGTTCCTCTTTTCTTCTTCATGCCTGAAATGTAGCCATGATGTCTGGAGGAGAAGCAGTCCCTTGACAGCCTCGAGACCACAGGAATAAAGATGAAGGCCTACATCTGTATACTGGAGGATAAAGAGAGAAAGGCCGTATCTCTATGGCAATTGTTGAGCCACTGCAAGAGTCCAGGAATACCTTCCTACCTCTGGGCCTCAACATTTAAGATTTAGGTTTGAATTGTGAAAGTGCCTTAGCTGAATATGCAAATGGTTGAAAGTGAGGTGAGGTTGAGTAGAAGTCAGAGACCAAGCAGTATGGAGACAGTGTCTTGACTTGACTGTAGGGCTGACATTTGACGTTTAAGCCAACGGTCCATTATCTAGTGCCTAAAGTGCCACAGTCATTGGAACCCAAGGGAGCTGCTCATGACAGGTAAGGCATAATTTACATCATAATCAGGTGAGGGGCTTCAGTGTTTTTAATTGATCAGAATTCCAGCCGGAAACTCAATATATGTGCAGTAGCTATTCTTATTGCAGGAGAAGATTGGTAAAATTAGGTAAAATCTTTAAGTTCAAATTCCCCTCAAGCTGGTATTCAAAGCAGAACTTCCTATTGGATAAATGAACTACTAAAAGTACAATGAGGCAAACAGCTTCATAATCAGTCTGTACAGTGGATACTGAGAGAAAAAACTCATCATATTCTGCATATAATTTGAAGCTAGAGTCCATGGAATTCCTGAAAATTGGGTGTGAAGTATGAGAGAAAGAAAAGTGAGGCATGACTTTTCAGTGGAAGGCTTTTGGCTGAGCCACTGAAGGATGGAAATACCATCAAGTGTACTGAGGAGATTTGAGGAGGATAAGTTTTAGAAGGAATATCTGTTAAAGTTTGGACATGTACAATTTAAAATATTTATTGGACATCCATCTGGAAATATTAAGTAGATTGTTTAATATGTGAGTATAGCTTTTAGGAGAGAATTCTAGGCAGGAGATACAAGTTTGAGAGTAGTCAGCAAATATATAATAGGTAAAGAAAGTCATGAGATTAACCAGACAAGCTAATAAATGGTGGATCCTGGATTAGGATTTAGTAAGGTCTAAGCAAAGATGTGAAGGCAGTGTCTTCAGTGAGTGGATCTGAAGAAGTCAGGGCTACTATTTAATGATAAAGCCATCTGACCTTCTTGCCTGAAAGGGAGGGCAGAAGCGGTGTGGGGTGATTTTCTAACGAGAGGCTTGCTGTCATAAGGAAAATGGAGGAATCATTTCTTACCTGGAATTCAGGTTTTCCTGGATCAGGGAAATGATTGAGGTTATGTGTTAAGAGGGACTAGCTGAGGAAAGTAGATCAGAAAATAGTATCTCAATGGACATCAAGGACAAGCAGAGCCAGAAGCACAAGTACTGATCTAGTGATTCCGAGAGGTCAGGAGAGCAATAGGATAAGTGAGTAAACAAGAGAGAAAAAGAACGTTATCAGAATTTATTATATTTAGTAATTTTTGTATGTAGTAAACATATTGATTGTTGTGTATCTGATCACTTGGAAGTTATTGTGTGTATGATTATGGTGTTTGTATTTCAGCAGGATCTCACTCAAGATGCTGTGTTGTCTATTTTCTTATTTTTGAATGTGAGCTATGATCTCTGCAACTTTATGTTTTGAGAAGTTTTGGGGTCTGAGTGAAAGGTGAGTTTCTCCCATGAAGATCTGCATTACTTCTACTAGGTACTGGAAGCATTAATGATCCTAAAGAAGACTAATAAATATGGAGCTTAAGGGATCTTTGGAATCAGAAAAGAAAATGTGAGTTGGTATTAGAATCTCTTGTGAGGGTTGGTGTGTGGTGGTGCCTTTTTAGCGGAGATTTTTCTTTTCCTCCAGTTGGCTCCAAAGTCAGGACAAGAAAGTTTCCTGTAGCTTTCTGTGGGGAAAATTCACCCTCTTATTTCCCACCATGCTATTTGCAGTACCAGTGGTCTGGGACCATATCCATGTGAAGGGACGTCTCTAGTCTTTGTTTGGAAGCTGGCTGTCACTGGCTTCCATTTGTCTTTAAGGCAAAACTGGCTTCAGTTCTCTGGATTCCTGCTTCCCACTCAGTTTTGTCTTCTACTTCTTCTTTTTTTCCTAACTTGATGCTCTTAAATATTATTATTATTTTAAAATTATGCATTATGTGTAGGTTGTTTTGTAAAGGACTGTAGTTGAGAGGCCCATAGACTGCTGGTCAGGCCCTTTGTTTTCTAAAGAATATGTTGCTGGGCCCACTATCTTTACAAGGCTAGACAGTGGGCATGTAATTGAATTACTTGTCCATACAATTAAAATAAGCTTTTATAGTACAGACTTCAAAATTCTGACTCATGTGATAGACACTAACTTAGTTAATGGATATGATATTGTTCACTTCTAACTTATTCATTATGGGATGTATTCAAAGTAACTGGGGTTTAATCTTGACTGTACTATTTGTCTCATTCCCAAAGTTAACAGGAGAGTGCTCTATAACTCATCCATATTCTCAGCAACGTACTATGGCTTTAATAAGGGCAATTTCATCATTAACTATAAAATTGGCATGAAATGGTAGAGTAGTCTCAGTAACTTGTTTCTGTGATAGAAAACAGACACGCACTCTGGGACTGTACATCTGGCACCCTCAGTGATAAATTAAATTTTTGTTTTTAATTGTCTCAATACCCATAATTAACAACTGTTTTGGGGCTAAAAGAATGTAACTTTTTTTCAAATTTATAGTTTTCTTCCTCAACTTTTGAGTAAATGTTTTCTGTCTCATTAACTTATCTCATGTATCTCGATGTGAGAAGAGATTACCTAAATATTTGTATACTGTGTTTTGTATATCTTTCTATAGATGAGTACATAAATGACTTAAGATGTATAGAAATACAAAAAGTTAGGAAATAAATGTTATGCTTATTTTTCTTTAGCTTATTTTGCAGGTCCTTTCTGTCTTTGCAGATCATCAGAACAATTGGTAGTAAAGCTGGTGGGTCAGTGTAGATAGCTATTATCTCATTCATTAACACCAAAACTGGTATGGACTGCGCTGCCACTGGACCATACTCCTTTTAATATTTTATGCCCATTTTCTACCCATTCTACCCATGGGTAGAATTCCTTGTTTAGGAACCTTAATTGTTCTTCTGGTTATAATTCCATGTTTGGAGAGAATATACTTTTCTATGCAAAGCTGATTATCAAGATTTTTTTTTTTGCCATGGCTGCAGTCCAGCATGCCTGCCTAGACAACATTAAGTATTGAACAATAGTTAGAAAAATAAATGGAAATATAATGTATTGACCAATGTCATGCTAAGCCAAGAGCAGTTTTTTTCTTTGCATTGATCTGAGAGATTTAATATTTGGATTATGATGTAGCCTTTGACTTTTGACTCTAAGCTCACAGAGCAAATTCATCTTCTATTTGAGGGGCATTCAAACTGGCATTTGACCCACTTTAGGGCTGGCCACTAGGTGGCAGATATAACCGTTCTCATGTTAATAGCTGAACAAAATTGGATCTAATTTCTTTAACCATATGTTGACACCAGAGAGCTACTAGTGTTAAACTCTTTGAATATCATTTAGTTTTACTTTGGTTTTTGTGTGTGGATGTGCATAAAACCAGATATTTGGAACGTTGGTGCCATCTGCACACTTCATATTGTTATTTTAATGTACATATTCAAGTTTCAAAAGGGAATTTTTTTTTTTAATCATGCTAGGTTGCTGATTAGTTGATTGATGAGTTACAGCAAAACCAAACTTGTGCATGTCTATTTTGCCTAGTGGGTAAACCAGAAACATCAAGAGTGAAGAGGGCCTCAAATGTAGAGGAGTTCAAGGGCATTGCTGAGGGAGAGAGAAAGGACGACAAAATTTTCCATAAATTGGTCTCCCATCTTTAGTAACAGCCAGTTTTCTCAAACATGAAAATCGTTTCCAGGAAGCAACTTTACTGCTTTTCCTCACAATTAGAGAAAAGGAGGCAGTGGTGTCCAAATGATGCTTGACAGCCTGGGTAACAAGCACCAACCATCTGTGCTATTGCAGCTCTGTTTGTATTTTTAATGTTTACACATACAGCAAAGATAATTAAAAATAACTATAATTAAAAATGATTACAACAAATTACTTTTCCCTCAACAGTAATATGTGTCTGTAACTTATAAGTTACTTACTAAAGTAACCTTTATGGAGTCTAACAAGAAAACATTGCAATTCCTGCCTCGTTTCTCAAAGTTTAGAGACTTGAGGGAGGGGAGATCTTCCCAACCATGAAACTATTCGGCTCAGAGTACTTCGCAAACTATTGATAATATAGGAATTATTTCTGTATCAATAATACAAGAAAGTTATTTTTTCTGTGAAGGAAAGATTAAATGTAGTTTCTTTCCCTAAAAACCTAAAGTTAAATGACTAGGAAGGGATAAAAAAACAAACTTATCTCCTTGCATAGTCCTTCATTAAAACAATTTTTTCAAGGTGTCATATGAAATATGGAGAGACCATTCCCATTAGGAACAATACTCTTCTCTGCCTTGTCAAGAAACTTGGAGTCTTTCAATATCCTCCAATTACGTTCTCTAAAGAAGATGCTGGTTGATAATGGGAAGTCGAAGAGTCTTTCCAGGGAAAGAGTAGGGAAGTTGACATAATCTTTACGGAAGGGTCTGAAATTTAGCCAGGAAGTACAGGTTAAGGGTGTGACCCTTGGAACTAGACCATCTGGATACTAATTCCACGTCCTGCATTTTCTAGGGATGGGTTAATGTCATTTGTGCCTCAGTTTTCTCATCTATACCATGTGGATTATAATAACATATCTCAAATAATAGTGGCAACGATAGAGTGAATTAACACACATAATGCTTGAAGCAATACATGTACATAGTAAATTTAATAGTAACAAATATTAATAACTATTTATATTTATAGTTGGCCACCCGTGAGAGGTTTATGACTATGCCTTTAAGTTTTTACGCCCTTCAAACCACTGGCAATGGCTAAGTTCCCTGCATCCTACTTATGTTTGCTAAAGGAGACTCTGTAGCTATAGAATAGTTTAAATTAGGAAACAGGGTATTCACATCTATTGGATTCTGTTTTGAGGATTTCAAGGGGAGTCAGAATGAAACTGTAAGACAAATTAGCATCCTTTTGAGGATATTTTAATTATTAATTTTTCAGCTTTATTGGGGTATGATTGACAAATAAAAATTGTATATATTTAAGGTGTTCAATGTGATGATTTGAGATACATATTCATTGTGAAATGATTACCATCATCAAGCTAATTACATATCTATTACCTCACATAGTTACTATTTTGAGTGTGTGTGTGTGAAGAATACTTAAGATCTACTCTCAGCAAATTTCAAACACACAATATATTATTATTAACTCTAGCCTCCATGCTGTACACTATGTCTCCAGAATTTATTCATCTTATAAATGAAAGTTTATGCCCTTTGACTAACACCTCATTGCCCCACCCAACCCTCAGCACCTGGTACCACCATTCTACTCTCTGTTTCTAAAAGTTTGACTCTTTAGATTCCACATGTAGTGAGATCATACAGTATTTGTCTTTCTGGGTCTGGCTTATTTAACTTAGCATAATGTTCTCCAGATTCATCCATGTTGTCACAAATAGCAGGATTTCACATTTCTTCACAAACTGGCCAATTCTTGTTATCTTTTTGATAGTAGCCATTCTAACAGGTGGAGGTGATATCTCATTGTGGTTTGGTTTGCATTTCCCTGACGATTAGTGAAATTGAACACATTTTTATGTTTACAAATGAATAAAAATGGCATTTGTATGTCTTATTTTGAGAAATGTCTATTCAAGCACTTTACCCATTTTAAAATCAGATTATTTCTTTTTTTGCTACTGAGTTGAGTTCCTTATATGTTTTGGAAATTAACCCCTTATGGGTTATATGGTTTGCAAGTGTTTTCTCTCATTTCATAGATTGTCCCATCACTCTGTTGATTGTTTCCTTTCCAATACAGAAGCTGTTCAGTTTAATGCAATCTTGTCATTTTTTACTTTCATTGCCTGTGTTTCTGAGATCATATTTTAAAAACGATTGCCCAGACTAATGTCAAGAAACTCATTTCCTATATTTTCTTCTAATAAAGTAAGTTTCAGGTACATTTAAGTCTAATCCATTTTGAGTTGATTTTTATACATGGTGTGAGATAAGGGTTTTATTTCATTATTATTCATGTGAATATCCACTTTTTTCAACACCATTTGTTGAAGAGACTATCTTTTCCTCACTGTATATTCTTGGCACCTTTGCCAATGATCAGTTGATTGTAAATGTGTGGGTTTATTTCTGGGATTCTTCTTCTCTTGCATTGACTTATGTATCTGTTTTTCTGCCAGTACCATACTGTTTTGATTATTGTAACTTGCAGTATGTTTTGAAATCAGGCAGTGTGATGCCTTCGACTTTGTTCTTATTCAAGATTGCTTTGGCTTTTGGGGAACTTTTGTGGTTTCATATGAATTTTAGGATTTTTTATTCTATTTTTGTAAAAAATACCATTTGTGTTTTGATAGAGATTGCACCTGTAGATCCCTAAGGGTATTAAGGGCATTTTAACAATATTAATTCTTCTAATCCATGAGTACAGAGTATCTTTTTATTTATTTGTCTTTTTGAATTTCTTTCATCAATATTTTATACTGTGCACTGTAAAGTTCTTTAACCAGCTTAAATTTATTCCTAAGTATTTTATTCTTTTGGTGCTGTTGCAAATGGGATTGGTTTCTTAATTTCTTTTTCAGGAGTTTGTTGTTAGTGTACAAAACACAACTGATTTTTGTATACTGAAACTTATTCCAGTAGATTTTTGGTGAAGTTTTCAGGGTTTTCTGTATATAAGATCATGTCACTTGCAAACAGAGGCAATTTTACTTTTTCCTTTTTGATCATGATGCTATTTATTTTTATTTTATTTTATTTTATATCTTATTGCCTAATTGCTCTGTGTAGGACTTCCAGTACTATGTTGAATAGAAGTGGCAAAAGTAGGCATATTTGTCTTTTTCCTGACCCTAGGGGAAACGTTTTCAGATTTTCACCATTGAGTATGATGTTAGCTGTGAGCTTCTCTTTTCAGAAAAACACCTCTTAGTTTCGTTGATCTTTTCTCCTGTCTATTTAGTCTCTATTTCATTTATTTCTGCTCTGATATTTGTTATTTCCTTCCTTCTGCTAACTTTGGTCCTAGTTTGTTCTTCTTCTAGTAACTTCAGGTGTAAATTCAGGTTGTTTATTTGAAATCTTTTTTTGTTTCGTACTGTAGGCATTTATCATTACAAACTTCCCTCTTGGAAATGCTTTTCCTGCATACCACAAGTTTTGGTATTTTTTTTTTATTTTTTAATTTAATTTTATATATTTTTTTATACAGCATGTTCTTATTACTCATCAATTTTATGCACATCAGTGTATACATGTCAATCCCAATCTCCCAATTCATCACACCATCACACCCACCCCCGGCCGCTTTCCCCACTTGGTGTCTATACGTTTGTTCTCTACACCTGTGTCTCAATTTCTGCCCTGCAAACCAGTTCATCTGTACCATTTTTCTAGGTTCCACATATATGCGTTAATATACGATATTTGTTTTTCTCTTTCTGACTTACTTCACTCTGTATGACAGTATCTAGACCCATCCATGTCACAACAAATGACCCCATTTTGTTCGTTTTTATGGCTGAGTAATATTCCACTGTATATATGTACCACATCTTCTTTATCCATTTGTCTGTCGATGGGCATTTAGGTTCCTTCCATGACCTGGCTACTGTAAATAGTGCTGCAATGAACATTGGGGTGCATGTGTCTTTTTGAATTATGTTTTTTCAGGGTATATGCCCAGTAGTCGGATTGCTGGATCATATGGTAATTCTATTTTTAGTTTTTTAAGGAACCTCCATACAGTTCTCCATAGTGGCTGTATCAATTTACATTCCCATCAACAGTGCAAGAGGGTTCCCTTTCCTCCACACCCTCTCTAGCATTCGTTGTTTGTAGATTTTCTGATGATGCCCATTCTGATGTGAGGTGATATCTCATTGTAGTTTTGATTTGCATTTCTCTAATAATTAGTGATGTTGAGCAGCTTTTCATGTGCTTCTTGGACATCTGTATGTCTTCTTTGGAGAAATGTCTATTTAGGTCTTCTGCCCATTTTTGGATTGGGTTGTTTGTTTTTTTAATATTGAGCTGCATGAGCTGTTTATATATTTTGGAGATTAATCCTTTGTCCACTGATTTCTTTGCAAATATTTTCTCCCATTCTGAGGGTTGTCTTTTCGTCTTGTTTATGGTTTCCTTTGCTGTGCAAAAGCTTTGAAGTTTCATTAGGTCCCATTTGTTTATTTTTGTTTTTATTTCCATTACTCTAGGAGGTGGATCAAAAAACATCTTACTGTGATTTATGTCAAAAAGTGCTCTTCCTATGTTTTCCTCTAAGAGTTTTAGAGTGTCTGGTCTTACATTTAGGTGTCTAATCCATTTTGAGTTTATTTTTGTGTATGGTGTTAGGGAGTGTTCTAATTTCATTCTTTTACATGTAGCTGTCTAGTTTTCCCAGCACCACTTATTGAAGAGACTGTCTTTTCTCCATTGTATATCCTTGTCTCCTTTGTCATAGATTAGTTGACCATAGGTGCGTGGGTTTATCTCTGGGTTTTCTATCTTGTTCCATTGATCTATGTTTCTGTTTTTGTGCCAGTACCATATTGTCTTGATTACTGTAGCTTTGTAGTATAGTCTGAAGTCAGGGAGTCTGATTCCTCCAGCTCCATTTTTTCCCTCAAGACTGTTTTGTCTATTAGAGGTCTTTTGTGTCTCCATACAAATTTTAAGATTTTTGGTTCTAGTTCTGTAAAAAATGCCATTGGTAATTTGATAGGGATTGCATTGAATCTGTAGATTGCTTTGGGTATTATAGTCATTTTCACAATATCGATTCTTCCAATCCAAGAGCATGGTGTACCTCTCCATCTGTTGGTATCATCTTTAATTTCTTTCATCAGTGTCTTATAGTTTTCTGCATACAGGTCTTGTGTCTTCTTAGCTAGGTTTTTTCCTAGGTATTTTATTCTTTTTGTTGCCATGGTAAATGGGAGTGTTTCCTTAATTTCTCTTTCAGATTTTTCACCATTAGTGTATAGGAATGCAAGAGATTTCTGTGCATTAATTTTGTATCCTGCAACTTTACCAGATTCATTGATTAGCTCTAGTAGTTTTCTGGTGGCATCTTTAGGAATCTCTATATATAGTACCATGTCATCTGCAAACAGTGACAGTTTTACTTCTTCTTTTCCAAATTGTATTCCTTTTATTTCTTTTTCTTCTCTGACTGCTGTGGCTAGGACTTCCAAAACTATGTTGAATAATTGTGGTGAGAGTGGACATCTTGGCTTGTTCCTGATCTTAGAGGAAATGCTTACAGTTTTTCACCATTGAGAATGATGTTTGCTGTGGGTTTGTCGTATATGGCCTTTATTATGTTGAGGTAGGTTCCCTCTATGCCCACTTTCTGGAGAGTTTTTATCATAAACGGTGTTGAATTTTGTCAAAAGCTTTTTCTCCATCTGTTGAGATGATCATATGGTTTTTATTCTTCAATTTGTTAATATGGTGTAACACATTGATTGATGTGCGTATATTGAAGAATCCTTGCATCCCTGGGATAAATCCCACTTGGTCATGGTGTATGATCCTTTTAATGTGTTGTTGGATTCTGTTTGCTAGTATTTTGTTGAGGATTTTTGCATTTATATTCATCAGTGATATTGGTCTGTAATTTTCTTTTTTTGTAGTATCTTTGTCTGATTTTGGTATCAGGGAGATGGTGGCCTCATAGAATTAGTTTGGGAGTTTTCCTTCCTCTGCAATTTTTGGAAGAGTTTGAGAAGGATTGGTGTTAGCTCTTCTCAAAATGTTTGATAGAATTCACCTGTGAAGCCATCTGGTCCTGGACTTTTGTTTGTTGGAAGATTTTTAATCACAGTTTCAATTTCATTACTTGTGATTGGTCTGTTCATATTTTCTATTTCTTCCTGGTTCAGTCTTGGAAGGTTATACCTTTCTAACAATTTGTTCATTTCTTCCACGTTGTCCATTTTATTGGCATAGAGTTGCTCGTAGTAGTCTCTTATGATCCTTTGTATTTCTGCGGTGTCTGTTGTAACTTCTTTTTCATTTCTAATTTTATTGATTTGAGTCCTCTCCCTCTTTTTCTTGATGAGTTTGGCTAATGGTTTATCAATTTTGTTTCTCTTCTCAAAGAACCAGCTTTTAGTTTTATTGATATTGTTATTGTTTTCTTTGTTTGTATTTCATTTATTTCTGCTCTGATCTTTATGAGTTCTTTCCTTCTGCTAACTTTGGGTTTTGTTTGTTCTTTTTCTAGTTCCTTTAGGTGTAAGGTTAGGTTGTTTATTTGAGATTTTTCTTGTTTCTTGAGGTAGGCTTGTATAGCTATAAACTTCCCTCTTAGAACTGCTTTTGCTGCATCCCATAGGTTTTGGATCGTCGTGTTTTCATTGTCATTTGTCTCTAGGTATTTTTTGATTTCCTCTTTGATTTCTTCAGTGATCTCTTGGTTATTTAGTAACGTATTGTTTAGCTTCCATGTGTTTCTGTTTTTTACGTTTTTTCCCCTGTAATTGATTTCTAATCTCATAGCGTTGTGGTCAGAAAAGATGCTTGATATGATTTCAATTTTCTTAAATTTACTGAGGCTTGATTTGTGACCCAAGATGTGATCTATCCTGGAGAATGTTCCATGTGCACTTGAGAAGAAAGTGTATTCTGCTGTTTTTGGATGGAATATCCTATAAATATTAATTAAATCTATCTGGTCTATTGTGTCATTTAAAGCTTCTGTTTCCTTATTTATTTTTATTTTGGATTATCTGTCCATTGGTGTAAGTGAGGTGTTAAAGTCCCCCACTATTATTGTGTTACTGTCGATCTCCTCTTTTATAGCTGTTAGCAGTTGCCTTATGTATTGAGGTGCTCCTATGTTGGGTGCATATATATTTATAATTGTTATATCTTCTTCTTGGATTGATCCCTTGATCATTATGTAGTGTCCTTCCTTGTCCCTTGTAAAATTCTTTATCTGAAAGTCTATTTTATCTGATATGAGTACTGCTACTCCAGCTTTCTTTTGATTTCCATTTGCATGGAATATCTTTTTCCATCCCCTCACTTTCAGTCTGAATGTGTCCCTAGGTCTGAAGTGGATCTCTTGTAGACAGCATATATATGGGTCTTGTTTTTGTATCCATTCAGCAAGCCTGTGTCTTTTCGTTGGTGCATGTAATCCATTCACGTTTAGGGTAATTATCGATATGTATGTTCCTATTACCATTTTCTTAATTGTTTTGGGTTTGTTTTTGTAGGTCCTTTTCTTCTCTTGTGTTTCCCACATAGAGAAGTTCCTTTAACATTTGTTGTAGATCTGGTTTGGTGGTGCTGAATTCTCTTAGCTTTTGCTTGTCTGTAAAGCTTTTGATCTCACCATTAAATCTGAATGAGATCCTTGCTGGGTAGAGTAATCTTGGTTGTAGGTTCTTCCCTTTCATCACTTTATATCATGCCACTCCCTTCTGGCTTGTAGAGTTTCTGCTGAGAAATCAGCTGTTAACCTTATGGGAGTTCCCTTGTATGTTATTTGTCGTTTTTCCCTTGCTGCTTTCAATAATTTTTCTTTGTCTTTAATTTTTGCCAATTTGATTACTATGTGTCTCGGCGTGTTTCTCCTTGGGTTTATCCTGTATGGGACTCTCTGCACTTCCTGGACTTGGGTGGCTATTTCCTTTCCCATGTTAGGGAAGTTTTCGACCATAATCCCTTCAAATATTTTCTCGGGTCCTTTCTCTCTCTCTTCTCCTTCTGGGACCTCTATAATGCAAATGTTGTTGCGTTTAATGTTGTCCCAGAGGTCTCTTAGGCTGTCTTCATTTCTTTTCATTCTTTTTTCTTTATTCCGTTCCACAGCAGTGAATTCCACCATTCTGTCTTCCAGGTCACTTATCCGTTCTTCTGTCTTAGTTATTCGGCTATTGATTCCTTCTAGTGTAGTTTTCATTTCAGTTATTGCATTGTTCATCTCTGTTTGTTTGTTCTTTAATTCTTCTAGGTCTTTGTTAAATATTTCTTGCATCTTCTCGATCTTTGCCTCCATTCTTTTTCCGAGGTCCTGGATCATCTTCACTATCATTATTCTAATTTCTTTTTCTGGAAGGTTGCCTATCTCCACTTCATTTAGTTGTTTTTCTGGGGTTTTATCTTGTTCCTTCATCTGGTACATAGCCCTCTGCCTTTTCATCTTATCTATCTTTCTGTGAATGTGGTTTTTGTTCCCCAGGCTGCAGGACTGTAGTTCTTCTTGCTTCTGCTGTCTGCCCTCTGGTGGGTGAGGCTATCTAAGAGGCTTATGCAGGTTTCCTCAAGTTTTGGTATATTTAGTTTCCATTTTTTTTTTGTCTTAATATATGTTTTCATTTCACTTGATTTCTTCTTTGACCTATTAGTTATTCAGCAGTGTGTTTTTTGACATCTACATATTATAATTGTGAATTATCCAGTTTTCCCCATTTTATTGATTTCTAGTTTCATAACTACTTTATGATTTCTAGTTTAATCATAAACTAGCTTATTGATTTCTAGTTTCTGACCACTGTGATCAGAAAAGACATTTCATATGATTTCAATCCTCTTAAATTGGTTCAGACTTGTTTGTAGCCTAACATATAATCTTCTGTGTGTGCTTGAGAAGAATGTGTATTCTGCTGGTATTGGTTGAAATGTTCTGTATATTTTTATTGGGTTTATTTGGTCTAAAGTTTAGTCAAGTAATACAATGTTACTTTATTGATTTTCTGTCTGGATGATATGTCTATTGTTGAAAATGAGTATTGAAGTTTATTATTATTGTAGTCTCATCTTCTCCCTTCATTTCTGTTAATATTAGCTTTATATATTAGGTGCTCTGATGTTGGGTGAATATATACTTACAATTGTTACATCTTCTTGATAATTGACCCCTTATGATTATATAATGATCTTTTGTCTCATTACAATTTTTTACTTAAAAGTCAATTTTGTCTGATATAAATATAGTTACTTTTGCTCTCTTTAGTTTTCTATTTGCATGGAATATCTTTTAAAAATCCTTTCGATTTTATCCATGTATGTCCTTAAAGCTGAAGTGAGTCTCTTGCAGGCAATCTATAGTTGGGTCTTGTTTTGCATGCATTCATACAGTCTATCTTTTGATTGGAAAATTTAATCCATTTATATTTGAAGTAATTATTGATATGTAAGGACTTACCATTTCCATTTTCCTAATTGTTTTCTGGTTATTTTCAATTTCCTTTTTTCCTTTCTTCCTCTTGCTGTCTTCCATTGTGATTTGATAATTTTCTATAGTGAATGCTTTGATTTCTTTCTCTTTCTCTTTTATTTATTTCCTATAGGATTTTTTCTTTTTGGTTACCATAATACTTGCATAAAATATCTTGTAGTTATAACAGTCTATTTTAAGTTGATAACAACTTACATACAAAAACTTTACATTATAGCTTCTTCCTCACATTTTGTTTTCAGTGTCACACTTTACATCTCTTTATACTGTGCCTCCATATATAAAATATTGTAGCTATAGTTATTTTCATATTTTTGTCTTTCAACTTTTACATTAGAGTTAAAAGTGATTTACACAGCACCATTACTAAAATTTCACTAAATGTTTACCTTTAACATGAGTAGTTTCTTATGTTTTTATGTTACTAACTGACATCCTTTCATTTTAGCTTGAATAACTCCCTTTAGTATTTCTTTTAAGACAAGTCTAGTTGTTACAAACTCCTTTAACTTTTGTTTGCCTGAGAAAGTCTTTCTCTCTCCTTTATTTCTGAAGTATGCTTTGATAGGTAAAGCATTCTTGGTTAGTAGTTTTATTCTTTCTGCACTTCTCATGCCCTGCTAGTTTTTTGCAGAGAAATCCACTGATAGCTTTATGGAGGCTCCCTTGGATGTAATGAATGTTTATTTTTATTACTGCTTTCACAATCTCTCTTCTGCTTCTGGGACTTACACAATACATATATTAATTCTCTTAATGATATCCCATAAATCCTGCAGGTTTTCTTCATTCATTTTCTGTTTTTCTTGTCTGGTTGGATAATTTCAAATGACCTGTCTTCAAGTTCATAAATTTTTTTCTTCTGGTTGGTTGAGTCTGCTGTCAATGCTCTCTGTTGCACTTTCATTTAATTCATGTATTCTTCAGCTCTAATTTTTTTTTTATGATTTCTATCTTTGTTGAACTTACTATTTTGTTCATGTGTGGTCGACCTTGAACAGCACAAGTTTGAACTCTGCAGGTCCACTTAAACATGGATTTTGTTTTTTAATACATATGTACTATAGTACAACTTGATTCATGGTTAGTTGATTTTGTGGTTGTAGAACCATAGATATGGAGGGCTTAAACTTATATGTGGAATTTTGACTGCACAATGGGTCTGCACCCCTAACTTCCACATTGTTCAAGCATCAACTGTATTGTTTTCCTGATTTTGTTGAGTAATCTATCTGTGTTCTTTTGCAAGTTGCTGAACTTCCTTAAAACAATTATTTTGCAATTTTTCATTAGGCAATTTGTAGATATCCACCTCTTTGGGGCCTGTTACTGGAAAATTATTTTGTTCCTTTGGTGGTGTCATGCTTTCTTGATTTTTCAGGTTCCTTGAAGTCTTTCTTTGCTGTCTTCACAAAGAAGACACTTTCTCCAGTCTTTACTGACTGGCTTTAGTAAAGAAACACCTTTACCAATCAGAATCCTGTCTAGGGATTATAAGGCTCTCTTAGACTTTTTCTATGGATGTACCAACTCCACACCTTTTGTTCCCTTAAGGGAGAAATTCTTAACTTCTTTTGCAAATTCTTCTCTCAATCTTGCAAAGCATGGCTGGGTGCTGAGAACTTCCTGTTTGTTTTCCCTAGGGTAGTGCCCAGAAATACTCTAATTTGTATGCCTTCTCTCAATCCTGCACAGTTAGCTGGCGGTCTTGCAAGCCATCTGCAAAGGCTCACACTTGCCATCTGTGGGGAATGTGCATGGGAAACCAGTCAAAGTGGGGATGAGGTGTTCAGAACTTTGACGTGTCCACGAACCAGAGGTCTGCAGACACAGTCTCCCAAGGAGCTTGTGGGCAAGTCACCTGATGTAGTCCATGAAACAAGTATTAAAATCAGTGGCCCTCTGTTGAGTTCTAAACCCTTATATCTGAGTCTTCACCTCTCTGCCCTGCTCTCAGCCTCTCCCAAACATTTAACTGTGCCAATCTGTGAGTATTCTGAGTGAGGTGAGAAAATAGTGAGCCTCTTGGGCTGCAATCTGTACATCTGGGAAAACTGGGCACTATACTCTCACTTCTCCCTGTGGAAGAAATCATGGGCCGAGGGGGTCTATCTTGGCACTGAATTGTGCTGCCCTGGGGGAAGGGTGACACGGGTAAATTGATACTTCCTATCCTCTTCAATGTATTCTCAGAATTTTTTTCCAGTGTTGTGTTGGAACATCTCTGCTGTACTCCCGGACTCCCACAAAGGTGCTCTTATCTATGAATAGATGTCAAAAATTGATGTTCTGTGGGGTGATGGTGGCTGAAAGCTCCTATTCTGCCATCTTGCTGATCTCAGTTAAATAATATTTTAGAATCAGTGTCTTATTAGGGAACTAATGGGCCTGAGGATGTTGTAGATGAGGAGAAAATCTGCTTCTCATTTTAGGAAATATCATACTATAGATTATCTTGGCTCAAGTTACCTCTCTTTGTGTAGATCACTTCTGCTTCTTTAAGCATTTCTTGGAATTTCCAGAGAGAATCTCCCACATGCTCAGGAAGTCTGCTTCTAGGATATTCATACTGTGGTGCCTGACAATGGCCGTCATATTCCTGCCAGGACCAGGAGGAACTGTCTTTCTCTGCTGTTGCTCTACAGTCCCCACCGGGCATAACAATTTGCTATTGGAAACAGACCTGACCCTTCAGGATACCAAAATTATGTTTGTACCTCAACCTAGAACCAAGACATGATCTAGAGGCTGATGACATTTTCAAGTAACAGCAACTCCATTTTTCTCAGAGTTCCAATTCTTTCCAATAGCTAAAGGTTTCTTATCTACCTATTCAAATTCAGCAGGGCAATTCCTGTTTTTCTTAAGGACACATTCTTTCCTGGGAAGCTAGCTTGATGTTCAGCTTCCTTTGCAAATAGGCTTCTGCCAGACTGTTTGCAAAGCATGCCCATATATGTCCAAATCCCAGTAGAAGTCATACTTAAACGCCTTTCCAGAAGCCATCTTAATCTCTATAGATCAGTTTCCTTTAGATCAGACACACCAGTCCATGAAAGATGCCCAGAGGACATTTGACATTTAAGTAGCATTGTACTGATTTTTTTTTACTAGAGAAATAGGAAATATTATTGTATGTATATATAAGGGTTATTTAGTTGTCTTCTGAAGGTCCTGCTGCCTCTCAGTGTTCCTTGGTGGTAAACTGGGACACCTCATCAATCTCCTCAGAAGACAGTCTCTCCATTGCCCCAGCCACCATGTTCCCCAGACAGCCAAGAGGGCAGCACAGCTGTTGACCTTGCTCAGGGTCAACAGGGACAGGATCAGCAGCAGAGTGACACAGCTGAAGGCCAGCACCACAGCCAGCAAGTCCTTCAGTGTCTCACAGGAGGCTTTAAACCAAGATACTGGTGACTTCCTGAACTTCAGCAGCTCCATGACCACCATGTATATGTTCCCTTCCCCAGGGAACTCATGGTGACTTTAGGGTAGAAAGAAATTTTAAAACATATTTTGGTTACAGATACTCTGCCTTTAATATTTTTTGAATAATGCAGACTCAAGCAACTTCACAAAAAGATTCTACAGTAGTCCTCCCTTATCAGTGGCTTCCCTTTTCACAATTTCAGTTATCCATGTCAACTGTGGTTCAAATATTAAATGGAAAGTTCCAGAAATAAACAACTCATTAGTTTTAAATTGCATGTTATTCTGAGCAGCATGATGAAATCTTGTGCCATCCTGCTCCATCTCCCTGGAGGTGAATCATCCCTTTGTCCAGCGTATCCTGCCAGTTAGTCACTTAGTAGCCATCTGGGTTATCAGATCGGCTGTTTCAGTATTGTAGTACTTATTAACTAATTAAGTTATTAACTTATTAACTAATTATTGTAGTTACTTATTAATAAGTAACCCTTATTTTACTTAATAATGACTCCAAAGCACAAGAGTAGTGATGCTGGCAATTCAGATATGCGAAAAGCTGTAAAGTGCTTACTTTAAGTGAAAAAGTGAAAGTTTTTAACTTAATAAGAAAAAATATTTATATGCAAAAATATTTATATATTTATATGCAAAAATATTTATATATATATAAATAAAATAGAGTACATGTATTTAATGTATTTTCATTAAATGAATTTCATGTGTGTGTGCTTAACATCCTCCTAATTCTCTTAGGTTAAATATGAGGCCAAATGTTTTCACATTTGATGCCACTGGTGAAGTAATGTGATACAGCAAAGTGAAATAGTGGATTTAATATTTATTACTGTGTAATGCTATGAGCTAAGTGGTAAACATTTGGGGATGTTCTCTTACTTTCCCCAAGGGATTAATTTGGAGAGGAATGGTGGGAGGAGCCTGCTATCACTGGTTCACAGATACCTAAGCATGATGACTTTCATTTTAAGGTAAATATGGGGAAAAAATGGCATAGATTACCACAGGAATATGGACAATTTGTAGATGATCATTTCATTTTACAAGAAAATAAAAACAATGGGTTGAGAAATTATGCATATTATATGTTTATAACACATTCATAGTAATTAAATGTTGCTTATTAAAACATTAATAATTGAATAAGATTAAAATAAAATATCTAGCTTTAACATATTAAATTATTTAATTCTTATATTATTAGGGAAGTATTATGATAAGAAGAATATTATGATATTACAGAAATAGAAACTAAATAAATAAAGTTAGAAGAGCAATGTTTCATGAGTGTCATGGACACAAAACCATACCAAATATTTATATTGTGAGATTCCTGTCCACAAAGGCTAAGGCAAATCTGGCCAAAGCCAAGTTTTGTACCAAGAGCTGAATTATGCTGCTTTGTTTCTGAGAGTACTTCAAAGTGGGCAAGTCTGAATGGCAGTTGGCAAATCCAGGCTGAGGTATGCCAAGGGCAGTACCCAAGAACTAAAGTTCTACATCAGGGCCAAGAGGCTTGTACTTTGATACAACACGAGTTGAGTCAACATGAAGGAGCAGTCACTGAAGAGCGCAGGGTCATGAACAACTGAGATTCTAGGAACTTATTTTCAGTGTTATTGATTCCTGACCTGTTGTCAGAGAAACTATAATCAAGGATCAACATGAGGTTGGAAAGCTATGGATGATTAGATACCACTCTCAGGGTAAAATTGGTTGGTAAAACATTTTTTAGTGAGAATTCATTCAACAGAGCAATTATTAAGTACCAAGTATGTACCAAAAACTATAGAATGAATTGCGGATACAACAGTGACTAACATATGGTCCTTGCTCACACCTGGAAACGAGAAATTGTAATGCACTTGTTGAACGCTACAGTGAGGATTAGTAGAAGGTGCTGTGGGAGCACAAGGATTATCACTGCACATGGTCTTAGTTGGTCAGGGAAGACTTTCCAGATGAATAAAGTCAAGACAGACCTTAAAATTGCATAAAAATTATCTAGATAATGGGAGAAGTCAGGGTGGAGCTTGTACAAAGGCTTACAGCTTGGTGTGCAAGGAATATGAATCATAGGGGGCTAAAGCAAGTGTGGAAAGATAGATTCTGGGATCTCAGCTCTCCTTTTCATATTTTTGGGTGGGGGGAGTTGGTCAAGTAATACTGTTGAATTTATAAGAAACAGAAAGTTTCTTCCATTAACTTATTTTCTCATGGGTAAAGAGCAGTATTTTTCATTAGTTGCTTGTGTAATTAGAAGAAGAAACACACACATCACCTGCTTATAAACATGTTTTAAGTACACACAGGAAAAGCTTTTCTAGTAAAGGATGGAGCTTACCTTGGAGAAGCACTTTTCGTTTGTTCTGTTGAACTACATTATACTTGGCTCATCCTGGATCCTTTAGACCAATGGACATTATGAACTTTTAGGAACTTGTCATGGAATTTGCATCCTAAGAATGATCATTACAGGACTCTGCTACCTTTAGTAGAAAGTGAAAATTTGGATTTAGTAAAAATATAACACATAGTACCAACTTATCTACAAATATTTTAAAAATTTTCATCAGAAAGTGATTGCAAACCTAGGATTGATCATAAAAGGATGTTGACTCAAGATTGACAGATATATAAAAGCAAACCCAAATTTTAAAATCTACCACATTTTTTTCTCCTTGACCAGATTTCAAGTGGAATGTGTTAACAAATCATGTTTAAAAAAATAATAAACAAAAAATTCTATTTAAAATAATTTGTGTTTAGTGTGAAAAATGATAATATGGTAGAATGTAGAATGTAAAATAAATCTAGATTAATGAATAAAGGACAAAAGAATGTAAAGAATCACATGAAAGAGAGAATGGAAGAAAGTAACTCAGCTTCATTTTTTATTTTTCTAAATATTTTTTTTCTCTTACATCTCTCAGAAATTAAAAAAATTTTTTTTTTCATGTAGGAAATCTATAGATTTTAATGATAATCTGTGCTGTCTTTATTGTAACAAGACAATGTGCATACCTTGTAGAAGTGGTAGGATTTGATGTCATCTTTCATATGACTGGGGGAAAGAGATGTGCACAGAAAACAATAGTTGTAACAAGTAACACAGATTATGACTTAATAGAGATGTTTCCTCAATTCTTGTCCTATGACAAAAGATCTCTGGGATTAAAAATTATATCATGATAAATGGTAATATTTGTCTATCTTTCCAAATGCAGCTTTGCTTTCAAGAGCAGTTTAATTCAGTCTGGTGAAGAGCTTGCCCCCAGTATTGACAAGAAGGTGAAGAGTCCTCCAGTATTTGGGCCACAGGAATAAGTTTTCATTAAGCACCTACTTCAACATGAAACTTAAAGATAACTCTGGTATGGAAATTTTAAAATTTCCCTTTAATCATTTATTTATTTATTCTGGAAATTGGAGATAAAATTGATTTAAGGCAAAAGGTGATGGCATAAATTAGAATTCCAAAGTTAGCAAATTACATGTATAAATGTGTGTATATGTGTGTATATATATATGTACTCTTCTGAACACAAATTTTATTTTCATTTTTAATATAAATATGTCTGTTTATAAAGTCATGGAACTGATTTTTTTAAAACAAACCATAGTAGAACTTACATAATCAGAAAAATGTTAAAATTCAAAGTATTCTTTCTGGGAATTCATATGTTCATCCTAAATATGCTGTTATTTTTCAAACCACATTTAGAATCACTCTTTTGAGACTTTTTAAAAAATTACTATTTTACAAGCCACACAGGAAAATTCATCTCTGTGTATCATAATTAAGTGACACATTTTAGAAACCAAACACCCTATTATCCAACTTTATCTCTCTATCTATCTTCATGTTTAATTTTGGCTATGAAATATTTTTCATTGCTGCTAAGCAAGAAAAATCAAAAACACAGTCAAAGATTAAGATTTAGTTCTAGGGAGGATATCTTTTTTTTTTTTTTTTTTTTTACTTGCCATTCATGCAAGATCTTAGTTCCCTAACCAGGGATCAAACCCGTGCCCCCCAGCAGTGGGAGCATGGAGTCCTAACCATTGGACCGCCAGGAAATTCCCTCTAGGGAGGGTATCCTTGGTAAATGCATAAATGCATGATATATTAAGTGAATTAAAAATATATATAGTCTCAGTTTAGAAGATAATTTCAAGAGCTTCAAACTGACAAATCTCAGCATCAGTAGAAATCTGCAACTTCTGAACTTAGCCACCTAAGATGGAACTGGAATCATTTGAAAGAGTAAGTGCTTTTATGTTTATTCAAAAAACTTCACATGGCTTTATAGGCACACTGTGTATAGAAAACAGTCTATGCACACAAAAATGAATATATGAGCATGTCCTTTTACCAAAAGGAAGCAATTATAGTCAGTAGCAAGTAATTATTTTAGTGAAAAGTACATTTGCTTTTCAATTTTATTCTATACTAGAATTTGATCTGAAAGTGATCTTGGAGACCATTTAGCCCAACCTACTCATTACTTCATAGGCAAGAAAAATGTGGCACAGAGAAACCAGAAGCTAGATGGCCTGACAAAGGTTACATAGTCATAAGTTTTAGTCCAGAATGCTTGACCACTGATACAAGATTCTTCCCATCACATCCTGGTGCATCCCAATTAAGATTCATTTTATATGAGACTTACATAATACAAGGTGAGTTTTAAATGTTAAATTATAGAATACATTAATTTGTCCTTTGTGGACTTTAAAAAGATAAAGCTGCATTGTTACTTTGTTTCACATGCCGAGAACTCCATACTTTTTAAAAGTCACATGGGGGTGATTGAGAAAACTGGATTACTTAAGGAAAAGTCTAGTTGTTTTTTTTTGTCAGTTGCGCTGCTTGCTTTATTATTGCACTTGTACTGAAGAGTGAAATCAGAGTGTTCGTTGACGATTTTATCATTGTTTTTTACCCCGGCACTAAAGTTTGCTGAAGGCTTCTATTTTTTTCATAGCCAGTATTTTACTCTCTTTCCTTGGGAGATTTTTCTAAAATATTTCAGAAAAACTTTTTTGTCTTATTTGCATTTTCTGGCTATCTTTTACAATGACGTATTTAAAACATTCAAAATCATGAGTAGATATAAATTCTTAATATTATCATTGTACAAAACATATTAGACTTCAATATAAATAAAGTAGACTTTATTACCATATCCTTTTGGTAATAAAGTATGCAATAGTCCCTCAGTATCTAAGGAAGATTGGCTTCAGGACCCCACCCCCTATACCAAAATCCACAAATGTTCAAGTCCCTTATATAAAACAGCATAGCACAGTCAACCCTCTACACCCACAAGTTCCAAATTTTAGAAAACAAATGTGGATACCATTGGATGCAGGGGACTGATTGTATTTACTATTAGTATTCAATTGCTACTCTTTTGAGTTTTGATTAGTTAACAGATTGAATGTTCCACAATTTTCCTTTTTAATCACAATCCTCTAATTTAAATTTCCAAAGCTCAAGCTTTTGCAAGGGTACCTCAAAATACGTTTTCATGCTGGATGTATTACCTTTTCACAAAAAGTGACCTTGAGGTACCCAGCGGTGAGGGATCCTGGGAATAGAGCAGAGTTGCTTCATTGCAACTCAACCAGTCTTTAAAAATATACCTTCACACCCACCAAAGGAAGACTAAAGGATATAATCTGAGAAAGTATTTTCATTTAGAAATAATACAGGTTTTAGAAAACCATGCTTTAATATTCTTAAAAAAGATGCAAAAAGACATGGTCTCTCCCAAAAAAGGCTGAGACAAAGGCAGAGCAGCTCGTACTGAAGAGTTCAGATTGTAGGACAACACAAACAGAAACAGAATAAAGTCTATATTGAAGGCAGAAAGAAAGGACTAGACCATTCAGAAATGATTAAGAATTGGCAAGATGAGAATGGTGGGATATTTGTGTGAGGAAATTAGCAGCCTGTGCAAAGAACTTTAAAAAAAAGGGTGGGGATGTGGCCTAATCAAGCACTAAACTTAATGTTATGCAAAGGATGTAGAATTCTAGGAAGGGTGGCCAGAGATGAGAAGTAAACAGAATCAGTTCTTGAAGGCTCTAATATGCATTTTTAAGGAAGTTATACACTATCTTGAGGGCAAAGTGGAGCAACTGAAGAGATTTCTTTATTATAGGATTGACACAACAAGACTTGTATATTAGAAAGATTACTCTAGCTGCAATGTGGAAAACAGACTGTGCCTGGAGGCATGGATGTCAGCTTGTTTTAATCCACAGGAGACAGGATGGTGGCTTGGACAAGGTTAATGCTGATGGGGTTGGAGTGAAGTGATTGGATTCAAGAGATATTAAAGAGAATCTTAAAGTGATAAACTAAAAAAAAATTTGATGATTGAATGTGGCAGAAGGGGGAAGAGAATAAAGCAAGGACAAGATATAGGTTTTTACATTAGGTAGCAGAGTTCATGGCAGTGCCATTTAATAAGAGGGGAAATGTAGAATAGAAGGAGGCATGATCTTTTGAAAAACATGGTGACATCAGTCCTTTCATGTTGTGTCTGAAGTATATTTATGACAAGTATATGTATGAGTGCCAAGTGACAGTATCTAATAGCAGTTGGATATATATAGATCTGGAGCTCAGAAGAAATCCCTGGGATAGAGATATAGGTCTTGAAACTTGGAGAGGATACATATATAGTGTGGTTTACGCATACAATGGAATATGCTTTTCATTGATAAAAAGAAATCAAGTACTGATATATGCTACAATGTAGATGAACCTCTAAAATATTATGCTAAGTGTTGGGCTTACAAAGAGTAAAGGGAAAATTTAGTGCAGTGTTCGAGAAACCTTAGGAAGAGTGTGTTTCAAGAAGAAAGAGAGATGAATGGATAAACAAATTGTGGTATATACGTACAGTGGAATATTATTCAACCATAATAAAGAATGAAGCTATGAGGTGGATGAACCTCCAAAACATGCCAAGTGAAAGAAGCCAGAGACAAAAGGCCACACGTTACATGATTCCATTTGATATATAAAATATCCAGAATAGATAAATCCTTAGGAACAAAATGCAACCTAGATGTTGCTAGGGCTTGGGAGGGAAGTGGAAATGGGGAGAAACTATTTAATGGGTAAGGGATTTTGGTCTGAAGTGATGGAAATGTTCACAGCTACATAGATGTGGTGGAGGCACAATACTGTGAATGAACCAAATGCCAACAAATTGTTCACTTTAAAATGGTTAGTTTTATGGTATGTGAATTTCATCTCAATAAATTATTTCCTTTTAAAAAAGAAGGAAGGTAAAATGACAAAAACAAAAGCCACTGTGAAATCAAGGAAGAAAAGGATGGAAAAGTTTCCATTTGTTTTAAAGAGAGCTGTTGGTAGTGTAGTGGGAAGAGGCCAGATTGCAGTGGGTTGAAGAATGAGTAGGATGTTCAGAAGTGGAGATACTAAGTGCTGCATCTGTGAAAAGATTGGGCTGTGAACGGGAAAAGAAAGATGCATTTCTAGTGTGAGATGGATGTGCTATCCCAGGAAAACTTTGTTTTTTTTAAGATGGGGTGACCTTAACATGTTTAACGGTTCTCAAGAATGATGTAGGAGAAAGTGAGAGGCTAGAGTTGCAGGGCTCTTTCTTGCCACGGGGGAGACCGTGAATGGAGGCTTGTTGGTAAGTGTAGTGATGGTAGATTGTGAGATTTCCCATGTAAGTCCTTGTATTTTTAAAACAGGACACGAGAGGAGAAGAAACTGCTGAAACTGAGGGAAGAGAGGATTAGGTAAAGATTTAAGGAAGTGGAGAAGGTTTCAGAGAATCTTTGTGGTGATTAGGAATAAAAGTTGACTTGAGAAACAAGGGGTTTAGTCCCCTGGGGTTTCTAGTGGCAAGATCTACCAGATGGCGTGCTTTCTCCTGAAGCTACCATCTTTTGGGATATAGGAGAAAAGAATGTGGCTAATCTAATTGATCCCTTTAAGATAAATTAAAATAAATTCCACGTTTGTGTGGGACAGCAGACAATGTGAGTAGCTAGAGGACAACCATTCCTCTTTTTTATGACACAACTTTGCTTAACTTTTTCTAATGAGGGATTGACTGGCATTTGCACATTGCTTTACAGTTTGCACTTCCGTATACCTCCTCTCATTTGATTGCCAATATAACAAAATGGTTTATTATTAAATTTTCATTTGTTAGGTGAGAAAACATAGACTCAGAGGTTGAAATGTGTTAAAGATTCCACATAGGCTTTCGGACTGTCAGGGCTGAGTTTTGGACCATGTCCATGAAGCATTCAGACTATATTTTGTTTAATAACTGAAGGTGGAATTTACCAAAGTATAAGCTGGAGAGACAAAGACAACTCCTTACCTCTGCAGAAGGCTGCCTAGATTGCACACAAATGAGAGAATGGCGCTTTCTGTGAAATCTGACAAATAACAAGGTTGGATGCAATACATAAAATATATATTATATCTTAAAAAAAATCAATCCTTGGTTCACAGCTCAAAATAGCATTTTTTTTTTTCCTGGTGCAGTAGAGGATGCTCTGGTATTATATCAAGCAACATTTAGTGAGCAAAAAAGTAACTGAATGCAATATATTTACCGACAGTAGTGCCAGGGCTTTTTAAGGCACAGTATTGATTTACTTCTTTCAAAACCAAAGTGATAGCAAAAGGGGAAAAATGATTCAGGGAAGATATCTGAGGATTTAAAAGTGGCAAACACAAATCCATTAGTTTTAAAATGGGTCAAAAGACAAACCAGAAAACTGTGAACTAGTGAATCAGTGAATTCAACATCTATTATAGGGAAAAAACAGGATATTGTGTAAGGGAGAATGTAGGGAGAAAGAAGGCAGAAAAGGAGTTGGAATAAGATAGATTTATGCATTTACAGTCAAGTAAGTACAGATGTTTTCCTCTTACCTGCAGCAATAAATTATGTTTTCTGGTGTTTTATAGTCAGCAGACATGTATAATTTATTTATTAGTGATTTTTAAAAATAGTTATAAAACTATTCTGATAGTTTATTTATCATGGGAGAGTTCGTGTAAATAAAGCAGGATCTTCTTTAGTCATCTCTGGCCCTGTAGCTCAGTGTGGCTCAGATAAGGCACCCACTGAGATCTAGAAGGGACAGGCTATATTTGCCTTGCTCCTATTGTTTAGAAAACTCTGCCTTCAGGATTGAATTAGTAGGATAGCAAGCCCTGAACAGCTGGCAGCTTAGTGTAGCTACTGTCAGAAGAGGTTTGTTTTGCTCAACTCACAGCTTACTTGGCCAAATTCTTAGTCACTACAGCATCAGGGAAAATGGGTACAAGGAGAGAGGGGATACCAGAATAGCTGAATCAGTCCTGGAGGTGAAGGAGTGACAGATATTGAGGTCAGATCTATGCTACATCCAACTCAACCTCCATTTGGGGACTTAAACTGGGTTACCATGCTTGTTGCTGTGTTGCCATAGCAACGCCACCACTCTAAGTCATGAGTGATGAAGATAATCTTGCAAAAATGGTAAGCTTTTTTGTATTAGGAGAAGTAGAAAGAACTTTTCACTTTGTTTACTAAACTATACCTTTTTGTTTATAAAATGTGTCCAAAATTCTAGAGTTGGTAGAGCTCTATTCAATCATATTCCCCCCTCTGTCACATTTAAATGTTACTGCTTTTTTTTCCCTGTTGGTTCTTTGACAGACTCGGTAATTAGAGTTTCACTACCTTATAGCTCTCAAAAGCAGTGATTTTCAGTGTGCCACGACCACCTGCTTGTTAAAACGCACCTACCTAACCTCATCCTAGATTTTCTAAATCAGAATCTCTAAAAATGGAGCGCTGAAATTTGCATGTTTAACAAGATCCTTGGGAGACTTTTAAAAACACTAAGTGTAAAATCCATAAAGAGAAGTGCATGTTTCAAAACTATACAATGCGCTGAATTTTCACAATCTGAATAAACTCAGGTAACCAGCACTTGATCAAGAGACAGAATAAGACCAGCAATTCTTGATGACTTGATGCCGACCAGAATATAGCCAGAAACCTCTTGAGTAACCATTCCTGTCACTGCCCCTACCAAGGATAAACACTACCCTGATTTCTAAAAGCATGGCTAAACATCATCTGTTTTTGTAACTTAAACGAATTGAATCAAACAGAATGTAATCTTTTGTGACTGGCTTCTTTTACTTCACATTATATTTGTAAAAATTGATCTGCATTTTTGCCTGTAGTTGTAGCACATTCTTTTTCATTGTTGAATAGAATTATTTTGTGAATATACCATAATTTATGTATTCATTCAACTGTTGATAGACAGTTGGCTAGTTTCCAGTTTAAGACTACTTTGAATAGTGTTGCTATGAACATTCTAGTGCTTTGATTTTTGCAGTATATATGTGTGCACTTCTGTTGAGAATGTCAAAACAAAAATTGCCCTGGATGACATTAAACAGGTAAGAAAGACTTTGTTCAAGGACACTGCAGTAGCGTAGAGATTCAATGCAGTCTAAATTTAACTCCACTGAAAAAACATTTGGAAGAATTATTAAAATATGGGGTACAGGGATTATAGGTCATCTGTATTTGCTAATTGACCATCTCCAATTACCTCTCTTCGTGATAGAAGGTAGTTTTATAACTTGGAGCTGGGCACCGATTGAAGTTAGACTTCTACCCTCTTGTAGAGACTGGTGGGTAGGGGTGCTTTCTTCCTTTTTGGTTATGTTTCAAAGGGATGGCTCCCAGGCCCTTGAAAAAAATAGTCTTGGGTTGTAAAACTGGCAAAAGACTTTTTAAAAAGTTTCATTTCAAAGAAGCAGAGAAAGAATTTATAATAACAAGTTTTCTAAAGTAAATGCTCTACAAATAGGAGGTCAGGGACCAAAAGTAAGGAAGAAGGCTGTGTAAATTTTAGTCAAGTTGAGGGGAATATTAAGGTCATCTTGGTCAATAATATATATGAGAGTGAAATTGGTGGGTCATAGATTATGCAAATATTCACCTTTAATAGATACTGCCATACTGTTTTCCAAAGATGTTGTACTAACAGTATAGGCAAGTTCTGGTTACTCCACATCACTAAAATTTGGCATTTTCCCTCTTTTTCATTATAGTGATTCTCATGGGTATAAGTGGTATTTCACTGTATCCATATATTCCTGTAATACTAATTAATTTTTAGGAGCTATGGGCTTTGAAATTATATCTGAGGCCTTTTCATTATCTTCAGAGACTTCATTATGAGTTTCCTCCTTAGATAAGTTAACACGGTGAATTATATTAATAGAGTATCTAACACTGAACCATCCTTGCATTCCTAAATTTTTCATATTAAAATTTTTTATTTAGCTGTTGAATTATGTTTGATGATATCTTATTGAGGATTATTTCATCAATATTCATGAGTGAGAAATGTCTGTAAGTTTCTTTTTAATTCCATCTTTCTCAGATTTAGGGATTGATGCTAAAAAATTATACAAAAATATTCACAAATTTGCATGACATCCATGAAGAGGAGACAGGCTGATCTTCTCTGTATTGTTCTAATTTTAGTATGTATACCCCTGAAGTGAACACATGCCCATTAAGTCCTTAATTTCAGGGAGTAAGTTGTTCACTTTGCTCTTTTATGGCTTTGTCTATTTTTTATCTATCCTGTTTTTTTTTTTTACTATGGTTTATTTTCCTTCTTTTATATCTTCATCCCTTCATTGTCTATTCACTTCTATATATCCAGTGGCTTCAAGACTTTCCGACTTATAGTGGACATCTGATAAATATTTATCAAATTAATGGAGAGCTGAAGGAATAAATTTCTTCTATAATATTCAGCATATTGATTTTAAGGGGGTTTATTTCTTTTGAGGTTTGTAAATTTTTTTCTTGTGAGCTTGGCAGAGGTTCTGTGGAATTTCAATATAAACTGTGATAGAAAATGTTTGCTCTCTCAGGGATCTAGAATTTTCAATATCCTCAAACACTGTTATGTTTATTTCCTAGATCGTGTCTCTATTATCATGTGCATAGCATATATTTAGACTACATACTTGAGCATGCTATAAGCCTAAGTACTCTATTTCTTAATGGTAGTCATTCTGTTCTTTTATTCTAGATATGGAACATATTTTTAACACCTCTCTAGGACAGTATATATATATATATATATATATATAAAATTATAATGTATATTTATATATAATATATATAATATAAATTATAGATATAATTTAATGGCTAGGGCAGTACTTCAAGGATCTGAGCTTCATCCAGGTGACTTTCTTTAATCTTTCCACTTTCTAGGCATCTAGAAAGTCACATCTGTCCATACAACAGTATTAGATTTTAGCCTTGAGGAGCTAATGAAATACCCATGAACTACAATTAAAACACTTTGAAATTGTTGGTCTAATTTTGTGTTTTCTCTTTTTTGCTGGTCCCTGAAGAGTCACTTTATTTTTATGCTTGACTTTATATTTAACAACTTTCTGAATTACAATTTTTTTCAGCTTTTCTCCATGTAAGGAAATAGAATATCTCTTTATCAGTTTGGTCTTCCTTATTTCTGGTAATTTATTTCCTAGTGATTCTCATGTTCACTTAAAATTTACAACCATTGATGGGGGTAACTTAATGGTTTAATAACGTTGATCTTATTCTATTTATAACAGTGACGTAGCATATGGCATTTCTTTGAATTTCTATATGTTCCTTAATGCAAAGAATTTTTAGCATTTTGGTATCCTGCATCAACAGAGTAGGTGTACAAATAGAAGACACAAACCATTAAAATGAACAAGATACGGCCAGAAAGATATGAGAAAATGTACTGAGGAGTAGTTTCTCAGAAGTCAAAGAAAGCTATAACTTCAACAAGAGGTAGTGGTAAATAGAGTTGAATGCCACACAGAACTCAGGTTTTATAATGACAGAAAATTGTCTATTACAGTTGAAATATTAAGACCATTGACCACTGTTGAATTTAGCAATAGTTGTAATTGTGGAGGCAAAGGTCAGATTAATTTGGGTTAGAAAGTAAAAGGGAAGTAAATAAGCAGAGGCAATGAGCGATAATTACACTTTAGAAATATTTAGCCTTGGAGGAAAGGAGAAAAGTTGCCAGGTAGCCAGAATCGATCACTGGGATAGGAGAGACAAGATCATGTTTATAATTCTGAGAGTAAAGAAGCAATAGAACAGGAATGTAATTTATTAAGAAGAGAGATGGAATCACTTGTGAAGTGAATTGGCTGAGGGGGCAGTGGAGATTTGGAATAACCTTTAAATTATGAAAGAAGGTATACAAAGGCCATGATTTTGATGGTTACATAGCTGTGGCAGAACCCATTATTTGTTTACCCAAAAGATATTCTCCCTCTATTTACTTATCATATAAACTTTGATTTTTTTAGGGTGCCAATGTACTCCACTGTAGGGCTGTTAGTCTAGCCATTAATGATTTAATTGAATTGTAGAAATATCTCCGTTTCTTAAACTTTTTGCAGTTCTGGTCAAGGAAGCAAAAAGTTAGGTCTTCTAGGGAGCTTCTGCGTAAGTTTTCCCTTTATTGATAAAAAGAGAAAACTTGACAAAAGATCCCTTTTGCTACTACCCAGATTCCTGACATCGAATATGACTGTTTTATACTTGAGCTATGGAAACCATTCTGAGACTATGAGGGAAGAGTACAAAGACAAACAAAAATCCAACAAAAAGAGAATTACAGAATGGAAGGATAGATGGAGCCAGGTTCTTCCATAATATTTGTTAAGTCCCTGCACCAGACCAGCACCAGACTTGTTAAGCTATGTTCTATGTTATTTACAGTCAAAAGATAACTGATTCAAGTCATAGAAACTTTCCTCTCAATAGTGGTTTGCTATTGTTCATGGAATTATTCAGTCAATTTGAAAGTATCATATACTAAGTAACATCTCTATTTCATTATATTATGAGACTCTGAACTTATAAACTATCTCAAAAAAAAACCCAAACAGGTTTCACTTTTGTATTTCCACTTTTGTCAAGTAATAAAATTATAGCAAATTTAGTAATTAGTAACTCTCATTAAAGAAGATACCAGAATTGTTTTCCTTCATATTAGCTAACTTCCCATTACTAACATGGATGAGATTTGATAAATGTTAGCTGAATAAATCAATCAAAGGTAACACATTCAGTTAATTTTATGACATACTCTAAAATGCTTTACTTAATTCTTTTAAGATGAATGAATTCTAGCTCAACTATTGTTAGATGTTATTCTCACCCATTTTATGAAAATTATTTTTTTCTTCCCTATCTTGTGGTTATCAACATATATGGCTCTCTTCTGCTAGTACAATCCAGGAAACTAAGTTCAGCCAATTGGATATAAGCAGAATAATGTAGACAACTTTCAAGTCATATCTTTAGGTAGGAAACTGCATGCATTCCACTTCCTCCCATTCTCCTTTCTTATGGACTGGAACATGGATGGAACACTAGCAAGTTAGCTTTGACCCTGTAAAGACTAGAAAAACAAAACAAAACAGTACCTTAAGGGATCTGGATCCCTGATGATCTCATGGAACATTATAGCCTATTTGCTCTGCTTTTTTGTTGTTGTTGTTGTTTTAAACATATCATTTCCAATGCCCAGCCATTATGCAAGCCTCTTCTAAACTCAGATACCATCTGATGAAAAATAAAAGAGAAGGAAGTGTTTAGAGAAATCCCGAAAAGTTGAGTATTTCCCCCAGGGAAATTGTATTAATCTGGAAGTGACTAGGTTATACTGATTCTGAAATGGTGGTGTTGTTTATCCACACCCTAACAGAAATGGAGGTCCCTAATAGAATTAAATTCAGTATGGAAGAATATTTCCTCATTGCATTTTACACTTGGGTACAGAGGGGAAGAAAAGACCTCTGTTTCATTAGAAGTGCTAGTAAGAGAAAACAGAATGTGAACGGGCAATTGACATTTATTTTGGAAAGTGTTCATCACAAAAAATGTGAATAAAGTGTTTAGGAGGCACATAATAGGTAGAAATCAATAGAAACTAGAAGAATTAGAAGCATCTTTTAAACCTAATTGCTTCAAATACTTCTGATAACACTGTCACAGGTTGGGAAAAGATGGTTAAATCCTAGGTATCTAGGATTTATTCTCTTTTGAATAAATTTATTCTCTATTCTCTTTTTGGAGAAGAAAGTTCAAGGAGCCTCAAAATTTGGAGACTGCCTTGGAGTTACTTGAAAGAAATAATTTCTATTGTGACTTTGACATTCACATTTATCTTAATTGCTTTGTTTTTTTAATAGCAAATAATCATGTTTTAATACAATAAATAAGTATTGTGCCAAATACATTTCCTTAGAGATGAGACTAAACACATTTCTATAAACAAGCTACCTTAATACCTATCTTTGGAGTCTGTTGGCAGTTGTGCTAAAATGGAGGTTCCTTTGAAGGATGATCATGACAGAGACCAGATTCAGGAATGTTAAAACATAGCAAAGCCAGAAAATTTCTCCCTTGCCTACTAGTGCTTGGAACTCTAATTGAGATTTTCCTAAGCACAACAGAAGATACATTGCTTCCATGTCACATGCCAAACGAAAACAAATAACAGCCATTCAAGCATTGATATCTCTTAGCTATTGGATAAAGTTTATCAAGGATCTAGAGGTGATTATATCCACTTGATTCTTCCTCTGTTTATGCTAAATAGAAGGTGGATAAAGGAGAAAAGGGAATCTGAATGCTGCATAAATGTAATAATGAGAGAAATAGCATGCACAGATTGTGACAATCCACTTGGAAAAAAATCCAAACTAATTTTGTTCTATTTCTTCTAAACCATCTGAGAGCCTTTCTACATTTACCAATACAGACCAAATTAACTGTGATTGAGTTTATGGAAAGATAGCAGCACATATGCAGATGAAAGCACAGACAGATATTTATGAAAACCTGGGTTTCTATTTTAAAAAAGGGAAAGTTGGTTGTTATTTTGAGGTACATTTAGTAATGCTTAAAAGTGGAAACTTTAAAGAATATGTCACATATTCAAACATGCCACTTTCCCTCAGAAAGAAAGAAGCAAGTTAGAGAGGACAACGTTTAACGAATAGGCCATTGTTAATTGTTGGCTTTGGCTGGAACAGCCTTTTGTGTCCCCAGCTGTATGAATCACCTCTGCAATATGTCCCTTTTGTTTGCATACGGGGATTCAGTGCCTAGCTGGGGGTGGGGAAATGTGTGGAGGAAAACCTGTTACTTTGTTACCCTAGAACCAGATTGTTTCAAGTCTGTGTGTGCATATTTTATTTCAGAGCCTTTCCTTAAATCTTGGCTTTCTGTCCTTCTTTCTTGCATATTTCTGCCCATCCTAAAAGAAAAAACCTAGTTTTGGACCAAAAATAAAATACATGTTATTAATAAATCAAATTCTGTAAATCCCATCTGTTTTTTCTTAAAATTGCCTGTGTGAGATAGAAAATATACTGGCCTTTTACATCACTTGCAAGCATATCTAATCTCTTTATAAAAATGTAGTTTCCATCATGCACTTCCATTTGTCAGTATGTGATTATGTCTCCATTTTATGGGCATACAATCTGTGTCTATATTTACATATAGAAAGTTTATGTTAATTCCAATTTACACATGTACAGTATATATACATTCATTAAGATAAATGTGTCCTAGGCATTTTTATAAGCATTATTTTGTTAAATTCTTTTGAGGTTGGCACCGCTTTACCACTTCAGATATGGAAACTGAGACTTGGAGAAGTTAAAAGAAACTTATTCTTTCTTCTTTTTTTTTAAAGGAACTTATTCTTGCAAAGAGCTATGTAGCACCAACGTTTATCTGCATAAAGACACCCTGGGGCATAGAGGCCAGGCTGGGCTCTGGTGAGAAGTGGAGCCATATTTGAACTGAGGATGATAAGGAGTCAAACTCCTGTTCTTTCGATTACACCAAGATGCCAACACATCTCAAGTCTGAAATGTTCTGCTTTGTCACCCCAAATATAAAAGAAATGCTTTAAAACATTATTTTAAAAGACCGGGTCTCATAATAGAAAATGGATGTTTCATTACATTTTTTGTTTTTCAGTTTTGCCAGTTTAGAATTAAGCTTTTTATTTTCTGTTATAAATTTTATCCTTAAAAGTATATATTTTCACTATAGAAAGTCTGGAATATATCTAAATGTACAAATAGCTCTGGCATTAAGATATAACCACTCTGAACTTCTTGCCTTATATACTTACCATATTTTTGCAATGTACATGTGTCTGTGGGTGTATGATTTTTCTTTTGGAAAATGTGTTAGGAAATATAAACAGTTTGGTTTTTAATATGTGAAAGAGTTTTCATAGCATTTTTTAAATTTTTTGATTTTATTTATTTTTCTATACAGCAGATTCTTATTAGTTATCTATTTTATACATATTAGTGTATCTATGTCAATCCCAATCTCCCAATTCATCCCACCAACACCACCCCCCAGTCACTTCCCCCATGTCCATATGTTTGTTCTCTACATCTGTGTCTCTATTTCTGCCCTGCAAACTGGTTCATCTGTACCATTTTCTATGTTACACATATATGTGTTAATATACGATATTTATTTTACTCTTTCTGACTTACTTCACTCTGTATGACAGTCTCTAGATCCATCCACGTCTCTACAAATGACCCAATTTCGTTCCTTTTTATGGCTGAGGAATATTCCATTGTATATATGTACCACATCTTCTTTATCCATTCGTCTGCTGATGGGCATTTAGTTTGCTTTCATGACCTGGCTATGGTAAATATGTTGCATTGGGGGTGCATGTGTCTTTTTGAATTATGGTTTTCTCCGGGTATATGCCCAGTAGTGGGATTGCTGGGTCATATGGTAATTCTATTTTTAGTTTTTTAAGGAACCTCTGTACTGTTCTCCATAGTGGCTGTATCAATTTACATTCCCACCAACAGTGCAAGAGAGTTCCCTTTTCTCCACACCCTCTCCAGCATTTGTTGTTTGTAGATTTTCTGATGATGCCCATTCTAACTGGTGTGAGGTGATACCACATTGTAGTTTTGATTTTCATTTCTCTAATAATTAGTGATGATGAGCAGCTTTTCATGTGCTTTTTGGCCATCTGTATGTCTTCTTTGGAGAAATGTCTATTTAGGTCTTCTGCCCATTTTTTCATTGGGTTGTTTGTTTTTTTAATATTGAGCTGCTTGAGCTGTTTATATACTTTGGAGATTAATCCTTTGCCCATTGATCTGTTTGCAAATATTTTCTCCCATTCTGAGGATTGTCTTTTCGTGTTGTTTGTAGTTTCCTTTGCTTTGCAAAAGGTTTTAAGTTTCATTAGGTCCCATTTGTTTATTTTTGTTTTTATTTCCATCACTCTAGGAGGTGGATCAGAAAAGATCTGGCTGTGATGTATGTCAAAGAGTGTTCTTCCTAAGTTTTCCTCTAAGGGTTTTATAGTGTCCGGTCTTACATTTAGGTCTCTAATCCATTTTGAGTTTATTTTTGTGTATGGCATTAGGGAGTGTCCTAATTTCATTCTTTTACATGTAACTGTCCAGTTTTCCCAGCACCACTTATTGAAGAGACTGTCTTTTCTCCATTGTATATCCTTGCCTCCTTTGTCATAGATTAGCTGACCATAGGTGCGTGGGTTTATCTCTGGGCTTTCTAACCTGTTCCATTGATCTATATTTCTGTTTTTGTGCCAGTACCATATTGTTTTGACTACTGTAGCTTTGTAGTATAGTCTGAAGTCAGGGAGTCTGATTCCTCCAGTTCCGTTTTTTTCCCTCAAGACTGCTTTGGTTATTCAGGGTCTTTTGTGTCTCCATACAAATTTTAAGATTCTTTGTTCCAGTTCTGTAAAAAAAATGCCACTGGTAATTTGATAGAGATTGAATTGAATCTGTAGATTGCTTTGGGTAGTATAGTCATTTTCACAATATTGATTCTTCCAATACAAGAACATAGCATATCTCTCCATCTGTTTGTATCATCTTTGATTTCTTTCATCAGTGTCTTACAGTTTTCTGCATACAGGCTTTTTGCCTCCTTAGGTAGGTTTATGCCTGGGTATTTTTATTTTATTCTTTTTGTTGCAGTGGTGAATGGGATCGTTTCCTTAATTTCTCTTTCTGATCTTCTGTTGTTAGTGTACAGGAATGCAGAGATTTCAGTGCATTAATTTTGTATCCTGCAACTTTACCAAATTCATTGATTAGCTTTAGTAGTTTTCTGGTGGCATCTTTAGGATTTTCTATGTATAGTATCATGTCATCTGCAAACAGTGACAGTTTTACTTCTTCTTTTCCAAATTGTATTCCTTTTATTTCTTTTTCTTCTCTGATTGCTGTGGCTAAAACTTCCAAAACTATGTTGAATAATAGTGGCGAGGGCTTCCCTCATGGCGCAGTGGTTGAGGATCTGTCTGCCAATACAGGGGACACGGGTTCGAGCCCTGGTCAGGGAAGATCCCACATGCTGCGGAGCAACTAGGCCTGTGAGCCACAACTACTGAGCCTGTGCATCTGGAGCTTGTGCTCCGCAACGAGAGGCCGCGACAGTGAGAGGCCCACACACCGTGATGAAGAGTGGCCCCCGCTCGCCGCAACTAGAGAAAGCCCTCGCACAGAAATGAAGACCCAAGACGGCCAAAAATAAATAAATTAATTAAAAAAACAAAACAAAACAAAAAAATAGTGGTGAGAGTGAACATCCTTGTCTTGTTCCTGATCTTAGAGGAAATGCTTTCAGTTTTTCACCATTGAGAATGATGTATACTGTGGGTTTTTTGTATATGGCCTTTAACATGTTGCGGTAGGTTCCCTCTATGCCCACTTTCTGGAGAGTTTTTATCATAAATGGGTGTTGAATTTTGTCAAAAGCTTTTTCTGCATCTATTGAGATGATCATATGGTTTTTATTCTTCAGTTTGTTAATATGGTGTATCACATTGATTGATTTGTGTATATTGAAGAATCCTTGCATCCCTCAGAAAAATCCCACTTGATTATGGTATATGATCCTTTTAATGTGTTGTTGGATTCCGTTTGCTAGTATTTTGTGGAGGATTTTTGCATCTATATTCATCAGTGATACTGGTCTGTAATTTTCTTTCTTTTGTAATATTTTTGTCTTCTTTTGGTATCAGGGTGATGGTGGCCTTGAATGAGTTTGGGAGTGTTCCTTCATCTACAGTTTTTTGGAAGAGCTTGAGAAGGATGGGTGTTAGCTCTTTTCTAAATGTTTGATAGAATTCACCTGTGATGCCATCAGATCCTCGACTTTTATTTGTTGGAAGATTTTTAATCACAGTTTTAATTTCATTACTTGTGATTGGTGTGCTCATATTTTCTATTTCTTTGTGTTTCAGTCTTGGAAGTTTATACCTTTCTAAGAATTTGTCCATTTCTTCATGGTTGCCCATTTTACTGGCATAGAGTTGCGTGTAGTAGTCTCTTATGATGCTTTGTATTTCTGCAGTGTCCATTGTAACTTCTCCTTTTTTATTTCTAATTTTATTAATTTGAGTCCTCTCCCTCTTTTTCTTGATGAATCTGGCTAAAAGTTTATAAGTTTTGTTTATCTTCTCAAAGAACCAGCTTTTAGTTTTATTGATCTTTGCTATTGTTTTCTTTGTTTCTATTTCATTTATTTCTGCTCTGGTCTTTATTTCTTTTCTTCTACTAACTTTGGGTTTTGTTTGTTCTTCTTTCTCTAGTTCCATTAGGTGTAAGGTTCGATTGAGATTTTTCTTGTTTCTTGAGGTAGGCTTGTATTGCTATAAACTTCCCTGTTAGAACTGCTTTTGCTGCATCCCATAGGTTTTGGATCATCATGTTTTCATTATAATTTGTCTCTAGGTATTTTTGATTTCCTCTTTGATATCTTCAGTGATCTCTTGGTTAAGTTTTGCCCCCATGTATTTATGTTTTTTACAGTTTTTTTCCTGTAACTGATTTCCAGTCTCATAGCGTTGTGGTCAGAAAAGATGCTTAATACGATTTCAATTTTGTTACATTTTCCGAGGCTTGATTTGTGACCCAAGATGTGATATATCCTGGAGAATGTTCCATGTGCACATGAGAAGAAAGTGTATTCTGCCACTTTTTGGTGGAATGTTTTATAAATATCAATTAAATCTATCTTTTCTATTGTGTCATTTAAAGCTTGTGTTTCCTTATTTATTTTCTGTTTGGATGATCTGTCTATTGGTGTAAGTGGGGTGTTAAAGTCCCTTACTATTATTGTGTTACTGTTGATTTCTCCTTTCATGGCTGTTAGCATTTGCCTTATGTAGTGAGGTGATCCTATGTTGGGTGCATACACATTTATAATTGTTATATCTTCTTCTTGGGTTGATCCTTTGATCATTATGTAGTGTCCCTCCTTATCTCTTGTAAGAGTCTTTATTTTAAAAGTCTATTTTATCTGATATGAGTATTGCTACTCCAGCTTTCTTCTGATTTCCTTTTGCATGGAACATCTTTTTCCATCCCTTCATTTTCAGTGTGTATGTGTCCCTAGATCTGAAGTGGGTCTCTTGTAGACAGCACATATATGGGTCTTGTTTTTGTAACCATTCAACCAGTCTTTGTCCTTTGGTTGGGGCATTTAAGCCATTTACATTCAAGGTTATTATCAATATGTATGTTCCTATTACCATTTTTTAAATTGTTTTGGGTTTGTTTTTGTGGGTCTTTTTCTTCTCTTGTGTCTCCTGCCTAGAGAAGTTTTTTTTAGCATTTGTTGTAAAGCTGGTGGTGGCACTGAATTCTCTTAGCTTTTGCTTGTCTGAAAAGCTTTTGATTTCTCCCTCGAATCTGCATGAGATCCTTGCTGGGTAGAGTAATCTTGGTTGTGGGTTCTTCCCTTTCATCACTTTATTGTGCCACTCCCTTCTGGCTTGTAGAATTTCTCCTGAGAAATCAGCTGTTACCCTTATGGGAGTTCCCTTCATGTTATTTCTCATTTTTCCCTTGTTGCTTTCAATAATTTTTCTTTGTCTTTACTTTTTGTCAGTTTGAGTACTATGTGTCTCGGTGTGTTTCTCCTTCGGTTTATCCTGCCTGGGACTCTCTGTGCTTCCTGGACTTGGGTGGCTATTTCCTTTCCCATGTTAGGGAAGTTTTTGACTATAATCTCTTCAAATATTTTCTCAGGTCTTTCTCTCTCTCTTCTCCTTCTGGGACCCTTATAATGCATATGTTGTTGCATTTAATGTTGTCCCAGAGGTCTCTTAGGCTGTCTTCATTTGTTTTCATTCTTTTTTCTCTCTTCTGCTCCCCAGCAGTGAATTCTACCATTCTGTCTTCCAGGTCACTTATCTCTTCTTCTGCTTCAGTTATTCTGCTATTGATTACTTTTTGTGGATTTTTCATTTCAGTTATTGTATTGTTCATCTCTATTTGTTTGTTCTTTAATTCTTCTAGGTGTCTGTTAAACCTTTCTTGCATCTTCTCAATCTTTGCCTCCATTCTTTTTCTGAGGTCCTGGATCATCTTCACTATCATTATTCTGAATTCTTTTCCTGGAAGGTTGCCTATCTCCACTTCATTTAGTTGTTTTTCTGGGGTTTTATCTTGTTCCTTCATCTGGTACAAAGTCCTCTGCCTTTTCATTTTGTCTATCTTTCTGTGAATGTGATTTTCCTTCCACATGCTGGAGAATTGTAGTTCTTGCTTCTGCTGTCTGCCCTCTGCTGGATGAGGCTATCTAAGAAGCTTGTGCAATCTTCCTGATGGGAGGGACAGGTGGAAGGTAGAGCTGAGTGTTGCTCTGGTGGGCAGAGCTCAGTAAAACTTTAATCCACTTGTCTGCTGATGGTTGGGGCTGCATTCCCTCCCTGTTGGTTGTTTGGCCTGAGGCTACCCAGCACTGGAGCCTACCCGGCTCTTTGTTGGGGCTAATGGCGGATTCTGGGAGGGCTCATGCCAAGGAGCACTTCCCAGAACTTCTGCTGCCAGTGTCCTTGTGACCACGGTGAGCAACAGCCACCCCACGCCTCTGCATGAGACCCTCCAACACTAGCAGGTAGATCTGGTTCAGGCTCCTATGGGGTCACTGCTCCTTCCCCTGGGTCCTGATGCTCAGACTACTTTGTGTGTGCCCTTCAAGAGTGGAGTCTCTGTTTCCCCCAGTCCTGTTGAAGTCCTGCAATCAAATCCCGCTAGCCTTCAAAGTCTGATTCTCTGGGAATCAGACCCCCAGGTTGGGAAGCCTGATATGGGGCTCAGAATCTTCACTCCACTGGGTGGACTCCTGCAATATAATTTTCTCCAGTTTGTGAGTCACCCACCCAGCAATTAGGGGATTTAATTTTATTGTGATTGTGCCCCTCCTACGGTCTCACTGCAGCTTCTCCTTTGTATTTGGATATGGGGTATCTTTTTTGGTGAGTTCCAGTGTCTTCCTGTCGGTAATTGTTCAGCAGTTAGTTGTGATTCCGATGCTCTCGCAAGAAGGAGTGAATGCACGTCCTTCTACTCTGTCATCTTGAACCAATCTTCCATAGCATTTTTATTTCATTTTATTTCATCATAAGGGTTATACCTGATATTTTAGCCAATCTTTTATTGTTTGGATTTTATGTTAAGTTCGATTTTTCTATTTTATAAAAATTTCTCTGATGGCCATTACTAATTCTAACACAGCAACGTTAGAAAGTATCTGTTTGCACACAGCCACAAGTATTGGATATTATAAAGTGTTTCACAAGAGGTAAAATATTTAGCTTTGGTTTTAACTTATATGTGATTGTTTATTATTATTAATAATTTTTTTTTTCAATTTACTTGATTCTATCCTTGGTTGATTAGATCATCTATTCTTTTATTCACTTGGTTATGTCTGTTCATTTTTTCAAAGTGTACATATTTAGTGCCTATTTGAATACCAGGTTCTATTTAAGGAGAAATATACTTGGCCCCAACCCACATAAAGCTTACAATTTTGTGAGCCTGATAAACAACAAACATGAGAACGAATGCATTTTTTATAATTACAGATTTTTATATGTTCCCTGAAAGAAGTGAATGGGATGCAGAGATAGAAATGAAAGAAGTACTTCTTAAAAATACTTATATTCGAAGAAATAAAATATGAGCCTGCACAAAATTTAAAATATACAAAAGCACATACTGTGAAAAATCTCTCTTCCAACTTTCTCCAAAATTTTATCTTCAGATGAAATCAATATTCAATTATTTTCTCTATACTTCATTAGAGATATTCTGGGTATTTGTGTGTGTGTGATTAAAAAAAATAATAAGAACTGACTTACTCACCTTTCCTTATTTTGTAATTTTTACTTAAAGATTCCTTATCAGTATATATAGAACTGCCTCATTATTTTCAATGGCTGCATATATTCTAACTACACTTCACTATATGTTGCAACTTAATTTACATAACCAATACTTGATTAAAAATGTTTCCTTTGATTTGACAGAAATGTTTGGTTTGAATTCTGTAGTCATATTTAAGTTATATTTCTTGTCATTATGTTATTTTTCTTCCTTTACAATATTAATTTCTTTGTTTTGCTTATTTTTTTGTGATAATTTGCACACTACGTATTTTGTTTCAGAGGATACATGTATAACTCTAGCTGATGACATATGTATAATGTTCTATTTTTTAAGTAGTTTTCATCTTACTAGTATTCATCATTCTCTTTAGAGAAATAAAAATCATATTTTTATTTAATTTCTCTCATCTATAACTCAATTTTTTCCTGTTTACAAGTTTTTTTCTAACTTTTTACTTTTATATTTTGCAATATATTTACACTTCTTTTATTTATTGCCTGTAAATGATGTACTTTTATTTCTAACTATGATTATTTATCATATAATTTCTTTCAAGTTGACTTCTTTTTACACATAATTTCTCACAGTTTTTATTTGTAAATTAAGTCCTATATTTAAATATAATCTATGCATTCTCTCAAGCCTTTGCTTGTATTTTTTTATTTTCAATATCAGCAACAGCAACAAAAATAAAAACAACAATAGGGATTTTGATTAGGCTTACCTTGAATCTGTAGATTACTTTGAGAAGAATTAACAACTTAATGATATTGAATCTTCTGGTCCATGAGCATAGTGCATTTTCTCCATTTATTTAGATCTTCTAAAATTTTCTCCAGCAATATTGTATAGTTTCCAATGTATAGATCTTACACATATTTTGTAAATTTATCCCTATGCACTTTGTGATTTCTAATTCAAATGTAAATTATATATATGAATATATACATATATATATAATTTCAGTTTCTATCTGTTTCTTGCTACTATGTTGAAATGAAACTGATTTTTAATATTGAGCTTGTTTCCTGTGTCCTTGCTAAACACAGTTATTGATGCCAGTATTACTTTTTTATCTTTGGAATTGTCTATTTAGACAATCATGGCAGATACAAGTATAAAGTTTTATTTGTTCTATTCCAATCTGTATGCTTTTTCTTTTCTTTTTCTTGTCTTAGATGTAATGGATAAATTATTTAAAAGACAAACTATCAAACTCACTCAAAATAACCTAGATAACCTGAATAGTTTTACATCTATTCCAAAGTTAATTTCGTAGTTACAATTTTTTGGCTAGACCCTGCAGTACAATGTTGATAGAAGTGAGAGCAGCCACCTTATCCTTATCCTGTATCTTAGGGAGAAAACATTCAGTCTTTTACCAGTAAATATCATATTAGCGGTAATTTTATTCCTGATGTCCTTTATCAGAATAAGAACATTTTATTCTACTCCTAAGTATGCCTAGAAATTCCTAAGTATGCAGCATGAATGAAGGCTGAATTTTGTCAAATGCTTTTTCTGAATCCATTGAGATCATTTTTTTCAGTCTGTTAAAATGGTGAAATAACTGACTTCTTTTCAAATGTTGAACTAACCTTGCATTCCTGGATTAAATCCCATTTGTTTATGAGGTATTATATTTTTATATATTTATAGATTTGATTTAATATGTTACTAAGTTTGTTTAAGCCAATGTTCATGAGAGATATTGTTCTGATTTTTTGTTTGCATTGCCTTTATTTGATTATGGTAACAGGTTAAGGTTGTTTTTGCCACAATATGGTAGTTTCCTTCATTTTGAAGTCCAGCAGAATGCCTCTCTAACGCCACACCTTTTTAAAAGGACTCATCAGTTTGAGTCAGACCCATCCAGGATAATCTCCTTTTTTGATTAACTCAAAGTCAACTGATTAGTAACTTAACCATGGAAGCAATATTTTACCATATTCTCATGTCCCACACACATTCAGGGGAGGGGATTATACAGGGTTTGTACACGAGGGAACAAGTCTTGAGAGTGCATCATGGAATCTTGCCCATAGTATAGATATTCCCATCTACTTTAAAAGATAAAATTTATTTTATTTTCACATTGATCACATGGAAGAGAGGACAGCCTTTATTTTAAAACTAGAAATAGAGAGTATCTTTTAAACATAAAGTTTATGGAGGATGACTCTATAAAGTTTATGCATAATTGAGGATAGAGGAATAATAAGCAGCCAACTATTTGAAATGAAGGAGATAGAGAATTTAAGGAAGATTTAAGAGTGTATGCCAAAGGCCTTGAGATGAGAAAAAACTGGCATATTTAAAGGAGGCCAGAATTAAGTTATTGAGTCACTCATATGTCATCGCTAGGGAAGAGCTTTTCAAAGAGAGTGAGTAAGTCTAAGCTGGGAACAAGCTTGGGGTGTTCAATGAACATACATGAGAGTAATATGCAAAGGTAGCTAGGGGAAAGAAGAGTGGCAGAGGGAAAAAATCAGAGTAGTCTGTAGGAACAATCCCGTGAAGGATATTTTAAACATGGGTTTCAATTATTAATTATTTCTAAAGATAATGGTAAGTAATTAAAATTTTAAGCTGGGGAAAGGAGCGTGATCAAGTAAAGGTGTTACAAAGATTATTTTGGATCATATGTGGATAGCAGAAATCAATCTACTCTCCCAAAAAGAGGCAAGAGTAGAAGCTACTAGAAGAGTTAGGCTATTCTTGTAGTAAAAGAAAGAGAAAAATCATGATGATTAGATGGAAATTAGGAGATGTAGACAAACGTGATGTGTGATTTTGACTCTAAATCTCTTTTTGATTTTTCTCTATTTTTTAACTTGAGTATTTATTTTCTAAATTCTTCTGATTGGTAAATTCTTTTATGTATTAAAATATATGTCACATTTTGGTAGCTATTTTTGTATGCTATTTGACTTTAGGTTTTATTCATAGCATTTTTGATAATGTTGTCAAATCAACACTCTTCTTGCTGTTAATTTTTTTATTGTGTAGCAATTGTACCACCACCTGTGCAGTCTGTGGTATAAGTTAAGCCATGTCAGTGTACTTAAAGGTACTAAAATACAATTACACAATATACTGAATAATATACTCTGTATCTAAGTGAATTATTTAAAAAATATATGATATAGTACTGGGCTGCCATCTGGGATTTTCAATGTAAGAGAAGCAAATAAACCATTTTTCTGCCCTTAGATTTTTCACTGATGCAGAATCTATTTGACTGTTTTTTGAAAAAAATTAATTTAATTTTTGTTTATGAGAATAAAAATTTTAAATTTCAGGAATAATTTTATTGAATTATGCAAAAACATACACATACTGCCTTTGATTTTTAAACGTATGTATATTTGAAAAGTGAACTTTATTAACACTAGATGACAAAATTAAAAAAAAAAAATCTCAGTTTGTATTACATGGGTGTTTCTGGTGCCATGGGACTCACATATTAAAGATTACCATGATCTGCAGCATGGTGACCTTTAGAAAGAACTGAAAAGACTCATCTTTTCATTTAGGGCCTTACTTTGCAAATCCATAAAGAATGGCCTGAGGTCAGGTTCCGAATCCTCATCCCAGGAAGGAAGCAAATATATTTCCAATATTAACTGTAGTATTCTTTAAAAGTGACAAATGAGTCTAGGTCTTCTGAGTGTGGTAAACGTGCCTAGACATTTTTTGTGTTGAGGAAATTACTAACTTTGGATGTTAGCTCTGTGGGCTTTGTAAGTACAGATGCTCCTCTTCCCAAGTTCTTTCTTTAGGCCCATTGATAAGAAGCATTCCTTTGAACTGGAAAATTATTTGAAAAAAATATATTTCCAATATCCATGTCCATCTTTGCCTCATCCTCCTTCCCCAGGGAATAGTAACTAATCCATTCATAGAAAGCTTACCATCCATCAGAATATTGCAGGAGGAGCAGTTATGAGCCTGTCTCTTGCATACTACCTCTATCAATGACAAGAAGAAAGGAAGAGTTATCTTTCTGTCATTTATAGAAATTTCACTTGTTGAAATCACCCTGGGACAGATTCATTTTCAAGGCAGAGAAAGGGAATTGTGCCTTAAAGTTCCCATTTCTCCCTTCAGTTTAACTTTCAACCCCTCTTTGTCCTTCTCACTATCCCAGATTACGTCAGGGTTCCCACACTGCTGTTTACTGTTGGGCTTGCCCATTGGGACATCCCTGCACTATAGCATTGGAAGGAGTGAGGAGAGTGAAGTCAGAATATTTATTTCCTTAGCTCCTTCTTTACAAGGCTGTATCCTTACCCTTACACTGAAGCTTCCTGTTCTTTTCAATGTTTCTTAATCTATGTGACTCTGTTCCTCTGGGTTTTAATAACCTATCCTTACATTTGCCCCTTTGGGCCTGGAATGGTGATAGAAAATACTACTATGCTTAGGGCCACTTCATCATGCACCTAAATCTACATCTTTGTTAAACAGTCTCTTTTAAAGTAAGACCTCCTTGAATTACCGTATTTTGAATGTGGCATCTGACACAGGAGTGCTGTCATTTCACAGCTTCCTGAAAGGAAGGAAAGGTAACTGGCCTTTTGAATCTATCCTCTGTTAACACTGAGATTCTCTTTTGCTTACCAACCTGGAGGATTCAGATTTTGTTTTATGATAAGAGTTAGCCTATTGCTTTATTTATTTTAAGAACAGCATTTGCAATGAGGCCTCACCCTTCCTGAAGTTGTCATTAAATAAATAAAAGTGGAAACCCCTTACCGCTTGAAGCTCTATTTTACAACTTTCATCTCAGTTAATAAATCCTGCTTATCAAAGCTAGGACTAAATGGTCAATTGAGGGCTAAAAGCCAGAATCATAAGGTTGAATACAAGGCTATACATGGTAAGAAAACATGCTACTTATTTTAATAAAATACAATCCAGATCCTTGCTGTAGGTAAGTTGAGAATCTCCACGTTGATAGAAAAACCTGCCCTCAAGCTCCTCATTCTGTTCCTCTGATGACTGGTTTCACCTCCTCAATGTCCTGGGCTCAGGGGCAAGTGGAATCTCTGCTACTGGCTAGTACTTGGGTCCCCTGGAGCTCAAACCGCTTCTCCCAGTCCCTAACTGCAGCTGAGACTAGGTTAGTCCACCTAAGTTCTAGAAATTTATAAGGAACATAAAAAAAAAATAGTAGCATGTAACTATCTAAATAAGGTACACAACATTTATCTCATCTTTAACTTGAAGAAACTTATATGAATTTTTTCCTGACTAGTTATCAACACGTGGAAGAGGCCTTATTTCCTATAGATGTTGGGATGACTCTCAAACATATCTGGAAATTTCAAAATACATACTCAGAAAAGGTAGTCTCAGAAAGTCTAAGACATTTATTACCCCTAGATTAATGTCTGACTTTTGTCCAATTTAGAATCTCAAAAATAGAAAACCCCTTCCAGCTTAAGTCCTAGACCACTCTATTCATTGCACTACAGCAAAATTTCTCAAACACATCAAGCATTCTCTAACCATGAGAACTTTGCCTTTACTGTTTCCTTAGCCTAGACCTCATGAAGTATCCCCATGGCTGACTCCTTCACTATAAAATAACACTGCTCATCCCTTAAATTATCAAGAGCTCCCCACCCTGCCGAGACACTCTCTAAAAAATACTTCCTTTCAGTCATTCTCGAGCTCTTTCTTCTGCTTCATTTTTCTCCACAGTAGTTCTATCATTTTTAAAATTTATTTATTTATTTATTATCTGTCTTCTACACTAGAATGTAAGCCTCATGAGAGAAAGACTCTTTTGTATTCCAAAACTACAATCTGGTACGTAATAAATCTTCAATAAATATTTGTAGCATGAAAAAATAATCTGAAATTGAGATACATGCTGTCAATAGCAAAATGGTGATTTTATAATGGTATTAAAGTCTGATGATGATGATGATGGTGTGTGTGTGGAGAGAGAGGGAAATTTATTTTTAAGGAATTGGCTCACAAGATTGTAGAGGCTTGGTGAGTCCAAAGACGGATGGGGTAAATGGGCAGGCTGGAGACTCTGGGAGTAGTTGCAGTTTGAGTCCAAAGGCATCCTGCTGGAAGAATTCCTTATTGCTTAAAAGAGGTCCGTCTTTGTTTTATTAATGCCTTCAATCTATTGGATGAGGCCCACCCACATTATGGAGAATGATCTGCTTTACTCAAAATCCACAAATTTAAATGTTAGTCTCAGCCAATAAAACACCACGATAGAAACATCCTCAATAATGTTTGATCAAATATCTGAGCACTGTGGCCCAGCCACGTTGACACATAAAATTAACTATCACAGTAGGCTTGGGGAAGTAGTTATAACAGAGTAGTGATGGAATTACCGAGAATATGAAATCAAATAAATTTTAACACAGAGTTGTCTATGGTTTGGCAAAACACAAGCAGTAGGCAAATGTAGTCTAGGAATATTATGCTATTGTAATGTAAGTTAAAGTATAAACTAAGCTGCTATAACAAAGATTCTCTAAAATATAGTGGCTTAAATAAAATGAAAGTACACTATTCTTTCTCATAATAGTTCAGGGAAGGTACGCAGATTCTGCTCTAAAAGTTCATTCAGGAACCTAGGCTGGTAGGTTGACACTATTCAACTTTCAATGTCAAACATGTAGTCACATGACTGCACCTATCTTCAAGGAAGACTGGGAAATATAGTGTGAGGTTGAGTAGATACATGCTCAGTTAAAAATAAATGAGGAGGGGTAATTACTGAAAGAATAATTGGGGAAATGCATCCTGGAGGATGGTTTGCAATTTCCACTCCCTGGTTTCTGATCTTAAAGGTGCCCATGCTCACTTTTCTTTCCCCACATGAGATCAATCTCCATAAGGGAAAGTAGTACATTATGAATGCAAAATCAGCTTTCCATTTGGAAAAGGTAAAAATAGGAGACATGGGAGTTACTAGTTCATATCAATGATGAACATCTGCTGAACAGAAATTGCACAAATTCTCTGTCTTGGCAGTGGAACAAGTTTCTTTATTAGACACTGGTTCTGTTTTTTGGAAAAAGAGAACTTGGTCCATTGTTCTCTCCGACCTGTCTTGGCCCTTTAGATCAGTCTTCCTTGTTCATTATCTTCTGTGACTGTATTGGAGTGGGCATTACACAACTTTCCAGCTTTTGCAGCCCACTCCCTGCTGGTGCAGGTTTGAAAGTTCAGGAATAATTTTAGGACTCAAACAACCGTATGGGTGTTGAAGGCTTGGCTAGATGATTCTTTGACAATATAATTTCCTTAAAAACTTACTTGACTTCAAGTTAATGTTGTTTCAATAACTCATGTACCATCTACCATACCAAAGTTAATTTTTGGACAGAGTTCTCTAAACCTGTATTAAATACTGGCTTCTATTCCAGGATCATTCCCACCCCCCTCATTTTAATGGTTATAATCTGAAAAAATAGGCTAATAGGCTAAGATATTCCCCTTAACCTGATCTTTACCACTAGGCTAACTTCCATTTTCCTAGTTGAAAAGCCATAATGAGAGTTATTTGAGAAGTGTCTGGAGCATTACTTTCTACTGTTTGAGTTAAACAAGCAGTTGATTTTTCCAACCCTGCCTGCAAAAAATTACTAGATTGTCTAACTGAGGCCAAAGGCAGATAAAATCTCCTTTACAAAATTCCAGTCTATTCCATCTCTGCATGCAAATTTGTCAGTTTTTGACTGGGCTCATCTGTTTATTATAATACCTTGCTATAAGTATTAAGGAACATTCAACACACTACAATGTTCTGTTTTCATCCCCAAGCCCCAGAATTACATTCTCTTTAAAGCATGTGTTCTGCTTTCCAAGTTATTGCAGATGACAGTTTGGAATATTTGGCCAAGACATAACAAGGCTCATAGCTTTCCAGTTTGCAATATAGGTTTTCTTACTATCCACTGAGACAAAGCCCTATATATATATATATATATATATATATATTTTTTTTTAATGGTAGTATAGTATTTCCTTTGCCATTTAGTGTGTAGGTTAAACTATTCTATCAACAGAAGCCAAAATGGTGGTACTTGTAGGATACATAAAAAGAAGAAATTCATAGTGTCTGTTTGCAGGTAGAACATAATATACGTATGATACGTACATGGTTATTAAGCAGAAGAATATTATTTATGCTATTAGTTATATAAAACTAGTTTTAGAAAACAGAGGAGAGATGACACTGACCTTGAGGATCTAAGAATTTATAAATCATGTGCACATGATATAAGCTTTTAAGAGTAGGGACAATTTAAAAATTAGAAATGTAATGAGAAGTGATGTCAGCATTATGGTGGCATAAGTCCCTCCTTTTTGCTTCACCCCACCCCACCCCCAACAACTAAAATTTGGTTTCCATCCACAAACAAAAGTGCCTCTATGGGAGTGGTGGGATCCAACACTACATGCTAACAACCCATGAGGAGTCTAACCCAGGGGTCCCCAACCCCTGGGCTGTGGACCGGTACCGGTCCGTGGCCTGTTAGGAACCAGGGCACACAGCAGGAGGTGAGTGGTGGGCAAGTGAGTGAAGCTTCATCTGCTGCTCCCCATTGCTCCCCATCACTCGCATTACCACCTGAACCATCCACCGCTGCCCCCACTGTCTGTGGAAAAATTTCCACTGTCTGTGGAAAAATTGTCTTCCACAAAACCAGTCCCTGGTGCCAAGAATGTTGGGGACCGCTGGTCTAAGCCACCTGTGCATCGGGAAATAGGCAGACAGATCTTGGACCAGACTGTGGAACTAGCAGGATCCTGTTAACTGATTTAGACCCTCTTGCCTCTGGCGTGTGAGCACCTGGAAAACACTTCCTTGGGAAGCTAACCCATGGATGACAGAGACTTCGTAGAAGTCAAGATTTCCAGAGGAGAAGTTTCAGTACTCAGTGGAGAAAAAAAAAAGCAAAACAAGTTTGGAGACATTGGAGTGTGTAAAGGAACTTTGACAGCATCTTCCCTCTCTTCAAGGGGGTAAAAATTAGAGCTAGAGGAGGCCCATGATCTCTCCCATGGGGTAAAGAGAGAAAGTGAATGAATGCTGGAACTCCCCATCTGTGTGGGATGCTGCTAAAGAAGTCCATTGCTATCCTTCTGTGCCCAGAGTATTAAAGCAGGAAAGCCATGACTTGGGGGAAGAAAGACATCAGGAAAGAAGCCAATGAGAATACCACAGGGCACTAAAGGGACGCTGTCCCCATTGTGTTTTGGGCTCTAGCAATAAGTACACTCACAGTCTGCTAGGAAAACCTTACCTAAAGATCTCCCTAATTGGCCTGCAACACCACCAATTCCCTGGTGCTAATCCCACATCTCCCTCCAATCTTTAGGTAGCTCCCTGTGCATGATCCCAAGGGTGCTTATGACAGCAAGCTCAGGTAGACAGGGAGCCCGTGCAGAAAACAGGCCAGGGGTTTCAGGTAGGTAAAGGAGAAACCACCATCTTGAGCTTTATTGCCTCCATCAGGAAAAAAAATAGGCTTCCAGCAGCAGGCCTGGTGAGTTCTAAGAACTAGAGAAAACATACAAGCTTAAGAATTTTGCCACAAGAGAGAAAAAAGAAGTATAGAACAAGCATATTCATACAAAGCCAGAGGAAGTCCCAGAATATATAGCAGTACCAAAACAAAGTATCTCTCACCTGAAGGCAGCTAGTAAAGACTGGGAGAGGTGGCTGCTATTTCAAATGTGGAAACAGCAACACAAAACGTCAAGGAACATGAAGAATCAAGGACCCATGCCATCACACAAAAAATCACAATATTCCTCCAGTAACCAAAGCCAATGACACAGAGATTTGTGACTTACCCATAAAGAATTCAAAAAAACTTTTTGGGAAAATTCAGTGAGCTATAAGAAAACACTGAATGACAATTCAACAAAATCAGGAAAACAACATGAATAAAATGAGAAATTTAACAGAGATAGATATCATTAAAAAATAACCAAACAGAAATTTTGGAGCTGAAGAAGTCAATGAGTGAAATGAAGAATGCAATAGAGAGCATCAACAGCAGAACAGATCACGTAGAAGAAAGAATCAGTGAGTTAGAGGATAAGAACTTTGAAATAATGCAAACACAGGAGAACAAATAAAAAAAAAAACAGAGTAAAGAAGGCCTGTTTGATCTATGGGATACCATCAAAAGGACCAATCTGAATCATTGGAATTCCAGAAGAAGAAAAGTTGGAGAAGGAAGCTAAAAGTATATTGAAAGAAATGATAGCTGAGTACTTCCCAAAGTGAGGAGAGACTTGGACATCCAAGTTCATGAAGTTAACAGATCACCTCATTTTTTCAATCAAAAAGACCTTTTCCAAGGCACAGTATAGTAAGATAATAAAAAATAAAAGACAAAGAGAGAATCTTAAAAGCAGCAAGAGAAAAAAGATTATGAACTACAAAGGAATCCCCATTAGGCTATTAGCAGATTTGTCAGCAGAAACTTTATGGGCCAGGAGAGAGAGGGATGATATATTCAAAATGATGAAAGAAAAATACTGTCAGCCAATAATACTCTATCTGGCAAAATTATCCTTCAGAAATTGAGATTTTTTAAGACTTTCCAAGGCAAACAGAAGCCATGGGAGTCCATCACCACTAGACTTGCTTTACAAAAAATGCTGAAGTTTTTTCAAGCTAAAATGAAAAGACTCTAATTAGTAACATGAAAACAAAAATTTACAACACACTGGTAAAGGTAAATATATAGTCATATTCAGAAAACTAATTTTGCAATATGATGGCGTATTAACCTCTTCCCTATAGCATAAAGATTAAAGGTAAAGACTACTAAAAATAACTATACCTGTTAGTATTTGTTAAAAAATACCCAATATAAACAGAAGTAAATTGTAACAACAAAAACATAAAAGCGGGGGGCATAAAGAGTAGGGTTTTTATATGTGATTGAAGTTAAGTTGCTCTCAGTATAAAATAGACTCAAATCAGTAAGATGTTTTATATAAGTCTCATGGTAATTACAAAGCAAAAACCTATAGAAGATTCACAAAATATAAAGGGAAGAGAATCAAACATACCACCATCAAAATATCACCAATTTGCTAAGGTAGGCAGCAAGAGAGAAAGAAAGGAAAAGTGGAACAACAAAGTAGCCAGGAAGCAATTAATAAGATCCCATTAGTAAGTCCTTACCTATTAATAATTACTCAAAATGTAAATGGATTGAATTCTCCAGTCAAAAGACACAGATGGATGCTTAAAAAAAAGTTGACTCAATTATACACTGCCTACAAGGGACTCACTTCAGCTTTAAGGATACAAATAGGTTCAAAGGGAAGAGATGGAATAAAGATACTCCACACAGGTGGAAACAAAAAGAGAACAGTGGTAATAATACTTATAACAGATAAAATAGATTTTAAGCCCCAAAATAATAATAAGACAAAGAAGGTCATTGTATACTCATAAAGAAGTCAGCTCATTAAGAAGGTACAACAATTGTACATATGTATGGACCCAACATTAGACCACCTAAATATATTAAGCAAGTTCAAACAGATCTCAGTGGAGAAGTAGACAACAGCACAATAATAGTAGGGGACTTCATTACCCCACTTTCTAATAGATTTCCCAGTCAAAAAATCAACACAGAAACTTTGGACTTGAACCATACTTTAGAGCAAATTGACCTAACAGACATATATAAAACATTCCATCCAACAGCAGCAGAATATACTTTCTTCTCAAGTGCACATGGAACATTCTCCATGATAAATCATATGATAGGCCACAAAATAAGTCTTAGAAAACTTAAAAACATTCAAATCATACCAAGTATCTATTCTGACTACAATGGTATGAAATTAGAAATAAACAACAAGAGGAAAGATGGAAAATTTACAAACATGTGAAAACTAAACCACACACTCCTGAGTAATGTAGAAATCAAAAGGAAAAAATTTTTTTAAGTAACAAAACAAATGAAAATGGAAACACAACATACCAAAACCTATAGGATGCTGCAGAAGCAATAAAGAAAGATTTCAAATAGACAGCCTACATTTACACTTTAAGAAACTAGAAGAAAATCAAGCTAATGCCAAAGTTAACAGAAGAAATGAAATGACAAAAATAAAAGTGGAAATAATAAAATAGAGACCAGAAAAACAAAAGATCACAAAACTAAGAGCTCTTTTTTTGAGAAGGTAAAAAGTGACAAACCTTTAGCTAGCTTAAGAAAAACAGAAAGGAATCAAACAAATAAAATCAGAAATGAAAGAGGAGACATTATAACTGATAGCACAGAAATACTAGGATCATAAAAGATTACTATGAACAATTATATGGCAACAAAATGGGTAACATAAAAGAAATGAATGTATTCCTAGAAACCTAGAACTTACCAAAACTGAAGCATGAAGAAATGAAGATTCTGAGTAGACCAATAATAAGTAAGGAGATTGAGTTAGTAATCAAAAGCTTCCCAACACATAAAAGCCCAGGAACAGATGGCTTAACTGGTGAATTCTACCAAACATTTAAAAAAAAAATTACACCAATCCTTCTCAAAAATCTTCCAAATTATTGAAGAGGAGGGAGCACTCTCGAACTCATCTTACAAGGCCAATATTACCCTCATACCAAAGCCAGATAAAGACACTACAGGAAAAGAAAACCCTAATTTGATATCCCTGGTGCATATAAATGCAAAATATTAGCACACTAAATTCAACAGCACATTAAAAGGATTATACATCATGACCAAGTGGGATTTAACCTTGGGATGCAAGGGATACACCTTACACAACATATGCAAATCAGTAAATGTGGTGCACCAAATTAATGGAATGAAGACAAAAATCGTATCATCTCAGATACAGAAGAAGCATTTGACAATAAACAACATCCTTTTGTCATAAAAACCCTCAACACCTTGGATATAGAAGAAACATACCTCTACATAATAAAGGCCATATACTACAAACCCACAGCTAACACAATACTCAGTGGTGAAAGATTGAACACTTTTCCACTAAGATCAGAAACAAGACAACAGTGCCAACTCTCACCACTGTAATTCAACCTAGTATTGAAAGTCCTGTTTACAGCAGTCAGGCAAAATAAATAGTTAAAGGCAAACAAATTGGAGAGGAAGTAAAATTGTCTTCTTTGCAGATGATATGATTTTAGAAAATCCTAAACACTCAACCAAAACACTGTTGGAATTCATCAATGATTTCAGTAAAGTTCCAGGATATGAAATCAATGTAGAGAAATTATTTGTGTTTCTATACACTAACAACAAAATATCTGAAAAATAAATAACAAAAATCCTATTTAAAATAGAATAAAAAATTCTTAGGAATAAATTTAACCAAGAAAGTGAAAGATCTGTCCACTGAAAACTACAAGACTTTGATAAAAAGAAATTGAAGAGAATGCAAACAAATGAAAGACACAAACAGAGGAATAAATATCCCATGTTCTTGGAGGCATCACACATTCTGATTTCAAACTATACTACAAAGCTATAGTAATCAAAATAGTATGGTATTGGCATGAGAATAGACTCATAAATCAATGAAACAGAATGAAAAACCCAGAAATAAACTCTTGCATATACTATCAACTAATATTTGACCAGGGAGCCAAGAATATCCAATGAAGAAAGAATAGTGTCTTCAATAAATGGTGCTAAGAAATTGGGCTAACCACAGGCAAAATAAATGATATTAGACCCCTATCTTATACCACTTTCAAAAATGGGTTAAACATGGGACTTCCCTGGTGGTCCAGTGGTTATGACTCTGAGCTTCCACTGCAGGGGGCATGGGTTCGATCCCTGGTCGGGGAAATAAGATCCCGCATACCATGTGGCGTGGCCAAAGGGAAAAAAATAAAAGTTAAAAATGGGTTAAACATAAGACATGAAACCACAAATATATATCATGGAATATTATTCAGCTACAAGAAAGAAGAAAATCCTGCCATTTGTGACAACATGGTTGGACCTTGAGGGCATAATGCCTAGTGAGGTAAGTCAGACATAGAAAGACATATATTGTATGATATCACTTATATGTGGAATCTAAAAAAGCTAAACTCATATAAACACAAAGTAAAGTATTGTTACTAGGAGCTTGGAGATGGGGGAATTGAAGAGTTGTTGGCCAAAGGTTATAAAACTTGCAGTTAGAAGATAAATCCATTTTGGGGATCTTGTGCATAACACTGTGATTATAGTTAGCAATATTGCCTTATATACTTGGAAATTGCTAAGAGACTAGATCTTAAATGTTCTCACAACTTAAAAGAAATGATAATTATGTGAACTGATTGAGGTCTTAGCTAACACTACAATGGTAATTTGCATTGTAATATATATATTTATCAAATCATTACACTGAACACCTTAAACTTAAACATTACATGTCAATTATGTCTCAATTTAAAATGAAAAAATAGCTGCTTAGGTTTAGAAGGTAAAAGCATATTCAGGGATCAGTAAAAAATCTGACACTATAATCTAACGACTCCATTATGTGCAAAGGAATGAGGTGGAATTGGAGACAAGAGTGAAAATTTTTAAAATATTGGAAGGACAAACCATAAAGAATTAAAATTGCCATGTTAAGGAATTTAGATATTGTTTCAAAGTTTATTGCAGAATATACACTGGAAGAACATCTCCAGTACAATGTTTGAGAACATATTGATAATAGTGCAGTTAGTTATAGGAAGACAGGACTTATTCCAAATATATAAGTCATGTGAAAATAAAGTGAGAATAAAAATGTTCATAAGTTTCTATCCTTAATAGAAGTGATGTGATCAACTGGCATAGGGAAAAGGAGAAAGCATATTTGAGAAAAAGACACTTGGCTTTGGGTTCCTAGTGGACCTCTATTGGAAAAATGTTCAGCAGGCAGTTAGTAACTCAGCATATGGACCTCTGGAGAATATTTGGAATTACGGATGTATGTAGGGGAAATAAAGTCATGGAATTAGATGAGTTCTCCATGCCTAGATTGTAGAGCTGTCATTATTCAATACATGTTTAACATTCTACAATGTGATATTAAGTATGATAGGTAGTGAGGATACAGTGGTGAACAAAGCAGATGTAATTGCCCTAGTGGAACTTACTGCCTAGCTGGGCAGACAGCAGTAGTCAAAGAATTATACAAATATTCAGATACATACACTGTGATAAGGTCCATCAAATAAATTCTCAGATCTACGGTAGCATAAAGCATTGTTTGAAGTTGATCTGGAAGCTCAAAGCAGGCTTCCTTGAGGAAATGGCCTCTGCACTGAGACTTGTAGTAGGATGAGAGAAATTAACCAGGCAAAGAGTGGTTCCTAACGAAACATGGAAAATTTATGATGTGTTTTATGTTTTTATCTATTTTCTAAATGTTTGTTTACTTAGTTATTTTTATGAGAGTGATACATTTAAGAAGTCAAATGTCACTGAAAAAGTAATACATTGAGGTAACTGTTGAACATTGTGACTTCCTAAGTTTGGGCAAACAAGAGGCTAAGCAAAAGCTTACAAAGAAAAAAAAATCTGGAGAATGAGATGTTTGCAGGGACTTTGAAAACCTCAAACATACTTCTGGGAATCTAGAAGACAATGCATATATATGTGCATATTCTGTGTGCATGCCAAAGACTGTGTGTGTGTTCAAGAAATAACCAGGGTTATATGATTTCACCTCTGGATAATCTTGAGGTTCTGCATAAGAAGGAAGTGAAGGCTAAGGCAGAGCTGTAAACCTCATGGCTGAGTGTGGATAGTGTGCCCCAACATGCACACCTCAACAAAGACTGGGGTACTTATTGGTTCCAGGCATTTCAGGAAACCTTCGTCTAATCAGTAGCTGACCACTACGTGACTAAGCAGAGACTTCAGTGACCACACATGGCAAAGGATACAGACATAAAAGACTTAGTTTGCAAAAATCACTAAACAAACAACTTTACAGTAATTTTTGTTGTTCCTTTTATTTTTCCTGTACATTGAAAAAAAATCTCAATATTATTCAACTTGCTTTTTTCTTTTAAAATTTTTTTTAAGCTCTCTTTTTCATGATTGAGGTTTTCCTCATATTTCTTATTACCCATGGCCATTCATCATATTAAAGATTAAGATACTGAAAGCTACTTGGAAGTTCTGTATGTGTGAGAAAAGCCTGCTGACTGACCAGTCAGCTTGGCAGAAGAATGCTAAGCACTCAGAGAGGTTAGAAGAGTAGAGAGCCATGGCATTTTTTCCAGGACCACAAGGGAAGAGCATTCCTAGAAGAAGATGGTCTAGGGACTTCGTTGGCGGTCCAGTGGTTAAGACTCTGCACTTCCACTACAGGGGGCACAGGTTCAATCCCTGGTTGGGGAATTAAGATCCTGTGCAGCCAAAAAAAAAAAAAAAGAAGAATTGTAAAGAAGATGGTCTAGAATGGAAAATGCAGCAGAGAGTAAAATAAGGCAAGAACTTAGCAGAGGCTATTGGATTTGACAAAGAAGAGCCTACACATGGCTGTTGAGAAAGGAATTTCAATAGAATGTGAGAGGTGTAAAAAGAATGTCAGAGAATCAGTGAGAGGGTCAGTGGGTGGAGATAGTTTTTCAGGAAATCTGATTTTATAAAAGAGAGACTGAAGATGGATCATTGTTTGAAGAGAAGCCAGTTTTGGTGTGTTTCTTTTGGGCTGTCAATGTTAAAATTAAGCAAACCCAAAAGAAACAAGTCAGTCATCATTAAACATTTTCACTCACCAAACTCCTGCCAGAGTTATGCACAAAATAATTTTAGAAGTTTTAATTTCATCTCTAATGCTTTTAAAAAATCTTTTGATTCATGTGCTGATCTATGACATTATCCAGAGACAGACACAGGAAGAAGGAAGAAAATGCAAAGACCTAAGTCATTCACAGTTTGGAACGTTGATCCCCGAAAAATTGTATCAGGGTTTAAGAACATTCAAAAGGGACCATGGACATCTTTTCTTCAGAGTGAATTTACCTGAAATAAAGTTACACAATGTTGGGATTCATATCTGAACAGGATAAAGGTATATTCCCTCCCTCCCTCCCTTCCTTCTTCCAATAATATAATAAATAGGCTTAAAACAAATATGCTAAATTGAATTATACATTATCTATCTATCATCTACCTACCTAAATATGTACTTATGTTGTATGTGTAGATACATACATGCATGTATAAGCATAGAAAAGGAGAAAGGTGAGGGCAGAGACACTTATGACTACCACCACATTTTAAGTTTTGTATCCAACTGATGACTGACAGAATAATAGTGGAAAAGTATAAGACACATAGAAAAGTATTTTACTGAATGTGCCTGATAAAGACACCATAAAAGTGTCAATCATTCCAATATTGAAGTGTTACTTTTTTGTCATTACTTTAGATTGGAATGCCTATTTGAAACCTAGGATCATAAAAACAGTGATTTATGAACATTTTTCCGAGACAATGTAAACTTAGTGTCTCCACTCTTTTTGGTGAATAGAGAAATGATCAGGCTATCTTGGTCTAATTTGTGGCCTCATAGGAGCACTTAGGACAAGAAGGGACATGGTAAATTGAACATTTATTATGCTCTATTTAAATGGCATTTCTAGGTTAATGTTAAGCAATAGCAATGACCCAGCTTAATACACCATCACAAATTTCTTTGCTGTCAAATCAGCATCTTTGCAGAGGGTTTTATTATCTATTTAGTCAAAGAGGACCTGGAAGTTATAAACTGTCAGAGAATAGATCTTTTAACTTATGTATCTTTTTTTCTCTCTCAAATTGTCTAGCATAGAGTTTTGCCAATAGGAGTTGGGTAGCAGAAGCTTATTTAGTGATGGATGGATGGATGGATGAATGAATGAATGAATAAATAAGTAAGTAAATAAGTAAATAAATGAGTGAATAAAGTATCCCTCAATAAAGTCCCAAGATAAAATGTAAATAACGATACAATTTAAAATCTTAAAAAAAAGAAAGCTAGTGATCAAATTTCCATTACTGCTTTGGTCAATGCTATTTCTATCTTTTTGATTCATGGATGTTATTGTAAATTTACAAAAAAGCCTTACACTGAGTAACTAACTAATTAAACAACAAGTCAGAACTATCACTCATCTAAATTTTTACCCAACCATTTTGTTTGTGTCAGTTATAATAAAACAAAGCTTTAACCTGTCACATTACCACCTGGGAGATTCTCAGAATTCTCAATAAAAATCTTCAGTAGCATTGGTTTCTGTATTTCTAAAGGTATTCATTCCATCAACGTTTGTAAAATAATTACTTGTTTTCCCAGAATTCAGTATAAAGCTACACAAAGATGGGACAATATCTGATTCCTTTTGACATTCTCTGTAGCAGTTTGCATTGAACAAAATATCTATCCACTCATTTAGCCCATCCATTCAATCTTTCCTCGGTGATGGATGATTTACAATTCCCTAGTTTTTGTCCTAAGTACTAGATTTAGATAGGCTACCCAATACAGGCTCTTTAACTGGACGTTTCAATACTTTTTCTAGCTTTAACTCAAGATCTTCTCACTGAATATGCAATACAGCATTTTCTTTTTAAGTACAAGATCCTAAAAACCTACTTTGAGAAGTTCTAAAAAATGTCATTAGTCCACTTGAGATAACTTGGGAAGCCCTGTGTTACCCTTAGAGCTAGGGTTGACAACAATGGCTCATGTAGGATATTTCTATTCCTGTTTTTTTTTTTTTTTTTCCTGTGGAGAAAGGGCTAGATACAGGCAGTGATTTCAGCAGGGGTGCCACTGGTATTTTTGTTGGACAATTAATCATTGCATTAGAGAATTTAAAATGCCCCACTACCATCATGTCCCTAATGAGTTGAGTTTCCTGAGACTGGAAGACAATCAGCTGAAGTTTGATTATGAGGTAATTTTGACAATGAAATGAGCGTTGATGGTTTGGATATGTTTGACTGAACTACATTTTAAACAGTTGGTGATGGATTATGGGTGTGCTGCAATTTTTATGTTGCTCAAGTGCCTTAAGGGTAAAAGACTTTAAAAATCATAACAAAATTTCCACATATTAAAGTTACTGTTAATATAACTTTATTCCTTTCTCACAATATCAGTATACAGTAGGGGGCTGCAAACCTGAGTCTAGGTACTGGTTCCACTGGTGGTATATTCATTTAATTGATAGAAATAAATACTTCAATAATATCCAAATCCTGAGAGTATGCCAGGAGAAATTCACATAACTTTCTAGAGCACTTGAATGATTTTTAGAAAATGTTGGAGAACATTCAAGGTCCCAGGATATCTAATAGCTAATAGAATATACATACATTTTAAAAATTATGGTTGTTCCCTTTTCCTTTATAAGCCTATTTTGGCTTACAAATTATTTATTCAATATACCTGTTTGAGTACTTGTATATTATGTGCTTTCTTTTCATCAGAAGTTTTCCACTTTATTCCTCCCTCAGTAAAAATGAGTCACTATGTTTTTCTTGTCTTTTACCTCCTTTTATCTGTGTCTGTAGACTGGGAGCACCTAGTTGACTGTTCTTTATCTCCTATGAGGACATCTCAGTCAATAACTTTAATGAGAACATTTGATGCATAAATATTACAAATCTGGGATCTAAGTGATGAGATGGTGGAAAGAGAAATAAATAGTGTAATTGAAACAAGTGGAATGTTAATGGACCTGGAGCTACTATCTAGTTAGGGAAGAGAGCAGCCTGTGCTGGAAGTTTAGTTTTCCTGATCAGAATGGAAGCTTCTCAAGGACAGAAATTGTTTTCTGTAGCACATAAAGAAAGGAAAGGATAGTTGCTATTTGATAAATATTCTTTGTTTGGTTATTTGTATATTTCCTAGTAAGAATAAAGTAGCCTGAAAGAGGAATTAAAAAGTAAAGACCCATAAGAATTTACGGTAATTATAAAACAGAAACTAGCATAAGTCTTTTACATTTATCTTGACTGACTTTTTAAATAATATGTAGACCCAAAAAGAAAACAGAGCTTCCAACTGTGTTGGAACAAATTTGATCCACATTTCTCCTTTAGTGAAGTACAAAATATAGAAACTAATATGGGTAGACTTTCTTGGAAGTAAGCCCTTTTCTACTATATTATGTGTAATGTTTTTGCACCTGTTTTTGGTGCAATTTTACCAACAAGGGGTCTAGGGAAACACTATTTCATACTTGGCCTACAGGCAAACCAAAAAACAAAAATGTCATTAATCACTGTAACTTGTCAATTTTCTATTTAAGAAATTGTCTCTTTTCATTGTTGCTACTAAAAACACAAGTGAGATTGATAAATTTTGTTTTGAAGAACTAAGGCTAAGTTTTCAAAAGTGAAAGTGTTTTTTCAAAGGGAAAATGTGGTATTTAAAGGTAGATTACAGCTGCAATTGGAGAGTATATGTGTGAGAGAAAAACCATGCATGTATATGTAGCTGGCCATCCAAGAGATTGTCTGAAAAGAATCTGCATTTAAATAGAGTGCTATTTCGGCAGGCCATTTCTTCTAGGTGTCGGTTGAAAGATCTGACATGGTGTAGGAGAGCAATGTATGTATGCTCCTTTGCCCCACCCTCCACATTTAACAATATAAAGGGATCAGAAGTCAAGAGCAAAATGATCATAAGGTCTTCATCATCCCTGCTACAGAGAGTAGATCAACAGTCCATGGCCAGCTCTAAACATAATAGACACATTATTTTATATGCAAATCCATTTAATTGATTTAAAAAACAAAAGCATAGACCAAGCAAGGAATATTTTCTCCACATTATCATCTTAATATGATAGGAACTAGGTGACTTCAGAAGATGACACTAGGAAATATTCAAGTCTTATCCCACATTTTACTGTATAGGACTCAAATAACTTTATAATGGTTTAGATTTGTGGTCCAGTAGTGATGGAAGTGAAACGAAAATTGAAGAGAGAAATAAGCACACTGTCCGCAGGCTGTGTGTTGAAGTCACTGAGAGTATGAGCTCTAAAATTAGAGTATGAGCTCTAAAATTAATCCTGTCAGGATTTCTGGTAGAAATCCTGGTTCTACCAACTAAAAGCTTTGCTACTAGGGGCAGGTTATTAAATCTCTTAGTTTTAATGATTAAGTAATATCAACCTTGCAATACACACATACACACACACATATATATAACCCATTTAGCACAATGTCTGGTCAATAACAAGTGCTCATTAATGATACATACAGGGCTTCCCTGGTGGCGCAGTGGTTAAGAATCCACCTGCCAATGCAGGGGACACGGGTTCAAGACCTGATCCGGGAAGATCCCACATGCCGCGGAGCAACTAAGCCCATGCGCCACAACTACTGAGCCTGCGCTCTAGGGCCGCGAGCCACAACTACTGAGCCTGCGTGCTGCAACTACTGAAGCCCGCACACCTAGAGCCCATGCTCTGCAACAAGAGAAGCCACCACAATGAGAAGCCCGCACACCACAAGGAAGAGTAGCCCCCGCTCGCCGCAACTAGAGAAAAGCCTGCGTGCAGCAACAAAGACCCAATGCAGCCAAAAATAAAAAAAATAAAATAAAATAAATTAATGATACATACGTAAGTATTGTAGTATACACACATGCACACACTCACACACAACAGACTCTTTAACTATATGGACCAGAAGGTCAGGGTTCAAAATTTCATTCTTCCATTTATCAGTGTCTATAAGCATCTGTTCTTGCAATAGTAAAATAGTGATAATGACAAGACATTTAGAAATTTTTGTTAAGGATTAAGTTAAATAAACAATATGGCGGGACCCAGCATAGTTCCTTGCACACAGGTTTTGCTCAATCAACGTTAGTTGAATTTGACTTTGACAGAGTCTTATGAAAGCATCTTTACTTTGTGCACCACAAGCTGCTGGACACTTTGGCACACAAAAACAAACATGTTGAAAGTAATTTGATCATGGATTACTTTGTCCTAGTGACACCTAGTAAGATTTCAGTGCTTGAATACTATGAAACACTCGGTTCATCACACTTGACTTTTTCGTCAGTTTGGAATCTGAAAATGATGGTCTGCACAGGAGAATGTGGCAGCCACGCACTGAAAGGCTACTTTAAGATTATCAAATACGGTCAAAATACAGTCCAGAGAGCTAATGTAACTTGTCCAAGATGGTACAATTTTTTGCACTTCTCAGGGTACTGGAAACCATGTTCATCCTGGGCCTGGATCTTGTGTTACGACACGTGATGAGCAGCAATCACGTGGACAGCATTTTGCTAGCCAGATGAGCTAATTAAGCACAATGGGACAGAAAGCCTATTAGGCTTTAGCAGGGAGTGTCTAAGTAAGACTAGGTATTTTATTTTTTTAATAACCATTCATTGATAGAATCATAAAGTTTCATATTTTAAACTGAGGTCATAAGTCCATGAAAAGATAGAACAATGGTAAAAAATTGCTTTTAATTTAAAGTATCTTTTGAAAATAAAGTTTTCCAAATTAGAATCTGCATTTTACCCCATGTTCCCTAAGACAATGCTATATGTTCATAGTCCTGCTTAAAGCACCTTCATAAAATGAGTTATTTGGAACACAGTTCATTTATCTTTCAAGAATAGAAGGTGGAACTGCTACTGAGATTTAGATTTGGATGTCTTTCTAGGAAAACTGGGTACTCTAATCCTGATTATTAAGCCACCCCCAATAGCTCTTGGTCCCATTTCTATTGCACTACCATTTTTTAAAATCATTTAACTCAGCTAAACTAAGCTGCTAAAGGAAGTGGGGAGAATGATACATTAGTGGAGTACAAGAATAGTTTTTATAGTAATCTCATTTTTAATGAAGTGTGTACTCATGACAATTTATGCTCAAGAAACTGCAATCAGCTATATTTTCATGGTATTTATCTTGAAGTGAAATGTTTCCTTTGAGCTCATTTCAATCTCTTTCCAGTACTTTTATTTTGGTGCCAGGTTATTGATGTCCGTTAACTACTGAGGTAAATAGCCAGTATAAATATGTTAGAGATATTCCCAAAGGCAGTACCCTGTATTTTTTTCACATATAAAGATGACAATCAATCCTTTGGAGAAGCTGGCTATTAACTAACTGCTGGGTTTATTTGCACATGTCCTTCTCTGTTATATTCAGGCATTTAGAAATTAATTCGTTGCTAGATTACTTTTTTGTATATATGATTATATTGAATAATATGAGATTTTGGCAAAAGACAGGGCATTTCTAAGGCATTATTTTAGGTCATTTAGTCTCTAATCTTTTCTAGGGCTCTTTTGCATGTAAAGTGTCTTTTTATTAAGTTATGGAAATTGGAACCCATCACCTAGTTTCTAAAAACAATTATTATTTTTGTGTGTATACTGGAAGTGTTTCTGCTTTCTCCTTTTTCTATTATGATGCCTTTTCTTCTTATTATATTGAATGTTCTGCTCTCTGACTGAAAATATCTGTTTTTCAGATCTTGCTTTTATTTTTGTATTCTTTCATTTTCTCAGGTGCTTATGCTTTAATAAGGTTCTGTGATTTGTGCTGCCTCAGTTGAAAGATTTTTCCTGCTTACCTCTTTGAGAATGGTTTTTTCACTAAAGATAATATATGATACATTAACATATGTACTTTGACCCCATCATAAATATCTTTATTTTTCAACTTTTCAAACGTACACTATTTTACAATTTTATATTATAAAACACTCTTTAGAAAATGCTGAATATTGGTAAATGCACTGAATGGCAGTTGGAATTTTCTTCACCTGCCCTGAACTGTGATATACACAAATAATTCTTTTATTTGGCTGGACTAAGAGGTAAGACCTCTGTGTTTGAGATCTAAGACTAAGAACTCAAGAGAGCCATATTTTTCTTTTTGGTGTGATAATAGTGCCTCTGACAGAATTAAAAGAGTAATATGACTGTAATGTCTGTCCTTTGATTTTGTTATTTCTTGGTATTACCCTGAAGTAGGCATTCACCCCTTTGCTACTTAACTATTAAACCAGATTTTTCAATAATTACTCTGCTTTTTATCTTTTCAAATTCAGTGCATTCTATACACTGCTATTAAATTAATTATCTTAAAACACTCTTTGTACAAGCTATTCCTCTGGTCTTCATTGACTTTTTATTGCTTGGAGATAAATATTCAAACGACTTAGCCTGGCATTCAGAAGCCTGCAATATGTAGCTCCAAACAGCCCCCCTCCCTAAATGCTATACATGCCCACCTATGGGATTTAGCAGAATTTAAAAGCACTGGTTCTAGAGACTATTTTGCTTCAAAGCTTGCATGCATGGGCACATTATTTCTCTCTCTAAGCCTCAGTCTCCTCAGAGTTATAACGGAGATAATGAGTATTTATCTCATAGGATTGTTGAGTATTAAATGTGTTAATATATGGAAAGTTCCTAGAACAGAACAGGCACACGTGTTTAGTACAGATTAGTTTTTAAAACTGTTTTACTATTTACTCGGTTTAAAATTTCTTCTCAACATCACATGTTTTTTATTCCCCAATTATCCTACCTCAGATCCTAACGAAGTGAAAACATTTTTGTTGCATAAGATAGTGATCCCTTCCTCCTGTGAACTTGGGACAATTATAAATATGTGCTAGTTATTTGACTTTTAATACTATGCTTCCTTTAATTGCTAGTACAATATTGATATGTATGTTTTCCTTTCCCCAAGCCACCCTTATTATCACAATATCTACTAGGGTGCCTTGCATTCAGTAGATGTTCAACAAATTCATCTTACTGATGATAGCCATTATGAAAGTAGCCAATAAAAATTACAATAGAGTTATTATGTATTAAAGTATACCTTAACGCTATTAATTTCATTCCTCTGATTATCCCTCTGTATGGAGCTAAGTGTCTTGACATAAAAGACTAATATATAAGTCATGGTTGAACTTTTGTTTAAAAAGTGTGTGTGTGCATCTGTATACCTTTAGGTAAAAGAAAAGATATATACCAAATAGAAATAATACTTAACCTTGAGTGGGTTGAAGTGGAAATGCCAGTGGGTTAAGTAGATAGAAGCACTCCATTCTTATTTTATATTATTCAGATAAAAAAGGGATGGGATTATGATTGAATTGTGCTTTTATATTCTAAAAAATTTTTAAATAAAAAAGTATGAAGTGAATGTATGTATAAAAATGTTAGCTCTCTGTCATAAGAATGAAAACAGTCTTAAAACAACACTTAAGACTTCTAGTCTCAGTTCTAACATGTAAAGCTCATTAAGTTATCATTCCTACTTTTATAATAACAAAAAAGTTGAACAAGCTGAAAATCAATGACTTTTCTTAGACCTATCAAATAATTGAGGTTCCAGGACAAACTGCTACCTTAAAACCTAGAGGGACAGGTGAAGACAGAATTATAGCCAAGAGCAGCTTACTGAGAATAGACATACTGGAACCAGAAACTGGTAGGAATACTTAAACATTCCTATTACCAGATACATCACGTAATCACCAGCTTTCAATAAAAAATTACAAGAACTCCTAAAAGCAAAATCTGAAGAGATAAAGCAAGCAACAAGACCAGAATCAGATATGACACAGATTTTAGAATTACCAGCTTGGAAATTTAAAATAACTCTGATAATAAGTTAAAGCATTCATGTAAAAATTAGACAACATGTAAGAACACATGGATGATGTAAGTAGAAAGAAGAAAACTATAAGAATGAATAAAAAGGAAATGCTGGGAAAAAATGTAACTGAATGAAGATTGCCTCTTATGGGCTCATCAATAAGCTGGATATGACCAAGTAAAGAATCAGTGAGCTTGAATATGTCAATAGACTTCCTGAATTGAATGAAATGCAAAAAGAATGAACAAAATGGAACAGAATATCCAAGAACAGTGAGATGATTACAAAAGGTATGACATACATGTAATGAGAATACTGGAGAGAGAAGAAAGAGAAAAAGAAGCAGAAGAAATATTTGAAGTAACCATTGATGAGATTTTCCAAAATTAGTGACAGACACAAAACTACAGGTCCAGGAAGCTCAGAGAATACCATAAAGAAAAACACTAAAAAAATCTATACCTAGGAATATCATGCTCAAATGGCAGAAAGCCCAAGACAAAGAGAAAATCCTGAAAATAGCTGAAGGGGGGGAAAAAAACACACCTTATGTATAGAGCAACAAATACAAGAATTACATAGGACTTCTCTTCAGAAACCAGACAACAAAGAACAGAGTGAAATGAAATATATAAGCTATTGAAATAAAGAAAAAAAAAGTCACCCTAGAATTCTGTACCAGTGAAATTATCTTTCACAAGTAAAACAGACACACCCACTAGTGTGGCTACTATGAAAAAAAATAACAAGTGTTGGCAAGGATGTGAAGAAATTGGAACACTTCTGCACTGTTGGTGGGATTGTAAAATCATACAAGCACTATGAAAAACAGTATGGAGTTTCCTTAAAAAAATAAAAATAAAACTACCATATGACCCAGCAATATTACTTCTGGATATATATCCAAAAGAATTGAAAGCATGGAAAATTGAAAGCATGGTCTTAAAGATATATTTGTACGCCCTTGTTCATAGCAGCCATATTGACAATAACCAAGAGGTGGAAGCAATTCAAATGTCTATTTATGGATGAATGGATAAACAAAATATGATATACGCATACAATAGAATATTATCCAGTCTTAAAAAGGGAGAAAATCCTGTCACATGTTACAACATGCGTGAACGTTGAAGACATTATGGCAAGTAAAATAAGCCAGTCACAAAAAGACAAATACTGTATGATTCCACATATATGAGGTACCTAGAGTAGTCAAAATCATAGGGACAGAAAGTAGAATGGTGGCTAGCAGGGGTGAGAATCAGGGTGGGAGGAAGCTGTTGTTTAATGGGTATAAAGCTTCAGATTTACAGGATAAAGAAATTCTGGAGATCTGTTTCACAATGTGAAAATAACACTACTGTGAAATAACTGTACACTTAAAAATTGTTAAGATGGTAAATTTTAAGGTTTTTGCCACTATAAAAAAGTTACACATTCTGCCCACTTTAAAAAAAAGTGAAGGAGAAATACTTTATCAGACAAACAAAAACTAAGGGAATTTGTCGCCAGCAAACTGGCACTGCTAGAAATGTTAAAAGTTCTTTAGAGAGAAAGACAAATGATATAGGTCAGAAGCTCAGATGTCCATTAAGAAATGAAGAAACTGGAAAATGTATAAATGAAGATAAAATAATTCTTTTATTTTTCTGATACTTAACTGATCTAATAGATAACCTTTTCTTCAAAGTATTAATTGCAAGAATATATTGGGTGATTACTGAGTGATTATAACATAAAAGTATAATGTATGATACCAATATTATATGGGATAGGAGGAAGGAATTGTAAATATTCTATTTTAAGGTACCTGTACTATCTATGAAGCAGTACAGCATTATTTGAAAGTAGACTTAAAGTAGCTGTAAATGTGTACTGCAAACTCTGAAGCAACTGCTAAAAAGAATTAAAAGAAGTAAAATTGATATGTTAAGAGATGAGAGAAAATAGAATAACATAAAATGCTTAATTAAAACTAGGCAGAAAAAAAGGGAAAGATAAAAGTAAACAAAGAACAAAATGCAATGAATAGAAAACATTTAAAAACATGGTAGATACTAATGAATCATATTTGCAATGATTTCAAATGTGAATTGTCTAAATACATGAATTAAAAAACAGAGGCTGTCAGAGTAGATTAAAAAAAACAAGACCCAAATATACATTATCTTTAAGAAATGCATTTTAAATATATATGTATGTATATAGATAAAAGATACATACAGGTAAAAGTGAAGGGACAGAGAAAAATGTATCATGCTAATACCAACTGAGAAAAAACTAGAGTAACAATACTAACTTCAGACAAGTTGACTTTAGAACAAGGAAAATTATCAGGGATAAAGAGAAACATTACATAATGATAAAGGGGTCTACTCTCCAAAAAGTCATAACAATCCTTAACCTGTATGTGCCTAACAACAGAGCATCAGAAATACATGGGAAGATTTTTTTCCCTGCCAGGGTGGCTGCCCTGCTACCAGGAAAACCACCTCCCCAGGACCGACTTATCCAGTAGGAACAGTAGGCACAGTGCCTAGGGACCATGATAATTTTGGGGCCCACAGAATATGTTTAAATAACGTTTTTTATGATGAGAAGATAAGAACGAACATACAATGAATATATAATATAAAATGAATATATAATATAAAATGCAGCCTTGATTATATCCATCTTTATATGAATGCAGTTGTAAAATATAATGTTTAGGTCAAGTTAGCGTCTCCCCACAACTAGGGGACCTGCCAGCTGCTGGTGGGGGACTCTGATGTCCAAGGAGATGGAAGGAACCCTCATGTGAACCGGTAGGATGTAGGGGGACTGAGGGAGGAGGAGAAGTGGAGGCCAGACAGGACTGGTGTCCCTGAGGCCAGAGAGATCAGGAGAGGCGGCAGGTGGGAGGGGCCCTCAGGGAAGAGCAGGAGAGGAGCGGAGGGCAATCGCTTGGGCCGGGGAGTCTGCTGAGCTCCCAAGCCAGTACTCCCCATCCAAAGCCCCCTCCAGGCCACGTGGGTCCTGGGGGCATAAGAGGGAGGTCAGGGAGATCAGGAGAGGCAGGCGGAAGCATCCGGGAGAAGTGGGAGAGGAGTGGAAGGCAACTGCCCCGCCCACTCAGGCCAGGGGAGCCTGCTGAGCTCCCAGGCCGGTTCCCTGCACTCCAAGGCCTGCCCCCAGCTGCAATGGTCCTGGGGACATAGGAGGGAGGCCAGGGAGATCAGAAGAGGCAGGCGGAAGGGGCCCTCTGGGACTGGAGGAGCAAGCAAGGAGAGAAGGGCATTTGCCCAGCTTACTCAAGCCCAGGAAGCCAGCTGGGCTCCCAAGTGAGGTCCCCCCCCCCCTGAGACTGGGGTGAGGGGCATGCCTGGGCCCCTTCTCTTTCTTGAGCATAAGCCCCACCCTCCTCAGCCCCCAGGGCCTTTTCCAGCCCTGTGGGTCCTAAGCATAGGCCCTGCCCACCACCCAAACATCACCCTTGCTTAGGCTCCGCCCTCCACAGCCAAGGCCTTCGGCCCCCTTTTCTTTTTTCTTTTTCCTCCTCCTGTTTTTTACTATTGTGGTACTAATGTACCTTCTGGTTGCTGATTCACCTATATTTTTATTTTTACATTCTTTCTAAACATATCTGTTAGTTTCCTGGTCTAATTTTATTTTTTACTTTGTTATTATTCTCTTTTATTGTTTTCTGCCACCACACACAGCTTGTGGGATCTCGGTTCACAAGCCAGGGGTCGGGCTGAAGCTCCTGTGGTGGGAGCTCTGAGTCCGAACCACAGGACTAACAGAGAACCTCAGACCCCAGGAAATATTCATCGGAGTAAGGTCTCACGGAGGTCCTCATCTCAGCACCAAGACCCAGCTCTAACCAACAGCCTACAAATTCCACTGTTGGAAGCCTCAGGCCAAACAACCAGTAAGACAGGAACATAATCCCACTCATAAAAAAAAAAAAATAGACAGCAAATAAATATGTCACAGATGAAGGAGCAAGGTAAAAACCTATAAGACCAAATAAATGAAGAGTAAATAGGCAATCTACCTGAAAAAGAATTCAGAGTAATGATAGTAAAGATGATCCAGAACCTCGGAAATGGAATAGAGGCACGGACTGAGAAAATATAAGAAATGTTTAATAAAGATCTAGAAGAATTAAAGAACAAACAAACAGAGATGAACAATACAATAACTGAAATGAAAAATACACTGGAAGGAATCAATAACAGAATAACTTAGGCAGAAGAATGAATAAGTGAGGTGGAAGACAAAATGGTGGAAATAACTTCCAAGGAGCAGAATAAAGAAAAAAGAATGAAAAGAATTGAAGGCAATCTCAGAGACCTCTGGGACAACACTAAATGCAACAACATTAGAATTATAGGGGTCCCAGAAGAAGAAGAGAAAAAGAAAGGGTCTGAGAAAATGTTTGAAGAGATTATAGTCGAAAACTTCCCTAACATGGGAAAAGAAATAGTCATTGAAGTCCAGGAAGCACAGAGAGTCCCATACAGGATAAACCCTAGGAAAAACACACAAAGATACATATTAATCAAACTAACAAAAATTTAAATTCAAAGAAAAAATATTAAAACCAGCAAGGGAAAAACAAAAAATAACATACAAAGGATAACCATAAGGTTATCAGCTGATTTTTTCGGCAGGAACTCTGCCGGCCATAATGGAGTGGCAGGATATACTTAAAGTGATGAAAGAGAAGAAACTACGATTACTCTACCTAGCAAGGATCTCATTCAGATTTGATGGAGAAATCAAAAGCTTTTCAGACAAGCAAAAGCTAAGAGAATTCAGCGCCACAAAACCAGCTTTCCAACAAATGCTAAAGAACTTCTCTAGGCGGAAAACACAAGAGAAGAAAAAGACCCACAAAAACAAACCCCAAACAATTAAGAAAATGGTAATAGGAACATACATATCAATAATAACCTTGAATGTAAATGGATTAAATGCCCCAACCAAAAGACACAGACTGGCTGAATGGACACAAAAACATGACCCATATATATGCTGTCTACAAGAGACCCACTTCAGACCTAGGGACACATACAGACTGAAAGTGAAGGGATGGAAAAGTGAAGGGTATTGAATGCAAATGGAAATCAAAAGAAAGCTGAAGTAGCAATACTAGTATCAGATAAAATAGACTGTAAAATAAAGACTGTTACAAGAGATAAGGAGGGACACTACATAATGATCAAAGGATCAACCCAAGAAGAAGATATAACAATTATAAATGTGTAGGCACCCAATATAGGAGCACCTCAATATATAAGGCAAATGCTAACAGCCATGAAAGGAGAAATTGACAGTAACACAATAATAGTAGGGGACTTTAACACCCCACTTACACCAATGGACAGATCATCCAAACAGAAAATAAATAAGGAAACACAAGCTTTAAGTGACACAATAGACAAGATAGATTTAATTGATATTTACAAAACATTCCACCCAAAAGTGGCAGAATACACTTTCTTCTCAAGAGCACACGTAACGTTCTCCAGGATAGATCACATCTTGGGTCACAAATCAAGCCTCGGAAAATGTAAGAAAATTGAAATCGTATTAAGCATCTTTTCTGACCACAACACTATGAGACTGGAAATCAATTACAGGAAAAAAACCGTGAAAAACACAAATACATGGAGGCTAGACAATGGACGACTAAATAACCAAGAGATCACTGAGGAATTCAAAGAAGAAATTAAAAAATACATAGAAACAAATGACAATGAAAACACGACGACCCAAACCCTATGGGATGCAGCAAACGCAGTTCTAAGAGGGAAGTTTATAGCAATCCAATCTCACCTCAAGAAACAAGAAAAATGTTAAATAAACAATCTAACCCTACAGTTAGAACAACTAGAGAAAGAAGAACAAAGAAAACCCAAAGTCAGTAGAAGGAAAGAAATCATAAAGATCAGAGCAGAAATGAAATAGAAATGAAGAAAGCAATAGCAAAGATCAATAAAACTAAAAGCTGGTTCTTTGAGAAGATAAACAAAATTGATTTAGCTAGACTCATCATGAAAAAAAAGGGAGAGGATGCAAATCAATAAAATTAGAAATGAAAAAGGAGAAATCACAACTGACACTGCAGAAATACAAAGCATTATAAGAGACTATTACAAACAACTATATGCCAATAAAATGGACAACCATGAACAAATGGACAAATTCTTGGAAAGGTACAATTTTCCAAGACTGAACCAGGAAGAATTAGAAAATATAAACAGACCTATCACAAGTAATGAAATTGAGACCGTAATTAAAAATCTTCCAACAAACAAAAGTCCAGGACCAGATGGCTCCACAGGCAAATTCTATCAAACATTTAGAGCAGAGCTAACACTGATCTTTCTCAAACTCTTCCAAAAAAATTGCAGAGGGAGAAACATTCCCAAATTCATTCTACGAAGCCACCATCACCCTGATACCAAAACCAGAAAAAGATATCACAAAAAAAGAAAATTATAGACCAATAAAACTGATGAACATAGATGCCAAAATTCTGAACAAAATATTAGCAAACAGAGCCCAACAACACATTAAAAGGATCATACACCATGATCAAGTGGGATATATCCCAGGATGCAAGGATTCTTCAATATATGAAAATCAAATAATGTGATACACCACATTAACTAATTAAGGAATAAAAACCATATGATCATCTCAATAGACACAGAAAATGCTTTTGACAAAATTCAACACCCATTTATGATAAAAACTCTCCAGAAAAGGGCATAGAGGGAACCTACCTCAACATAATAAAGGCCATATATGACAAACATGCAGCAAGCATCCTACTCAATGGTGAAAAACTGAAAGCATTTCCACTAAGATCAGGAACAAGACCACTCTCGCCACTCTTATTCAACATAGTTTTGGAAGTCGGGCCATGGCAATCAGAGAAGAAAAAGAAATAAAGGGAATACAAATTGGAAAGAAGAAGTAAAACTGTCAGTGTTTGCAGATGACATGATACTATACATAGAGAATCCTAAAGATGCCACCAGAAAATTACTAGAGCAAGTCAATGAATTTGGTAAAGTTGTAGGATACAAAATTAATGCACAGAAATCTCTGGCATTCCTATACACCAACAATGAAAAATCAGGAAGAGAAATTAAGGAAACACTCCCACTTACCATTGCAACTAAAAGAATAAAATACCTAGGAATAAAACTGCCTAAGGAGGCGAAAGACTTGTACTCATAAAACACTGATGAAATAAATCAGAGATGACATAAACAGATGGAGAAATAAACCACGTTCTTGAATTGGAAGAACCAATATTGTGAAAATGACTATACTACCCAAAGCAATGTACAGATTCAATGCAATCTCTATTAAACTACCAATGGCATTCTTCACAGAATTAGAACAAAAAATTTTACAATTCATATGGAGACACAGAAGACCTTGACAGCCAAAGCAATCTTGAGAAAGAAAAATGGGGTTGGAGGAATCAGGCTCCCTGACTTCAAACAATACCACAAAGCTACAGTAGGAAGACAGTATGATACTGGCACAAAAACAGAAATATAGATCAATGGTACAGGATAGAATGCCCAGAGATATACCCACGCACATATGGGCACCTAATTTACAACAAAGGAGGCAAGAACATACAGTGCAGAAAAGACAGCCTCTTCAATAAGTGGCACTAGGAAAACTGGACAGCTAACATGTAAAAGAATGAAATTAGAACACTGCCTAAGACCATACACAAAAATAAACTCAAAATGGATTAAAGACTTAAATGTAAGACCAGACACTATAAAACTCTTAGAGGAAAACATAGGAAAAATACTCTTTGACATAAACCACAGCAAGATCTTTTTTGACCCACCTCCTAAAGTAATGGAAATAAAATCAAAAATAAACAAATGGGACTTAATTAAACTTAAAAGCTTTTGCACAGCATAGGAAACCATAAACAAGACAAAAAAAAACAACCCTCAGAATGGGAGAAAATATTTGCAAATGAAACAACAGACAAAGGATTAATCTCCAAACAGCTCATGGTGCTCATTATCAAAAAACCAAACAATCCAGTTAAAAAATGGGCAAAAGACCTAAATAGACATTTCACCAAGGAAGACATACACATGGCCAAGAGCCACATGAAAAGATGCTCAGCATCACTAATTATTAGAGAAATGCAAATCAAAACTACAATGAGGTATCACCTCATGCCGGTCAGAATGGCCATTATCAAAAAATCTAGAAACAATAAATGCTGGAGAGGGTGTGGAGGAAAGGGAACCCTCCTGCACTGTTGGTGGGAATGTAAATTGATACAACCACTATGGAAAACACTATGGAGGTTCCTTACAAAACTAAAAATAGAACTACCATATGACCCAGAAATCCCACTACTGGGCATATACCCTGAGAAAAACATAATTCAAAAAGAGTCATGTACCACAATGTTCATTGCAGCACTGTTTACAATAACCAGGACATGGAAGCAATCTAAATGTCCATCAACAGATGAATGGATAAAGAAGATGTGGCACATATATACAATGGAATATTACTTAGCCATAAAAAGAAATGAAATTGAGTTATTTGTAGTGAGGTGGATGGACCTAGAGACTGTCATACAGAGTGAAGTAAGTCAGAAAGAGAAAAACAAATACCGTATGCTAACACATATATATGGAATCTAAAAAAAACCCCAAAAGGTTCTGAAGAACCTAGGGGCAGGATGGGAATAAAGACACAGATGTAGAGAATGGACTTGAGGACACAGGGTGGGAGGGGGAAGCTGGGGTGAAGTGGGAGTAGCATTGACATATATACACTACTGAATGTAAAATAGTTAGCTAGTGGGAAGCAGCAGCATAGTATAGGGAGATCAGCTCGGTGTTTTGCAAAGACCTAGTGGGGTGGGTTAGGAAGGATGGGAGGCAGGCTCAAGAGGGAGGGGATATGGGGACATATGTATGCATATGGCTGATTCACTTTGTTGTACAACAGAAACTAACACAGTATTGTGAAGCAATTATACCCCAATAAAGGTCTATTAAAAAAAAAAAAGAGGGAGGCGATATGGGGATATATGTATACATATAGCTGATTCACTTTGTTATACAGCAGAAACTAACACAGCATTGAAAAGCAATTATACTCCAATAAAGATGTTAAAAAAAATACATGGGGAAGAACTGATAGAATTAAAAGGAGAAATAGACAAACACAACATTATAGTTGGAGATTTCAACACAACTGTACCAGGCAGAAAATCAGTAAGGACACAGCTGAACTGAACAACACCATCAGGTGACTGTATCTAATTGTCATCTACAGAATACTTTGTACAGTAACAGCAGAATACACATTCTTTTTAAGCTCACAAGGAACATTCATCAGGATAGACCACAGTCTGTGTCAAAAAAACACACCTTACCAAATTGAAAAGACTAGAAATTTTGCAGAGTATGCTCTCAGGCCACCAGGGAATTAAACTACAAATCAATAACAGAAAGATAGTAGAAAATTATAAAAATATTTGGAGATTAAACAACATACTTCCAAATAACAAATAGGTCAAAGAAAATGTCCTAAGATAAATTGAAGAATATTTTGAACTGATGAAAATTAAAATACAAGTTATCAAAGATTAGGGATGTAGTGAAAATAGTGCTTAAAGGGACATTTACCATACTGATAAATAAGGCAAGAAAAGTAAATGTCATACAGATTGGAATGCCAAGAACCTACATAAACAACTACGTAAAACAAATTGATGAGTTTAGTAAAAGTTGGCTTTTAAAAAAATCAATATAAAACTAAATATGTAATTGCCATAAAAACCAGCAATCACCCACTTAAGCATGTAGCCCAGAGAAATCAAAACTTATATTCAGACAAAAACCTGTACACTAATGTACATAGAAACTTTATTAGTGATAGCCCCAAATGGAAATAGCCCAGATGCCCTTCAACAGGTGAATGGTTCAATAAACTGAGATAAATACATACTATCGAATATTACTTAGCAATAAAAGGAAGTGAACTCTTTATACATCCAGCAACTTAGATGAATCTCCAGAGAATTATGCTGAGTTAAAAAAAAAAAGCTTATGCCAAAGGTTATATATTGTATGATCCCATTTATACATAAAGACAAAATTTTAGAAGCAGAGAGTAGATTAGTGGTTGCCAGGCTTTAGGGCTGGAGTGGAGGGTGGGAGAAAAGAGGTTGAATGTGGTTATGAAAGGGCAACAGGAGGGATCCCTATAGTGATGGAATTGTTTAGTGCCCTTGCTGTGGTGATAGATATAGGAACCTACATGTGAAATAGAAATGTGTAGAACTAAGTACACACACAAGCAAACATATGAGTACAAGTAAAACTGGGTAAATCTGAATAAGATCGGTGGTTATATCAACATCAAAAGTGTCTAAAGGTTTGTCAGTTATAGCTCATGACCCTGAATGCCCCAAAGATTGCTGTATCAAATTGTACTTTTTCATAACTTTGAAAGTTCAAAGACTTATTTATTAATGGTTTTAAAATAAGAGGATTCGAAGAATTTGTGAACATATTTCAAAACCACCACAAAAGGTCTTTTTAAGGTTAAGAAATTTCCCTTTATTTTCCTATCTTGTTAAGATATTTTAAAAATCATAAGTATTGAATTTTGCCAAATGTTTTTCCTACATCTATCAAGATGAGCATATGATTTATTTTATTTTTCTTTTAATGTAATGAATTGTATAGATATTCAAATATTTAGATTAACCTTGCATTTCTGTAATAAATCTCACTTTGTTCTTGATATAACATCTATTTAATATATCCTGGATTTGATTTGTTAATATTTATTAAGCTAATACCCATTAGCTTAATAATTTGCTAATGTTTATTGTCTTAATTATTTGCAAACATTTAAGATTTTTTGCATCTTACGTTTTTGAGAGATATTGGTTTGCAATTTACTTTCTTGTAATATTTTCATACTGTAGAAGCAACTTTTGCTAGCTTCATAAAAAGTTTAAAACATCCACTCTTTATGTACTTTTGGGAAGAATTTGTAAAACGTTGTGTAACTTTTTCCTTAAATATAAGTTATTTGGGGCTAGGAGTTTTCTTTGTAATAAGATACTCAAGTTCTTTAATAGATATCAGATTAATCATATGCTCTATCAACTTCATTAAGTAGTATTTTTAAAGAAAAATTTGTATAATTAATCTAAACTACTGAATTTATTGACATAACCTTGTTCATGATATTCTCTTATTTATTGATTTGTTGATTCCTTCTTTTTTAAAAAATTCCTGAGCGTTATATAGTGTTTTTTTTCCCTCTTGATCAGTGTTCCTAGGTTTATCTTCTTTAAAATATTCGAATAACCAACTTTACTTTTTAATTTTATGTATTGTACATTTGCTTTCTATATTACTTTTTATTCTTATTTTCTTGTTTTTCTTACATTCATTTTTTTATACATTACTTAATTTTCATTTGCAGTTCTTTTTTCTAAGTTCTTGAGATGGAAGCCTAAATTGTTGATTTTCAGCCTTTCTTCTTTACTAATGTACTTGTGTAATTTATAAATCTCCTCTAAGCACTTTTTTAACCTACATTCTACAAGTTTTAATCTGCAATATATTTATTTTCTTTCATTTCAAGATGTTACCAAGTTCCTGTTTTCATTTCTTCTGTATCACATAGATTATTTTAAAGTATACTGTTTAATTTTAATATTGTTGGGTTTATCTAGTTAGCTTTTTGCTGCTAGTTACTAGCTAGTATCCAGTTTGGTGAGAGAAAAAAATTTGTATGTCTTTTAGATCAAGATATGATTCATGTGCTCTTGAAGATAATGTAAATTCTGTTTTTTTGGTGACAGTGTTGTATAAATCTCAATTAGGTAAAATTTGTTAATTGTGTTATTAGGTTTTTATATCTTACAGTTATTGAGAGTGTGAAAGTCTTCCAGTTTAATTGAGATTTGCCTACTTTTTTTTAGTTCTATCCAACTTGGTTTTATATTGGAAAAGATGTTAACATGCATATACATTTGTAATTGTTACATTTTCCTGTTTATTGACCTCTTTATTATTATGCAGTGTCTATCTGCATTAAATCATTTTGCTTTAAATATTCCTTGTTTGATAATAGTATAGATACATCAGCTTTATTATGCTTAGATTTCCTTTGTGTATTTTTTTCTGCTTGATGGGTTGGCCAAAAGGTTTGTTTGGTTTTTTTTCGTAAGATGGCTCTAGTAGCAATTAGTTGTCTTTAACTTCATTCGAAACAATTTTGTTAGATTGTATGTGACAGCTGTCACATCAGTGTGCATTTAAAAAAAGACATCAAAATTGTTGAATTTTTGTGTAGCCATTTTAATATTGAAGATGAAGAAAAAGGCAACATTTTCAGTATATTAAGCTTTATTATTTCAAGAAAGGTAAAAACGCAACTGAAACGCACAAAAAGATTTGTGCAGTGTATGGAGAAGGTGCTGTGACTGATCAAACATGTCAAAACTGGTTTGCGAAATTTCGTGTTGGAGATTTCTCACTGGATGACGCTCCACGGTCGGGTAGACCAATTGAAGTTGACAGCAATCAAATCGAGACGTTAATTGAGAACAATCAACGTCACACCACACAGGAGATAGATGACATACTCAGAAAATCCAAATCAAGCCTGAAAATCATTTGCACCAGCTTGGTTATGGTCATCGCTTTGATGGTTGGGATCCACGTAAGTTAAGTGAAGAAAACCTTCTTGACCGTACTTCCGCATGCGATTTTCTACTTAAACGTAATGAAAACGTTCCGTTTTTAAAATAAATTGTGACGGGCAATGAAAAGTGGATACTGTACAATAATGTGGAACAGAAGAGATCGTGGCGCAAGTGAGATGAATCATTACCAACCACACCAAAGGCCGGTCTTCATCCAAAGAAGGTGATGTGTATATGGTGAGATTGGGAGTCCTCTATCATGACCTCCTTCGGGAAAACTAAACGATTAATTCCAACAAGTACTGCTCCCAGTTAGACCAAATGAAAGCAGCACTCGATGAAAAGCATCCAGAATTAGTCAACAGAAAACGCATAACCTTCCATCAGGATAACACAAGACCGCATGTTTCTTTGATGACCAGGCAAAAACTGTTACAGCTTGGCTGGGAAGTTCTGATTCATCCACCATATTCACCAGACGTTGCACCTTCAGATTTAGGTCTTTCCAAAATTCTCTTCATGGAAAAAATTTCAGTTCCCTGGAAGACTGTAAAAGGCACCTGGAACAGTTCTTTGCTCAAAAAGATAAAAACTTTGGGAAGATGGAATCATAAGTTGCCTGAAAAATGGCAAAAGGAAGTGGAACAAAAGGGTGAATACGTTGTTCAATAAAGTTCTTGATGAAAATGAAAAATATGTCTTTTATTTTACTTAAAAACTGAAGGCACTTTTGGGCCATCCCAATATTTGTAGCTTTCTCTGTCTTTATATTTAAGATATGTCTCTTTTAAGGAGCACATATTTGTTTGTTTATTCATTTGTTTTGCTTTTTGTCCTGTCTGACATTCTTGGGCCTTTATGTAGAGTATGTAGTCTACTTAAATTTAGTGTAATAGCTGATATATTTAGAAACATATATTATATATATATATATATATAAAAGAACATACATGTATTCTATTTTTCCATTTATTTATGCTTTTCTCTTTTAAAAATTAAGCGAATACTTATATTATCTCATTACTTCCCCTTTTATTATTATCCTGTTATTTCCCTTTCTAGTTGCACATTATTTTAATCTTTTTTAGTAGTTACCTTAGAGATTACAACATGAACTCTTATCAAATCGATCTAATACAAATTATTATTTATCACTTTCTTGATGCTGATAGAACTTTAAAATTCTGAAACTCCTTTTGACCCTAACCTGCCCAGTGTATTGTTATTATTTTTAATTTTAGTTTTATACATAAATAAAATTCTAGAAGACAGTACAATGACTGTATTATATGGTAAGTGTTCATTTATATTTATAAACATTTTTAACATTTCTGATATTAATTATACTTGTATGACATTTTCTTGTTTCCCTTAGGACCATTCTCCTCTTCTGTTTTTATCTATCTATATCTATCTAACCATGCATCTATGACCACAGGCTAAAAATTACCTCAGTCCTTGCCTTAAAAAAGGTCTCAGTTTCATCCTTATTTTTGAAGGATATTGTTGATGGGTATAGAATTCTGTGTTCATGGGTACAGATATGTATAGAATTCAGATGCATTTTCCCTCCCCACTCTCCTGTCACTCCCAGTATTTTTAGAAGACGATTTTATTGTGTCCTCTGACTCTCCTCACCACTGTAGGAACTCAGCTGTCAGTTTCACTACTTTACCTTTGAGGGTAATACTTGTAACACTTCCCCCCACTCCCATGGGCTATTTTTTATTTTACATTTTGCTTTCCTTTTCTTTGGTTTTTAGCAGTTTTACTATAATATACTTATATGATTTCTCTCTCTCTCTTTCTCTCTCTCTCTCCCTCATTTCTTCCCTCCCTCTCTCCCTCTCTATTTCTTTTTCTTTCTTTCTGTATTGTATATGTTTTTCCTTCTTTGTTTTGTTGGATTGATTTCTTTTAGCAGTTTTAGAAAATTTCCAGCCATTTTTCTCTTCAAATATTTCTTATACCTCATTCTTCCTATCTGTTCCTTATTGGACTTAAATTAAACATAGGTTAAATTTGAGTTTTGCTCAGATATTTCTTGTAGCGTGTTCTGTTTTAACTGTTCTTTTCAATTTTGATGCTACAGTTTGTGTATTTTCTATGCAACTATACCAGAGTTTAATAATCCTGTTCTGTTCCATCCAATCTGTATTTAACCCAAAGATTGAATTCTTTAACATCAGATTTTGCATTGTTTAATTTTAGAATGTGCATTTAATTCTGTTTTACATATGCTAGTCTTTTGCAGATATTCTCCATCCTTTCATCTATTTATCCACCTTTTTAAAAAAATTTTTCTTTGACATATTAATTATAGTTATTTTCTGTTCAATCCAATATATGTAAAAACTGTGGATATTCAGCTATTATTTACTATTTCTGTTAATTACCAGCCATATATTCTTGCCATGTTGCCTGTCCAGTAATTGTTGGCTTTGTGATGGACAATGTGTCAAGATATTATTCTTCACATACACAAAAGAGTTTCCTCTCTCTTCTCTTAATCAGCTGGTAAGGAATTGATCATTTTAATCCAATTGGAAATTAAAATTTGTAGAGACTTACTATACTAAGATTCAGTCTCCCTTTGTTTAGCCCCTGTCTAGAACGTAATTCTCCAGATCCTCTGATTGACTGCATGTTGGCTCTCCATTTTCTCAGCCCTGAAACCCTATGATATTTTAAATGTTGTCATTCAGATGTTCTGTCTATTTCCCAACCTCCTGCCTCATGCATTTAAAAATATGCTAATAAATGTTTGAAAAAGGAGACTGATGATGATTTTGAAATATGGCTTTTTTTCTATGCTCATGAGACTACATGAAATTTTGCTCTGCCCTTTAGAAACATTTTTTCTGGTACCCTAACCCCTAGTGAAGACTAAAATCCAGAAAATATCTAGCAGGAAAACCACCCATGCACTTGAATCACACGTTTCTAGTTTGCCTACCAACTCATAAGGGGTAAAGTTCTGTTGGTTATTCTTTCACCCAACAGATTCTTCCTGCCAAAGTAAGCCTGATCTCCAGTCCATACCCAGAATTAGCAAATAGGAAAAAAACAAAAAACAAAAACCTGCAACGGATTGTCATCTTACTTAAGAAAGTCCCTCTTTTCTATAAAACTTGAGTTCATCTATTCCTTGTTGCTCCAAAAGCTCTTAGGTATCTTTAAAAATACCTTAAATTATTTTTTTATCCAACCACTTATAGTTGTTTAAGCATGAGGACTGGCCTGCCATGATTTATTTAACTCTTTCTCAAAAGCAAAGTCATTTTCTTGGTTTTTATGTTAGGTGTAATTCTGGATTTTTTTTTATAGTGGAAGTAATGGAAAGCTTAATTGTTTACAGTGTCACTTCATATTTCACATTCTATAAAATACAACCTTTTATTTATTTTTTAAAATTTTATTTATATTTAACATCTTTATTGGAGTATAATTGCTTTACATTGTTGTGTTAGTTTCTGCTGTATAACAAAGTGAATCAGCTATACATATACATATGTTCCCATATCCCCTCGTTCTTGTGTCTCCTTCCCACCCTCCCTATCCCACCCCTCTAGGTGGTCACAGAGCTTCGAGCTGATCTCCCTGTGTTATGCGGCTGCTTCCCACTAGCTACCTACTTTACATTTGGTAGTGTATACATGTCAATGCCACTCTCTCACTTCGTCCCAGCTTACCCTTCCCCCTCCCCATGTCCTCAAGCCCATTCTCTATGCCTGTGTCCTTATTCCTGTCTTGCCCCTAGGTTCTTCAGAACCATTGTTTTTTATTTAGATTCCATATATATGTGTTAGCATATGGTACTTGTTTTTCTCTTTCTGACTTACTTCACTCTGTAAAATACAACCTTTAAAATGTCTTTTGTCAAACAGACATGTTATATAGAAAAAGCAAAGAAATAAAAAATTGTAAGTGAAGTTTGGAAATATATCACACAAAATTATGTCTATATATTTGTATATATATAAAACTTTACCACCAATTAAAATTTCTGGAACTGGTGTTTCATTCTTAGACTTGGGTGTGAAAATTTCGTCTAATGTCATGTCAGTGTCATTCCTAAATCCAGTAAGAGGCATCGTCATTTTATTGGAGAAGTAAATAAATGTTTAATACATTTTTATATATATATTTTAATAGAGTACAGTTTACTGACATATTTAATTTATTTCTAACTGGTATAATATTTATATTACCATACTATGTTTTATATTAAGGATTTTGGACTTGAAAAAAACAACTTTCAACCCTCTGTTATCTGTAATTATTAAAGTACATATTTTGAAATAAATTTTACATGTATAATTAAGTAATGAAATAATAATTGTGGGAGCGATTAGGAGACTCAAGAAACTTTTATTAGAATATTAATTCGATTCTTTTTGACTATAAGGATAAACAAAATTGTTAACTTTTGCGTAGCATTTAAGATATGTCAAGAACTATACTATTTGTTCTATGTAAATTATGACATTTAATCTTTACAACAATCAAATGTGGTGGGAATTATCACTAGGATTGTTTTAAATATGAAGACAATGAGGCCTAACAAGGCCTTTTAAATATTCAAAGATTACATAGCTAATAAGACAGTGAGGTTTCCTTGGTAAATCTTATGAAATTATATTGGAAATATGTACTTAGTTTTTCCTTTTTGCCTTTTACTTTGGATCAGTAAACTTAAGTCTCCAACTATAAGACTGTATTGTTGTGAAAACTGATGATGCATTTCAGAGAATAATTTTTAACCATATGAATTAAGATGATTTTCTCTTTCTCCTTATAAAGAGATGGAATAAAAAATTGAAAAAAAAAATGTGAAAAATGATTCACTGAAACTCTAAGACCTTGTCAGGAAGCTGGAAACGTGGGCTGGACCCAGAAACCATGTATTACTGTAGTGTGATTTGTTTTACAAGGATAATAAGAAAGTATCAGGCAATGTTGAAATAAGTCTAGCTTGGAAGTCAAAGCACAACTCCACTTTTAGCTAACTATGTAAATAATGTTTTATACTAGTTTACAGGTTAAAAACATACGTATACATTATTTCTCTGTACTCTTTTCAAAACTGCAAGGTAGATAGATAAGTGTTATTATCCCTATTTTACAGTTAGAGTCACATTGGAACCTTGAGAAAGCTATACGTTAATTACTTTGTGGAGAAAATATTAGGAACGTTTCTCTAAGTAAAAATCTTATGAGTTAATTATAAGAAACAAATAATTGAAGGGATCAAAGTAATCTTAATAAAGGAAATATGGAAAACAGCAAGTTGGTTATATCTACCTGATAGAACTCTATACTCTATCCTTTTTATCAAACTGGCAGAAGAGAGAGTTTCTCTCTTGAATCTTATATTTTAGTGGCAGGCCTGAAACCTCATTCAATGTGATTGATGTTTCTTCTTCTTGTGAAGGAAAAGCTTGGGAGGCAGAGAGAGGGACCGAGACCCTCATGCTTTCAGTGCTCAACAAAATTAGTATGAGTTCCTGTATGGAAATTAGGATCAGCTACTGAACCTAAATGTGTGCGTGTGTGTGTATGTGCGTGTGTGTATACATACATATATATGCATACATACATAAATGTAAAATGATGCCCAAGTGTCATCCTAACGCATGAAGTGGGGTGGGATAGACCAGTGGTAGAGTGGTAGAGGGATAGATCTGGGGAATCCCTATCTTATAACAAGCTCTCCAGGTGAGTCTGATAATCATACATGTTTTAACACCAGCTCATTCTTCACAGTGCAATAAATAACTGGCAATAATACCTTTAGTATATAGATTAATTGGTATCAGGTTTATTACTTTTTCCTATCTTTCATTTCAGAACCGGCTATCTCTAACTCCTCTTTCCATACACCTCTGTTCCTCTTTCTCTGTCTCTCTCTTCAAGTACTTCTCTTCCTACTGTCAATTTCTGTCTACTTTTCTTATGCCTGCCACTCCCAGAGTAATCTCTTATATTTACCGTTTCCATGTAAGATGGTAGTTTTTCAGTAGAGTTAATGATGTTCAGAAGCCATTTAAAATTTTTCTAACCATACCCACAGGTGTAATAGCAAACTGAAATTTATAAAAATCAATGTGAGCCTCATGTTAATACATAGTTTTGGGAGCATTGTACACTTTTTCCTCTCCTCTTCCTTCAGATTTATTTTGCTCAGATGTTGTCCCTCCTGACTTTTCTTATATCTGTATAACTCATTTACAGTCTTATGAACTTAGTGAACTTCCAAGGTAGTTATTTGTTTGAGAGAGAGAGGGAGAGAGAGAGAGAGGCAGAGAGAGAAATGCATTGGCTAGGCAGGCATCTCTCCTATTCTTTAAATTTGTAGTAAATGATATTATTGTTGGGGCAGTAGGAATACTTTCTCTTGGTGCTGCATATATATTGCTTGATCTGGTAATAAATGGAAAATATAGTCTTACATAAACATACATATAAGCTAACAGTTGAAGGTGGCAAATGAATTATAGAACACAAAACTAGTTCCTAGTAGCTTGACTGTCCTGTGTGTATGAAATTGCATATTATGTGAACAGACCTCCTTTAAAAGACTTCCTGAATAATATTTCTAACAGTGTAAGGAACTGGGACCTTGAAGTAAACCTTTTCATTTTTGAAAGTGCATTTACTACTTTAAGATTCTGTCTGGAATCCTCTGTGCATTTATATGTTGCTTCCTACTTCTTGCCCTGTGTACCTGAGTTCTGTCACAGTAGCACATGAGAAACCAGCTTATCCTCTAAGGCTCATTTCTGACTGCTGATGGGGTACAGGCCAATGCTAGTGTAGACTGCTGAATCCTGTTGCTTTGTCACCTGTGAGCTGTGTATAGAAACTCAAGTGAAATGCAGTGTTTTGAATCAATCAATCAATCAATCAAGTTGATTGAGCACCCATGATGTGTTACAGTAGGATACTAAAGTTGTATTAAGCAAGATCCATACCCTCAGAAAGTTTAAAATTTAGCTGGTAATTTTAAAAATGTAAAAATTATATACAAAAAACTATAATTAATATTAAAAAGTAAGCTAAATTTTAGGAGAAAATAGTTGTACAATATACAGTAGACAAATGATTAGTATCCAGAATATCTGACTACTGCCTACATATCAGTGAGTAAAAGATAAAAAATTCATATCAAAATGTGCAAATTATATGAACAAATAATTTGGCTTGCATGAAGTAGATTGCTGACCTCTAAGTTAGAAGGCTATTGCAACAATCTGATAGCATCAGTCATGATGAGAGTAGTAACAGTTATGCGATAGGATTGCATGTATACTTTGAATCAGATTTAACAGAATTTGCTGATAAGTTTGATGTGGAGTAGAAGAGAAAGAGGTTCAAGGATGATTTCAAGAGTTTGATCTGAGCAACTGAAGGTGAATTTTGCCATCCACTGAGCTAAAGAGGATTAAAGGAGGATCACATATGAAGAAGAAAATGAGAAATTCAGATTGGGGCATGTTAAACTATTTGAAACACAGGTAGGAATGGCAAGGGAATAGTTGAAAAAACGAATATGGAGCTCATGATCTTTGTCTGGGATTGAGGAAACACTTTAGGGAGTCATCAGGGTATAAATAGTATCAAAGTCATAACAGTTGATGAGATGACTAGAGAATAAGTATAAAATGGTCTTAATAATGGACCATGGACTGCATCAAAACACAACTAATGGGACATGAAGGTGGTACAGTATAGTGAAAATTTATTAGGAAAAAAGGTTATAGTTCGTAGCCATGAAGAAAAGTTGCCGTACTGGGCTTCTAGATAGTATGAGCTGGAAAAATCAGAGCATGTCAGAGTGGAACTATTGCCATTGAGATTATGGAGACATTTCAATTGCTGGCAACAGAAGGATTTAGCACCTAACTCTGGGAGTATATAATTGAGAGATACATCAATAGCATCATAATAGAGAAGAAAGTGAAAGATCATATTTGATAGACTGCTTATGTGTTTATTAAAATCACCAAGAATGTTAGCAGGAGAAATACGAGAGTTATTATAGAGTTAAAACAGTCAATACATGAAAGGAAATATTGAGTTCTGTGATAACTGCAAAAAGAAAGACTAAAGGTTGGCAAATACATTTACGTGGATCTTAAAGTCTTTTTCCCTCAATTTTTATTTCTAAATGAAATAGAGAGGAAAAATGGTCTGGAAGAACAATAAGAAATAGCTCACGCACTTCCAAAGTTGGTAACTTGAAAGGTATGAAGAAAAAAACATACCACCTAAGAAAGAGAATGGCAAGGAAACCTGTGTCCTTAGAAAACTGTCAGTTTCAATTAAAACAGAAAGGTTAAGGGAATGCTCAGAGGATATTCTAAGAATACAGGAGTTTGAGATCCCTCAGTTTCAGGCAGAACTATGGAAGAGTTTTGGGAGTTGCGGAGGAGTAGGAGATGGGGTCCCAATAGGGGTGGACAAACTACAAGGATATGATTCTATGTGATGAGAGCTGACAGAAGGTCTTGGTTTTTATTTTTTTTTATTTTTAAATTTATTTATATATTTTTCTTTTTTGAGGACTGAAGTAAACAGAAATAAAGGCATGATAGCTTGTTCTGATAGACTTCAGGGTAACCAGGATATGAGGTTGTGGGCCATGAAGAAAGAGGGAGGAATAAAAGCCTTGCCTGAGATGCAGAGTTCTGGTGTCTCTTGTTTTCCTGTGGATGGAGACACAGAGCCCAGGGGAAGAGCAGAGTTACCAGAAACTATAGGAATTTTATGGTTTATAATAACACTGAAAGGAAGTGAATTTTTTTTTTTTAAAGACAAGCTTTCCCAGTACAATAAGTAGTAGTAATCTGAGAAGAATTTTTTTTTTTTTTGGAAGAAAGTAGAGATGTTTAAACTTTGTTTGAAAACATGTGTAATAAAATGTGCAGACTAAAAAGTTGGGTAACCACTTATATGGTTATATGGATGAAATGCAATTTACAGCTTCTAATAAAATCTGCAGTGATGAGCGAAAAAGAGAAGGAGGGGATAAATACTATCAAATCAATAGGAGACAAGAAGGAAAAAATAAATTATTGGTAAACAAAATAAAAACAAGATGGACTTTAATATATAAGCAATCATAATAATTATAAATGAATTAAACTCTATTAAAATCTGGAGTATATGAAATTGATTTTTAAATTAAATTAGATTCCATCATATGTGCTTACAAGAAACACACTTAAAACATTAGGACACAGAAAAAAGGGAAATAATGCAATAAGAAATATACATGAGAACAAAATATTAATATCTTTCAAAATAGAATTTCAGCAAAAAATCCCATATTATTATGGATAAAAACTATGTAAAGGTAAAATAAAATTTATAAAGAAAATATTTCAATAGTAAACTTGTATCCTAATGTATATTTGAAATATATAAAACAAAAAATATTACAGAATTAGAAAAACATTTTATGATGGTAAAAAAACCATAAAATATCCAAAAGTTTTAGATGAAACAGATTAAAAAAACTGTCTAGGATATAGAATATTTGGACAATAATTTGATTTAGTAAGTTTAAGTAGATTCCTATGAACAGAAAGAAAATGTTCCTTTATTTTCAAGCATTCATGAACATCAGCAAAAGCTGAGTACCACAAAAGTCACAAAAAATTCTTACCAATTTTCATCAAGTGTTAATCATTCAAGCATGTGCTATGAACAAAGTAAATAAAATTAAATATCACAAGGGGAAGATGGCTTAAAATAAAACATATCTAGATACTAAAATTTCACTTCTAAATAGTTCATAGATAAAAGTAGAAATTACAATGAAAATTATGAAATCAATATCTTATAACTAAGTCACAATGATCCATACTATGGGTAAAGCTAGAATGATATTTAGAGGTAAATCCATAGCCTTATGAATTTCATTAAAAGATAAAAGGAAACATATTAAATTAAACATTCAAGTTAAAAATAGGAGAAAGAGTTAACTAGAATAAAGATATAATAAAATAAAAGCAGAAATTAATGAATGAAATGAAAAATAGAAGTTCATCCATTATTATTAATAACAATCATAATGATAAAACCTCTAGCAAGACTATTAAGAGAGAAAGAGAATAAGCATAAATAAGTTGTATTAGACTTTAAAAGATAAGGAAAATAATTACAGATATTTTCAGGATTTTTAAGCCATAGTAACACAGAATAATCTATGCCAATGTATTTAGAAACTTGTATGATTTGGACACTGTATGTACATGTTACATAAGAAATAGAAAACCTACATAAAACAAAAATAATGTAGAAAATCAAATATATAATAAAACATCTCCTGAATCTAAAATACACCAATCAAAAAAATTCTTACTGGGGAGTTTTACTAAGTCTTCAAGCAAGAGATAATTGAACTAACAATAACTGCTTTAGACACTGGAAAGAGAGAAATACACCATTGATAGCAAAACTGGGAAAGAAAAACACAAGGCAAATATTATAAACTATCTTACATAAGGATAAAGATGCAAAATACTAAACAATTAACAAAGTGAATACAACAATATAGAAAAAATTATATTGTGGTCACATTTGATTATCCCAGGGATGTAGGGATAATATAATATTAAAAATTGAGTTACAATTCCACTGAAAGCCAAGATTTAGTAATTCAGACTGGATTTACTCTCCCTCCTGAAACAACTAAAAAACTTAACAAAATATGTGACAAAATGGTTTCTAAACATAGGTCATCAAGATAATGAAGGATGGTAACCCCTGAGAGAGGGATAAGCAAGGTAAGCCCAATGATTATCCCAGATTATGCTTGGAGAGGCATCAGCATAAGTAGGAGGTAACCAGATGGAGTGCAAGAGATTGGAAATTCAAGGAGGTCAAGGCAGATAGGGTTTGCAGATCAGAATACGGGGGGGAACAACCAGAGTGGGAAAAAAAACGTAATTAATGGAACATTGGGCAGAGGCCTCGGAAGGGCGTTGTCTCAGTAGTTGGGGAAATATTAGCCCTAGACTTATAGCTAGTCTGATCCCACCTTACAAAGCTTAAAAGCCAGACTCAAAAAGAGTACAGTGTTTCTTAAATAACTTAACTGTGCTCTAGAACAAAGCTGAAGAACATTTGTTGCCATACAAAAATATCCAGCACTCAAAACGGTAAAATTTGCAAAAGCCTGCCATTCAATAAATGATCATGCATACAAAAAAACAAGGGAAGTATGACTGTACAATGAATTTGATAGCAATTTGGCAATATTTAGTAAAGCTGAAAGTACAGAAAGACCATTTGTAGCACTATAACCTGTATAGAAACTCTCACATATGTGCATGATACATGTACAAGAATGTTTATGGTGTCCCTGTTAGTAATTCATGAAATTGGAGCAACACAATGTCCATCAGCAGTGGAATGGATAAATAAATGTTTTTCTATTTACACAATGGGATACTATCTAGGAAAAATGAATGTCTGATATCTCCATACATTTGGATCTTAAAAGCAGGAAATTAAGGAAATAAGCTTTAGAAAAGTTCTATTATGGAAATTTAAAAACATATATTACAACGTTATATACTCTTTATAGATACATATATACACACTGAAAGAACAGAAACAAACTAGATTTTAAAAATCATGACAATGGGTGCATCTGGGGACTGGGGATGGGATAATAAGAACCTTTAACTTCATCATTAATGTTTTATTTTTTACATACCACTTAATTGTTTGGAAGCAATTATAATTTTTAGTAATAGATATATTTGAAATTTATGTTATGAATTGAAGTTTTGCATGTTTCATGCCAATTATTTTTGAAAAGCAACAACCCTGATAATCAGGCACATAGCAACTAGTGTAACAATAACATGATATTTTGCTCATCACACTGAAAAATTAATAAAAATCTAACATTATTGAAATTGGCAAGGATGTAAGAAAAAGTGCACCCTTACACACTCATATACCAACGAAGTAAACAGATACTATGAAGAGCAACATGTTACTAATTTAGTGAAATTAAAATGCTTATTTCCTAATAGCCAGCAATTCTACTTTTTCATACACATTAAAGAATGTTTTGCACAGGTACACTTTGGATATATTACTATTCTGATCAAGTGTTGTCTCTATGGTGAAAAACTGGAAACTTCCTTATTCATTCATAGAAGATAAATGGGTAAATATTGGTATATTTATACAATGCATTACTATACAGTGACTAATTGGAATACATTAAATTACAATGTGTACATATATATGTATCTGTGTGTGTACGTGTATGTGTATATATTTATTTCTAAAACCTTTTATGAAAGACACAAGTTGAAATAAATAATACCATTTGTGTAATTTCTAATGTAAAAATATGTACAATAGAATGTGCATGGACGTAGATGGATACATGCACAAAAAATAAAATGGAAAAAAATCACACAGAAATTGTGAAAGGATTATCTCTTAGAACAGATGGGGGACATGGAGTGGGATTCAAGTATTGACAAAGGTGAATTTTTAAATATTATGTTTATTAATTCTTAAAGAATAATATACATCATTTATTTATTCTTAACTATATATATGCGAACACCAGTAGTGAGTTTTAGTGAGTATGTATCTGGGAAAAATAAAAAAAGAGGGCTTCCCTGGTGGCGCAGTGGGTGGGAATCTGCCTGCCAATGCAGGGGACACGGGTTCAATCCCTGGCCCGGGAAGATTCCCACATGCCACGGAGCAACTAAGCCTGTGTGCCACGACTACTGAGCCTGCGCTCTAGAGCCCGTGCTCTGGAACAAGAGAAGCCACCACAATGAGAAGTCTGCACACCACTCGCTGCAACTAGAGAAAGCCCGCGCACAGAACATAGACCCAACACAGCCAAAAATAAAAACAAATAAATTAATTAATTAAAAAAAAAATGACAAAAAGTAAAAGTTAATTCTTGACGCTGACAATAGGAGTGATTGTTCTTTAATGGTTTGTACTATTCTGTATATTTCAAATATTTTTTAAATAAGAAAAATTAAATAACAACATATTTGATAAATATCAAATATATCAAAAGATTTCATAAGGCAAGACATTATTTTTCAAATGAATATACCCTGTAAGTTCTACTTTACCTCAGAAAATATAGAAATCCATGTAGACTGTGTCATTCAAAGACATTTTCAATAATGAGAATGTGCTGTGGTTTGAACAGTGGATGGACATTTACAGATGGAGAAGAAAAGCCATCTCAGGAATACTGAATGGAACAATCTAAAGAGATCAAAGCTAGGTTATATATTCAGGGAGCAATAAGTAGACTAATGAGAGGAGCAGACAGCCAAATCCAGATGAAGTAGAAGGATGGATTGGGCCACAGTTGGTTGGTAAGCAGTACAAAATAATAGAATATCATAGAAGCCCAGTAAGGTGTTTAATCTGCTTTAGGGAGCAATTAACAGAAAGAATGAGGGATGACAGAAAAGTGTCTCAGAAATTAGTGTTCTTGGTAGAGGATCTAGGTAAGGACTCACATGCAAGATAAACACAAAAAACAGGACCTGATGGCTGAGTGAGGTTATCAGTTTAGTTTGAAGACAATGGGGGAGAGTCTGTTTAACATGGTATCTTTGACTTCAGACCTTGCCACTTGGTAAACGTACAGTCTTGTTAACCTAACCAACGCCCAATCTCAACGCCTTTCTTCCTTGCCTTTCCTAGTCTTTTTGCAGTTGAGTGTGACCACGTGTCACTGTTTTTCCACATGAGACCTAAGTAGAATGTGTTGGAAACTTCTGTGGAACATTTTGCTTTTCTGATAAAATGGATGTTTTTTGCTGATATTACCTCTTTCTCCTTTCTTCCTGGTCAAGTGTAAACATAATGCATATCACTGTAGCAGCTGTCTTGCAACTATAAAGAAAAAACCAAAAGCATCATGAAGTATCTGGTACTGACATTATTGTGCAAACTAGGCCAGGGCTATTTACTTTTCATTATGAGAGAAAAAACAGCTCCAATTTATTTAATATATTGTGATCAAGTTTCTGATACTTACAGCTGAAAGCATTCCAAACTGCTATGCTTGTTATATAACCTAGGGGAAGTTATTTTAATGCTCTGAGTCTCAGTTTCCTCATTACTTCATGTTTTGTGTATTGAATGAGATAATAAATATTTGGTGCTTAGCTTAATGCTTAATTCAAAACATGCTTAATAAATGGTATTACTCATTGTAGTCACTGTCAAAATAAAACAAAGTTGTTAAATAGGCAGATTTGAGGCTGATGGAGGCCGATACTCCCTATATTGTTATTGCTTAGGTATAGAGATGATCCCCAAATCAGCAACTAGACCAAGCCTAGAAGTATGGGTTAAGTGGCTTAGCTGTCAAGATTTTATGGGTGTGGAAAAAGACAAGCCAGTAAATAATTATTCATATAAACTGAAATACATTATTGACATGTAGTCAACACTCCCATACCAATGGTGAACACATGCCCTAATATGTACTACATAGCATGGATTAATCTTACCTGGTTTGGATTGACCCCATACACTTACCCAGAGCTACCAACTCTTGAGCAATCTATGGAATCTGTTCTTTAAGAAAAATGATGTTCTATAACCACAAGTTTCTTATTTTTCCATGAGTTGTATTAGTCTGTTAGCATTATTTAGTAATAATAATTGGATTTATGATTTGTATCTGGGTTCGGTGAAATCTGGCATGGGAGCAGGGTGGGGTGAGGCAGTGGGCATGGAGATGTGGTTTTAATGGTTAAGGAAGGTCATAGAGTTGGAATTTGCCTCTGTGACCAGTTCACTCTAAGATATCCCAACCACAAGCTGAGGTAGGGTTTTGTGGTACTGAGGTAAGGGAGTAGCAGTCTGAGACTCAGACACAATGTGTTCTGCACAACTTGACCAGTGGAAGGAGAACAAAGAATTCTACACTAGAGTCTCTAGACACTTTTGATGCATATTCTTCCCCTACTGTTGCTGTACTGTACCCTTTACCTATATTAAAGCTGTTCCATGAGTATAAACATTTTGAGTCCTGTGATCCCTCTCAAGAAACACTTAAAATTATTAATAGGTCCTTAACACATATATAGTTATATTTAAAAGATGTTATACTAAGAATTATGTCATATTTATAGTTTAGATTGCTATGGTACAGATAACATAATAAAATAATCACTCATCTAATCATCTGATCTAAGCAATACCTTTTAAAGGCTCTCTTCACATTTTTAACTTTTCCAGGGATAAAAACTATACCTTGAATTTTGTGTTAATCAAAGGCTTACTTCTCTCTGGGGTTATACTACATTTATATGCAACCTTAAAAAGTATTATTAGTTTTGTCTGGTTTTGAACTATGATAAATGAAATCATAAAGTATGATTTATTTTCTGACTTCCTGTTTTCTGCTTAGTATTATATATTTGAGCTTCACCTATGTTGTGGTTTGCAGCTATAGTTTATTCTTTTTAATATTTTATATTCCATTTTAAGAATATACCATCATTTATCCATTCTCCTGCTAACTGACATCTGGTTTATTTCCAATATTTTTTTAATAAACAGTCCCACAATTAATATTCTTGTATATGACTCATGGTTGGACAGATGCAAAAGTTTTTTCTAGGTATATGCATAGAAGGGGGATTTCTGAGTTACAGGGTTTGCACATGTCCCATGTTATGAGGTCATGCCATAACCCAAAGTTGTTGTACCAACTGGAACTCTTACCAGCAATATGATGTGATTTTCCATAAGTGAGTTATTTGCTTGCAGTTAAAATAAATATTTGTAGGTTCTGAAAAAAATAATTAAGTAGTGTATTTGTAGTATACCTTGAATGAAATATTGGGAAATTCTAGGAAATCATATATTTGAATACTTCTAGATATGTGTTTATATTTATTTATTTGTATGGTGTAGGAATCAGTAAACTTTCAAATAAATTTGGAATATTTTAGATTAAATATAGATGTTTTTCATTTTCATGCCATTTCCCTGCCTTTTAAAAATCTTTATTGGAGTATAATTGCTTTACAATGTTGTGTTAGTTTCTGCTGTACAACAAAGTGAATCAGCTATATGTATACATATATCCCCATATCCCCTCCCTCTTGAGCCTCCCTCCCACCCTTCCTATCCCACCCCTTTAGGTGGTCACAAAGTGTCGAGTTGATTTCCCTATGCTATGCAGCAGTTTCCCACTAGCCATCCATTTTACATTTGGTAGTGTATATATGTCAATGCTACTCTTTCACTTCGTCCCAGCTTACCCTTCCCCCCTGAGTCCTCAAGTCTTCTATGTCTGCACCTTTATTCCTGCTCTGCCACTGCCACTAGGTTCATCATTACTGTTTTTTTTTTTAGATTCCATATATGTGCATTAGCATATGGTATTTGTTTTTCTCCTTCTGACTTACTTCACTCTTTATGACAGACTCTAGGTCCAATCACCTCATTACAAATAACTCAATTTTGTTCCTTTTTATGGCTGAGTAATATTCCATTGTATATATGTGCCACATCTTCTTTATCCATTCATCTGTTGATGGGCATTTAGGTTGCTTCCATGTCCTGCCTATTGTAAATAGTGCTGCAGTGAACATTGTGGTACATGTCTCTTCTTAAATTATGGTTTTCTCAGGGTATATGCCCAGTAGTGGGATTGCTGGGTCATATGGTAGTTCTACTTTTAGTTTTTTAAGGAACCTCCATACTGTTCTCCATAGTGGCTGTATCAATTTACATTCCCACCAAGAGTGTAAGAGGGTTCCCTTTTCTCCACACCCTCTCCAGCATTTATTGTTTGTAGATTTTTTGATGATGGCCATTCTGAGTGGTGTGAGGTGATACCTCATTGTAGTTTTGATTTGCATTTCTCTAATGATTAGTGTTGTTGAGCATCCTTTTCACGTGTTTGTTGGCAATCCATATGTTTACTTTGGAGAAATGTGTATTTAGGTCTTCCACCCAGTTTTGGATTGGGTTGTTTGCTTTTTTGATACTGAGCTGCATGAGGTGCTTGTAAATTTTGGAGATTAATCCTTTGCCTGTTGCTTCATTTGCAAATATTTTCTCCCACTCTGAGGGTTGTCTTTTCGTCTAGTTTATGGCTTTCTTTTCTGTGCAAAAGCTTTTAAGTTTCATTAGGTCTCATTTATTTATTTTTGATTTTATTTCCATTACTCTAGGAGGTGGGTCAAAAAGGATCTTGCTGTGATTTATGTCATAGAGTGTTCTGCCTATGTTTTCCTCTAAGAGTTTTATAGTGTCCAGGCTTACATTTAGGTCTTTAATCCATTTTGAGTTTATTTTTGTGTATGGTGTTAGGGAGTGTTCTAATTACATTCTTTTACATGTAGCTGTCCAGTTTTCCCAGCACCACTTATTGAAGAGGCTGTCTTTTCTCCATCGTATATTATTGCCTCCTTTATCAAAAATAAGGTGACCATATGTGCGTGGGTTTATCTCTGGGCTTTCTATCCTGTTCCATTGATCTATATTTCTGTTTTTGTGCCAGTACCATACTGTCTTGATTACTGTAGCTTTGTAGTATAGTGTGAAGTCAGGGAGCCTGATTCCTCCAGCTCCGTTTTTCTTTCTCAAGATTGCTTTGGCTATTTGGGGTCTTTGTGTTTCCATACAAATTGTGAAATTTTTTCTTCTAGTTCTGTGAAAAATGCCATTGGTAATTTGATAGGGATTGCATTGAATCTGTAGATTGCTTTGGGTAAGTATAATCATTTTCACAATGTTGATTCTTCCAATTCAAGAACACGGTATATCTTTCCATCTGTTCGTATCATCTCTGCCTTTTTAAAACCAGAAAATCATACAGTTTTTGCTCTATCAGGCATGATAGGAAATTGAAGACTGATGGAGACTAGTAAAGATATCTGTTTTATGCAAACTTTATACAAAGCTTTGCTATAATAAGCATAATGAGTGTATTATTTTCGGGCAATCATATGCTCGGCATAAATGTGGTTGTCTGATAAGCCACGTCTCATGACTTAAAGATGCATTATTGTTCTTTATCAACCAGAATCTGCATGAATGCCACCTCTGAAAAGTTATGGTTTAGTAATAAATACCAGATACAGTGTCAGGAAAATTAAACAATTTTCCTGTTTACATTTGGCATTTTGCCAGTTCCCAAATGTAACCCTGGGAAAATCAGGTGATCTTTCTGACCACCAGCTCCTTCAGCTGTAAATTGCTAATCTTCACTGTGTTGCTCTAATGGCTAAGCAAAAGAGTATGTAAGAAAGTTTTTCATAAACTCCAGAGCTGAGACCAAAAATTGTCAGGTGCTCAGTTCACTATTTTTATTTTAAGTCAGGGTTCATTGGTGTAAGCACTATAAGATAATTTACCTAGCAGAAAGAATTATTTATAAAGGTATTGGAAAACCCTAAGTATCACTGGAAAGGGTCAAGAACAACCTGGAGAAAACACAAAATCATGTAGCAGAATTGGTTCAGTGATGATACCATTTCCTCCCCTTCTGTACCCCCGATGCCCACATGTACATCTTTGACACCACGGGTATCAGAGAGTGGATGCTGCTACTAACACTGCCAATATCTTCCTCTGGGAAAACAGATATAGCTGCTGCCACTCCTGTAGGAGTCCCCACTTTTTTGCATCACTAGCTTCTGAATCAATATCTAAGATGACTTCGGGGATTGGCAAATTACATATCAGGTGCTTGCATCATAGTCACAAGGGAGGATATAAAAGTAAGTAGAATATTTGGAATAATAACTTCAATTAATGAAAGTTAGGTCAGAGGCTGGGTGGGCAAAAATAATGAGTAATGTCCACATGTTCTTGTAATCCATCCAAAAATGTTGGTAAAACAAAGGTGCAGGAAAGTTAGGTGACATATCTAAAGTCATAGAATTATTATGGGGCAGACACACAAATTGAAACCTGCATGTGCCTTGACTTCAAAGAACACAACCATCAAACTATCCTAAATCATTTAAATAAAAGTAAGTCTGCTATGCTCAGTTTTTTTTTTTTCCCTTAATACTTGGGGACCAAGGAATAAATTGGATCTCTTATAACTTTACTGATGCCCTGGAATAGTTAATGATAAAGATGTTAAAAAAAAATCGTGTTTTGCCTGGTTCAGTATGGGTGAAGGTTCTCTATATTTTAAACTGTGCACTATGTTCATTGACCTCTTTCCAAATATAAAGTGATGCATAAATTCTTAATGATAACAACAGTGACCCAAGTTACTGTTGTCTAATGGCTTTCAGCTTTAAATGTTGATGGTATAAGTTCAGTTCATGAGAGCCTAGTGCTTACTCCATGGAAACTTCTATCACAATCAGTACTAATTTGCAGTCTAAACAGAAAGGCCAAGATTTGACTAAAGAGGCTAAATTCCCTTCCTTTCATGACTATTCCTGCTAGCTTTGTATTACAAGCAAATTTTGAATATAGTTATTCTGCAAAAATTCATATTTAAGCCTGAGATAAAGCATAACAGATCCAATTTGCACTGAGGGGAAAGTGTTACTTGTGGGAATGAGTTCATGGGTAAGAAGAAGAGAACCTAGTTTTGAGTACCAGGGCTGTTCCTTTTTTTTTGTTTTGTAATCTTAGGCAAGTCACCTAAATTTTGTGACCCTCAGTTACTTCATCTGTACAATGGGGATAACAATACCTATTGCAAAATGTGTAATATCTCAAAGAAAATGAATAAGAAACCATTGTGCTAAGATGCTCTTCAGATGTAGGTTATTATATTTAACTTCTATCGTTAACTGATTTGCAACACAATTTGGTAGCCAGGATCTACAAAGGTTACAAAAAATTTAAGGAAATTAGTGAAACCTTTCAATTCAATCAAAGCATGTTACTTTTTTTAGCTTTACTGATGTACAACTGACAAATAAAATTGTGAGATATTTAGTGAGTTCCCTGGTGGCCTAGTGGTTAGGATTTGGCACTTTCACTGCGGAGGCCTGGGTTCGATCCCTGGTTGGGGAACCATCCCACATGCTGCACAACGTGGCCAAAACACACACATACAAAAAAATTGTGACGGCTTCCCTGGTGGCGCAGTGGTTGAGAATCTGCCTGCCAATGCAGGGGACACGGGTTTGAGCCCTGGTCTGGGAGGATCCCACATGCCACGGAGTGGCTGGGCCCGTGAGCCACAACTGCTGAACCTGCATGTCTGGAGCCTGTGCTCTGCAACAAGAGAGGCCGCGATAGTGGGAGGCCCGCGCAAGGCGATGAGGAGTGGCCCCCACTTGCCGCAGCTGGAGGAAGCCCTCGCACAGAAACGAAGACCCAACACAGCCATAAATAAATAAATAAATAAAATTTAAAAAAAAATTGTGAGATATTTAAAGTGTACGTCATGTTGCTTTGATATATGTATACATTGTGAAATGATTCCTCCCATCTAGTTAATTAGTACATTCCTTACCTCACATATATTTATTTATTTATATATTTACATTTTTTTGTGTAAGAACAATATTAGTCTTTATTTGGGGGAAATGCTGTGATTCTTCTTGGCTCTTACTTAGTAGAAATTTATTTTTAACAAACTGTAAGTGATAGTTGGGCTGCTACCACTGAAGGGAGGGTGCTGCCCTTACTAGTAAGTAGAGTTCCAAAACTGGTTTATGGTTTTGGCATTGCCTAGAATACAGTTCTTAAATTTATCTGCATATCCTATCAATTTCACCTGAAATTATATCTGAAATCATTTATTTTCTCCATCTTGTCTCCTTGCTTTTCCTCTTACTCTCAATGCATTCCTTACTCATCCACCTTTGAAGTCTTTTAAAAAACAATCAAATCATGCTTCTTACCCTGACTTAAAATTATTCAATGGTTTCTCATTTAAAATGAATCGACACCTGCCTCTTTCCACATTTATATCTCATGTCATTGTCCTCTCTCTGACATCAACCATAAAGGCTTTCTTTCGTATCTTCGATTTGTTGGTCATCTCTTCACTGCCTCCAAGATTTTTGCCAGTGCTTACTCCTCTGAAATAATTCTGCCCTTTTTTCACAGAGTTAACACCTCGAACTTCAAGATTCAAGATACATGTCAGCTCTTTAGAAAAGCCTTTATTGACAATCCTAACTCCCTCCCCATTTTAATTAAATTATTTAACTTGCATTTGCTCTAGCTTCCCCCTAAAATGAGAGTTGCATGAAGGCAGAGGCCATGTCTATCAAGATCACCAAAACATCTCATACTGTTAGCAAAAGACCTGGCATGTATTACCTGCTCAATCTATATTTATGGAAGAATGAACAGACGGTTACCTGACTCACTAGCTGTCTGAATGGATGATGTATTAAAACCTTGCCCCTCCCACCCTAAAATGAAAAAAATTAATCCTTGTCAATTATGATATCTATATTGTTCCTGGGAGTCTGCATGTAAATTAGAATTTTATTTTAAAGGCATGATTTCCCATTATAATTTCATGAATTATTTATCATTTATTTTAAGTGATTTGGGTAAGCATCTGTTATTAACAATCAAAAAGTATCTATCTTCAGATTCTTGATAAAAGATTTAATAGCATCTGGGAATCAGGAAGTTTGATGAACATTGATCTCATCTCATATATCCCACCCCTCAATTCACAGCCTAGACTCCTCTCTATGATACCTGAACCATTGTTTTCTCATGCACAATTCCATGACAAAGAATTCACTATTTCCTAACTCCTTGCATTCCATTTTTGAACAGCTCTGACTGCTGGAAACTTATTCTGTTTATCTAAGCCAAAATCTCACTTCTTTCCATCAATTTCTTGCAATTCTATAATTTTTAGCCATAGAAATTAGGCTGATCTGTTTGATGTGTGAAACCTTCAAATATCTGAAGATGGACATGTTGAATCCTTCTTAACCCCTTCTTCTAGCTAAACACTATGTTTTCCTTTTGCTATTAACCTCCAAATAAATATAGAAAATATGTTTAAAGAAACTTTTTTCTATATTTCTGTAAAGAATCATAGAGTGAATATGACTTCCAATGAATTTCTGATTTAAATTCATGATTATGATTAAATAGGAAACAGACATTGCAAATAAATATTGGAAACGTCAATCTATAGACTTAGAATTTTATTATGTATTATTTTGTTTGCTTTTACCAAGTTTCCATAGTTTTTGTCAAAGTTAGGCAGTTCTTTGAACTAGACTTAGTATAAGATTAAGTTATGTAAGTTTTTGTTTATAGATCATTTCCATATTAACTATAACTGCAGTCATCTCTTCCTCATGAATATCTGAATATAATTCACCTCTTTTTTTCCTATCTCATCTCTTCCCGTATATATGCACATATATACGTATTCACTATGTGCACTTTATAAACTTTGGTTTGCTGTATTGTAACATATTTCATTTGCCCATTTGTGATTTACAAATGTTAGTATTCTGCACATGAAACTTGAGGAAGAAAAGGAGGAAAAGTAACTTTCAAGATTCTGCCACTATAGTAACAAAATTATCTCTTTGATATTTACTTGTTTTAATAATTTTAGCCAAGACAATCCAAATATTAATTGTGAATTTTTGATAACATCATAGTAAAAGAAAAAGCTAGAAAGTTTATGTAAACAGTTTTATAATTTTACTAATTTTAAAGTATTATCTTTGTAAAATATTAGAAACTGTGGAATCTAGTATGTGTGTCCATGTAATATTTCATCTGTGTTATGAATGGTGATTATATAAAGACAACAGAACAAAGAAATGGAAAGATATCCCATGCTCTTGGTGCAAGGATTAGTATTGTTAAAATGGCCTTACTACCCAAAGCAGTCTACAGATTTAATGTAATCCCAGGATATTTTTCACAGGACTGGAACAAATAATCCTAAAATTCATATGGAACCACAACACCCTGAATTGCCAAAGCAATCTTGAGGAAAAAGAACAAAGCTGGAGGAATAACCATCCCAGACTTCAGACTATACTACAAAGCTACGGTAATCAAAGCAGCATGGTCCTGACACAAAAACAGACACATAGATCAATGGAACAGAATAGAGAGCCCAGAAATAAAACCATGCACCTATGCTCAATTAATCTATGACAAGGGAGGGAAGAATATACAATGAAAAAACGACAGCGTTTTCAATAACTGGTGCTGGGAAAACTGGACAGATACACGTGAAATAATGAGATTAGAACATTTCATCACACCATAAATAAAAATAAACTCAAAATGGCTTAAGAACCTAAATGTAACAACAGAAAGCATAAAACTCCTAGAAGAGAACACAGGCAGAGCACACTTTGACATAAATCATAGCAATATTTTTTTGGGTCTGTCTCCTAAGCTAAAAGAAATAAAAGCAAAAATAAACAAATGGAACCTAATTAAAATTAAAAGCTTTTGCAAAGCAAAGGAAAACACCTATGGAATGAAATGACAACCTGCAGAATGGAAGAAAATATGATGTGACAAACAAGAGGTTAATATCCAAAATATATAAGCAGTACATACAATGCAACACCAAAAAAAACAAACAACCCAATCAAACAAAGGGCAGAAGACCTGAATAGACATTCTTCCACAGAAGACATACAGATGACTAACAGGCACATGAAAAGATGCTCCTAAATGTCTATCAACAGATGAATGGATAAAGAAAATGTAGTATATTTATACAATGGAATATTACTCAGCTATAAAAAAGAATGGAATAATGCCACTTGCAGCAACATGGATGGACATAGAGCTTATCACACTAGGTCAGACAGAGAAAGACAAATATCATATGATGGCACTTATATGTGGAATATGAAAAAATGATACAAATGAACTTCTTTACAAAACAAAAACAGACTCAGACATAGAAAACAACTTATAGTAGCCAAAGGGTAAGACAAATAATCTAAGATATCACTTATATGTGGAATCTGAAAAATAATACGAATGAATTTATATGCAAAACGTAAACAGACTCACAAACATAGAAAACAAATTTGTGGTTACCAAAAGGGAGAAGAAAGCAGAAGCGACAAAGTAGGGGTATGGGATTAACAGATACAAACTACTATGTATAAAATAGATAAGCAGCAAGGATATATTATATAGCACAGAGAATTATAGCCATTATCTTAAAATAATTTACAATGGATTATAATCTGCAAAATACTGAATCACTATGGTATACACCTGAAAATAATATAATGTTGTAAATCAACTATATCTCAATACAAAAAAACAACAGAAATCTGCTGTAAATAAAAACACAGAAAACAGGAGCTACACATATGCTTGTTGATAGTTTTAAAAAACCAAGTTTTTTCCTCATTTATTATTAATATCTTTCCAAAAATATAATCATTGGGAAAACTATCAATAGTAAAAGAGGAAATGACCAAATCTATGTGAATGAAACAAATCTAAAAACAAATGAATTAAACACTCTTTGTTATGGTACTTGAGCTTAGGCCTCTTTCTGGTTTTTAGAATAGAGGATAGTAACTATAAAATTCATATCTGCATAACTATAAATGAGCTAGATTCTACTAATTTAAAAAGAGTTGACTCTAGCATTCTTGACCCTATCTACTTTTTCAAATTCTTTTCTGAGTCTTACTTTGCTACACTGATTGGATTAAGAATGGACACATAACCCAAACTGAGCAATGGTATTTTTGCTGACGTTTTCAAGAATGAAACTATTTTCTCCTTGGGATAGCTGGAGCTGCAGGTAAGCCATCAATACCACAACCTGGGGAGAGTCTACCTTAAAATCAAGTCAACAGACTGAAAAGCATCACTCAAAGATGACAGATGAAAGAATAAGTAACCCGATGACATTATTTGAACTATTAGATCTTGAAGCTCTTTAATTTATCAGATAAAGAGACCAATACACTTGTTTTCATATATCTGCTGATACATGTTTGCTTTTAGTCACTTGCACTGAAATAGTCCTGACTTTTACACATGTTATATTTAGTGCATATTTCAACTCCTCATATAAAATGGAATAAAAAGACTAGGAGCCTTTCTGCTGCCTTTGGGTTTCATTTTGGAGAGCTATGGTATAGCTATACCTATGGGTATAGCACTCCAAATGCTTACAACTGTCATTTATACAAAGAAAATATATTCATTTAAAAAATTATATAACCAGATATCAGTGCATGTCCTCTCATACTCTGAGATTTAAATTAAACTGGCTGGATGTCTCTGTTCAATATCTTCTGAGAGTGCCATGTCTCTCCCAAGAACCTACCAATCTATGTTCTCAAGGTCTCTATTTTTTCTGTTAATCCGTTAGCCTCCCTTATCTCACTTTAAATGATTCTTGTTTCATTTACGCCTACTCCGACGTGTAACTCAGGCTTTTATTTTAATTTCAGTAAGCCCTCTCAAACAAGGCACATATACATAACAAGCTTTTAATGGTGTAGAGTTACAAAATGTGGCCTGCACTGCAGCCAGGAAATTATCACCTGTCACCTTTTCCCAGTATGTTAGAACTTTCTAACATACTGTCCAGATTTTGCTTTTGTTCTTGCTTTTTCATTTCTTTTCTTTCTCTCTCTTTTTTGCTCTCTGCCTTTCCTAATTCCTATTCATTTCATCTGCAGGGTATGACTTCCTTTTTTTCCTCTATTCCCAACTCTGTTCCAAAAGCTTCACCTTCCTTACTTAAATCACTATCGGGCTGTTTGTCCAAATAAATGCCTCCCTCCTGAACTCTCAAAGTAACTTTTTTGCCCTCTTCTTACATTTTAAAAGGATGCTCAAATTATAGACATGTAGCTTTTCTTTCACTCTGCACGTAACTCATCTCTCATTTCTCATACCAAGTAAGCATTTTAAACAAAGTGGTTCAGGAGAGAAAGGTGATCTCTACTAATTAATAAACGGAAGAGATGTCATACCAATATCAGTTCCCTGCAAGTAGCCATTCAGATGAAATTTCATCCTGGGCAACCAACTGACATCTGGTGGTAAGAGGGGCACAAGTCTAGTCAGTATTTGAGTCATGTCCCAATTCTCTTATAACAAAGAACAGTAATTTGAAAGTTCATTGATTAATATGCAAACAGGAAACTTGTTTTGGGAGAGAGAGTAAATTCAGCTGTTGACAGAATGGAAATCTTGCTCTATCTTCCTTGATTGTTTATTGAAAAACCAGACTGCCTTTCAATGAAAATTTGGCCTGAATAAATAATATGGGGGTTAAGCAGATCTCTCAAGTGGCTGATTCTTAGTGCTACCATTCCAGAACCAAAACTGAGTTCACTTTTGAAACACGTTAAACATAGTGCTTCAGTAATGTTTTCAGGTGATATCTGTAAATGTATGCCAGCGGGATTGTTCTGGGAGTAACAAACCCACTCATGGGTGAGACAGTATTGTCAAGGATTTGTAACAACCTTGTGTCGCTGCTTCTGTAATACACACTACTTTCACTGTGAACTGAACATAATGCCAATGTGTTTCTTTTTCCGACCTTGAGAGAACAGGGAGATAGTATTCGGAAGATGTTCTGAATTCTGTGAGACGTGAATCTGTGCTAACTATGACCTTCCTGGGATTTACTCACACAGAATATTACCCCTTTCCAATTGTTGTCTCTGAGCTGAGTTGCTTTGTTTAAGTTTTTTATTTTTTATTTTTTTATTTTACAGACTAGCTATAAAGTCTGTTAAAAGTACCACTGAGCTATTTAAACCTTGCAGAACAGTGGCTAGAAAATGATTTGATAGCATAAGTCTGTAGGAATCTCTTTTATTTGACCAAAGAAAAATGAAAGGAATTGTTCCAGCCTTGAATGACATCCTATGGTAATAATCACATAAGGAGAAATTTCCTTCAAGTTTAAAACCAAACAGGTGGATGCTGTCAGGACACACTAGCAAAGAATCTGAGAAGCTAATTCCAGCTCAATCTTTTCTATTAATGTCCCTTTGCCCACACAATCTTATTTCTGCCTGATCCACTGTTGTGTAAGGTACTGAACACAGCTGTGGATCAATGAAGTCATTTACAGATGCCCCTCGTGGGTAAGATAAATGATGGATTAATCTAAGTTCCCTGGGGCCTTTGTTTTTGGAACATATCCTAATGGTAACTGAAATCCCTTACTGGAGCTCCTCAAATTGTTGGCTTCTCTTTTCCTCCTTCTTAAATTTAAGGGTTTTTTGTTGTTTTTTTGTTGTTAACATTCTATTATTGCTTCCAAGTTAGTCCAATTCTATAAGAGCTGTCTATGAACATTGGTTTCTATGCCTAGCCATGGATCTTTCCTACCACAATGCAAAAGGCACATTCTTTTATCACATAGGTGCCAAATGCTAAAATAATCCCACAAGTCATTTATCTTTCAGAACTATGGAAGGCACAACTCAATTCCAGCACTTGATGTCATTAATATTGATGCTGAACACCAAGACAGAAATAAACAAAGGACAGAAAAACTTGAGAGAAAATTAGTGCTAATTTTTTTCTGAACTTTGGGGTAGTCATGATAAAGATGAAATTAAACTAATAAAGTATGAGCACTAGGAGAATGGGCATTTCTCCTCAATCTGACATAATCAATGAATCATCATTTTGGTGCTGGTGGCACCAGGATTAAGTGGCATTGGATTAAGTGTTTTATGTGTATTATCTCATTCAATGCTCAAAATAGTTTTAGAATATAGAAGTCCCCATTTTATAGATGAGGAACTGTGGCTAAAAAACAAATTTCTCCAAGGTCCCACAGTCAATAAAGAATTGAATTGCTGCTGGATTGACCATGGAAGATAACAACTAATAGACTTGGAGAAATAACATTTGAAACATATGCACCATCTATGCTCAACACAAAAGTCTTTTCTCTCATTTTTTATGCATACAAGAATATAGGAAATTGTTTATCCTCTAAGTGCATCTTAGAAGATACCTTATTTGATGCCTCTCTAATTCACTAAGAACTGAATCTAATAGAATGACGATATACTACAGGAGTAAGTAAGGGAGAGGTTCCTGGGAGTAGTATAGCATCTCAAAATGGATAACCAGAACAATCTTGACAATCTGGGATGTATTTTTCTAGTAGTGACTATCTTTCAAAATGTTAATATCTAGTGAACTCTTTTGGTTATGCTTTTCATTTGTTATACAGAAGGTCATTTTGCCAGAAAAACCTTCAGGAATAGCACCTCTCTCTCTACCCAACATATTTTTAGAAAATTCTCACTCCCTAGTCATGATGTCCATGCCTTTGAAACAATTTAATGAATTACTATATGGCTCAATCCTTGAGGTTTTCATACTGATCTAGAACATACAATTCTGCGAAATACTAGGTGTATCTTTTAAAGATTTGGTGATCTTTTAATACAGCATTCATTGGATATATAGCCTATGATGATCACTTTTTGGTCTTTGTGGTGCTTACAAAGACACTGATTATTTAGAACCCAATCACTTTAGTGATTGTGTTTTATTGCTCTTCATTGTTACAATTAAATGAATAGTTATATAATCACTGAAATCTCAGTAAAAGAGAAATAAGATTTTTCACACTGCATTTTTTGTATGTGTTTGCGCAGTTCTCCTTGGTGATGAAACTACACAGTTGAGCTCTTTGAATTGGAAACAAGATCTGAATTTTTGGTGAGTTATCATAGTTGGAGTAGGGAAAATGTTTGATTTTTAAAAATTATGTTGATGGCAGGAAAATAAAATGGTTGGAAATAAGTTGACATTTGAATACGTTTAAGTATTTGATGCATTCTGCTGTATTAAAATATCAATAAAGTACTTATGCTTCACTCTACACTACATGTTTTCATGTCCTGCAAAAAATCTTTGAAAATTTAGGAGGGTCAAAATTAATTACGATTATTATTGTCATAATCAGTATTGAATAATGTAAACCAACTAGATTCAAAATATGGGACTATAGCTAGGGAAATGTATAATAGTAATAAAACAGCATTATACTAGAAAATATTTGAAAAATTGCAAAGAAATTTTAATTTTGCACTCTACACTGATCATTACGATAGTTGATAAGGATAATCAAAATTCCTTACATATCTCTGAAAAAAAAGAAGGTTTCATAAAAATTTGCCCACCTCTCATATTCTATTTAAAGTTATATTTTTCAGGAAATAAAGACAAGTTTAATATTCAGAAGGATCTGAATGATGTCTAAAGAACTCATCTAATTCTTATGTATAAAGAATAATCTTATGCTTACAGTTTTGAATTCCAAGATTACCTTCTCATATTTATTTAATTAAGTGGAATATTAATTTTAAGCTAAATTCTCTCAGCCACACTGTCCTATGCATTCTGAGAGGATAAAAGCAAATATTTGTCTTGGATATTTGGTTAACTGAAACGAGATTGCATCTGGTGTCAGAATTATTCACTTTCTTGCCAAAGCTTCCATTTTTCCTTTGATTGGTAGGCCTGACCTTAGGCTGTGGCTTTGGGACACACCTAGACTGAAATATAACTTGCTCAGGCACTATTTCCTCAGGGTTCCCCTCACATTGTAAATTTATTCTACATAGTTTAGTTCTATCTGGTTTAGGTACTCCTAGTAATATTGACAAGAATTATTTTTTATTGGAAATTTTAGGAAGAAAACAAAAGGATTATTTGACAATGGTGGAATCCATAATAAGAAAAAAATTTACCAGTAGTAAAAATATTCACTTGAGCATTATCAATTTTGTGTGTGTGTGTGTGTGTGTGACCCTCTGTGGATATATTATGTTACGCATACACACAGGTATAGGAATAGGATATTAACTTCCAATCTTTGTCTTTAAGGAACTGGTGTGAACTTTGCTCCAAAATGGGCATAGATGGTACTCATGTCATGATCCTGCACAGATCCTTATTTTCTGTCCTCCTTGGTTCTGCAATGCATGCTCACACTTTTCTCCTTTAATGCTGATCCACACTCTACAGAAATATGAGAGAGAGGTCACTCCCCTGTATAAAAAGAGGTCCTATGGCTAACACAGAAAATTCTCAGTATCTGTTTGCTGCTGATCAAAGTTTGAATTTAAATTTTTCACTATATATGTATTGAACTGTTACATCTATTAGTGTTTTAGCATTTCTATTTATTACTACATAAAGCCCTGGAGTCTGTGAAAGATGTGTCTTCTAATGCTGCGGCTTCTCAAACACCAAGCACTACAAATCACCTGGTAATATTGCTAACATGTAGATTGTGATTCAGGAGGTCTGGGATTGGTCCTAAAAGTCTGCATTTCTAACAAGGAGATGCCAGTGTTGCTGGTCCTGGTATACATTCTGGGTAGCAAGATCATATGCACCCTCAACACAGCTCTTTGCTGCTGTTACCAGAGAGTATATTTTCTCTGTGCTTCCTGTGGTGAGTGAGCAAATATGTGTTTGTGTTCCTGTGTGTGTGAGAGAGGGATGCAAGCAAGAAAATGATAGTTAACCCTGGTTTATGACTTCCGAAATAAGTGCTAGCATAAAATGTCTTGACTTATTATTCAAAAATTCATTTACCCATGGACCAACTTCTTTGGCTAAAGCAGATTGGGGTATTACTATTTAGCCATGTAATGCTACACATATGTTTTCATTTATTCATTTACTGGACAATCATTCATTATGTACTATATTACAGAAAATGTATTAGGCAGTAGCTGTGGAGTGGTGAGTGAGACTTGATCCCTCCATTCAAGGAACTCACGTCTAAGTGGAAGACACAGACATAGTGAAGGAAATGGGAATACTGAATTAAATACAAAGCACTGTATTAGCACAGAGGAAAAGGTAAAATCTGCATCTATGGGTTTCAGGTAAGTTTCACAGAGGATGTGACATCATTCTGAGACTTGATGATTGAGGAAGAATATTCAGACAGCAGAACATTAAGAAAGGGGATTCCTCACAGAGGTAATAACACTTGCAAAGGCAAAGCCACACCAAAATGCATGCTGTACTCAAAGAATCACAGGCTGTTCAGGATGACTGTGGGGAGGTGGCAAAAGATAAGGCTGCAAAACTAGGCAAAACGTCAAATCATGAATGGCCTTTGTCCTAAAGATGGATTTTATCTCATAGGCAATGTAGTAATGTTGAGTGATACATTTTAGAAAATAATTGCAGTAGCAACGTAAAATGCTTAATTGCATAAGGGCAAGTTTGGAGGATATCAAATTAATACCAGTGAAAATCAATGGATGCTGAACTGAGGTGCTATAAGTGAGGATAGCGAATGATATTCTAGGGTAGAAATAACAGGACTTTGTGGCAAATTGGACACTGGAGTAAAACTGAGGAGAGAGATGGTTTCCAAATTTTAAATCTGGTTAGTTAAGTGGGATTAATGGCATTTGTTTAAGAACCCTATTTTGGAAGTAGTGATAAGGAGTTTAGTTTTTATTTTGTTGAGTTTGAGTGTTTTGTAGGAAAATCAGACAGCAGTGTAGCAGGCAGTTGAAAATACTCAGCTTAAACAAAGTACATATAGAATATGGAAGTTGGTTCTTTCTATATGCCTCGATCACCTTTTATGTTTTTATAACTCAAAAATACTGCTTTGGTGAATGACACAGCTGGCCAATCTACAATGTCAACATTAATAATTATTCTGAGTTGCTTTGCAGTTTGAAGAGACCAAAGACACAAGATTACAATAGTTCTTTTCATGACATTATATAACAAACAGCAAGAGTGGTTAGCTATTTTAGAGCGGTACTACTAGTAATTTAAGCTAAAAGCATTTTCTGATGTCTTGGATGTATGTACGTATTTTGAATGCTACTTAAAAATGAACTACTTTTTCGTTATAGAACAATGAAACTAGATCTGACATTTTTGAAAAAGACATTCTATATTGCCTTTATTGATACTTAATACTCTCTCTAAATATTACTAGAACTTGTATTTCAGATCAAAGATTTACATCAGTTCATAGTATCAGGAAGTTTAGAGAATATTAAGACACGGCATTACTTGATCATATATAAATTGATGAGAATGAGCATGATCCCAGCTAACAAATGACCAAGTGGAATGAAAACTCCTAACAATTCTCCTCCTTGACTTATTTCTGGCAGTCAAAGAGGAAGTTGGCTCCTCAGATAGTAAATAATTGGTTTATATGTACTAGATATACTACTTGTACAAGGGCTTCTGATAAAGTGTGACTCTTAAGGTGATTCCATTTAAAACTGAAAGGAAACTGAAAATGAGAATGGTTGCAGGTTAGATTTGAGACCTGGGGACAAAACACAAGGATTCCTATACTAGTGAGCTGGTAGCCCATTTGCAGTCATCATGCAAAGCAAAGAGTTATTATAACTAGTGATTATTTTTATCTACATACACATCAAACTGATTAGATGAGGTTTACATTTGTTCTACTTCTTTGTTTCCATCTGACTATCATTTACTCTCAAGACTAAAGAAATTTATTGAACTGTAACATCAAATACTTATTAGTAAATTGCTAGTTATTATGTATTTATATTTATATATTTACACATATCTTACCTAAATCTGCAACCAAAGCCTCTAGTAACTTTGTATAACTCTGCACCATTAATTTCTTCAGAGTGACATTCTGATGTGAGCTGAACAGATGGAATTGCAGGATTGTTCTAGCAAATTTATCATAAAAAATGCATCCGACACCTGTGTAATTTGCCTAATCATTTTCCTAATAAGCTCCCACCATTAATTATGCACGATTTCCACAATGCAATCAAGATAAAAGTAAATCTGATGACTTAATACCCTTCAAAATAATTGGTTCACCCAACACAAGGCCTCCTTTGCTTTCCATAGCCCTTTTAGTTAATTAGGGAAAGGGTGCACCCTGTTGGAGTCAGCAGAACGGAGGCTGATCGCTTGGTGGGAGGTAGACCTGCTGGGTTTTTGGGCAGGAGTCAAGGATATTAACTCGTGAAAGAAAAGAAGAGCATTTTGCCCCTTCCTCTTCTTTTCTTCCCTTCCCCCACCCCCCCAGCCCGCAACTTCCCTGCCTCCCCCCGACCCCTCCCCAGGAGCAAACAGATGCGATTAGTGTTCTTCAGCCATCAGAAAACTGACTGCAGGACTCTGCAGGTCTAATGAGAATCAACTTTTCCGAGGCTGCTGTCTTGCGGTGCAGTCCACCTGTCACATCATTAGGTGCAGCGTGTGCCTTGAATTCACTTTGCTAAATGAGATTTACAGGCCCCAGTGAAACCCATCCTGCAGCATCCCTGCTTCAATTAGCTAAAGATTAATTGTCTGAGAAAGGGAATGAAAGTTTTACTTCAACTGACCTGAAAAAAAAAGGTAAAAAAAATGTATGGTTCAGGTATTCCACATAGGCCTGAGGCAGTGTGGAAAAACGTGATAATTTAAAGGTGCTGCAAATTTCCTACACCTCGCCTGGATGAATGAAATTAACTAGCACTAAAAGCTGTCAAATTAAAGGTTGACTTCCAGATATTAGCACCTTAAATGTCACCGAATATTCTATCTTTCTTTCTTTTCTCTTTTTCCTTTTTTTTTGGCAAACATTCACATCAGCACACCTGCACATGCACACAAACATTTTCTTACTGCTGTTCCTGCTAACTGCTTGTTCGTGCCCAGCCTGGAGTTACTTGCTATAAATCTTGGATGTAACCATGGCTACAGAACAACTGGCAATTACAAAATTTCTTCCATTTTAATGTTACACTAATTATGTTTGAATATGTTTTAATGGAGATGAAGAGTTGGAGGTGAGAAAAGCTTCTGGAAGAAGGGCAGAAGGGGGGAACTCTGCTCCCATCTGCCACGCATTCCCTGTGCTAGTCAGACACGCAGCCTGCAAGTGGGGGTATATTGCTCATAGCTCGAATTTCTTAATTTCTAAATCTGAATGCAAATTATGGAACTTAAAAAACTTTAACATTCTGAGGAATGGCCTAAAATAAATAGACAGTTTAATTATTTTTTTAGCGTTGTGGAATATGCAATGCTTTATTAGGATTTGAATAGGAAATATGAAAATTTCTATTTTTAGCTAAAATTTATTTTTAACTAATAAATAAGAAAACAATTTAGCACTCCTAATTTTTAACATAGGGACAGGCACTGGTAACTTCATCTGGCTAGAATGTCAGATACAGCATAGTGCATAAGAGGGAAGGGTGGGCACCCCTCTTACTTGGGGGCAGAGGTTAATCAGCAGGCTCTCACTCTTCAGTCTACTTTTAACATATTTCAGCTGATAATAATTTGTTTGTCCCAATTTAAATTTGCGGGTTATAGCATGTGGTTTTAACTAAAAAAAATTCACAAAATACAAACATGCCTGGGGAAAATCTTTAGCAAGAGAGCACAGAAATAAGATAATACTAAATATTTTAGCACAAGGGAACAGTAAGAAAATAGAAGAACTGACATGCTTTTACTTTGAATATGAATTCCCTGTCACCCACATTGAGATTAAAAAAAAAGCAAGAAGAAAAAAATGATGGTCTGATCAAATCCCCAAAAAAATATTGAATGAATTATTTTATGAATATCACAGTCTACTGGAAATATGCATTTGAATTCACTATCATTAACAATGACTCTCATATTAAGTATATTTTCCTATGAGTTATTAACTAAAAATACTATGAAGGATGATGATTTGAAAGTCATCTAAAAACATTGTTTCTTTTCTTTTCTATTTTAAATTGTATGTTTACGTTTCATATGTGTATATTTTATTAGTACAGTTACACATATGTACTTGCAAATATATATGTATATATATTTAAATAGGCGTTTTTAAGTTTAATTTTAAAATTTAAATTTAATTATTTTCCTTAATTGGGTACATATCCACAAAGTTCAAAGACTCTTATTCTAGGATTCCACTCCTCATTTTATAAAATTAGAACAAAAGCTGGAAAAATTATGTATGTGGCTACCTTGGGTCATAATCTTCTCATGGCTAGAAGTTTTTCTGTGCCTATGGATCTTTGATAGTTGAGGGTTCTCCCCACCTTAAACCCAATAGGTAAGACCTAATCAAATAGGAAGAGACATAGAAATACTTCTCAGAGCAAAAACTTTCTCTTTGTTCTCTTTTCATGTTAATAGAATTATATGCTATGTTCTTAAAATAACTCTTTGCAAAAGGATGCTTCATACTGGTTACCATTTTGACAGCTATCTGCATGTTTACTTAGTTTAGCCATTAAAACTGTGATTTAAAAAGAAAGGTATTACAGTCTTTGTATCCCCTTCTACTTCTCTAAATGCCCACATAATAACCAACCTGCATCAAACATTTACTACATTCCAGCCTCTGTTCTAAATACTTTTACAAGTATTACCTCATTTAATCCTTACCATAATCTTATAAATTAAGTTTTATTATTTTTCCACTTTTACTGATGAGTAAAATTGAGTTACAGATATGAAGTAACTTGCTCAAGGGCACCAGAGTAAGAGTAAGATTCAAACTACATTTTACAGCCTATATTCCACTTTGGCATGACAAAACTCACATCTATTAATTATTGTTTAAAATTGATACCCTACCTGTTTCCATGGGGATTAGAAAAAGTGATAAAACTAAAATGATTTCTATTTTATAGATTTGGGTCTAAACCAATGACTGTATATGAGCGTGCATGTGTTTGTGTGTGTGTGGTGGGTGAGTGAGAAGGCTAAGGTGCTTATGTCTGATTTACCATATAAGTAAACTGATATCTAATTGAACCCTTGGTGCCATCACTTCCATAGTTATGATGTAGCATCCATGGTTATGAGACCTTATGAGTTTTACCACTGCTTAAGTTTGATTCCAGCTTGTGTCTTAAAAACATATTTCAGCATAATATACACAGGTCCAATCTTGTGAAAGATCAGAAACAATATGAACAAAACTATATAATCTTCCTGAAAAAGCACAAAAGAATTCTGAATATTTTAAAGGTGTCCATTTTTCTTGATTAGAGTATGTACTGCATACAATTCTGATTAAAAACTTAGTAGAGATTATTTGGGTCTTAGCAAAATAATTCTAGAGCACATCTGGAAAATTAACTTAATGAGGCCAGCCATTAGCATTCTGAAAAAAAGAGTAAAAATAAAAAACATTCCCTACTAGATAATAAATCATACAAAGCTATAATAATAAGAAGGTATTAATTATAAGGAATTGGCATAAAGATCAAAAGGAGAAAATAGTCCAGAAGCAGAAAACCACATACATAAAACTGTACAGATAAAGAAGATTCAAAATTCTTTAGGGAACAGAAATATAAATCAATATACAGTGATGTGACAATTAGTTAATTAGCAACAATAATTTTATATTTGTACTAAAATAGATTTCATATTATTTGAATAAATAAATATATTAAACATAAGTTAAAGGAGAAGAATTGATTTTGTCCTAGAAAAGAATTTTTAATTATAGAAATTATGTAAGAGATAGCATAGGAAAAAAATGATAAATGGAACTGCTCAAAAGCTAAATCTCTGTATCTAATATAATAAAATTAAAATCAAAATTAAGCTGGAATTAAGTTTTTTAAATATATGTGATTGGAGAAATGTTAAGGTTATAAACGAAATTGAAAACAAGTAGGAAAGGAAAACTGAGGAAAGGACACAAACAGGCAATTTTAATTACTGTTTCATTCTCTGTGAGAATCAAACAGTAATTAATGTTGTAAAAATCATGTTAAACATAAAAATTGAAATATTGAGACCTTCAAAATAGAATTTAAAGAAAATGCTAATGCCAAAAGACAATTAGGGAATCTAAAATAAGTATTCTGAACAATGTTTTTAGGAGTAAAAAATTATACATTTTGCAAAAATTTGGCAAAAAAATTAAGGTTTTCAAAATGTTCATAAACTTCACTATACTGAACAGTCTTGATTCAATCATGCTATCATGATAATCTAACCAGTGCCTCTCTACAAGACTGAAAAGAGAAAATAACCTAAGTATCCACCAGAAAGGAGAATTGTGATATATTAGTCATCAATTTAAAAATAAAATTTTGAAGAATATGTAATACATAAGGGAAACCTCATAATTAGTGTCATGAAAATAGAATAAGAAACCACAAAACATCTAAAATAAACTGCATGAAATAGTCTGCGTATGAGTAAAACAGACAAAAATGTTTTAACAATAGAGTATAAGGTTAAGAGATAAGATTTGCAAATATTCTAGGTTTGGAACCTAGCCTCACCACTTTAACTACATGTCTTTGGAAGGTTACTTACTCTATTTTACCCCAGTTTTTCTAAACTGATAATAATCGTACCTTATAGTTTTATGGGGTTTAAAATAGATTAACTGTATGATGTGTTGAGCACTGGCCAGGCACTAAGCAAGAGTGCAGTAAGTGTTATTAGCTATTATTCTCTCTAGATGGTGTCATGTGTGATATTATGAATATTTTTCTCTTTTAAATGAATATGAGACACTTTCACAATAAAATTTTGATGTACTTATTTTTTGTTTCATTTGAAGAAAATATGTATCTGCTACTCAAAAGTAAAGGTAGCAACATGACCAGGGAATAATATGTAGAGATAAAAATTCTTTCTCTTTCCTTTTTCACTTAGTCCTTGTTCTATTAACTGTAACTCTATTATATATGATTATCTCATTCATTCATTCATTCCACAAATAATTATTTAATGTACTAAGTGCCAGAGAATAGTCTAAGTTCTGGGAACACATCAGTGAACAAAACATTTCCCTTTCATTACACAGCTTACATTTTGTTGAAAAAGACAGGGGATTAAAACAAACAAACAAACAAACAAAAGAAACACAAAACACTACATCAAATGCCAATAAATGCTGAAGAGAAAAATAAAGAAATGGAAAACAAGTTTTTATAATAACTGAAAAAACTGATCATTTTATTGATACTTAACTTGTCAAATTAAGAAAATAAAACTGCCCAACTGTTCAAAGGATGTAGTTAAAACTATAAAGCAAAAAGTTAATGTAATGGTATAGTAAAAATATATTATGAAAGTTAAAGGACACAAAAGATCCTAAATAGCCAAAGCAATCTTAAGAGTAAAAACAAAACAAAAAACAAAAAACAGAGCTAGAGGAATCAGGCTCCCTGACTTCAGACTATACTGTAAAGCTACATCATCAAAACAGTATGGTACTGGCACAAAAATGGAAAAGAATAGAAAACCCAGAAATAAACCCACTCACCTATAGTCAATTAACTGTGACAAAGGAGGCAAGAATATACAGTGGAGAAAAGACAGTCTCTTCAATAAGTGGTACTGGGAAAACTAAACAGCTACATGTAAATAATGAAATTAGAACATTCTCTGACACCATACACAAAAATAAACTTAAAATGGATTAAAGACCTAAATGTAAAATCAGATACAATAAAAATCCTAGAGGAAAACATAGGCAAGACACTCTTTGACATAAATCGCAGCAATATCTTTTTGGATCTGTCCCCTAGAGTAATGCAAATAAAAACAAATATAAACAAATGGGATCTAATTAAACTTAAAAGCTTTTGCACAGCAAAAGAAACCATAAACAAAACAAAAAGACAACCTACAGAGTGGGAGAAAATATTTGCAAATGATGCAGCCAACAAGAGATTAATTTCCAAAATATACAAACAGCTCATACAGCTCAATATCAAAAAGACAAACAACCCAGTGAAAACCTGGGCAGAATACCTAAATAGACATTTCTCCAAAGAAGACATACAGATAGCCAAAAGGCACATCAAAAGATGCTCAACATTGCTAGTTATTAGAGAAATGCAAATCAAAACTACAGTGAGGTATCACCTCACACCAGTCAGAATAGCCATCATCAAAAAGTCTACAAATAATAAATGCTGGAGAGGGTGTGGAGGAAAAAAGGAACACTCTTACATTGTTGGTGGGAATGTAAACTGGTGCAGCCACTATGGAGAACAATAAAGAAGTTCCTTAAAAAACTAAAAATAGAGCCACCATATGATCCTACAATCCCACTCCTGGGCATATATCTGTAGAAAACTATAATTCAAAAAGATTCATGCACCCCAATGTTCCCTGCAGCACTATTTACAATAGCCAAGACATGCAAGCAACCTAAATGTCCACTGACAGAAGAATGGGTAGAGAAGATGTGGTATTACATCTTGGAGTGATGATGAAGTATTACTCAGCCATAAAAAGAATGAAATAATGCCATTTGCAGCAACATGGATGCACCTAGAGATTATCATACTAAGTGAAGTAAGCCAGACAGAGAAAGACAAATATCTTATGATATCACAGCTAAAAGGAAAAAAAAAAAAAGACACAAATGAATTTATTTCCAAAAAAACAGACTTGCAGACACAGAAAACAAACTTATGGTTACCAAAGGAGGGGTGGGAAGAGGGATAAATTAAGAGGCTGGGATTAAGATATACACACTATGTATAAAATAGATAACCAACAAGGACCTACTGTATAGCACAGGGAAGTATACTCAATATTATATAATAACTTATAAGGGAAAAGAATGTGAAAACAATATATATATATATTCAGTTTTATATATATATTCAGTTCTACATATATATATGTATATATATATATGACTAAATTGTGCTGTACACCTGAGTCTTACACAGAATTGCAAATCAAATGTCAATAAAAATTTTTTAAAAAACAAAGTTAAAAGAGGTCCTAATTATAGCATATTTCTGAGTATACACATAGGAAATAGTTTAATTGATTTAAATGTAATTTTAAATATAGCTTTTACAAATTTATTAAATCAAACTTTTAAATGCCTTTTTTTTGTTGTTTTCATGTAACTTCAGGTAGATTGATGTATCTCACACATAACAATTAGCAACAATACTCAACAATATGTATTGAACAGTTATTATCAACCAGGATATGCTAAGCAATCTTTAAGCAAGGCAGTTGCTAGTATTATACCTACTTTACAGAAGGGGAAACAAACAGATACAATCTTTCTTTCCAAAACCATCAGTTGGTAAGTGATGGAGTGCGATTAGAACCAGGTTTGTCCCATATCAAAATCAGCTGCTTACAACATAGGCTATACTGCTTTGGGTCTGGGCATCTGAATGCACATGAGACATTTTTATGCTAACTTAAATCATTCCCTAATTAGTCATTTCAAAAATTCAAACATTAAATCAGTCATTTGAAAAAATCTTAGTAGATCTGGCTGCAATACAATAATTAATTGGTTCATTGGCTTTAGATATGCATATGGGTTTGAAATAACTCAAGTGTTAGTTCATTTAACCTAATGCACAACTTCTAAGAATTCCTGAGATTGTAGTTTTTAAAGGGAGAGAAAATTGAGAAGTCACATGTATTACTATATTAGTACATTATATATTATTTACTAACATATCCTAGGTATTTTATACATATTAAACAGATTATAGAGCAGGGGATAAATAAACCAGTTAAATAATTCTTAAATTAATAAGCATCTCTGATTAATTATAATAGTGTCATGATAACAATAAATTTTTAAATGCTTATATTAATTAAGTTGTCACTCTGTGCCAGCAGCTATATTTTTCAAGGTTGGCATGCATTGTTTCAACAACTCCATGAAGTAGGCAGTACTGACCAATATGCAAATTGAGGCATTAAAATTTAGATATGCCCAACTCTTCTTAACTGCTTAACCTACAGTCAGAATTTAAACTCACATCTGCCTAGTAATAAAACTTCTAGACTGAAATCCACTTCTAGAGATGCAGCACCATCCAAGTAATTTTAACTATTTATATTATATTTACTTCTCTAGTATGAAAGTTTTCATATACAGTGTCATGGGTAGCTCTGATAATTGAAAAGGAGCTGAGTAATTCTAAGCGCACTAGAAATTATACTAGTCCCTTAATGATCAGATCTCAGACTTTGGGCAAAAGGTCAAAATATAAGTATGTCTATACTTGTATAAGTATACAAAATATAAGTATGCCATGTCTGTGAATAGTACTGGAAAATTATAGAATAGCATTCATTTAATCATACCTCTTTTACAGTGATTAATATATAACATAGCTGAGTTTGGTTGTTTAGATAACCATCTGTCATAGCGTTAAAAAGCACATACTGTTTTGGTGTAACTTGGGTTGAAGTAGGCCAAATAGCTTGGCAATATTCTCCCAGAATATTTGATGTGGAACTTGTTTGTTCTTGTAGACTGGTATTGTGTGTGTGCGTTTGTGTTTAATTTTGGAAAGAAGTTCAGATATTTTTACCTCCGTTTCTTTCAATGTATAACTTTTTGCCCCTTCTACCTTCCTAGTTCTAACTCCTATTTCTATAATAGATGTAAATGTACCTGGTCAGGAGATAATGTGATGTATCAGTGGGTGTTAGATCCTATGAACAGATTTTTATTTCCAAAAAATACCATCAAAATCTCCTCTTTGAGCCATACTTTGCTGTCAGTCAGTTTTACAAAATGGCTAAATCAGCAAATGGAAATGGATTGATAAGCCATTAAAATGGGAGCATGGGGGTGTAGGGAAACAAAGTAGAATGTTGCTTTCTTAATACCTGAGCTTAAACCCAGTGCTTTGGATTGCTGGATAGCACCTCTGCCCAGCAATAAAGACACTAAATATAAACAAAAAAATGTTCATTTTCAATGAGTTTATTGCATAAAAATAAGACATTTCAAGTATAATATTACTACATTCTAGTGCATTTTTGGAATATGTAATCTAATAAACTTCAGACTAAATAAAAGGGTCTTAAAGTGATAGGCACCAACCAGAATTATTAAAGTGTCAAAAGTAAAGTTGAAGGAGTGGGGAGCAAGGAGATATTTAAGATATTACACATTTGTAAAAAAGGAATGAGAAACATGTTTCTGTAGTATTTGTTTGTTCCCTTTCTTTTTGTTCTTAGCAGGAAAATTTAAAACACACACACAGACACACAGACATACACCACATGTCCACTGGTGACTGTGGGTCTGGAATACAATTACAAGTTTCCTCACAGCAGTAAGTTCTCAATCCCAGCTGTGCCTTCAGTGGCATGAGCCAGCTTGATTATGCTAAAGCACCCCTGGATTCCTTCCTCTTTTGTTTCATTCCACCCAGGGTCTTAAAGCTTAAACATTTGACATGCTTGGGCAGTTTTCTCTCTAATTTCACCCAAGCTGGCTGTGCAGTAAGTTTAATGTGTAGGTGTAGCCTATGGGTCCAAGTAGCTTCTTCAGTATTTTTTTCTCTTTAGCCATCTGAACACTGGATGCTTTCCAAGTTGGAGTGAATCTATGTTATGGTAAAAAGTTAAACGACATCACAAGAGAAATGCTATTACCCGACCAAGCTGATTTAGATCAACATCTATGCAGGGATAGGTTGATTTTGATACTGCAGGTACAATGCTTCTGGCTTCAGTAACATAAAGGATGAAGCTCTCTAGAAAATCAGCAAATCATCTTCATATATGAGGTGTGTGAAGTTTAGTTACGACCTTGCAAAACCATGTGATGAGAAGACATTTAGACTTGCTTGTTCATACACCAATTTCCCATTATTTAATGTTAATGTTAAAGAATATATAAATTTTAATTTATATTAAATTAAAACTTTTTAGTAGGGAAAAAACCTTTTCTATAACAACAACCTTGGTCCCAAACCAGAATTTTTCAGCTTTCAATCCTTTCTCTTTTGGAGGTGCTCTGCAACTCTTTGCTACTTTGTGAAAATATAGTGAAACACATTATTACTGAAGTCGCAGATGTTTGAAGCACTCTGAAAATTGTGTCTAGGTCATCAAGGGACCTTCTTGTATCCCAGTAAATACTGCAGCATACATATCTTAGACTCCATATTATGCCTGCTCTACTCTGAAAAAAAAAATTGCACTTATTTTATCCTGGCTTGTTTCTTGGTCATTTCAATTCCTTTGTAGATTTATTTGGCATTAAAAACATCTATATCTTAGGGAAGAAATAGTTTGTTTTGTTTTTTTTGGTAGAATTTCAAACCTAGAATGAGATGTTTCAGAGATGTTGACAGCCCAATGGCAATTTATAGTTTTAGAACTGTGTATGTGGCCCTGTGTGTGTAGGGATGTGTAAGTGTGTAAAATATCACAAGTCAGTAGATTGAGAGTAGCATGTTCCCGCCCCCCCAAAAAAAACTTGTCAGAACCTCCTATGTGTGGTTCTCCATCTTTTATCAGTTTGTTACATGATAATCACCCATGTAACAAACTTGCATGTACTGACCTAGAAAATCTACCCCTTTTTCTTTCCTTCAGGGAAGCATATTGAGTACAAGTGAGAGGAATAATTAATTTAGTAATAAACTTGTATCATATATAATGTATATTTTAAGTAATTTGTTTGCAAACTTGGAAATGTATGTTATTTGGAACTTATTTAAGATACTCCATAATGAATCACACAAACCATCCTGCCAACACACCTCAGATGAGAACTGCTATCTTTGAGCAGCAATGGAGAGAACATTTAGGCCATGAAGTATCATTATTTGCTCTTCTTAGTATGCTTTATTTTAAAATCATGAAAAATTACCTTAGTTCTTATAACACTTTTCCAAAAATCATGGATAGAGGTTCTTAGCTTCCTGATGGGAACACTAATAGAGTAGTGACTGTCACCTTTACATCATTTACACCCTCTGATTAGCCAGTTCAGGACTGTCATTCTGTCAGAGCCTCAGCAGTCAACATTGACTAGGAAGCTGACTTTCAGGCGCCTAAAGTGGTGTTTTAAAGGAAAAGGTAATGAGAGAGAAATTATTCTCTGTCACAGTGCATTTGAAGTAAACTGTACCCACCATAGCAATGAAAAACTCCCCAACTAAGTTTGCAATGATTCTGATTGCAACAATCTAGACACAGGTGAAACTTGAATGGAGAGTCAGAAGGAATAAATATTGAGTTATTTTATAAAGAAGAAGGAAAAGAGCATCAGACAAAGAAAGGAGACCCAAGTTTTAGATTTGATTCTGCTGCTAAGAGGTGTGACTTTGGGCAATGACTTAACTTCCTTGACCTTTCATCTTCTCTTTGGTAAATGACAGTATTGGTCTAGAGCAGCAGATCTCAACCTACTTCAAGAAACATTGGTTAACAGATCATGTATGAATAAAGGTTCACTGGTAAAATACATTTGCTAAACTCTGAATGAAACATATTCCACCTTGAGCCTCTATCAAAATGCATTGTAACAACTTAGAGGCTATATAATATATTGTCATAAAACTTTGCTTAACCTTCTGGTTCTTGACTCTGGCTGGCTATGTGAAGCACCTAGGGGGTTTAAAGAAATATGCAGGACTTCAGTCTACACAAAATCAATCTGATTCTCCAAGGATGAGTTAGGGGAATCAATAACTTAACAACCTCTTTCTACTGCCTCCCACCCCACCCAGGTGCGGATAGTATTAACTTTGGAAGCAGAGTGGAGAGCCTCATCCAATCAGTTAAAGGCCTTAATATAAAAAAAAGACTAACCTCCCTCCAAGGAAGAGGAATTCTGCCAGCAGACTGCCTTCAGACTCAACTGAAACAACAACTTTTCTCAGTCTCCAGCCTGCCAGCCTACCCTGCAGATACTGGACTTGTCAGCTTCCACAGTCGGAGAGCCAATTCCTTAAAATAAATCAATCTCCCTCTCTCTTCTTTCTCTCTCTGTGTCTCTCTCTTTCTTCCTCCCCCTACCGCCACCCTTCCACCACCACCAAAGAAGGTCTCCTGCTCATTGTTCTTCTCACCAACCTAAGCATTAAATACCAGTCTGATTCAACCTTGAAAAGCTACCACTGCTCCTTAATGCAATATCTAATAGTACCACTGTTGGAAATATATTTCCTTTCAGATCTATTTTTATTTTCTGGGTAAGCAAAATTCTTCTTAATGGCCAGATTTTCAACATTTTAGGTTTTGCAGGCTGTACGATCTGTCTTGCAGCTACACTAACTTCACTTGTAATGTGAAAGTAGCTGTAGACAACATATACATGAATAGGCTTGAGTGTTTTCCAAACAAATTATATTTACAAAAAGAAATGTGAGTTCATGTATACATAGTTTGTCAAATGCTGCTCTAGATCATAAAAGGATTGTTCTTTAGGTCTCCACTGACTCTAACTGTAATGTTTAATTATCAGTATATGAATTAGTACATTTATAAACTGTGATTCTGTTTTTCCCCGTATCTAATACTCAGCTAATTCTGCCATTATATCTCATATTTGCCATGCTTATAGATTTTTTAAAAAAAATCTGTGCAGGTTTCATTAATAATTCAACCTGAACTTTAAATAAAATATTAAATTCTAACTTCTTCAGTACGTTTATCTATTTATACTTATTTGTACTACTTAGTAGTCTTTTGATTTCATTGTGGATTTTCTGTAGATCCTTTCCTAATTCATAGGTGTTATATCAGTTCTTTTCTACTTGTTAATAATTTTCATTTGTATAATAAGATTTAAAATATCCTGCAAAAAAAAGTTGATTATCTCTTCTCTTTAGGATATTACTTTCTAAGTCTTAAAATTGATTCTGTCTGGGAGAATATCAGCTATCTTTAAATCATGTTTATAGATTTTAACTTCTCTCCTCCCCAGCAAGTAACACATATTCTGGTGTAAATATGACAATTCATTCTCAGGTATAATTTTGTGATTTGAGATGAGAAACTAAAAAAATAAGATACCTTATTTGGTATTTTATAAAAAGCAAGTTTCATGGCAGAGGACCTTGGAAGTTCAGCAGCTATAGACTTTATATCACCTCTCTTACTTGAAGCCCATTGCCCTTACTGAACATAAAATCAAGTGAAACTTTTACTTTGGTATAAACAAATTCATTCAATTCATAAGTCAATATGTTTCATGATTTCTGGAAGACAATGCTACAGAGAAATTAGAGAGGCACACAGTAAGATGTATATAAGCTATTATTCAGAAGTGAAATTATATATTACCAAGCTTGTAGACTATATAGAAATGACTAGTAGACATATCTTGGGCTCTCCTATATAAACTATTTGTTTTGGTGTCATTAAAATAATTTTAAACCCTCATTACTTCAGACTTCAACAAGTTGGATTAGGTCGATTGCCACAAATGACTATGGAAACAACTTGGTTTCCAACTTACCAGTATTGATAAATTGGAGAGAAAAATCAATATTTAAATTGATTTCTTGCTCTAGACCATTTTCCAGTTGTTAATTTTTTTTCTTTTTGTTCATGAACTTTATCAAGGTACAGTTTACATAAAATAAAACACACTTACATTTTAAGTGTACATATTGGTGTGTTTATATAACCCATACAATCACCACCCTAATTAAGATATAGAACATTTCTATCATGCTAAAATGTTTCCTCATGCTCCTTTATAGTAAATTCAACTCTTTGCACCTGCCACAGCCAACTACCTTATCTGATCTTTTCTTTGGCCTATTCTAGAACTTTGTATCAATGAAAATATAGAGTATACACAAATTGTGTCTGGATATGTTCATTAAGAAATATTTCAGTCTCATCCAAGTTGTTTCATTGTGTAAGTGGATTGCTCCTTTTTATTGCTGAATGTGTTTTCATTTTAAAGTGTGTTTTGTGGTGGATAGTACTATAATTGGATTTTTTGAAAACTGCAGTTTGATAATTCTCTTTTTGGGTTAGTATTTTTAGTCCATTTACATCTAATGTAATTATTGATACTGTATTTCAGTCTACATCTTGCTATTCCCTTTCTATTTGATCCATCTACTTTGTTCTTGTTTTTGTCTTTTACTTTTTTCTTTTTAATTACTTGAATATGTTTAGTATTCCATTTCATCTTCTCTATTGGTGCTTTGTTAAATCACTTTGTTTTCTGATGTGTTACTTGCTACGTTTACACTGCGTATTTTGAACTTACTATAATCTACTTTCAGGTAATATTATACTACTTGCATATATAACAGTGCATTATATCTTGGCATTGTTTTTTTATCAAAACAGTAATTTATTTTTTAGAAAATGTAAAGAAAACATAAAAATATTTTATATTTGAACATATAACAGGTAAATATAACTTAAGCTAGTTTGCATCACAAAGGATTTTCCTTCATCCCAAAGAAGTTAATGTACTACAGGTTGGCTATTGTTTTGTACTGTAAAGTTTTGCCTGTCATTAAATGGCACTGTTTTGCCATAATTTTTGAAACAAATATTTTCTGTGTATAGAATTCTAGTATGACTGTTTTCCAGTAAATTAAAATTTTTCTTTCATTGTCTCTGACTTGACTCTAGAATAATGCGTATTCAGTGGTCATTTTTTCCCTTTATGTAATGTGTCATTTTTCTTTGGCTGCTTTAATTTTTTTTCTTTGGCTGCTTTAATTTTTTTTCTTTGTTAACAGTTTTCATCAGTTTGATTACGATGTGTCTTGGTGTAATGCTGCTTGATATTTACCATTTCATAAATTTCTGGATTGATATTTTTATCAAATATGGAAAATTTTCAGCTATTATTTTATCTGTCCCTCTCCCCCATCTTTAGGAGATTCCAGTTATATACACACGTGCACACACACACACACATATAAAATTATGTTAGGCTGCTTAATATTGTCCAAAGATCATTGAGACTCTAATTTTTTCAGTCTTATTTTTTCCTCTCCTTATTTTTTAGTTTGGATAGTTTTTAATGCCATTTTTTCAATTTCAAGTATGTCTTCTTTGGGAAAAGCCAATCCCCAATTAAGCCAATCCATGTCAGAATACTGTCAGATGTTGTTTCATCTGACTCTTCTTTATGGTTTCCTTTTTTCTTATTACTGTGTTATGCTTTGGTTTAAATACTCATACATATTTGTAGTAGTTCTTTTAAGTCCTTGTTTGATAATTCAATCACACATGTAATTTCTGGTTCTGTTTTACTGACTAAAATTTTTCCCTATTATAGGCCACATTTTTCAACTTTTTGCCTATTTAGTAATTATTGATTGAATGCTGGACATCGAATATTGCTGATCGTGGTAACTTCCTTTAGTAGTCGGTTTTGTTCTGGCAAGCCATTAATTTACTTGTAAATCACTTTAACCTTTTTGAACCTTGATTTTATGCTTTGTTAATGCACATCTAGAGTTGACTTATGTCTCCTATAGTTTAATCTTTGTTCTAAGGCATGGCATTTCTGAGGTGTCCACTGAATTTCCTGGGTGTTCGATGAAGTATAATTAAATCTGTGGGTTCTGAAACATGTCTCACTGGGTGTGAGCTTGAGATCTCAGATGTTAGCTTAGTTTATAGTTCCCTTATAGGTCTTTAGTCATGATTTTCTTTGTATGGCTTCATAGAGTGTCAGACTTTTTATATTCAGTTTAATATTCATCCAGAGGATTAATTGAACCCCTTTAAAAATTTCTGGATATATTTCCCCTCCATGTAGCCACCCTTTATGGTATATTGCCCTACAAATTCTAACCACCTTAGCCTTTCTTATCTCACTAAGACTTTACTGTGCTTGGACTTTCCCTGAACTTTGGTCTGGACAGTGCTCCAGAAATAAAGCCTGGAAAAGGTAGGGTGTACTTCATTTTCTTTTTCTCTCAGAATTCCAGCTCTGTGTTCTCTGTTATCCAATATCTGTGAAGAGACTTTTTTTTTTATATTGTTTATCTACTTTTCTAGGATCTTTTGTTTTGTTTTGTTTTGTTTTAAAGGCAGTAGAGCTAGTCTAGTACCCATTATTCAATCTTGGCCAGAAGCAGAAGTCCCTGTTACTGTTTTTTAGTTTTGTTTTGTCTGGTTTTGTTTTATGTGAGACTAACTTTCCTCACCATGGGATTCTTATGGCTATGGCTTAGTTAATACACATTGTGATTTCTTTATATTGTGCCACTTTGCAAAAATGTTTTATTATAGAAATTGTGTGTGACAGAACTCCTATATACCTCTCACCAAACTCCAGTGTTCTTGAGAACATAGGTTGGGAATCACTAATTCAATTGCAAAGGTTATTATAGTCAGAATCTGGGCATTAGGACTCATTAAAATGAATGAAAGGTCCCAAATAAAAAATCATTTAGAAGTTAATACCATTTAATTTCCACTTCATTTAGAAGTTTCTATTACTTCCAAATGACCTGCTTTATAAAAATAATAAAATAGTAAGTAATTAGCATAACAATTATACAAAGACTTTTAAGAGGGATTAAAACATCTTGTTCTACTAAAGATGTTAATATGCTTTTAGAATCTTAAAGTATTTACATTATTTTTCCCCCCAAATCCATCACCTCACATATATATCTTTTTTTGGTGGGATATTTAAGTTCTATTATCTTAGTAAATTTCAATTATATATAGCAGTGTTATCAAATATAGTTACCATGTTATATATTCGATCCAGAGACCTTATTTTGAAAATGTGTATGTCTTTTCAACCTCTCCCTATATCTCCCACCTCCCAGTCTCTGTCAAACACTTTTTAAATCTCTATTTCTAAAGGTTTGACTTTTTCTTAGATTTTACATACAAGTGAGATCACATAGTATTTGTCTTTCTCTGTCTGGCTATATCCACTTAGCATAATGCCTTTAAGATCCATCCATGTTGTAGCAAATGGCAGGATTTCCTTCTTTCTCATGGATGAATAAAATTCCATTATACATATACATCATATCTTCTTTATGTATTCAAAATTGGACTCATATCTTCAGGCTCCACTTCTAATTCTAGTTCTCTTGCTATTCCCACCACATCTGGAGTTACTCCCTCCACTGAAAACGTGAACCCCTCAAAGTCATCCATGAGGGATCACCTTCTTCCAAACTCCTGCAAGTGTTGCTATTTTGACATCTTCCCATGAATATGGAATGTTTTCTTAGTGGCATCTAGAATAGTGGATCCTTTCCAGAAGCTTTTCAATTGACTTTGCCCAGATCCATCAGAGGAATCACCATCTATGGCAACCATAGCCTTACAAAATGTATTTCTTAAATAATAAGACTTGATAGTTAAAATTACTCCTTGATCCATGGGCTGCAGAGTGGATGTTATGTTAGGAAGCATGAAAATAACATGAATCTCTTTGTACATATCCATCAGAGCTCTTGGGCAACCAGGTGCACTGTCAATGAGCAGTAATATTTTGAGAGGAATCTTTTCATCAGAACAGTAGTTATTATGTTCAGGTACATTACCTCTATACCCAGTTGGTCGAGAGTTTTTAGTCATAAATGAAATTTGAATTTTGTCAATTTTTTTTCTGCATTTATTGAGATAATTGTATAATTTTTATCCTTCATTTAGTTAATGCGATGTATTATATCACAATGATTAATTTCTGGATGTTGAAACATCCTTGCATCCCTGGAATAAATCCCACTTGAATGTGGTGTATGATCTTTTTTTGCTGAATTTGGTTTACTAATATTTTGTTGAGAATTTTTGCATCTGTGTTCATCAGGGATATTAGTCTATAGTGTTCTTTTCTGTATTCTCTTGTCTTGTTTTGGTATCAAGGTAATGCTGGTCTCATAGATGAGTTTAGTAGTATGCCCTCCTCTTACATATTTTGGAAGAGTTTGAGAAGAACAGGTATTAACTCCTGATTAAATGTTTTGTAGAATTCACTAGTGAAGTCATCTGGTCCTGGGCTTTACTCTGTTAAGAAGTTTTTCATATGATTTAGTCTCCTTATATATTAATTGGTCTGTTCAGATTTTCTATTTCCTAATAATTCAGTCTTGGCAGAATGTATATTTCTAGAAATTTATCCATTTCTTCTAGTTATCTAAGTTGTTCGTGTATAATTGTTCATAGTACTCTCTTACGATCATTTGTATTTCTGTGGTATCAGTTGTAGTGTTTCCTCTTTTATTTACTATTTTATTTATTTATTTTAGTCCTCTTTTTTCTTGTTGAGTCTAGCTAATGGTTTGTCTATTTTATTTATCTTTAAAGAAAAAGCCATTAGTTACATTGAGTTTTTTCTATTGTCTTTCTAGTCTTTATTTCATTTTATTTCACTCTGATCTTTTTATTCCCTTCCTTCTGCTAACTTTGGGTTGTTTGTTCTTTTTTTTCTAGTTTCTTGAGGTAGACTATTTTCTGAGTTTTTGTTCTTAACGTAGGCATTTATCACTATAAACTTCCCACTTAGAACTGCTTTTGCCGCAGCCCAAGTTTTTGTTATTATATTTCCATTTTAATTTGCCTCAACATATCATTTGATTTTCCTGTTGATATCTTCTTTGACTCATTGGTTGTTCAGTACCTTGTTTAATCTCCATATATTTGAGAATTTTCCAGTTTTCTTTTTGTAATTGATTTCTAGTCCAGGATTCTTATGCCAGGAAAGCTTTTTATTTATATAGGACAGATTAATATAAACTTCTTTTAGTCATTAACCTAAGGAGAAGTCATAAACTAGAGATCATCTGCCTACTGTTGTCACAGGAGCCTAAAAAAAAGTCTTACAGGAATAATAAATTAACATTTTATATCTAAATAATTCATTGTGAATTGGATTAGGCCTATATAAGCCACAGGAGTATTCTTTTGTCCAACAGACCTATGGACTATTTTAAAAACAGAGTTTCCCGGATCCTTTTCACAGGTGCACACACTGGTCTTGGCACTTACTGCCTTAATATAACCATAGTCAATAAAAAAATGTATGATGTAAACATTTTTTTTTACTCAGTACTCCATCCTACAAAATACACACGATCCAAGTGGTTCTGTCAATCACAGTGCCTCATCTCACTTGCGATCAAACAGTTGGGCATGTGTCCCAGTCAGGAATAATCCATAGACTTACCTCTGGCAAGTCCAAACAGAGTGTGTTCCAGGGTTGCTATACGGACATGGGAAGAAAAAGTCTCTTTTCCTTTTTACCTGCTAGAATTAGTAAGCTGGCAGGTTGTGAATGGGGCTGACAGTGGATATCTTTCCTGCCATGTGGAAATAATCTATCTGCTGCATTAAAGCAACATGAAGAGAAAAATGGATCTAAAGATGGAGAGAATGACCCCAGCATTTAAGCCTCTGAATATAGCCATGTCTAAGCCAAATCCATGACTAAACTTTCCAGTTACATAAATCAATACTTTCTCTGTTTTATGTAACACATTTTCAGTTGGGTATCTATAAATTCCCAAAGAAATTTCTGACTGATATAGAAAACAAAGAGACACAAAGCTTCAAATTCCATTCATGATTTAGGATTCCATAATGGTATTTATGGGGATACAGCAACAATTCTATTGTTGATATTTCACGGTGTAGTTTTTATAACCCTTTATGTTTCATTCTGTTCTAGGCATGTCTCTTGTAAGCAAGAATATTTTAAAATGCAGTCTCAGAATCTCTGACTTTTTAAAACTAAATTTAGTCTCCTACCTTTGTTTTATTTGTTGATATATTTGGACTTACTTTAGCATCTCATTTTATGTTTCTTATTTACTCTCAATTTATTTTTTTGACTTTTTTCACTTTTCCTACACCTTGTTAGACTGATAAAGATTGCCATACTGCTCTTATAGAGGTTAAGAAATTGTCCAAGGTCACACATTAAGCAGCATGAAAATGGAATTTGGAAGCATGCATGGCTTGAATCCAACACTGTCACACTTAACGACTAGATAATATTGCTTCCAGGGTGCAGAAGGATAAATATTTGCTTAAAACATTTACAGTGGGTTTGGAAACTCAAGGATAAGCAAAAAAGATGGTATTAATTTGAATTGATTGAAGTTAAAGAACGACTAATGTTAAAACTTAAAAAGACAGAGGCATGTAGAATGAACTGATATAATTCTTCTTTGAGTGACTTGATGTCTGTTGTCCAAGTCATAAGATAACAGATATAGAGAACAGGGGGATATTTTTAGGTGGATGGCAGTATGTCATCCAGGTGGAGACATTCACTAGGTAGTTTGTTAGAAATTGTCCAGTTCAGAAATGTTGTCTGGGCTAGAATTACAAAATGCATCATGTCTAAATGTCTGGGGAAGCCATGGACTTAGATAAGGGCACTCAAAGGGACTGTGTAATAAAGTAAAGCCAGAAGAAAAGCATGGTATTGTAAGTTAACACACAGAAGTCTATGATGTAAAGTTTAAATAAATTAATAGGTGCAGAGCACTGGAAACAGCACCTCAGGTAGAGTAAGTATTAAATAATGGTCAGCTGATGAGGATAATAATGATGAAGAGGATAAATAATATAAACATACTTTTTTTTTTTTTTTAGTTTACAGGATATTATATTAGGTCCAAGTCCAAAATCAGCCTTAGAGAATTAGTCCATTATTTACCTCATGCAATAAATACTCTCCAACTCTCATTCTGGGCTAGGAAAAAATATTGAGCTTTATACCCCAACTATGTTTTGCTTCTAATGAAAAGGGGAATGAATACTAGTAAAGTGATGATAAAAAATATTTGTATTTTCTCTCACAATGATTTCTCAGCTTCTGCAACAACTAAACTAATTTCTAAGGTTGCTAAAATGATCTTAGATAAACAGTGGGGAATTTTATATAGTAGCCATATAAATTTTCTTCCACACAAAGCAGAGTAAGATTTATCTCTTAACAGTTTATTTTTACATTTCTCATAAGTTCCATTGTATAATTTGGTCATGTTCAACTATATGTGAAAAGCACTTTTCCTCTTTTCCTCCAAACACATCTTCACATAGTGAAGGTGAAATTTGTGCAACCCTGGGGATTTTATAAAAGAGAGAGGTGGAAGGAGAAGTTGAAAGGCAAAGAGTCAGTTCAAATTGTCAAGACATGTGGTCTGTGTGAATTTCACCCAGGGGAATCTCCTATTCTTATTGTCAAAAGCCAAGAGATCTTGGGAAGCAAGAAAGACAATTCAAAAGTGATGGGAAAATCTCAAGCCAAACAGCAAAATTGAATGGTAATATTTTACAAGTTGTGAAACAGTTTTATTCCAAAGGACTTTTTAAAGAACAAGCATCATAAAAATTGAAATAACACTGGAAGGCAATGGAATTTCCAAATTAATTTACATTTTCTTAATTTACTTTTTATTTTTAAAAGATAAAACTTGATTAATATTATTTCCAGTGCAAATGCAAATTATGTATTTAACACCACACAGCCCCACTCCAGACAGTTTAATTTTCTTTCAAATATATTACATTTCATCCAATTCTGATATATTTTTCCTCCTATTATTTTTCAAAAAAATTGATGCTGAAATTAATCAAATAACAATTTAAAGATAATTTTAAGATAGCACCCCATTCTGACACCCTCATATAGTCATAAGTATCTGCTCTGCATTATATGTTGAACTGAGAATAATCAATATTGTATTAATTGTTCCTTGCAAAATTACTATCATGTCCATTTTGCAGAAATAAAAAAATTTTTTTAAGGTCAAAGAGTAGTAGAATTAGGACTAGGATTATATTGCTTCAAAATTCAAGTAATTGTTAATTTATTATATCAAACTCTTCCTGGTTTAAGGATTTTGAATGTCATGGCCTGAAGAAATCATCTAAAAATTTATTAAACAGTGTAGGAAACTGAACTGTAATCAACAAATTGCTGAAGACTCACTGTGGACAATTCTAAGAGTCAAAAACTCCAAGGGGACCCAGTCATAGGAGGGGCTTCACAACATTGTAAGATTTACCTCCAAGAGCTCAACCAACTTTCCATGGTAAATATGGGAGAAAAATCCTCTCCTGCTTCTGGCAGAGAGAGGAGAAAGGAACCATCTGAAGTACTCCAGAGTACTTTGTTCTTAACAAGGCTTGCCCTAAGGCGGAACTAGTTAACCAGAGCCTAATCAGCTGGGGTATTATCAGAGCCTAACTGGGGTAGGGGAATACCCAACTCCAGCCCACTTTAACTATCCTGCCCCACCTAAGGGGTGAGGAAAAAACAAACAAATATACAAACAGAGAAACACTTGTGAAATTCACATGCAGAGGCATAGGCTCACTCAAAGATGGAGACCTAATCAATTATAGGACTATAAAATGCCCCTACTGCCTTCACATCTCACCGTCACATTACTAAAGGCCTATTTACAATAGTTCATTTTACCTAGTTCACCATGTCTGACTCTCAAGAAAAAATTAGAAAGCATATCAAAAGGCAAAAAACACAATCTGAAGAGACAGAGTAAGCATCTGAACCTAACATGGCGGTGATGTTGAAATTATCAGACTGGGAATTTAAAACAACTATCGTTAATTTGCTAAGGGCTCTAACGGATAAAGTAGATAGCATGCAAGAATAAATGGGAAATGTAAGCAGAGAGATGGAAATCCTAAAAAAAATATCCAAAAAAGAAATATTAGAGATCAAAACCACTGTAACAGAAATGAAGAATGCCTATAATGGACTGGACAGAGTGGAGGAAAAAAAAATCTAAGCTGCAACATGTATAAACAGAATCCTAAAAAACCAAAAAGCAAAGAGAACAAAGATTTAGAAAAAAAAACAACAACATCCAAGGGCTGTGTTACAACTATAAAAGGTATAACATATGCATAATGGGAATACCAGAAAGAGAAAAAAGAAACAGAAGAAATATTTGAAACAAATTAATGTCAGACACCAAACCACAGATCCTGGAAGCTCAGAGAACACCAAACAAGATACATATATTAAAAAATTTTACACCTAGGCATATTACATTTTAACTACAGAAAATAAAATATAAACAAAATATCCTGAAAGAAGACCAAGGGAAAAAAAATCTTATTTATAGAGAAGCAAAAATAAGAGTATTACATCCTACTTCTCCTCAGAAACTGCAAGCAAGAAGAGAGTGGAACAAAATATTTAAAATGTTGAGAGAAAAAAACCACCAACCTAGAATCTGTACCATGTGAAATAGGCTTCAACCAGGGACATAAAAAAATAAGAAACTACTTTGAGATTGTCATTGTTGGAGTGAATCAGGTGTTCTTGACATGTGGCTGTTATGAGAAAATATCTATTTATCATCAGTTCTGACCCACCTCTGTCCAGCTGGGTCATCATTTCCAGATAGAAATATTCCTCTTGGCATCCTTGGTAAACTTCTGTGTTAATAACTTTTTTAATGTGACATTTCTTTCACATTCTCTGGATCATAATTTTTCTGTAAATAAAAAATACAATCAGAGGGAGAGGCAGCAAAAAGTCACCGAATATCTTAAGATAATGTTTACCTTATTCCCATGCCTAGAGCGCCCATACATTGATTTACTCAAACATAAACTCTCAGTTATTGATTTATTTCTCTCATACTCAGAGCTAATTTTATAACATAAAGAAGATAGATAAACACGAAAGGGAATATGGAAGGAAAGCGTGGGCAAGATTGAAAGAGTGATTATGCCTTGTCACACTCCGCCAGCTAAGTATGAGAGTGCCACTTGCTCTAATCCTCACCAACAATTGCTACAGTCAATCTTTCCAAGTTTAACTATTCTAGTATATATGTAGTAGTACCATATTGTGGTTTTAATTTACCTTTCCCTAACCACCTAAGATATTAAGCTCCTTTTCACATGTTTATTGGCTATCTTTTATATCTTCTTTTATGCTGCATTTATTCAAATGTTTTGCCCTTTTTTATAAAGATATTTGATTTCTTATTATTTAGGTCTAATATTTCTTTAGATACTATGAATAGAAGTTCTCTGACATATACATGGACTGGTAATATTTTCTCTTAATCTATAGATTGTCTTTTTATTTATGGTACCTTTTGATAAATATGTTTTTAATTTTAAAGAAGTCAAACTAATCCTTTTTTGTTTTGTGGTTAGCTTTTTTCATGCTAAGAAATTTTTTTCTACCCCAAAGTTGTATAAATTTACCCCAAAGATGTATAAATTTTCTCTTAGATTTTTTTTCCTAGGGTTTTTATAGTTTTAGCTCATATTTAGAACTATCATTCATTTCGAGTTAATTTTTATGAATGATAAAATTTTACTATTTTTTTTCAATAAGACATTCATAATGTTCCAGCACAATTTGTTGAAAGATTATTCTTTCCTTGCTGAATTTCCTTTGCTCAATTGTTGAAAATGATAGGCTATATCTGTGCATGATTCTATCAGGACACTATTCTATTCCGTTTCACTGATCTGTATATATCCTATCCTAAAACGACATTGTCTTAATTACCGTAGCTTTAAGTTTTGAACTCAGAAAATGTAAGTCTTCTGCATATATTCTTCTCTTTCAAGATTGGTTTGCCTGGTCTAGACTATTAGCACTGATCATATAAATTTAAGAATGAGTCTATTAATTTCTATATCAAAGTTGCAGTAATGTGTTAGGATTTCATTGTATCTATAGATCAACTTAGGGCAAATTGATACCTTTAAAAGTTTGAGTCTTTCTACACATGATCATCACATATAACTTCAACGATTTAGGCTCTCTTTAATATCCCTCAGCAATATTTTGTGACTTTCCTGTATATAAAAAGATGTTATCTTGCATGTATTTTGTTCCTTATATCTGTTGCTTATACTCTTGTAAAGGTTTCACATTTTTTTTGTTTTCAAAATAATTTTGCTTGGAAATAAAATTTGTGTATATTGGCCTTGTGTCATTTAACCTTGTTAATTTCACTTATTAGTTCCTTTGTAAAAAATGTTATTAGGAAATTTTAGGATTCTTCCATATACACAGTCATACCATCGGCAAATAAAGATAATTTTATTTTTTTGTATACCGTTTTATCTCTTTTTTCCCCTTTAACTGTACTCACTAGAATCTCTAATATGATGTTGAATATAAGTGCATTAGTCTAGTGAATCATATTGACTGATTTTCAAATATTAAAATAGCCTTACATTCCTGTGATAAAACTGACTTGGTCATAATGTATGTTCCTTGTATAGAATGCTGGTTGGATGTGCTAATATTTTGTTAAGGTTTACCAGTGTTAATGAATAATATTAGCATTTTTCTTGTAATGTGTTTGGCGGAATTTGAAAATATCCCCACCACTGTATGTTCTGAAAATGTTTGTATAAGAGTTGTAATACGTTTTTATTCTTAAAAAATAACAGAATTGACTAGGAAAGGAATTTTGTCTTGGAGTTTTTTCTTTTCTTTTTCTTTTCTTTGCTGGCAATATTTTAAATTGTTATTACATATCATTTAGTCAACACATGGTAATACAAGTTTTCTATTTCTTCTTATGCAATTTTTGTTAATTTGTGTCTTTCAAGAAATTTGTCCATTTTATCTAGGTTGTTGAATTAACGGGCATAACTTTTTCACAATAGTTCCTTATCATTTCAATATCTATAGATTCTCTAGTGATGTCCTACTTTTCATTTCTGTTATTGGTAATTTGTGAGTCTTTTTCTACTTTTTCCTTCATCAGTGTAGCTAGATTTTTATTAATTTAATGATTCTTTTAAAGAAAGTGCTTTTGGTTTCATTGATTTTTCCCAAATTTTTCCTCTTTTCTATTTTATTGATTTCTAATGTTATGTTTATTTTTCCTCTCTTTTACTAAATGTAAATTTAATTTGTTCTTATTCAAACTGTTTAAGGTAAAAATTTAGACCATACAATTTTAGATTATTCTTTTTTAATATATATAATCATTGAGAGGTATGAAGTTTCCTATAAGCACTGTTAGGGCTACATCCACGAATTTTAATGTCTTATATTCAAAACCATTAAGTTAAAAGTACTTTCTAATTTCCCCTGTTATTTCTTTGATACATAGGTTATTTAAAAGTATTTTGTTCAGTTTCTAAATATTTGGGGCTTTTCTAAGATATTACTGATTTCTAATTTAATTCTCTTGTGAAGAATAAATTCTTAAAAAGATTTCAGTCCTTTTAAATTTATTGATTGAAACTTGTTTTATGGTCCAGTATATGAACTCTCCTAGTTAATGTTCCATGTACACTTGAGAAAAATGTGTATCCCACTGTTGTTGGATGTAAAGATTAATGTCAATTAGATCACCTTGGTGGAGAGCCTTATTCAAATTTCCTTGCTTATTTTTCTGTAATTAGTTTATCAAATATTGAGAAAAGTTGAAATGATTTAGTCAAAATTGTAGATTTATCTATTTTTTTCCTGTTAGCTTTGTTTTATGTATAATGACCCTACATTATTAGGTGTACACACATTCAGTATTGCTTTACCCTCTTAAAAACTGTCCATTTAGTCATTATAGAACAACTCCAGGAATCCCTGGTAAGGTCTAGAGTAATTCTACATGATGATTAATTTAGTTTCACTCCTGATGTATGGCCCTTTTGGCATCTCTGCAAAATGCCATGTGTGTTTCATGAGGTTCCTCCAATCTGGTTAGTTAAATTCAACACTTTCCCAACGCTATGAGAGTTCTGGATGCTTTCCATCTTATGGCTCTGTGGTAGTTGTATTTCCTTAATAGTTATTCTTTGCCTGGTCTTGTGGAGTCATTCTATGTATGGTAATTTAGTATTCAGCCAAAGAATCAAGGTGATCCTTGCAGATCTTTGGAGCTTTTTCTCTGAGTAGCTTTCTCTTGGTCAGTACTCTGCCTTCCAAATACCAGTTCTCTAAGCCTTGCTAAACTCCAATCTCTGTGTATTCAATTAGCATGATTATGAAGCCATGCTTATGCCACTTCTCCTTGTGCCAGGGTCCAGTAATTAACTCCATTCAGAAAGACAGGGCATTAATAGGGCTCATTTGGTTTTTGTTTTTTTCTCTGCAGTTCACAATTCTTTGCTGCCTACTCTAAAATGAATAGAAACAGTCGTTTCATAAAACTTTTCCAGTTTTATAGTTGACTATGGCTGGATAGCAATTTGAGTATCATTACTTCATCATGGTTGAAAGTGGAACCCCTATTCAATTTTGAAATATTATTATTTATATTTCCTAGGTTAAAATAAACATATCTTCTCATAAATTTTATCCATTACTTCTCATTTTCCCTTTTGGCATAAAATAGATTTCTCCTATACTTCTCTTACTTACATTATTGAAAACATTGCATTATATTACTTTACTTTACATTTTCACAAACAACACTGAAGTATGAAATAGTTTTGCTTCTATTAGTCATGTCAGCCAAGTACTGAAGTTACCCATTTGTGTTCATCATTATACTCTAACATGGGTTCAGTTAACACTTTTTTACAAAGAATTTCAGAAGCCCTATTCATTTTGCTCTTAGTATTTTTAACTCTGTTCTCAACTATTTATAACACTTTTGGTCCTTTATTTATAGTTTGTTTTATTATTTTACTGAACAGTAACATATGTCCATTAAATGAGAACTAAGAATTACCAAAATAGAGATAACTCACAATCCATATAACCTTTTCTCTATCTTTTTAATTGGCATAATTTTTAATGCTTTGTTTAGTCATATTTTATAAGATTTTCAAAGTAGACAGTAAATGTTGACTAAGAGAAGATTTTTCCAGAAGAAATTTCTATCTCAAATTACAATATTGCCATAATGAGAAACATCAATACATAACAAAATTTCTTCTTTTTAAATTTCAACCAAATGCCATTTAGAAATAGAGCACTGACCCCCTCTACATTTTTAAAGAATTCTTGATGTGGCCAATTATATCAGGTGTGATTTCCCTAAGTGGTGATTTTCTTCAGAATATTTGTGACAAGCTGGAGCATGCCGTTCTTTCAAATAGTAACTTTTCCATGCCTTACGTATTTACTATGATTCACATCTCCACTGCATAGGTTATACCTTTGAAAGTATAAATATTTTAAGGTAACCTCATTCATAAAAATTCCAGTGACTTACATAATGACACAAAAAATAATTAACATTTATTAAGAATTACTTTATATTTTATGTTAAGCATTTTACATACACCACGAATTTAAGTCAACATTCTCACTATTTCTTCATTGCTTTCTTCCTCCTTCTTGGGTGAGTTGAAAATCTTGCTTAAGGATATCTTATCTTCTATCCTATCATAATATTTAGTAATGTAAACATCTACATTATGGACATAACTAAAAACCTGGTCTTACTTCCTGCATCTGTTCCATTTCATGGACTTTGAATATTCACCAGTATTTCAGCATTTTGGATCTCAGTAACCTTAAGATCTATACAACTTCAAATTTTTTTTCAAAATTAGACCCTGTAGTAAGACCCTGTTAAGGGCATCGACTCTCTCTCTTTCTCTTTCTGTACACACACACCCACGCACACTTTGAATATCTACAATATAGCATCTTTTGACATACTGCAATAGCCGAAAGGATACATTGAGAAGATGCTGAATTTCCTTTGAGAGTATTGTTTGGTTTTGAATAAAATGGAACATTGATTTGAGAAGTCCAGAAGAAAATTAGAGTTATGGATCTGAAGCTTCAGAAGACGACTAAAGCTATACATATGTATTTGGATTAATCTATTTGCAAGAAAACTTAAGATTCTGATTTAAGTTTTCCATTTTCTTGAAGGTGTAGTTTCTTTACTGACATCAATACAATCATTGTTATTCTGAGTTCCTGTGATAGGTTAAGAGCTGTACAAGTAATAAATATGTGATGGTGGGGTGGGTTATATTTGGGATTATTTTGTACCAAACATGATGCTTATCATGCATTATACCTCATTTAATCATAAATAGAATTTTGGCTTCTGTAAATCTAAAAATAACACCACATAAGATAATTATAATGCTTTTCAATTGATCACAGCTAGAATGTTAAATGTATTTACCTGAATCCTTATACATTTATGTTTTATTTACATTAAATTACATGTCAGAAACATTGTAATTTTATTTCTCCAGTAACAACTCCTTCATTGAGATTTACATTGTGTGACTCAATCTTCAAATTACTATCTTTCTCTGTTCCTAGAGATTATTCTTAAGGGATTTAGATCCTTTATAACTGGAGTTTAACTTACTATGTAATTTTAAAAGCTCTGATATGTTTTCTGAGGCATGAGCTGAAGTATTATACAAGTTAATATTTTTTTCCTCTGCATAAACTGTTGAATTTATACCAAAAATACACATTTATTGACAAATACCTCTATACAATAGGATAAAAATGTGAACTTCTATCTAACATTCCACTCAAAAGATGGAGACTCCAATTAGCTTAAGTAAAGGGATTTTTACCATACCACTCTCCTGAGAGGGAAGACACTAGTAGAAAATAAGTTTTAAAGATGTTTACTTTACTATCATGAAGTTACACTTGCAGCTACTTTGTGAATACAATGAATATTTATTGAAAATCAATGTTAGGTGCAGTATTTATCTGAATCTGTATCTTTTGATTGCATTTTTTTGGAAAATTTTTCTTTCTTAAAAAAGCTGCTGAATGGTGGGACTGTTTTCATTCTTCATTATATCTACTAATAAGGACCTAGTAATCAAGAATACCATATAGATGACATAGGCAAAGGTAAGCCCTTATCAAAGGTTATGAAGACCTTGCTCTATTAATGGAAATACTAGAATTTTCTAAACTAGGAAGCTAATCATGGATATCGTATTTTCTTTCTATAAGCATTGGGAAGCATTTGTAATAGGAGTTGAAAATATATTTTTTTTCAACAATGCTAAGTTTATGCTGTATCAGAATGATTTGCTTATGGGAGATGTAGATATTTATTTATGAGTAGAATATTGTAGTGATCCAAAAGATTCCACCCCTCTTCTTCCCTTTACCCATGGCAAAGACCTTTTAATTTCTAACTTAAGAGAAGCTTAAAGGATCTTAACACTGATTTAAATGTTCATTAAGTTATAGCACAATCCCCTTTCTTGGCATTCATGGTGGAATTTTAGAAAGAGATAGTAAATTTAAAAAGGGGGTGGGGAGTAACAACCAGACCTAAACTAATTTTGCCCAATTTAAATGTGTACTTATAATTAGCTCTGCAAGGTATCTGCCCCAAACTGTTACTAATTTAACTTTGAGCAGATAAATAAGGAAAGCATTTTCCTTTCAGTTTTATCTCTGCTGAGTTTGTGTTCATTGACATAGTAGTTAGTGGCATGTCTAGCAACAAGACAATCCCTGGGAGTTGAGTGCAGGAAGCCAAGAGGAGCCGACATGAAGGTTGTTGCTTTCTTCTTTCCAGGTAAGGATCTCTGGAAGCTCATCCCTGGGGTTCTCCTTAGCCAGCTTCTCCTCTTAACTCTCTCTACCCCCTCATCCAGCATAGGACAACAGTGACACATTAATGGCTCACTGCTGGGAACACCATGGTGTGCATGATGGTATTCAGAAATCCTTATCCTCACATGCTTTTGCTGTGTAGTTCATTTTTTAACAAAGGACTAGAAACGAAAATGTGGATGTCAGTGAAAGAGAAGAGCAGGGGGTAAAAGACCACTTTGTAGCAAATGAATTACATTCAAAGTCAATTTTTAACTAATTTTTCCTGTGGCTATTAAAAGAGCTAGTGTTACACAGAGTCACAAACCAGTCCACAGAAAATGAGTATCAGTGAGAGATCCACTTCTGGGCATAAAGCATCCTCTTTAGAGAAAATCATTCTTGAAGTCCGTATATTAAGTTTGTTCTCACTATTCTGAGGCAGGTTTAAAAAATATAGCAGAAAAGAAAGAAAAATGTTGGATTTACCCATTTTAAAGAGACCATAAATTGGCCTCCCGCAGATGACAAAGTACTCAGTAGGAGAAAACAAACAAACAAAAAAACCACAAAGAAACCCTTCACAGCCAACAATAGAGATTGCTTCAGTTCAATTTCCTCTCATACACAGGATCTTGCTTTGTATTTTAGTCCCATAAAACACTTATTATGAGAAAATTCAGGAATATTATCAAACAACTAAAAAATAAAAGCCTAATGCACATGGGCACAAAACATTTTTTATAGCTTCTTTGACCTATTAGCTAGCTGTAATACAAATTTTTCTGTTTACTCCTTTATTTGTTCAATCATTCCTTCTTCCCCCCTTCCTTCTTCCCTTCCTCTCTCTCTCCCTTCTTCTTTCCTTCCTCCCTTCCTTCTCTTTTCCTTTCTTCCTTTATGAAAGGCCCTATTCCAAGCTGTGGGAAGTATTGGAAAGCTAAATTTCATTTCCTTAAAGAACCTATACTAATAATTTCACTTATTAGCCTTTACCTTTAATGTGGGGTCTTACATCCTTAATTCTGTTGCAATGTACAGTGACAACATCTATTTTAATTGTTCCAGAAAGGAGAGTCTCAGAAAAGTGCCTTTAATGCCACAGTTATCTAGTCTGTGTATTAGTTGCTTTGTAGAAACTTCTTGGAGGTGACCTCTTCAAGATATGCACATCTTGCCATCAACAATCCATAGGAGAGTTTGAAATGGGGTGTGAGAACTTGCAACATTTTACTCGGTGTCTTGGGAGACACCATTATCATGACCCCTTAAATTCACTGTCTTTGTAGACAACTTGCTATGGGAAAGGGGGACTTTGGAGTTAACTCAGCAGCTTCTGCAAATGAATGTTCCATGAGAGTATTACTGCAAACCCCAAGAGGGGACATTAGTCTAGCTCTTCATTAGAAGGGGTGAGAAAAAGCTGTCCTTTGTGTTCCTGGATAGGCAGACTTTATTCCAGTAGGAGTTTCTCTCTGGAATTCAATTCTCTGAAATTCCTAGTGCTCCCAAAGTCAGACTTGTCTTTAATGGAAATGGGATAAGGGGAATCTGAAAAATGTCAAGTGCAGAGTTTTATTTTTCAAGGAGACTGTGGGTTTACAAATTGGGAGGAAAAAAAAAAAAAAAGAAACAACAATTCCTTTAAGCAGAATGAAATGCAATTGTAAAAGTCCAACACATTGCAATTTGACAATGTACACTAACTGATAATGCCACCCACTTGACTCATTTACCAATTTAAGGTTATTTTGTAATCTGCCCGTGAGCTTCCCAACATAATAGAAGAACTCTGTGTGAAAGTGTGTGTGTGTGTATGCATGGGTGTGTGTACTGCTTTACAACAGCAAATAACTTCCCACAATGCTTAAGAAAATATAACTAACAACTCCTTCCTTCACTGTTCCCTTACATAACAATGATATTTGTGTAGAGGTAATTTTTTTTCAAAGTTAAATTTTAGTGCAATATGTGGGTAAACAAAATGCAACTGAAATTTCAAAAGCCTGTAAATAATGTTTAAGAAAATAATTGAGAACAGAGGGGAAATATGGATGAAATTGCTGGAAGTATTTAAATTTTAATAGAATGAAAATGGAACCTGAGTAGAAAAAACTCAATATTTGATAATAAAAGTATTAAAATTGACAAAACCTGATTTACTAATCTATCTGTTCCTAAGTTTAAAGTGAATACCTACAGAGGGCCTTCCCTGGTGGTCCAGTGGTTAAGACTTTGCCTTCCAATGCAGGAGAGTACAGGTTCTATCCCTGGTCGGGGAGCTAAGATCCCACATGCCTCATGGCCAGAAAATCAAAAAACATAACACAGAAGCAATAGTGTAACAAATTCAATAAAGACTTTAAAAAAATGGTCCATATCCAAAAAAAAAACTTAAAAAAAAATAAAATGAAGTCAATACCTGCAGAAACTAATATAAAACAATTTTGTCTTTTTCTACCACTCCAAAATATGCTCTTAAGAGTGAATCACAAATGCAGAATGGCTCCCCTTTACTAAACTTTTGTTTCTTACATTTTAGAATTTTGAAAATATCTAATTTATTAGACATGTTCTATATGTACTAATTAGAGAAAAAGATTTTGATTGGGTCTTCTGTCTATACCTAAGGTGGATATTGTAATGAGTGCTAAACTCAAATCAATCATATCATTGTGATTTTTTTTTTTACAATACTCGTAAAAGTAGAAAAATTAATAAAGCACAGCATTAAAAAAAAATTCCAGTAGCGGTCTTTGTCAGAAAAATAATTACAAATTATCTACTCATCATGCTAGACTTAGCGCTTTACAAAAAGCTCTGTATAAATTCTATGCTCTAGGAATTTAAAAGTGAAGAGATGAATTGCCATATTAATTTGGTACTTTTTGTATACCAATGAATATTTTTAGAACTTTATAGAACATATGGCTTGTGGCTTGAAAAGAAAATAAAGAGCTTTTATAAGGTCTATGAAAGGTGACCTCCCGGCTCTGTTTGAACAATTCTAAGAGTGGGGAATTCATTGCAACATGAGGGAAACTGATCCTTCGAAGAAAGGCTGAGAAGTCTCTCTCCTCTTTTAACCAATGGGCCAAAGATTATTTTCTAAAGCAATCATGACAGATTTCCCATAGCTTCTTAGCCCTTAGATTATTTGAAGCCATTTGTCCTAGTTTGCTCCCTTAAATTTCCAAAGAGGTCCTGTAATCTAAATAAATCTTTAGTTTTTACATTTCTTTTTATATTATGGTAGTTATTAGTTTCCAAGCCTTATAGCCCATTAGTTTCAATAAGCTAAGAGCTTGCTCTTTGATCATTTCCCACCATGTAACTTATTAGCACTTCTAGAAATCTCTATGCTTCTCTATTCTACATTCTCTCTCTCCACTGCTCACCCTTTTCTCTCCCCTTTGGCCTCTGTCATATTTTTTTTAGGCCTGGTCTCCATGGGATTAGAAGCTTGGGTGTTACTGTTTCTTCCCTTCTTTGGCTCAACTTCACCTCTAAACAATATTTTTGGCCCCTCTTGCCATGTCTTCCACACATATCCATAGTCTTAAAATAGTCCCACTCCAGTTGCACACCAACCTGGTTATAGGTATCTGACCCAAATCAGAGGTCAGACATGCCGGCTTTCTCAGAGAGATTTCTGAATAATTATTTCATGAGTTCCACGTCCTAGGGGTTTCACTTTGCCTGTCTCTGGGCCTTAACAGAATGGTGGCTTAGGTATGCTGAGATTTCATATCTGTGGCAAACTACGGCCAATTCAAGCACAGTGAAGAGGCTTTATTGCTGAGCTGGTGAGTATACCTCTTGACTGCTCTTGACATTCTTCTTAGCCTCATACTTTGGCTTCTCACAGAGCTTTCCAGTTAAAAATTCATTTCCAGGTTCTTGGAGGGTTCATGCATAAAACATTTCCCCCTAAGAGTTGGGGATCTAATTCAATGCAGTGTTCAAAGTGGAGGGGATGCTCCAACCACTGGTGTTATTGTAGCTGCTAAACCTAGAAAACTTCACCAGTGCTGGAGATTCTCCTTCTTCCTTAAGAGATGACTATACTATGACACAGTAAACTATAGGTTTTCAGGGAGCCAATTTGTGCCAACTTCTTGGGTGGATAATGTCTTTCTTTTAGCTAAGTAGGTTGGACTATTGCTACAAGGTTATTGGAACACCCATTCTAGCAGCATTGAGGTCTATTTCTGTGACCCTACTCAGATCGGAATGAACATAAATATTATACTTAGGATATGACAGAGGGCAAAGTTATTGACCCATACAGGAACGAGAATACAATGACTGATATCTGTATTTTTGTTTCAAGAAGTCTTTAAATGAACCCTACACAATAAAGTTTTGTGAGTCCCTGTAATTCCTAACTTTTCTAAGCAGATGTCTTAGCTCCAGATAAAGGCTACTGATAAGATCATATCTTTTTGAGATTTCAACTGATGACTAATATTTATACTCAGTGCATGAATAGCTTACCTCAACGGGGATATCTAATGGCCCTTTTCCTCTAACTCACTATAATACCTAATGGAGCTTTGATTTGGGGTCATACTCTCAGACTGAAGTTATTAGAGACTTAGTACAATTGGTGGCTTTAAGGATCAAGCTGTGGTATGTTGGATCCAAATTTCCACCAGACCTAAGACTGAGCCCAGATGGAGGAGCACTGCTGATGGATTGTCACAGGTGGAGGTAGGGGTTTATGTCCATGGCTCTCATCCCATCCAACTACATATGGTAGAATAAATTGAGAGGCATGTCATTTATTTCCCATTGTGCTGGCCTCTTCTAGCTGGAAGTGCACTAATTCTGATCTCACTTCCCTTCACATCTATAAGTTTAGACTCTTATTTGATTTTTTTTTAGTAGCCACTTAACACTGTGGGATTATATTGAACTTGTGGAAAACTAAACTATCAGTACTCGTTTGTGTAATTTTCTGTTAATCCAGGTCTTCACACATCCTGTACTTGTCAAATCATTTTTCTTTCTTAAGTAAAAAATTTGTACATGTATCATTGGTCTAGAAGAAGGAGATATTTGGAAACTGGACTCAATCACGTATAAGCTATCCCTTCCATATCTGCCTTTTTTTACATTTTGTTAGCTATGGTCATTTCCCTTTACATTTAATTTATTCTTTTACCAATAAAATCTGTTTTTCCCATGTTTCAGACTTACATAAAAGATAGTACTTGAGACTAATTTGAGAAGAAATCCTCAATTGCATTCCTTGTGATAAAAAAGATTAACATGAGGATATTTTGGCAATGCCCTTCAAGTCAAGATGAATTTTGACGTAAAGTGTCAAAACCAATTCTACATAGCCCTGTTCCAACGTGGGCAAAGGCTGAGGGAAAATGGTGCGGCAAAACTTTCTTGGCTTTGGGAATTCCCTGACGGTCCAGTGGTTAAGACTTCACCTTCCAATGCAGAGGGTGTGGGTTTGATCCCTGGTCGGGGAGCTAGGTAGGATCCCACATGCCTTGGGGTCAAAAAACCAAAACATAAAACCGAATCAATATTGTAACAAATTCAATAAAGACTTTAAAAATGGTCCACATCAAAATAAACCTTTAAAATATTTTTTAAAAAGTTTCTTGGCTTTGTTTTTCCTCAAATGCATATTTATTTAATACCAGTATTACCAACAAAATATCTACACTCAATACCTCCATTGTGACACCTTAAATAGAGACACTCCTATCAAAGGAAACATTACTGAAATATTTTTGACTATCCATCTGAATGCAGTGAGGAGAAAAATTGAACAATTATATCAATGAGAATCTCCAGTAAGCACAATTCTGCCTGGAAAAGACTATAGTTTTCAGTCACGGGACTTTGGGGTCAGAGCAATGCTAAACATTTGATCATTTTGATCATTTTCCTGTATGGACCTAAGCAGAACAGTTTTATGAAATGGCAATAATGTATTTCTTCAAGATATTTTACTTAAAATATATTCAAGATGACAAGGATTGTGCAGTAGAACTCTCACTGACAATTGCTAGCACACAGATGATTTCTTAGGAAAAGGTAATATACTTTAAGTACACTAAAAGTACTTTCAAAACTGCTAGCACCTCATGGGAAAACTTTGAAGAGTGTATTCAGATAATTCAATTTAGCCTCTGTTCTGTTGTTTTATTTTTCTTATTCGTTATTGATAGGGACAATGCTCTAATTTTCAATTATTCTAAAAGTCTCATATATGTTTTGTAACTCCTTCCTTTTATTTTATAAACATCAAAAATTTTCAACTCTATACTGTCCTAAAATTAAATTTATCTACATCTATTGCAATCAATTTCTAAATAACAATGGGAATTAAGTTACATTTTGCATTATATTTTTCACAATTTCACTTACAACACCTGTGTTTTCTTTCAGGTTTTTGTTTGTTTTTGCTTTTTTTTGGTTTAGCATTTTTCTCAAGACTGTTAATGCCTGCAAGATGGAAATTATCTCATCAATACCTAACTAATTTTTTACTGATTCACTCTTCATGTTACCCCTCAAATTCTATTTAAATAAGATTTGAATATGTGGACAATACTGTTATAGATTACCTTTTCTCTGGACAATGTTAAAGAACTTAGATACTGCTGTTTATTTCTCATTAGAGAACAGAACCTTACTTTGGGGGCATTATAACATATGCCCTGGGAAATTTTCCAAGCTGCTTTGCTAAATACTTTCAAGTTCATTTGATCTGCAAAAAACTTTATCTACTAAAAATTTTATTAATGTGTGCACAATCACTAGAATTGCCTTAGCCATTTTATTCATTCCTACCATCTTTATTATCTTTCACTCTACTAAAGAAATGACAAATATGATTCATCTTTTAGCAAATATTCTCAGATTTTGGTCATAGACATAGCTTGTCATGAAAAACAAGTAAAGGGATTGAAGTTCCTTTTTAATACACTACCTGATTTATCATTTCTTTAAGCCTTGGGCATATGGATCAGTTCTATTTTCGTGAATTCATTGGGTTGTCAAAAGTTAAGGGCAATGACTTGACAAATCATCTTCAGGAGAAGATGAGTCTAAGAAACATATTTGCTTTCATGACTTCACATAGTTAAAATAAAGGAAGAGAGATGCATAGTTTATGGCCTGTTATAGCAGTAAATGTGTTTGTGAAAGCTATATCTCAAACTACTTTTTTCCCTGTATGGCATACATTTAAATACTAAAACCCAATTTTCCTGTATTTCTAATTTTAGGTATACGGAGTTAGATGGGCATAGTAGTCACCAATACCATGTTCTATTACATAATTACCTACCCAATGCCAAACATCTAATCTTATCTCTGGGATAAATTAGATTCTAAAATACTATGCCAAATAGTTTTTAGAATTCCAGACTCTTGGAGAGCACATACGTTTATTTATTTATTTATTTATACAACTTTTATTGAACACCTTCCATGAACAAAGTACTTTACTGGACATAAGGAACATTAAAATGAAGATGAAACTTCATTTAACTGCTCTCAAGGAACACTTCCTAGTAGGAGAGACCACTTGTGTAGTGGATAAAATAATAGTAAAAGTTACCATAATTATTTTATTCTATGTGTGTGTTCATGAACTCAGATACAAATACTTTCATTTTATTTGTTTAAAGTATTTGTTGATTACAGTGAAGCCCCATTCCAGCAAGATGGTGGAAACTTAATCTCATTTAGAACTAGGGCCCCCAACTCCTTTTTCAGGGTTTCATCTCTGTTCTGAGAGGATTTATGTAGTAGGAAAATGCTTTTAGGAGTGGAGGTAGGAAAGCCTTTTAATCTTCCATCATGCCTTTCTACTTGAGAAAACCTGCAATATGTATCTAAAAAATTATTCCAGCCAACAATAATATATCACATTTGGAAACCTCTCATGATCTTCTTGTCCAAAGCAGCAGTTGCTTTCTAAATGTCCTGCTTTGGGAATGGCATCTTCTCACCTAACAGCAACATGATACTAAGTGATGTAGATTATACCAGTTTAATTTATTTTAAATTTTGTTCAAAACTGCCTCTCTCCCTCCATCTATATACTGGAAATTTGCATCTAGAATTATCATTATTATTATCAGTGGTAGCAGTAGTAGTAGAAGTGAAAGTAATGAAAAACTAGCTGACATTGTTGAATCCCATTAATTTGGTGCATTGCCTATATTGGCTCTGCTAATGTGTCAGGCTTTCAGTCATCTCCTGAGAGACCCTTGCCAAGGTTGATTCTTAAACTTAAGGGACTATCATCCCATTTTGCCTCACTAATGCCTACTCAGCCTTCATGTTTCAGAGTAGATACAATTCTCTAAGAAGCCTTTCTTGACTCCTTCAAGACTGAAGTAAGTCTACTTTCTATGTGATCTTCCTGTACTTTGTACCAACCACTATCACATAACATATCATACTGAAATAAAATTATCTGTCATCTCAACTAGACAATAAGCTCTTTGAAGGGACACACTTTTTTCCTGCTCTTTTTTTCCCTCCAGTGCTTGGCACAAAGGCTGGGATAAGGATTGAGTAACAGTATGGACATGTTTTCCCCTTTCCAAGGACAACTGCATATTTTTCTATCAATTACAGCTTAAATTTTAATTAAATGATATGATCCATTTAGTGGCCTTCAGTATTTCATGGTACCAATGAATGGTCTCACATAGAGTCCCTATGAGCTCTTGGAGGCTCTACTTAGGTTCACCTTAGCTGTGACCTGGTCATGTGAGGCCAAAAGATGCCCTAAAGTGAGGGAGCTGATCTGTTTATTCTTAAGAGGATTTGCAAACTTAGCAGCCATGCAAGTAATGCCACAGCTGTCTTCCCAAATACCACTACAAAGTGTATATTACCACACAATGACGTCAGATCCCTCATGTCATGTGAAGCCATGAGGGCAGTGACCTGGGACCCCTGATCAAGCAGAGCCCCAACGTACAGAGATTAAATACTGTGCTTGGGAGGACTGCCCCTTACCTACTCTCAGCCATGGGAGGGTCCATACTCCCATGTCAGATAGCTCTATTCTGACACTCACAGCCTCTTCCTCTGTAGCTGATGACGTGTGGATTAAGAAGAAGGCAATTATGTCCACACATCCTAACAAACAGACCCCCTTTCAGGTAGCATCTGAAGTACTTTAAGTAACCTCAAGGGCTTAAAACAGTCAGGCCTCAGTGCACAAGGCCACTTAAAGCTCTGGAAATCTATCTGTTACTTTGCTAATTTCCTTCTCTCCCCTTCTGCCCAAACATTCTCATTGTGCACTCTGTAACCAAAAGAGGCCATAGGTGTCAACTACCTCTCAAATTTTCTCCACCTTGTCTTACCTAAATTTTGGCTTTCTCCTAAGGACAATAATTTCTTTATGATCTTCTCTAGGGGTGTTATTCATTTTCTTAGAATTGAAAGGAAGATGATATCAAGTGCAATGCAGGTTCCAGATCATTCTTCTGTGACTGTCTTTTTAAAATAAAGATACACAATAACACTGCTTTGACATTCATGTTCTCTCTAGTAGACCTCCTGCTTCCTGTCACCCACCCACTTTCTGGATTTTCCACCCAAAGTGCACTTTGTCAACTGGCATCCTGTCTTCCTCTACACCTTAGGACGTGTTGTCACACCAGGTGATTCTGATCTCCTGATCAACGGCCTGACATAAATGAACTGATCAATGCTATAATTTTATATTTCAAAGCTGTTAAATTTTACTGCTAGTTCTCTATCTGAGAGAAATGACATCTAATAACTAGCAATGTCCAGCTGCTGTATATTATCAAATAACCCAGAAGTAAAACAAAATTGCTGACCACTTAAAATCCAATGTCCTATGGTGAAAATGTATTCCTTTAAAGAAAATGAGTTAACACTTCCATGGCACTGGTGTTTCAGACTGTATCTGTCTGTATTCCTTTATAGGTTTGATTAGTAAGAACAACTTCCAAAACTCCAAGTATTTTGTTATATACTTGGTCTTCAGTTAGTTCAAGATATTTTGTTGACTATAGATACATTATCATCTTTTGGTTGAAAAATTTAGCTTTCCACCTAGAATGCTAACTGAAAGATAGATGAGCAAAAATAGCCTTTAATTATTATTTCTTGCAAAATAAAATTTACACACACACATTTCATTATTTATTTAATGCATATAAGAGTTACATAAAGGTCTAGACATTTGCTACTGTAGGGAAGGAAAATTTTTTCTTCTCCACTTCTTTGCTCTTTGGCTAGTCTAATAATTAACATAGGACAGACTAACAGAAGAAAACCAAATTTGACTATGTACATACAAGGGCCCCATAAGAATATGAGACCGAGAGGCAGTCAGGTAATTGAGGCTTATATTCTATTCTCAGCTAAGGAAAAGTGGGTAGATGTCTGGGACTTCAAAGGGAAGGAAGACAAGTCACAGGAAGATGGGAAGAGCAAGCGGTTGGTAAACAAAGGTTTGCCATGCCATGCAGAGACAATGGGACACAGAGAAGACTTTGATCTCCAGGCCCATCTGAGCTCCCCAACAGCTTAGCACACCTAGCCCCTACTCTCTGTAGTTATCTCTGGTGATGGTTCTCTTCCTGGACCAGGCCTTCCATCTAAGTTCTTTTAGGCAGTTAAGGGAGAGGTAAAAGTTTTTCTTGAGTCTGCTGGGTCTTGCCTGCCTCCAGCTAAAAATAGTCTACATGTCAAAGTGACACATTTTGGGGAGACTTGTTTTGAACTCCTTTACTACTGAGAATGAACCATGCATTTTTGATCATTTCTATTAATTACCATGATTGACTTAACATACTCTGGATCATCAGGCAACTAGTATTTGGTATCTTAAAATAAAGTACTGAAGTTTTGAGCAAGGATTTTAAATTATAAAGGGAGTCAGGATATTTCCCAAACTTCAGATTTATAATATAGTGAGGAGATAGTCAATGATCAAACCATATTCTAATTTCATCTCAGAGTTGAGATAACATATGTGGATTAATATTTATTTTTCTTCTTACCAGCTATTTTGATGTGTCACTCCTCTAAATTAGAAGACATTTTCAAACTGAACAAATAATAGACTGAAAGGATTTTAAAAGAAGGATATTGATTTTAGAAGATGATATTTAAAATTAGAAAAATAATAAAACCATTTTAAAATACTCAAAACAAAGTAGGGAACTCATATTAAAATTGCAGGGCTAACTTCTTCATAGTATTCTTACTTAAGGTATACTGAACTTGTATTTTTGACATGATTTTCACAGAGCTAAATTTAGTCTTGAATATTTTTGTTTAGGAATATCATGCATTCATTTCAGCAAATTATGTAAACCTTTAAATAAAAATTCACATGACATAACTATTTGTATATCTACTTATATGCACTGTTTTTACCTCTTGTTCTTAATCTCTCATTCCAAAACACATACACACACACACTCACAGTAATTGAAAACACTGGAAAACTTATATTGAACAACAGAAAATTAAAGTTATATACTTTCTAGCATACTTAGGATAAACATAGTATTTAAAAATAAGAAATTAAATAAAATTCTATTTGCCATACAATGTAAAAAGTACAAATGTCAAAGCTTTAGAGAAGGTTTCTGGTGAAAACAATCATAACAAAAGAGTATTTGAATCACAATATGTAAAAAAAAGTAAAACCAGAGACTTAATCTCTGTCTTCACAAACACTGGCTGATGCTAACACAATTGCAGAAACCATGTATTTAAAGCTACATTTTATAAAACCTCACTGGCAAAAATCAATAGAAAGCTTTAGTGGGTAGAATGTGTGTAACAGTAACAAGTAGAAAGGTTAGTGTAGAAGTTAATGGTTCTATCAGGAATAAAACAGAGTTAAAATGTGAAGGAACGGTCTACCACAAGTGGTTCATTAACCTTTTAGAACCCCAGTGTATCCTTGCTCTAAAGATTACAACAAACCCGACTCAGACTTTCCTAGCTTTTGCTAATACTCCAACCCAGCACAGTGCTGTGTATATTTCTTATGACAGAATTATTTTCAATACAATTATATGTTACTGCTAAAAACTAAAACAGTAGGACTAGATTGCAGCACACACCATAGAGTTTTGGGTTTTTTTGTTTTTTTGTTTTCCTTTCAGGTCTCCTTTTTGCATCTGATACCATTTCAGACACAGTCATGTTTTTAATGGATAGCTGTACTTATCTCAGAATTCTGTTCATTTTCAGCTTATTCCTCACATTGATTAAATATTGGGAAGGGTGAGGAAGTTTTTGGACCCTATTTGCATCATTCAGAGAAATAAAATACTATCGTTATCTTCTTTTGGAATACAAATATATTCTATGACCTCTGAATCATCTGGCCAAAGTGTTTTGGAGAAGGATGAGGATTTGGCTTGCACTGTAATAATTCAGAGGTATAATTATGGTTAAAAAAAAAAAAAAGCCATAGTTAGACACACATTGGCATTGACAATGACTTAACGTCTTTGGATAAAACTTGGTCACAGTGTTGTCCCCCTATTTTCTGTAATTGCCTTTGATTATTTTTCTATCTTAACAAAAGAATTGAAGAAAATCCGCATCCCAAACTTCCCTCCTCACATGGTACCCTTCCTGCTTCCCTTCTCCTCCCTGGTCTCTCAAACCTTTCTTGTTTTCCTTTCAGCAAATTTCAGGGTAGAAGTTTAAATGAGCAGCTGCCACAGCAGGCACTGCCAATGTTCTCTGGCCAGCCAACCAACAGGGGGTACTCTTGTATAGGATGGCTGGCTCCTCCTTGGAGAGAACTAACCTCTGTGACAAATTCTGAGTCCACCAGCTTGAAGCTGGAAATCCCAGATCTTACTTTCCTTCCAAATTTTCCAGTTGGTAATCTTTCCTGCTGGGCTGATTCCTTTCAAATTTCCATATAATCCAAAAATGAAGTTATTTTTATTTCTTCCTATATTTTTTTTTTCAAAGAGGGGGAGAATTCAGTTCAAAATTAGGGGAGGAGCAGTTTTTGGATTCTATCCCCTACATGAAATCTGTTGTAAATATGTTCTGCCAAAATCCTCAACAGTAATGTGCCAGTGTTGTAAAAGGGTTAGTTCTCTGCATTTTTTTTCCTTTAAGTTCAAATTCTCTGTCATTCTATCACATTTAGTTCTTGAAAACCCTTTTTTCTCCCCCCACAATTTTCTCTTCAAAGGATGATGTGGTGTGAAGGTTTTAAGCCATCCCATCTGTGACAGCTAAAGACAAAAACGTCATCTTGAGTTTTGGCACAACTTGGGTCTCTGTCCTGTAATCTCATTTGTGCCTGTCCTAGAACTGTTCTTATTAACCAGAATCCTTATCTCATAGCCACAGCAGAGGGTTGCATTGTGGCTCTTTGAGCACAATTGATGCACTGGCTAACACGACATCCAGATCTTTGTTAGAGCAGACATCCCCTTTGGAATGGACTCTGTGATGTTGAAAATTGCTGAGCCCCTTAATCTGTTTTATTTCTCTTGCTTGGATGATGGTCTGAACAGGGTAAATTCAGAGAACAATGGCTCTGGCTCTTTGAAATGTTGGTTTTCATCTATGCCATGATGTGATGAGCACATAAACTTTTTATATAGTTGGTCAGTAATAAAAAAAGCCTTCTACAAAGAACATCGGTATTTACCATTTAGTGTTCCTCTCATTTGCCAGAAAGCTTTGTCTGTAAACAGACAACAGATTTATAAAGCCTAGAGTTAAATGAGAACTTTGACTTAGCTGCAGTAATTTTATTTTTTTATATTTTTCCTGTGCTTCTTTTACATAGTTTTAAACACAAAACTTCATTGGATCTTGAATCTTTGGAACCAGAATTTTTTATACAGTCAAAATTCTAATTTTCTCTTTGGTTTGAACGTTACTTTTTTTTAATTGATAAGCTTTTATGTCTTCATGCTGTATATCATATAATACAGAAATATTATAATAAAATGGCTAATTATAATGGTTAGTTCACAGAATCAACCACTCTAGACTGTTGCCTAATTTTATCTTTGTGGCATAAACAATTTTATAAATTGTTGATAGCTTGATAATATGTTTATCAGCCTAAAAGAGTGACTATGTAAAAGATAACTCCATACAAAAGTTACCTCGTATTATTGAGACCTTATATTTATTAAATATGGACTTATTTCTGTTTGCAGTATATAAAACCCAGGTGTCAATCTATTATCATGGCAGACATCATCTTGAAATCTAAATATTGTATCTAGTTTACAACTCTAATATATAAAGTCAAATAATCGACGGCATTTTTAAGATTTGGAAATAGAGGCATAACATTTTGCTATTTTAGAACAGTTGAAGTTAAAAATAAATGCTTAAGGACATAAAAGCTACGATGCCACCTGAGAAGTGGTTTTCTTTGTACTTCCTATAACTTGAGTCCAATTTCATCAAGTCTCAGTACTTGCAAAACATATAGATGGATGACACTCTTACTTGGATAGATTTCTTATTTCATGGTGTAGGATAGAAATAATTATAATACTTCATATAGTTGATGTTCTCATTCAGAAATCTAGAATGTTACACATCCTATGTGACAGCCTGAAACTCCCCACTTGTAACTGTTCTTAACCCACTGTAATTCAATGAATAGGAAACAAATGTATTACAATAGAGAAACTCACAGTCTCAGGGAACCTCAGTCTGTATGATCACAAGTTGTTTAACAGTAAGAGAGAAGTTCTCATGAGTTAGACTCAACAATGAGAAAAGGGATTATAAAAGTCTAAAACAATTTCCAGATGCTGAAAGCAAGAACTGCTAAAAAGCCACGATTTCCTTCTAGTCAATGATTGGGTAGCAGATGAACAATTTTACAAATCAAATGAAACAGAACATACAAATAAATCAGTTTTTAAAAATCTGGTCACAAAATTTGTCCATCAGTCTTCAAGTTTTGAAAGGTACCTGTTGTTATTTCGTTCATTAAATTCATTAGGATATTCCCTTTTTCTGACATTTTACAATATTTTTCTATGACTTACAAGTGTGTGGGAAATAAGCTTTTGGTTTCCAGTCCATATACGCTTAGTGATCCTTATCCATATTCAGTATGGGCAACAATCTAAATATTAATCTATTTGTCAGTCTTCATCCTCTCCAGATCTGCACATAGACCTGACTCCACCACATATCAGTGTGTGATGTGGGGTGATGTGCTTAACGTCTGTGAGTTTCAGTTTCCCAATTTATAAAATGGGAATAGCAATACATTTTTCTATTATGGTTCTTCAGATTAAATTTTATACTGTTTTCCTCTCTCCCTACCTCCCTCTAGTCAGTCTGTCTGTCTGTCTGTTTCTCTCTCCCCTCTACCTCCCTCCCACTCTCATGCACCCTGAGGGTATTCATCCATCACCTATCTATCTATCTATCTATCTATCTATCTATCTATCTATCTATCTATCTACCTACCTACCTACTTATCCATCTACTTACCTATGTATTTATCCATTCATCTGCACATTTATCTATTACCACATGGAATCAGAAATAGGTTGCCAATATCTACAATTCAATTGAAAATACAGTGAGATAGAAAATAAAGAATGGGGCAAAGGGCAAATAAGATATTAAAATTTAAATATAGTCAATAAAGAGTCAGTTGATTGTACAGAAAAAGGAAGAAATGGAGTCCCATACTCTCCAACTGCTTTTTTTTTTTGGCCATTTGGAATATGGTTGTACCCGATTCCATATCACCACAATAAACCTTGGGTTTGTTTTCACCATCAAATGGAATTGATAGAGTTGGCAGCATGGGTGTAATGAATGCCATTTTGTAAGAGAGCTGTAACAGTGTCAAATATGCAAACAGTGTAGTGCATTTTGCAAAATAGTACACTGCATTTTGCCAGTGTGGAAACAACCTTATTTTTTACATTTATGTCTTTATGAAGACAGGATCAGTAAACATGCATGTAAAGAAAATACTTAATTCTGGTATTTCTAAAATCACTTGTATGGATTTTAATGATGATGATACAAAATGTTACAGTCCAAATAGTACACTGGCTCAAAACAGTAAAAGAAAAAAAAAAAAAAAAAAAGAGAGACTTTAACTTTGCTGGCTATAAATGACACATTTTTAACACCCATTTTCAATATTCTTTCATATAACTTAGCTAGGTGACAGAGATACTCCTATTTTAATTTATAGGAAGAAAACAATAGGATTTACTACATCTCACAAGATGAAACAAAATAAAGAGGATTTAGCAGGCTCCATTCAATCTTGGATTTTCCCATATTTGAACATATTCCCCAAAGTTTAGAAATTGTGACTAAAATTAACTCTTTCAAACTCCAGCAAATTTAGTTAAATTATTCATGCTTCAGGATGGATTAATCAAACACATTTTAGAGTCTATCAGAATAATTCTTAACTATTCTTTTAGAAAGACAAGGATTGACCATTTTTATTTTCTAGTTCTAGAAATGATTTGGCATTGCCTATAAAAGATCTTACCTGCATGGGTTCCTTGGAAGTATTTAAATACAAAATTCCCTTAAATCATTAGCTTGGTACATGTATTAATTCTTGGCCTTAACATGAAACTTACTGTACATGGAACATATACATACTTAATGAGCCTATATTTGTTAAGTGAGGATGCTGCTACTGGCTGTGCCAAAAATCCTTTGGAAAAATATATTTTTATTCTTTCAGTAATATTCCATTAGATGGAAACTTTGACAACATATCTCAATTTAAGTTAGGCCAAAATTTCAAGCAAAAAAAAATGTTCACATTTACCTCAGAGATCAAGGAAAAAATATTTGGTATCTTGGGAGAATTTCAAATCTACATTCATGACACAGACTCCATCTCTCTGGCTCAAAAGACCAAGATGAATAAGAATCCAACTCTCCAGGTTAAAACATTTTCCCCTATTCATCTCCTATGGCCATTTATCTCTATATACCTACTTTGCAGGGTTCTTATGAAGACAAGTGGAATAGTTTGCTCTAAAGTGCTTAAACTCTTAGGAGGAAAAGTACACTAGAAGAGCGAATTATGATTATCTTTATTACTGTAACAAACACAGGAGATAATTATTGTTGAGTCAAAAAGAACAAGGCGAAGTGTGATTCTGTATCAAAAATGACATGGTAGGTGATAAATGATTTTCACTTCTGTAAAGAGCAATACAGTAATTTTCACACTGCACTGCTTATAACATGTATCCTCTAAAGACCTTACTTCACGTGCTCACTTTATAAAAATTTCTACTCTCTTTCTTTCCCATATAAGTTTGCTAAGTTTTGTCCTTTGTATCACCTGTGTAGGTTTAGAAAAACTACAGAAAAACAGTTAAATTTTTGCCAAAAATAGACTGTCAAGAACCCAAAACTTCATGCATAATAATTCACTGAATTGGATATTTTCTTTTACATGATAGTTTTAATGTAAATTTGTAATTTTTAGTAGTAGTTTTTCTTTGCAGTTTTTCTGTGATTATTTCTTGTTTATCTCAATATAGCATTCGGTTAGAGACTATTAGCTTTGTAAAGAAAGCACTTTCTCTTTTCTGAGCTTCATTTTCTATAATGTATATATTTCCTGATTTGCATTTATTACATATGTTGTATGTAGCTCTTACTGAGCTTTAATCAACTGTATTTGGGTTAAAAGCAGGAGAATAATTCTATTGCTTAGGTTTGGTGTCCATACAAAACTGCAAACTAGATTTTGCAAATGACTGCAGGTGAAAACAACCAAGAGGTTACCACTTTTGAAAGTGGCAAGTCTGAATGACTGTTCCCAGTTTTCTCACCTTGTGTTCTTCTATCTCCCCCCCCCCCCCAACCTTTTAACATCTTTATTGGAGTATAACTGCTTTACAATGGTGTGTTAAGTTTCTGCTTTATAACAAAGTGAATTAGCTGTACATATACATATATCCCTATATCTCCTTTCTCTTGTGTCTCCCTCCCACTGTCCCTATCCCACCCCTCTAGGTGGTCACAAAGCACAGAGCTGACCTCCCTGTGCTATGCGCTTGCTTCCCACTAGCTATCTATTTTACATTTGGTAGTATATATAAGTCCATGCCACTCTTTCACTTCGTCCCAGCTTACCCTTGCCCCTCCCCATGTCCTCAAGTCCATTCTCTCCATCTGCGTCTTTATTCCTGTCCTGTCCCTGGGTTCTTCAGAATCATTTTTTGTTTTTAGATTCCATATATATGTTAGTATATGGTGTTTGTTTTTCTCTTTCTAACTTCATTCTGTATGACAGACTGTAGGTCCATCCACCTCACTATAAATAACTCACTTTCGTTTCTTTTTATGGCTGAGTAATATTCCATTGTTTATATGTGCCACATCTTCTTTATCCATTCATCTGTCAATGGACACTTAGGTTGCTTCCATGTCCTGGCTATTGTAAACAGAGCTGCAATGAACACTGTGCTACATGACTCTTCTTCCTTCTCTAGTTCCTTTAGGTGTAAGGTTAGATGGTTTTGACATTTTTCTTAAGGCAGGATTTTATTGCTATAAACATCCCCTCTTAGAACTGCTTTTGCTGCATCCCATATGTTTTGGATCATTTTGTTTTCGTTGTAATTTGTTTCTAGGTATTTTTTGATTTCCTCTTTGATTTCTTCAGTGATCTCTTGATTATTTTGTAACGTATTGTTTAGCCTCCATGTGTTTTGTGTTTTTTACGTTTTTCTCCCTGTAACTGATTTCTAATCTCATAGCCTTGTGGTCAGAAAAGATGCTTGATATAATTTTAATTTTCTTAAAATTACTGAGACTTGATTTGTGACACAAGATGTGATCTATCCTGGAGAATGTTCTGTGTGCACTTGAGAAGAAAGTGTAATCTGCTGTTTTTGGATGGAATGTCCTATAAATATCAATTAAGTCTATCTGGTCTATTGTGTCATTTAAAGTTTGTATTTCCTTATTAATTCTCTGTCTGGATGATATGTCTATTGGTGTAAGTGAGGTGTTAAAGTCCCCCACTATTACTGTGTTACTGTTGATTTCCTCTTTTATAGCTTTTAGCAGTTGCCTTATGTATTGAGGTGCTCCTATGTTGGGTACATATATATTTACAATTGTAATATCTTTCTTGGACTGATCTCTTGATCATTATGTAATGTCCTTCCTTATCTCTTGTAACATCCTTTAAAGTGTATTTTATCTGATATGAGTATTACTACTCCAGCTTTCTTTGATTTCCGTTTGCGCGGAATATCTTTTTCCATCCCCTCACTTTCAGTCTGTATGTGTCCCTAGGTCTAAAGTGTGTCTCTTGTAGACAGCATATATATGTGTCTTGTTTTTGTATCCATTCAGCGAGCCTGTGTCTTTTGGTTGAAGCATTTAATCCATTCACGTTTAAGGTAATTATCGATATGTATGTTCCTATGACCATTTTCTTAATTATTATGGGTTTGTTTTTATAGGTCCTTTTTTCTCTTGTGTTTCTCACTTAGAGAATTTCCTTTAACATTTGTTGTAGACCTGGTTTGGTGGTGTTGTATTCTTTTGACTTTTGCTTGTCTGTAAAGCGTTTGATTTCTCTGTCGAATCTGAATGAGATCCTTGCCAGATAGAGTAATACTGGTTGTAGGTTCTTCCCTTTCATCACTTTAAATATGTTGTGCCACCACCTTCTGGCTTGTAGAATTTCGGCTGAAAGATCAGCTGTTAACTTTATGGGGATTCCCTTGTATGTTATTTGCTCCTTTTCCCTTGCTGCTTTTAACATTTTTTATTTTTATTTAATTTTTGATAGTTTAATATGTGTCTTGGCATGTTTCTCCTTGGATTTATCCTGTATGGGACCCTCTGTGCTTCCTGGACTTGATTATTTCGTTTCCCATATTAGGGAAGTTTTCAATTATAATCTCTTCAAATATTTTCTCAGTCCCTTTCTTTTTCTCTTCTTCTCCTGGGACCCTTTTAATTTGAATGTTGGTGCGTTTAATGTTGTCCCAGAGGTCTCTGAGACTGTCTTCAATTCTTCTCATTCTTTTTTCTTTATTCTGCTCTGTGGTAGTTATTTTCACTATTTTATCTTCCAGGTCACTTATCCATTGTTCTGCCTCATTTATTCTCCTGTTGATTCCTTCTGGTGTATTTTTCATTTCAGTTATTGTATTGTTCATCTGTTTATTTGTTCTTTAACTCTTTTAGATCTTTGTTAAACATTTCTTGCTTCTTCTCTATCTTTGCCTCCACTCCTTTTCCGAGGTCCTGGATCATCTTCACTATCCTTATACTGAACTCTTTCTCTGGAAGGTTGCCTATCTCCACTTCATTTAGTTGTTTTTCTGCGGTTTTACCTTGTTCCTTCATCTGGTACATAGTCCTCTGCCTTTTCATTTTGTCTATCTTTCTGTGAATGTTGTTTTCATTCCACAGGCTCTGGAACTGTAGTTCTTCTTCCTTCTGCTGTCTGCCTTCTGCTGGATGAGGCTATGTAAGAGGCTTGTACAAGCTTCCTGTTGGGTGGGATTGGTGGTGGGTAGAGCTGGGTATTGCTCTGGTGGGCAGAGCTCAGTAAAACTTTAATCAGCTTATCTTCTGATGGGTGGGGCTGGCTTCCCTCCCTGTTCGTTGTTTGGACTGTGGTGATCAAGCACTGGAGCCTACCTGGCTTTTTTGTGGGGCTCATGGTGGACCCTGGGAGCGCTCACACCAAGGAGTACTTCCAAGAACTTCTGCTGCCAGTGTTCTTGTCCCCACAGTGAGCCACAGCCACCTCCCGCCTCTGCAGGAGACCCTCCAACACTAGCAGGTAGGTCTAGTTCAGTCTCCTGTAGGGTCAGTGCTCCTTCCCCTAGGTCTCAATGCGCACACTACTTTGTGTGTGCCCTCCAAGAGTGGAGTCTATGTTTCCCCCAGTCCTGTTGAAGTCCTGCAATCAAATTCCGCTAGCCTTCAAAGTCTGATTCTCTAGGAATTCCTCCTCCCGTTGCTGGACCCCCAGGTTGGGAAGCCTGACGTGGGACTCAGAACCTTCACTCCAGTGGATGTACTACTGTGGTATAAGTGTTCTCCAGTTTGTGAGTCACCCACCCAGCAGTTATGGGATTTGATTTTATTGTGACTGCGCCCCTCCTACCATCTCACTGCAGCTTCTTCTTTGTCTTTGGATGTGGGGTATCTTTTTTGGTGAGTCCCAGCATCTTCCTGTTGATGACTGTTCAGCAGTTAGTTGTGATTCCGGTGCTCTCATGAGGGGGAGTGAGCGCACATCCTTCTGCTCTGCCATCTTGAACCAATCTCTCAGTCTTAACATTATTGACATCCACAAACTTTGTCTAACTTAGACCTCCTTAAATCTGAATTTCTCTTTGTTCATCTGTGAACAGCCTAATCTTTTCTCTTTCATGTAGGTTGGTCATTCCAACTGAAAATGATTACTTCTTACTCCAAATTTTACTTCACCTGTTTATTCCACTTATACAGATATCATTTTCTGTGTACTTGCCCCCTTTTATATTTTTGTGTGAAACATTTTGTCTTCCCAGCTAGAATGTCATCTCCTGGAGATGGCAAATATACTCCTCACACCGCGCCTTGAACATGTCAGTTTTCCACAAATATTTATTGAAATAAAATATTCTTGCCTTATTCCATGTTTTATTCTAGATTTAGAATATATGTTGCATGTATGTCCTTATAAGCCCATATATGACATTTCCTTTGTACATACGAGTTTACTTAAACTACTGCTACTGTTACACAATCAACCCCTTATTAACTTTCCTTTTTAGTAATAGAATATTTCTATAACCACCAGCCATACTCTATTGTGCAATTTTCTGTGTGTGTGAAATGATATTAATATATTTTTCTAACTGGACATGCTTTCCGAATCATCAAAGATACATTAAGTTATATTCAGCTTGGCTATAGTATTATGTAATTATATTTTATTAACTTTCAAGTGGAAAATCTATGTATGATAATTCAGTATTATTTTACCCTTCTTCAGATACCCTTACCTTGGATTTTGTTTGGAAAGCATTTTCTTCATTTCTTAGTCCTTGTGCTACAGAAAGGGCTCCATTCCTGATTGGTAGAGGACGGTTTCCAGGCTCAAACCAATGAGATTATCATGTAGTCATCAGTTAAGTGATAATCATCATGCAATCATACTTTCAAAGCCAGTAAGAAACAAAATGTATCTAGAAAAGGTATCCCTATTTTTCCCTCATGACCTTTGAAGTGGAAAAAATGCACATGAATTTATTCCAGTATCTTTACAGCAATAAGAGAAATGCCTGTCTTAGAAACAAACCAATACAGAAAATTGAACTAAGAGAAAATGAATAGGTTCTTTCACCATTTGAACCCTTGGTGTATGTCTCGTACAGAAATCAAATACCAAATTATCCTACAGCTCAAGATGGCAGCATGGTCACTATATACAAATGGTTAAATAATTTTAATATTTTTAGTTTTTGGTATTTGTGAACGTGGTAAGTACCTTTTGGCTTTGCCTAGTTTTTACACAGCCAATTAGCTAAATAGGGCAAATTCCATACCTGTTAGCTTTTTTCTATCTGATCTAACCTATCATATAATCACTTATTGCTGACATGCTCTGGCTATGGTCACTTTCTAAAAATCTGTTGATAGCTTCAAATGGTTAGTAAGTACACAAAGGCATTTCTTTCCTACATAACTATCTTTTAGTAATTAGACTGAATTCTACAAATGGATATGTGACTTTAATCTGAGATAGGCTTAGGTATTGCCTATGATCAATACACAGTTGGGAAGCATGATGGTTTCTAGTGAAGAAGGAGTCAATAAACCTGAATCATTACAGTGAATTCAAATCTATATTACACTCAGTACCAAGTCATGTCGTCAATTCATTCTATACTGAAGTATACCATATATGTTTATACTTATTTTATCTTATAATTACCTTGCATGGGCTAATAACACCCATGTTATATCAGTTGGGTCGCTTCAGATAGACACTGTATACTAGTCAAGGCCCTCCAAAGAAACAGAAGCAACAGGATACACGTATATCTAAAGAAAGATTATATTAATGAATTGGCTCATGCAATTATGGAGGTTGACAAATGAAAATGTACAGTGTGGATCCACAGGCTAGAAACCTAGAGAAGATCCAAAGTTGCAGTTCAAATCTGAAGGCCATCTGTTGGCAGAAGTCCCTCTTGCTCAGGGGAGGTCAGTCTTCATTCTATAATATTAAAGCCATCAATTGATTGGATGAGGCTCACCCACATTATGGAGAACATTCTGCTGTACTCAAAGTCAACTGATTTAAATATCAATCTCATCCAAAAAACACTTTTAGGCAGAATAATATTTGACCAAATATTTGACACTATAACCCAACCAAGTTGACACATAAAATTAACCATCACAAACTTGTTAACAAGACTATGAATAGTTTATCATGAAATTTACTTAACATAGCCTATTTCATATTAGCTTTATCTTCCTCTTTAGTATCCTTAATATCTACTTACATTTACTTACAGATTTCCATGTTTGATAATTAAGTTTACTGTTGACCCTGGTCAACAAACTGTCTTCCTGTAGTAAATTGCAAAAGTCATATTATGCCATCACTTTTATCAAATCAACTCTAAGTTTGGTAGTCAACATTTGCTTCCCTTGCCCAAAGCAATTCCTGAAGTAACATCACAGAGATTAACACCAATCCACAGGAGTCTGCCCTACAATTTCTGCAAAGAGTTAGGGGTCTTAATAAGTCATTGGCTAAGACCTGATGAAATTTTAAAAGGGCAAAATCTTATCTCTAAAGAATATCTTATCACAGTTTTTAAAACCTACACATCTTAAATGATTCAAAATGATTTGAATTTTTAACTTTTCATAAGTCTAGTTTCACTACATTTCAACCTACTAAAAATACTGTATTAAAAATAACTAGAGTGAATTTAACATTCTCCATGTAATGATTTCCTGGGTTCATTACTTTTTACTAGAGCAGAGCTCTGATGTAACAGATAGGTGTGAACATCTAAACCTCTAATATCAAGATCACTTGAGAAATTATTGCTTTCCTGGTGATAAACAGGTTTATCAACTTTTATCAAAGTGCAAGCTATAGTTCAAGCCCTCAAAAGAAAACTGTAACTTCCAATCTTAAGGAGGTGTATTTCCTGCTCTTTAACTATCTTTTGTCTCCTTTTAATGCAATCTTTATTGTATCTTCACTTGCATGGTCATATGCTTTAAAACAGTTTGGAGGAAAGTTTCTAGGAAATAACTCTACCTGCTGTATTGAATTACAGTATTTCCTCAGTCATATCACATCTGTGATGCCACTTAACACCTGCACCACACTTATATTGGTGAATTGCTGTTGCCTGTTCTGTGACTTAATGGCACAGAATATATAGCATATGTTGGTAATTCTTTTATAATATGTTCGAAAATGTGCATACAAATGAATCCTCTTCAGGTGTAAAAAAATGAATTTATAGTGCAATTAACAGTTTGAGCTCACACCTGCTTCAAATACCACATAGGCTTCTTTTTAATTACAAGGTACGCAGTGAGACCACCCAAAGTCTCTATTCCATATGCAGTCTAAAGAACTGAGGCAGAATCCAATTACAAGTTTTGAACCTTGTTTTCAAGGACCACACATTTTATATTTAAGAAATAAATATTCTTTTTATAGACAGCTCAAGTACATAAGGAATTAAAAAATGAAATGACATATTTTCAATAACCAAAGAAGAAATAAAGATTGATTGAATGATTGAATATTGGTTAAAAATATAACAGAATTCTACACCTAGGAAGGATTAGATTCATACTTTTAAATCAAGTATTTCTTGAATCTATACCTCTTATTTGTCCAGTTCAATGCGTCTAACCTGGGTTACAGAAATACTCCATAACTAGCTTTGTCAATACTATCCTTTACTTCCACCAGCAGTGGGTGAAAGTTATTTTTGCTTCATATCCTACCAACACTAAAATCAACAAACTTCTAAATCTTTGTCAATCTTTCAGATATGTTGCTGTGGTCTTAACTGACATTTCTCTAATCTTGATGTGGTTTTCATATGATGATTGGCCATTCTTATTTCCACTTCCTTGAAATGATTTCTGCTAATTTGTCCAAAAGTCTTTTTCCCATTTTAAATGTGGTTGTTCATCTTATCAATTTGAAGGAATGTCTTATGCTCTACATAGTAATGATTTTATGATTATGTTAATTGCAATTAGTTGCCTCCAGGTTCTGCTGAGCTGTTTTGTCTCTATAGCGTCGTGTCATGAGTAACAAAGCTTAACTTTAATGTAGTAAATTTGTCAACATTTTAATTTATATACCATTAATATTTTCCTTCCTTCAATATTTTAGTATGTTCAATAATATTTTAATGTGTGCAATAAGATAGTATAAGAAAGACATAAAGATTAGGAAAGCATAATCATATGGTCAACTTTTCCAGGAGCTTTAACTTTCTACTAGAAAATTCAAAAAGTATTTAGTTAGTTAGTATTTGCGTTAGTGGAAGAATTTACCAAGATATTAATCTATTACTTTCTATAAAATTCAAACAAAATTTAAAAATAAAATATGAAATTAAAATGTTACTTTAAAATACATTTAATAAAGAATGCTTAATTAGAACACTCTTAATGAAGGCCTGAATACTAGAGATAAATATACTCATGATAGAAAGATAAAATATCCAATAGATTATAGATTTCAATTTTTCATAAATTGATTATAGATTCAATGCTATTAATGACAATAATCCTAAGTTTTCCAGGAATCTTTCCAAGCTAAGTTCAAAATTTTAATCACAGAGCTAAGGTCCAAGGAGAATCAGTATACATCTGAAGAAAACAGATTGCAACTTAAAAAATAAATAAAAAAGAAAAGAAAATACATTGATCAGGGACATATACACCATAATTAATATATTTAGATTTGGTATAAAGCCCCTGCAATTAAAGTAGAATGGAATTGATGCAGCGGTAACATATTAAGCACTGAAAACTATAGAGGTCCTAGAGATAGTTCACATATATGAAAGCTTAATATGTGAAAATGGAATAGGATAAAAACGATGGACTAGTCGATAAATAGTGTTTTAACAATTACCTATATTAAGGGTTAAAAAGAATTGAATCCCTTCCTTCTAACATACACACAGATGATGGATGAATCTCTTAAACATGAAAAATAACTTTTCAAATTATTATGGCAACGCAGAAGCATGACATTTTAATGATGAGAGCAGAATTATAAACTAACATATATATACAAACACGTTAATCACAACATAAAATATTAATACAAATAAAGTATTTCTAAAATTATGAATTTATCTTCAGCAGAAGATACTATAAAGACGGTAAAGAGGAAAAATCACTAAAAGAGAAACGGTAATAGTAAAGCACATAACATCAGAAGATCAGCATCCAGAATATCTATAAAATCAATTCAGACGAATAAGACACATTGCCAAAAAAAAATCCTCAAAAAACAACCACAAAAAGCATTTCATAGAAGACCTAGTTTGAACTGCTAAACAACAAATGAAAATGTATCAACTGTATTATTAATCAGAAAAATACAAAATAAGATTTACACTGATTTCATTTAATATCCATCGAATGGACCAAAACAGAACTGGGAAATGGCAAGTGCTGCTGAAGATGTGGAACAATATAGGAAGTTGTATATGAACACTTATGCTTGTGTAACTGTAAACTGGCAAAATCAGTTTTCAATGGTCTCTCATTACTTAGTAAATTTGAATATGTGTATGCCCAAAGACCCAGAATTTCCACTTATAGGAATTCTCCCTAAAGAAATGCATATGTGCATCAGGAGACATACTGAAGGATATTCACAGAAGCATTGTTTTGAAATAGCAAAAAAACTGGGAAAAAAAGAAAACAATTCTAAAACATTCTAAAAAAATTCTAAACTCTCTTGGTAGGCAAAAAGATAAATGTATAGTGGACATAAGAATGAAAATATACAATTGGATACGATATAATAGTGAAAATGAATCAACTATAGCTATATGAGTCAACATAGAATTTTTTCTTTAAAATATTGGGTTGGTCAAAAAGTTCTGGTTTTTCCATAACACCTTACAGAAAAACCCGAACGAACTTTTTGGCCAGCCCAATAATATGTTCAATATGATAAAACAAGCCACTCAAGAATCTATTCAGTATTATTCTACTCACATAAAATTTTAAAAGAAAAAAACTTGAAAAATAATTCACATATGTGGAAAAACTATAAAGAAGCAAGGAATAATTAACATAAAATTAAGAATATTACTTACTTTGTGGGTAGGAAATACAATTTGGGAGAAGCTCAGAGCAGGTTTAAAAGTTACTGTTAATAGTCTATTTTTAAGCTATACATTATATGCGTATACATATATGCACACATATATAAAAAATTCTTACATATACATATTATAACGTCCCTAAAATGTTAAAAATGCTATATACATGTATTCCCTTTCAGTTGAAATTAATTAAAGTCTTTGATAAATTGATTGTTTAATCTGAATCAGGTAAGCTACTCCACCGTACATTACGCATTTGACACTTTTTTGTAAATTCCAATTTGGTAAATACCAATGGATGCCATATCAGTAAAAAAGAAATTTTGAATATTCCAAGGCAATGCTGACAAAAAGAGACAACACAGAAACTGAGTACATCAAGAAATGGTGTAGGTGTAATGTTTAGAAACAGATTTGGCCTTTTCACACTTGACTGTTTTGGGAAGAACAACAGATGGTTGTACACACAAGACTGAGGACTTACAGGTCTGTAGGAGCCAGGGTTTGTGGTTCAACTTGAAAAGGCATTTATACAATGTCTACTGACAAAATCTGGACAACATATTTTAACATTCATTATACGATTTAGGTAAAAGCATACTTGTGAGGTAAATATTATTCCCAATTTACAACTGGGGACATTAAAACTAAGATAGATTAAATTACCAGTTCAAAGTTACAGGTAGTAGAGTCAACCTCTGCCTCCCTATCTTGATCCAGTTCTCTGAAATTGTGACATTTTATTCAGGGACAGGTATGCTGAAGATGAACATCTGGAAAGAATTTCATCTTTGGCTTTTCATGTAATCTCAATCATTTCTGCTTGCATCATTTTGGTATAAGTATTACTGTTTCTTCCCAAGGCTCATCATAATCGGCTCTTAAACTTTTCATTCCTTTTTTTAAAAAAAATGGTCAAAGTTCTAGTTTAAAATAATGCAGGTTATATGGCTAACTGTCCTTAGCACATTCCAACCCCAGTTTCTCATAGACATCTATTGAGAGACCAAAATACTAAAAAATACGTACATACATACATATATACATACATGTCATACTATCAACAAAAGTGCGATTTATCATCAATGCTTTGGAAGAATCTGAAAGCAGATTGAAAAATAATTGATGTTTTAAACATTTTTATCTCTACTTTTGTACCTTAAAATTTTTAAAATAAAAAATGGTTTATTACATTTTACAAAGATCCATGTTTCAACATTACATAAAATTTCAAACTTGAGAATGAATTGTGACAAAAGAGAAATAAGGATAGGAAAATAAGATGAAGGCAGAGTGGGGGTAGAAACCAAAATTTAAATGCTGTACTGAGTTCAGTAGTGTTCCATCAAAATTCACATCCACCAGGACACTAGGAATTCGCTAGGAACTTGTTGAGTGTGACCTCATTTGGAAATAAGGTCTTTGCAGATGTAATCAAGTCAAGATGAGATCATAATGGATGGGAGTAAAGTGAGTGCTAAACCCAATATGATTGATGCCCTTATTAGAAGAGGGAAATTTTTTTTTTAGTATCTTTACTGGAGTATAATTGCTTTACAATGGTGTGTTAGTTTCTGCTTTATAACAAAGTGAATCAGCTATACATATACATATATCCCCATATCTCCTCCCTCTTGCGTCTCCTTCCCACGCTCCCTATCCCACCCCTCCAGGTGGTCACAAAGCAAGAGGGAAATTTGAACACACAAACACAATCATAAGGGAGAAGGCCACGTAACGACAGCCAGAGACTGGGGTGATAAAAGCTGCAAGTCAAGTAAAGCCAAAGATTACCAGCAACAACCAAAAGCTAAGATGCAAGGAAGAATTCTTCCCTAGAGCCTTCAAAGAAAATGTGGCCATGCCGATACCCTGATTTCAAACTTACAGCCTCCAGAACTGTGAAAAAATAAGTTTCTGCTTTAAGCCTCCCAGTTTGTAGTAATTTGTTATTGCAGCTCTAAGAAACTAATGGGTAGACGTGCAGTCCTATACATTTTTTGGGTTTATTATTTTATTGAAGTATAGTTAATTTAAAATGCTGTTAGTTTCAAGTGTACAGCAGTGATTCAGTTATAGATACATATATATGTATATATATTCTATTTCAGATTCTTTTCCCTTATAGGTTATTACAAAATATTGAATACAGTTCTCTGTGCTATACAGTAGGTCCCTGTTGGTTATCTATTTTATATATTGTAGTGTCTATATGTTAATCCCAAACTCTTAATTTATCTCTCCCCACTCCTCGCCCCCGCTATCCCCTTTGGTAACCGTAATTTTGTTTTCTATATCTGTGAGTCTATTTCTGTTCTGTAAATAAATTCATTTGCATTATTTTTTTAGATTCCACATATAAGTGATATCATATGACATTTATCTTTCTCTGTCTGACTTACTTTACTTAATATGATAACCTCTAGTTCCATCCATGTTGCTGCAAATGACATTATTTTATTCTTTCTCATGGTTGAGTAATATTCCATTGTATATATATACCACATCTTTATCCATTCATCTGTCAATGGACAATTTAAATATAATGTGTCTGTAAGATTTATAATGAATTTTCAATAAATTCAAGGCAAATGAACTTGAATGGAGAAATTCAGAAGCACAAACTCATCTTTGCTTTCTAGCAAGGTCATCGGTCTGAAAGTAGGAGAATACTCTATTTGGTTTTTACTTCAATTTGTTTACCTTATCTTGGGAACACATATTATTGCCTAACTAAAACTAAAAGTTTACAAACATTTTTAAGAATGTAGGCTATTCACCTTTATTTCTGCCGGCCATCAAAATTATTCTCTATTCATTCAAAATTCTAACATGGAGGGGAAATTTGAAATGTTCAGAGATGGGACGATTGAGAAGGGGTGATTTCAGGGTTAAGGCAGTGTGGGGAGGTTGAGGTGGAAGAAGCAAGGAGTTTGTGATATAGGAGCTTGCAAATGTTGAATGATATACAATAGTTTAACAACTAAAGTGCTCAAGGGTAGGAAAGAGAAAGGAAGATTTCCTCAAATCAATGCATCCTAGGAATTGTAATTTTTAAAGTTATTTCATTAATTTAGTGTGCCAGAGTACCAGGAAGATGCGTACAATAATATTTTGACTCTGATCAGCAGAAAGGCATAATAGGAAAAAATGGATGTTAGGCATTAGAAAGATATTGGGCTAGCACCTAGGCATGTCATTCTAACATCAGATCAAAAAATCTCAGAAGAGAAATTCAACTAATGCCCAAGTATTGAGTAAAGCCAAAGCAGATCTACATGATCTGCTTGTTGCCAAAAACAGTATCTGGCAGGATTAATCTTTCTTCTGCCATGAACTAAAAAAATAGACCTACGGTAATGGTCAGGATTCACGATTGATAAAAGAACCAATTTAATAAGAAAAAAATCATTTTTTAAAATAGATAGTTTGGGCTTCCCTGGTGGCGCAGTGGTTGAGAATCTGCCTGCCAATGCAGGGGACACGGGTTTGAGCCCTGGTCTGGGAAGATCCCACATGCCACGGAGCAACTGGGCCCGTGAGCCACAATTACTGAGCCTGCGCGTCTGGAGCCTGTGCTCCGCAACAAGAGAGGCCGCGATGGTGAGAGGCCCGTGCACCACGATGAAGAGTGGTCCCCACTTGCCGCAACTAGAGAGAGCCCTCGCACAGAAACGAAGACTCAACACAGTCATAAATAAATAAATAAAAGAACGTGAATTTCTTTAAAAAAAAATAAATAAAATAAAAAAATAAAATAAAATAGATAGTTCTCAGATTCTCCAAAACAGTAAAATCAGGATTGATAGAATATCACCCACGAGCCAATTCCCGCAACCTCTTAGGACTGCACCAGTGAAAATCCCACTGACTCTGCAGCTGTCCATAAACATCAGATCTTGAATGGCTGATGCTGAGCTCCAAACTCTATGGCTGCTGCCCAAAAGCCAGAAACCTCTACTGGTACTCTCACCAAAAATAGATTGTGTGTGGATCTCAACAGGATACAAGAAAAATATGACAACTTTAAAAAAGATGCAAAGAGTTGTAGGAAGAGAGGCTACAGAAATGATAATTGATCTGGGATACAGAAAAATCTGCAAAAAAAAATAAGCATGCAATATAAAAATTAAAATGACCGCTAGTAGCAATAAAAGTAGAATTGAGTAGAAAATTGAAAAATACAAGTGATAGTATCAATCAGAGTCCCACCAGTAAATGTAATGTACACTCAAATGTGTAATTTGAGGAAAGCTGAATAAAGCAAAGATGTAGTCAAGTGTAAGGAAACTCACAGGCATAACTCAGTACTACCCTAGGGCCAGCAACAGAGGGAACTGTAAACACCCTTTGATCAAATTGGCAAAGAAACAGGGTGGCTATTGCAATCTGGAGAGGATATCCCTATGTTGAGAATAGTCAGAGAGGAACTGTGAGTTTTGGTAGATTAATGCAGTCAATCCACAGCAACTCAAAGAGATGAAACCTGGGGAATAAATAAATACTCCAAGTTCTCTCTTCTCCCTTCTTCCCATTTCCTGTCAATGTCTCACACTGATCAAACAGCCAGAAGCTGCAGGGCAAGGGAATTCAATGATGTAGGTAGGATGGGCCAAGATCACAGGATGCAGAGAAGGCTGACAGACTCTGGAAAGTGAATCTGGAGAAATCCGGCACAACTACAAACTATGGAATTTTCTTCTGAATGTTGAGGAAAATTAACAGAAAACCTACTAACTACTAGGGTTGATTGAAGTTTTAGAATGTACCCATTGGGCATTTTATATGTATTATTTTATTCAATCATCACAAGAACTCAAAGAAATAGCTACTGTTACTACTACTGTTGTCTCCATTTTATATCAATATTAAGACCAAGATAATGTAAATAATATGTCCAAGATCACACATCATTGTTCGCTTCCTCAACATCCCTTCTCTACTCCTCTCATATCTTTCTAGGAGAACTTTTTTTTTAATGTTAAGAAAATCACCACTCCTTCATATAGCCATATATTTTGGAAGAAGATCACCTTATTTCAAAGTTCCAGGAACTGGTTCTGAGTCTAAAACACGCACTTCATGGCATTCCTTTGTTGACTCACACTGGTCCAAGTGTGGATTTGTGTCCAAAGATGACTTAATTAGCCTAAAGAAATTTTTAATGTTTGGGCTAAATTTCTCTTTGTATTTCTTTCTGTTTCTCTAATCACGGTTTATAGATACTGTATAACATAGTTAAAAGGAACGGATTAAATAAACGTGGGCTTTGATTTCTGGATCTGCCACTTTGACTCTGTATATAGCAGTACAAAAACTCCTGCCCTCTTTATCAACTTGATCAATAAAGAACTTTATTATCCTATATAACTGGAAGTTCAAGGGAAGGAAACTTGCTAGGTACAGTGATCAGTAACTCAATGATGTCCTCAAGGATCTAAGATCTTTCTGTTCCTGGTCTATAGATAGTTCAGTGTTGGCTTCATTCTAAGACTGTTTACTTTGTGGCTACAAGATAGTCTCCAGTAGTAAATGCAGCTATGTATTTTTTTGTTCATGTCCAGAAGAATACAGTTCCTAAGGGACAGGCAGACTACTGGGTCTTAAGGAAATCACTGAGCTGTTGTACATCTGTACATAATGCAGGGATTCATTGGGAAGATATGAGGGGATAATTGAAGGAATGTTGGAACCAGGGACGAGGGACACTTACAGAAACCAACTATCTTAGTTATGAGATAATAAATTTGTTTACAGATAAACACTTTTCAAGTTAGTAGTTTTGTTTCTTGCTGCTAACAGTATGCCACACAATTTGTGTGCTACACAGCCTGTAAATGGCAGATATCCAAGATATCCAATCCCAAGTCTTTTTGATTCTTGTGCCTCACTTTTATCGACTACGCTGTACTGTCCATAAACTACAACTTGACAAGTGATAAGAATATACAGCAGAAAATAGTCCAACCTAAGAATTTAAAGTACTCTAAAAGAATAATCCAAGCTATTATGTTTAAATACCATTTCCTGAACTTTGGAAAACATAAAGCTCAAAAAGGCACAATAAGTTGTATCCAAAATTAACTAAAGAAATAAAAATGGCCAACATACATTGACAATTTGTTTTCAAATTATAAGAAAAAACATAAAAATCTTACAATTATCCATGTAGGAAAATTAACAAATATTTATATCCACCATACAGCCAATTGGAATGGACGGTCCTTTAAATCCAAGAAAACTATGGGAATTTAAAAAAATAATTTAATCATCCAATCTAATTTACTTTTTTAGATATCTTCAGGTAAAATTACTGCCATCTGTTGCAAGGACTTTAGATTATATAAAAAGATCCCCAAAGATGTCAAATAATCTAATCCTTGGTTAGCATGAGAGAATCTTCCCAGTTGGAACATGTAGTTGTCTGGCAACCAGCTAATGCCTGATGATGATCAGCAAATGAGTAGATTGGCCAATATGTTCACAACCTAATCATTTTCTTATTTAAGTGACAGTTGATATCTTCATTCAAGGCTATTAGTACATTAAAACAGGTTTTAGGTTCTGTTGTTTTTCTGTTTAGCCTGAGGAAGCACTAATCACTATAAGACATTAACTACTGCTAGTGAGAGAGATCTAACTATTGTTAGTGAGAGGGATCCAATCACTTTTACCTTTTTCTTTCACACTGAAATATGTAATCTGTTTTCCCAGTAGTTCCAGCTATCAAAGCCAAAGATCTGAGTATCATCCTAAATTCTTTACTTTCTTGAAACCTGAATAATTCAAACTGTCCTTGTTCTTAGAAGATTTTGTTTGTTTTAATTTTTGACCTTTCTTATCTCTCCCATCTCTCTCTTCTTATATGTTTGCCTAAATTTAGTCTCATAAAAATAAACAAGCATCCAAACCGATCTCCCAGTGTCCAGACTAACTTTATTTTTCCCCTTCTCCTTTCTTCCATATTTTTAAAATGAATATCATACATCACTTTCCTGTTCAACATGCTTCAGTAGCTTTACATTCTACTCACTAAAAAAATAATTTCAGGATTCTCTTTCATTCCTCATTCAAACAGTATGGAGATAATGAGGTGAAGACCAATTCTCTTACAGACCCTTTGCTGTAGGTGTTTTCCCTCTTGGAAAATCTGATCTCTAGGAGAGGACTTTCTCAATGCTCACTCAGGCTAGTGCAGGGAGAACAAGGCTCACATGTAAAATAATCCTAAAGAGGATAGATCGCATTTACCTTGAGAATCATTCTCAAACTATTTTCAATTCTTTCTCTCTTCATTTTCCTTTGTGTCTTCTCTCTCTCTCTCATTTCTTACCACCAGTTTGGAAAGATACTGGTGGTAGAATTTTAGATTAAAAGGTAAGTTGGAAGCGTCTAACACAGAGCAAAGGAATTTCTTTCACTGGCCTAAACCAGTCTAAGAATATTAGGTTGGTGCCAGAGATAAAGATCTTATGTTAAGAAAGTTGCAAATTTATCTTGTGTGTGTGCTATATGCTAATTCTTCTCAGAGATTTCTAGGGAAGTGATAGTGGCAAAGTAGAATCCTAAGGTTCAGAATTTTGATCTCCGGCCAAAGAGCATTACTTTTATTATACTAGCTGGATGAACACTGGAAACAGGAAGGGAGGTCTTGGGTCCTGTTCATTAGGTGTTAGTCTCTTTCATTCTTAAAGCCATTTCCCCAGTCTCTCTACTCACTCTTCTTCCTGACTACCTGCATTTCCCACTCGATTTCAGCATGTCTTTAAAAATACCTCTAAAATGTATAAAATAGTGCTTTTCTTTAAGTATTCAGTCAAAAAAATTCTTATTGAGTTTAAATTAATGTATCTAAACCTAGGAGAGTATTGTTAAGTCCTGTGGATATTCATTATTTATTTGTAATAATCATCAATTCTTTGCCTGTTGAGGAAAACCTCAAAGGAATATCAGATTTGTTAAATGTTAATAAATATGTAACATTTATTTATATCTTTGCATATTAAATACACTTCAGTATTTAATGGTTTCCCTTAATAACCAAGGCACAGTTTTTTCTTTCAGATTTTTTCCTAATCTCAGATAGTTTTGAAATGCAGATATAGTGAATATGAATATAATTAAAACATCTAAAATACATTTAGTCACTTTTATAAAGTTGATGTTAAGGTCTGTCACAGTACTTTGCATTCTAACTCAAATCAGATACTATCATATAGAATTTTTGATGTGTTTTCTCATCCTTGTACCCCAAAATCATTGTCTAAACCCATCCTTTGCATAAGGTCTAAAGATAGTCCCCTCAGAGCATTAGCAGTGATAGTTGTGGGGGTTGGATTGCTCCAGGCAGCTGTTTAAGACAATCTTCCTACCCAGAAAAGCACAGCACATCACGATGCAGAAGGGCAAGTAGTAAGCAATTATATAGTAAGAAAACCAGAACCATGAGCTGAAAGTGAAACAGAAAGGTAATCTGAATAAGAACAGGAGAAAAAGAAAGAAGTACAAGAAATTTCAAGGTATTCATAGGCCACTAATGTCATTACTAAAGACTGGCTTCATGTTTTGTAATTACTATTACTCTGAGCTCTATTAGGTAATGTCCAAATTGTTGCATTTAGAAAAGCAATTTGGTAAATTATACTTTAATAACCTGAAAGACTTACATCCCCCAAAGTGTTAATCTGGTATCAGTGATTTAGACACTAAGGCTCTATAACACAGAGTATCCTATTGTAACTGCAGTCTTGATTCACCTAGATCGGAAATACTATCCTAATGTCCATGACCTATAAGGATTATTACTTTTTTGTCTAGTACATATGACACTACACATTGCCCCATGTTAATGTGGTTGGTTTTACACAATGCTTGTAATAATCTCAGAAAGATTATGAAAAACAAGGAAAGTTGATAATTAATATTTTTTAAATTCTTGATTTCTGAACAAAAGACATAAAACTAACAGGAAAAGTGACATGGATGATGAAGTAATTGCCTTGTTTAAAAATCATGACACTAGTGGGAGGGAAGAAAAAAGAGAGGAAGAGAAAGCATAACCACAGTTATTGCTTTAAAAAATTGAAAAAAAAATTATAGGCAAAAAACAGATCTCTTTCCTGCTCCAAGAATTATAATTTATACGATTTGAAACTGTAATTTTTTAAAGATCAAGCATATTTGATCATTTTCCCCATTTGTACTTTTTCTGCATCCTTGCCTGATACTTTTTATCATTTAATTACCTTCTCAATCACTTTTCCCCCTTTAGTTCTTAAGTGCTACTGAAAATCACCTTCACAGAACTGGAAAGCAAAATTGATTTGCTCTTCCTCCCCCTTTTCCTTTTTTTTTTTTAAACTAGCAAAGAATAAGCCCAACATCGCTGAAAATTATATATTAGATTTTTAAGAGTTGTTAAGTGTTTATTAAACTTTCATCTTTCTAGTTTGTACCTGTAGGAATCTAGTGGAAGAAATATAATTAAAAGAACAAAGATGAAAATGATACACTGGAGCAACCAGAAGAAACTGAGCATGGCTTTAGTGGATTAGTTTCTTAACTACAGTCAACTAAGGATAAGCTAATAAGGAAACTACACACACACACACACAAACACACATTCCTTTAATGATTACACAAAATCTGGAATATAATTCCTAGTTGATTTACCATGATGATCCATAGTCATCCAGATAAAGAAGTAGAAGGAAAAGAACTTAAACACTTACTACTGCCAGCAACAAATGTGTCATTTTTTCTATGGCTATTCAATTTTGAGAGATATGCATTTTGATATTCTGGGCCAGGAAAGTTTCTGAAAACATGCTGAAATCATTAGTTTATCTGTGTGGTTTATTTCACCAAATATTAAGTTCTTTTAAAATACCAGGGACTTCCCTGGTGGTCCAGTGGCTAAGACTCCACACTCCCAATGCAGGGGGCCTGGGTTCGATCCCCGGTCAGGAAACTAGATTTCACATGCCGCAACTAAAAGATCCTGTACGTGGCAATGAAGACCCGGCACAGCCAAATAAATAATTAAAAATAAATAAATAAAATACCAGAAACTATACAAGATGCTGAAGATACAAAAAGGGGGAGTATGTCAGAGGATTTGCTTTCGGAGTACATGTAGTAGCCTGCATAGTATCCTAGAACAGAAAAACAGACATTAAGGACTGACTAGTCAAATTCAATGTACTGAGTTTAGTTAAATACCAATGTTTGTTTTATACTTTTTATTTTAATTTTATAGGGTTATGTTTTTCTATTCTTTTACTAGAGTAAACATACATAAATCATTTAAATGTTATTCATACCAAGCCAATATTGTAACCTCAACATTATTTAGTGTCCCTGAAGCTTTGATAGCCAAGTATCTTAATAATATGAAATATCAATCTCAATAAATGTAGAAATCATGTATATATAATGCACATTTTTACAAACAAAAATATGTGGAGAAGGTGATATAAACTTTTCATCACTACATCCTACAAAGTTTTCTTTATGTGGATTGTTTTGTTAAAATGTGACACAATTGGAAAATTTTCTTATATCTGAAGTATTAGATATGTGTGAGGAGGTGATGTTAATACATTCTTAGGAATTGGTAATTAGTAGATATAGGGTCTTCAAAACGAATAACAAATACATAATAGAGATCACTTATTTAAAGGGAAAAATCATCATCCTATTACTATACAATATTGACCAAACATATAAGGTGATTGCAAGACATGGAAATAACTTTTGAGTTAAAAATAAGACACATTAATCTACCCCAATATTCCGTACTTCAACTGTTATCTCTTTATATTTTTCTTTTCAGACAATTTGGAAAATGCTGAAAAAATTATTAAAATGAAAATGAAAATCATTAGTATCAAAAAACTCCAATATATAGTTTGATGTATTATATACACACACACAGGTATATTTTTAAATTGGGTTCATATTGCTAATCACATACTTTTATTTTGCTTTTTTCACTTAATGTATGATCATGAAATGCTGGTCAAAGTCAGCATTGAGAAAATTATCTCTATTATTTATCATATTGTACAACAGTAGTACCTTTTCATGGTAAAATAATGCTTTCTTCAGTTTGAGATCTTCCCCTTCTATATTTTCTATTTGAATAATCTATAATTAATAAAATTTTGGCATATCTTTTTACCACATCCAACCCACTCAACACTGTAGATCAACTACATAGTATGATATGGCATTTTGGAAAAAACAATCTGCTTCTCCCAAAGTCCGTTAGAGGTGACTCCACCCCTTAGGTGGTTCAGGACGAAAACCTTAGAGTCATCTGTCACCTTTCTTCCATATCCCAGATCTAATCTATCTAACAATTCTGTTAGTTCTACCGTCAAAAAGTATTTAGAATCCAACCAGTTCTCAGTGTCATTTCCACAACTATCTCGCACTGGCATCTGATCCGCCATCATCTTTTGCCTGGAATATGGAAACAGGACCCAAAAGGCCCCAACCTTTTTGCCTGTACAGTTTTTTCCTCACAGAGCAACTAAAGTAATCTTTTTTAAAACAAGTCACTTATCTGCACAAAATCCTCCAATAGTTTTCTGTCTTTCTCAGGGTTAAGTTCAAAAGCCTTGATATTTTCAGCAGGGTCTTGCATGATCTGTTCTCAGTCTATGACTCTGACATGAAAATAAAATAACATTTTGAGAGTGACCAGGTCTTCTTCTAACTTGGGTCTTTTCTCTCCTTTGTCTTCTATCTGGAAAGCTCTTATCCAGAATACCCTATTCTCATCCATTCATGTCATTCAGTCCTCTGCACAAATCAGAGAATTGTTTCTAGACATTTTCTTTAGATACTAACACATCTGCAAGCACTCTCTACAACCTAATCCAACATTTTCTGCCATCACAGCATTTATCACAAACTGACATATTCTATATTATCTGTCTGCTGCTCCACTCATATAAACTCTATGAGTCACTGCTACAGCTACAGCATCTAGAGAAGTGCTCAATAATTAATTCAAGAAAAAAATGAAAATATATGTAAGAATTATGTTATATAGAAGTTATGTATAACTATTTCCATTTATAGTATACACATGCACTATATGTGTTTTGCAATTTCATATCATATTGCATATTTCTAATTTTATATTTGTTCAAAATTGTCCTTTGTATGTATATCCTTATCAGCAAGTTAATTCATTTATTCATTCATTCATTCAAAAATGTGGATGGACTTCATGTTTTTCTTTTTGTTCCCTATCTTTATTGAGGTATAACTGACAGATAAAATTAGAATATTTGTAAGGTGCACAGTGTGATGCTTTGATATATGTATACATCATGAAACTATCACCACAGTCAAGTTAACTAACACATTCAGAACTTCACATACTTTCTCTTTTTTTTGGTAAGAATACTTAAGATCTACTCTTTCAGTAAATTTCAAGTAGACAATACATAATATTAGGTACAGGCACCATGCTATATATTAGGTCCCCCAAACTTATTCATCTTATAACTGAAAGTTTGTACATTTTGACCAACTGCTGGCCATTTTTCCCCTCCTCAGCCCCTGGCTACTACCATTCTACTATTTCTATGAGTTTGACTTTACTCTTCTTCCCTCTTTTCTTTTTAAGATTTCACATGTAAGTGATACCATATAATATTTATCTTTGTCTGACTTATTTAAATTAGCATAATGCCTTCCAGAATCATCCATGTCATCACAAATGGCAGGATTTCTTTCTTAAGGCTGAAAAATATTCCATTTTTTATATATATATATATATATATATACAGATATATATATATCTATATTATAGATATATATATATATATCTATCTCACATTTTCTTTTCTTTTTCTATCTCACATTCATCTGTCAATGGGCACTTAGGTTGTTTTCCATAATGGCTGCACCAATATACCTTCCAACCAACAGTGTACAAGGGTTTCATTTTCTCCACATCCTCATTTACGTGTTATCTTTTTGACAATAACCATTGTAAAATGTGTAAACTGATGACTCATTGTGGTTTTGATTGGCATATTCTTGATGATTAGTAGTGTTGAACACCTTTTCACATACCTATTGCCAATTTGATGTAATACCAATTGTTTATTTTTGCTTTTGTTGCCTTTGCTCTTGATGTCAAATCCAAAAAATCATTGACAAGACCAACATTAAAGAGGTTGCTCATTTGTACGTCTTCTTTGGAAAAATACCTATTCATGTCTTTTGTCCATATTTTATTCAGGTTATTTGGTTTTATGGTTTTTCAGGTCTGATGCTTAACTCTTTTAACCATTTTGAGTTTATTTTTGTATGTTTTAGGATAGGGGTCTAATTTCATTATTTTGCTTGGGGGTATCCAGTTTTCTCAGCACCATTTATTGAAGAGATTACTCTTTCTCCATTGAGTATTCTTGGCCCCCCCTATCAAATGACAGTTGACTGCATATGTGAGTTTTTTTCTGGGCTCTATATTCCGTTCAATTGGTCTGTATCCATTTTTATACCAGTACCATGCTGCTTTGATAACTATTGCTTTGTAATATAGTTTCAAATCATGAAGTGTGACGTCTCCAGCTTGGCTCTTATTTCTTAAGATTGCTTTAGCTATTTTTGATCTTTAGTGGCTTCCTACAAATTTCTGCATTGGTTTTTCCATTTCTGTGAAAAAATTTTTATCCGTATTGTATTGAAACTATAGATTGCTTCGGGTAGTATGGATAGTTTAACAATATATAGTCTTCTAATCCATGAACATGGAATGTATTTCCATTTATTTGTGTCTTCTTCCATTTTTTTCATCAATTTTTTTTTTTTTTTTTTGGTATAGACATTTCACCTCCTTGGTTACATTTATTCCTAAGAATTTTATTATTTTTGATGCTACTCTAAATGGCATGGTTTATGTTTTGTTTTACTACAATTTGACTAATAGAGATGGGAAAATATTTTCTAAGGAAAAGAATTGCCTCTCATATAATTTATAAATGTGTTTGTTAGCATATATATATGAATCACTGTAAATACACAAAAATATTTTTGAACTATTACATCTGAAAAATGAGATTCTGGGTGGTTTTCACTATTTGATTTAGCAATTTTTCTAAATTTTCTACCCGGGATTATCTCACCTCCATAATCAGAAAAAATAACGATAAAGTCATATTAGGTGTTAGGAAGCAAACTATTCCCTGTTTCTGGGAGGTCTGCACATTATAGTGTACTATTTCACAAAATATATTCATGGATCACTTGTACTAGAATCAGCTGGGATGCCAATTTTTAAAAAAAATATCTTGGGTTTTCTCTCTAGAACCAGTGTCTTTGGATTAGTGCTAAGAATTTGAATTTTTAACTAGGGTCCCAAGTGATTCTTATGCATATATTTTGAGATCAATTTCTCAAGGGTTGCCCATTTCCTCCTTCTAAGCAAATGCAAAGTTATTCTCACAAGACACATTTAACTGTGGACCTGACATGTTAAGGAAAAAACAAGTACTATAAATGTATTATTAACCCACCTCCATTTAAACTGTTACTTTGTGCATGTTCTTCATTCCCTCTGTAAAACCTACTGTATGATACCCACATCACACTGAACACTCTCTTATAATAAGACACTACTCTTTAGTACCACCATGCATTTTGGGTCTGATGGCTGAATTATTTGCATACCAAAAGAGTTTGTTTCCATTCATGATTGTATCATTGTAAATACATAAATAGAGTGTAAAAATGAATTATCCATATGAAAATTAAATTTGAATATTTAAGGAAGACTATATCAAGTGGCTAAAAGGCTGCTATAACATCAAATGTAGGAAAGACATCTAAAAAGAGTCGATGGAGGAGTCATAAAATCTTGAAAGACATTGATGTTTGCTTTACAATTCCCTTTAAATTCTTCTTCTATAATTTAAAAATTGTTATATTATAGAACATATATTATGACTATTTTTTTACATAAATAAACCATGTGAAATCTAAATAGTGAATTACAGTAAAAGAAAAATACTGGGTTCTCACCTCAAAATAGTAGTGAAAAAATGTAACTTTTTAAGATTCTCTTCCCAGCTAATAGGTCAAATACATATACAGACAAGAAAGCACTGGATAAGGGATTTTGTAACATTTTCAGAATGACTTCAGTACTGATCACAATCCTGTGGGGCAGCTTTAGAGGCTCTTTGTCTGATTTTGGATTTGGGATAAAGTAAGAAATCAGTTTTGGCCTGATCAGGTATATAGAGAGTAAAAGCAATATCATACTCTAAGAAATATTTCACTCTAGCTTAAAATTAAATTTCAGAAGTAAACTTCCTAACTATTGGCAGAACAGCAAGCACTGTGAGACTTCATTGTAATTTCTCTCTCTTGTCCCAGAAGTAGAGAACTAGCATCCTAAAAATGCAAGGGTTCTTGCAGATCAACTTTCAACTCAATACAGAAATTGCTCCTTTTATTCTTTATAAAGCATTTCAGTATCTCATAATGCACTTTGTCAGATTTTTTTCAAAAAATTATATATAATATTTTTTTCAGAGTTAAAAATGAACAGAATATTGTTGAGTTTGGTTAATTTGCAGGAATTGTTATAAAATTAGCATTGGGATATTAGAGAGCATCAATTCAACAGAAAGGGATATTCTAATCAAGATTCATAGGACTGGGTAAAAAGGCAAAATATCATAAAAACATATTAAAAGAAATAGAATGATCAGCAAATTTCAGTTGTATCATTAATATTTTAGGAAATCAGTGAATTAGTTTTGATTTTTGTTTTTGAAATTGTTTTAAACTATTCATCAAAATGGAACCTTCTAAAAGTTGTTTAAGATAGAAAATGTAACCTTGTTACGAATAGTGAGGGAGGAAGCTCAGGGACACAATGTTAATGGGGAAAGAAGATACAGAAGTGAAGCTCTATTCAAAGAAGCCAGAAAAGGATGAGGGTGGGTAGGAATGATGTTATTTTAGAGACAGAGAAACACTAATGATAAAGTGTCAACTCTACAACGAAGTTTGAATAAAGTTGAATAAAGCATGTAGTAAAAATGGAGCTTCAATTCATATGTATCACTAAGAAAGACTGCATATGAAATAAGTTAGATAAAGGATGTATACATTTATTTTAAGAATAATGGAAACTCAAATGTAATAGCTGGTGAATTCTTTGTAATCTTTCTGAATATGTATATCAATAATTACCAGCCCTGCAAATGCTTATATTTTATTTCCAAATATAGTCCTAATTTTTAAATTGAGTATAACATTCTTTCATCCAGTGTTGTATCAACTGAAAACATCTATTTACTCCCCAGCTATGATAGGACAATGAAAATATATGTAGGAATAGTCCTGATGTCCTGAAAACTCCTATGATTTGTTCAGAGTGACAAAAGTAATAGATGAATTTACATTTTGAATGTTTTGAATTGCCTTTGTGTTCAATGTATTTTACTGTGTTCTAAGACTATAACATTGATAATCTGAGCATAATATATATTAATATTCTGTTGACTAAATTATACTAAGCAGAACATAGCATTTCCCAAATATGCTTTTAAACATTAGAGATTGTAGTATTTTTTACTGCTTTCTATTTTTTTGTTCGATTCAATGGTAAAGGAAGCACTTTACAAAATGAGGAAAAAAAGCAAATTTTCTGCAAAATGAAAAAGTAGTATAATTCAATTGTCAACAAATATATCCAAAATTATACATTCAAATAAGTATTGTCTTCTTAAAAACTTAGTGAGAAATACATGAAGAGTAGGGTTGGGGATTATTATTTAGTTATTGCAATAATCTAGCTGGGGTTTAAAACACCATTCTGAGTTCTGGAACTATTTTTTAAATTTACAATATACTTTAAGGATAAGCAACTATGAAAGAAATCAGTATACTTTTACAATGTCTTTGATTTTCAGAAACCAAACATCATTACCATCTAGGTCTGGAAAAGGAATGGTTAATCAAGATGCTTAATAATTTTGCCAAAAAGATCCATGATTATAAGATTATGAGAAGGGTGTTAGTCACTAAATTTTAAATTTATCTGAAAACATATATAAGATTGTTTTGATATAGAGTTGCATACAAAAACACAGGTTGATTAAAAACAATTTGCTACTTGATTAATAGGTCTTATAAGGTAGTTAAATGTGTTAACTGACTGATTCGTTATTAACTCAAATGGAGATTAGCTATTTCATATCTGAATTTTGATTTCAGGATGTTACAGCTGATCTGACCATGGAAAATCAAATTTTGGAATAAACATTTGATGAGTGCAGACTAAAATTTCAACTATTCCTTTGCCAAGCCATCATCTCAGTACAGGGTGTTGCCTTAAGGAGAAGGCATCATTTTCCAGCTTGTGCTGTCGCTGTCCATGGTAGCTGCAGTCCTGCTGCCACCCTGTCAGTCACTACTTCCTTTTCCACATTTTTTGTATTCTGTTTTCCTCATTAACAATCAAATAAGTGAAACACATTCTAAAGTGAAACAATTAACAAAAGATAACAGGCTGACTAAGGGATTTATTTTTTAAGATTCCATTTCATATTGCTGCAGTTGTCAGCTTTTTTAAAATAGGGATCAGTTCCAAGTGTGAGAGTAATATAGCATAATGACGTAGATTTTTGTAATTATAACTTTGAGTGTGGAAAGTACATGGAAACCAGTGCTTAGAAGGCAGGGCAGGGGCAGCGTTTTTTTAATTTCCTCTCTTCCCACTTTGCCGTATCTTCACATGTTAGTACTTAGATTAGAAATTCAAAATACATGAGGCCATTGTGACTAATGGCACAACCTCTGACAATGTGTAACTTCTGGTACAATAGATATTCTAGAAATCTTTTTGTACTGTAGAAGTTACCTAATGGTGTCAAAAGTAACATGGGCTTCAGAATCCTTCATTATTTGTGGCTGAATCCTTCCTCTGCCTCCTTGGGTAAGCTACTCTGGGACCTGTGTTTCTTTAATAAGAAAGAAATATTTACGTCTAACCCTCAAGATTATTTTGATGAATAAGAAAGCATCATTCACACTGAAGTTTTTCAATAAATAAATGTTAATTTACATTTCCCGAAGTGGAGACTCAAATGGACATCTTAAGGAAACTTTGCTTTCATTCGCTGCTTTTTTTAATCCAAAAATATTAATTGGGCACCTATTATGTTCTAAGCACTGTTCTAGGGACCACAGACACATTAGTGAAGAACTGCAGAAGTCCTTGCCCCTGTGGGGTTTACATTTTAGAAGAGGAGACAGATAAATATTTTCTCTAGACAGTCATGCATCTATAGAGAAAAATAATGCACATAAGAGGCATATGGACCGACAGGAATGAATATTTAAATAAGTGGATCAGAAAGGACTCCCTGAGAAGAAATATTTTAAGTAAATATCTGAAGGATTACATCTGTAAGCAGTTGAAAAAATGAGCTGTGAAAATATCTAAGGAAAGAGTTTCAAGCAGAGGGAACAACAAATACTAAGGCCCTGGAGATAGCACCCTGGCAAATTTAAGGAATAGCAAGAAAGCCAGTGTGGCTGGACCAGGATGAGGAAAGGTGAGAGTAACAAGCCATCAGGTCACAGTTGATGGAAGACAATGAGGATCCTTGAAGACCACTGTGAGGACTTTAGCTTTTACTTCACTGGTATGAAATCAACAAAGACTTCATAGAAGAAGAGTGAAAGCTTTGTTCATTAGATAGAACATTGAAAAATACAGATCTGTACTTTACTGTCACGGAAAATCCAGATTATTAAAGAAAAAAAAAAAAACAGTTGAAGAAACACTTGCAGTAGAATGTGCTAAAAACCATGCTAGCAGGGAAGAATGGGAGTCACCATATCCAAATATTCATTTTCTGAGTCTCTGAAGTTACAGTGTTGCTTAAGGAAACAAAAGTATCTCACACTGGGAATATTCACTAATAAACTGACTACTTTAAAAAATAATTTTAATTCAAACATCCTGTTCCACCTGTCTTTTGTCCAGGGACAGCATGGTCACTAATCAATCAGAAAGGATGTCTGCTAAAACACTGGGGCAAGGCCATGGGGACCCTGTGCTGTGCCAGGGATTTCTACTCCACTTATTGCATTATGAGGAGGTTTGGGGGAATCCCAGGGCAGAGTCAGGCAAGTGAGGGTAGCAGCCATTGGCATATTTTGGGCATCAAAGTAGTGATTTTACTTCAAGGTATGGACGTATGTCAAAAATTTAGCAACTGATATGGCCACAGCAGTGTTTACTGGCTGAATATCCGCCCTGCTTCTAATGCCAAGCATCCTCCCCATTGCATCCACGTCTTCATTTCTTATTTGTCAGTCTTTCACCAGTTGTTAGCTATTGTAAACATCTAAACACAATGAAAGCACAATGGCATGTGATGGCGAAGTGAACCTACAAATCTTGGAAAAAGTGTAAGATTTCACAAAATTCCTGAAAGTGATGTTGGAGAATGACATTAATCATTGGTAATGATTAACTGCATTAATAACTGGTAACTACTAATTAATTCAGTTAAATATATTTAATATAGTTAATGCATATTAATGTAGTTAAAAATACTACTACACTTTTCAGTGGTAGAAAAAATGAAAAAAGAAAATCAACAAGGATTAGAGATGAGCTCTTCAAAGAGCTTATTTGACAATGTAAGGATAAGACAGACTTTAGGGAAAATTGACAAGCCCTTGATTTCTTTTTATGATCATGTTGCATATGTTAGGTTATCTTTATAATTATGGTGGGCTGATCATTATAATTATTCTTCAAACTTAGATTCTCTTTATTATATTTGAAAAGTTAGATATAAAGTCAAAGCTAATTTCTTTATTGTCATGTGTTTCATTCTTTGTTCATTTTAAGAAAAGGAATATCATTACACTTAAGGTAAATTTTGTTAAATGTCAGATAAAGTAGACATATGCAAATTTTTGTTTCACTTTTCAAGATAAATTTCTTGTGAAAACATTTGTCAATATTCCCTATAATATTTTTTAAATTTTATTTCTTTATTTATGGCTGTGTTGGGTCTTCGTTTCTGTGCAAGGGATTTCTCTAGTTGTGGCAAGCGGGGGCCACTCTTCATCGCGGTTCGCGGGCCTCTCACTATCGCGGCCTCTCGCTGCAGAGCACAGGCTCCAGATGCGCAGGCTCAGTAATTGTGGCTCACGGGCCCAGCTGCTCCACGGCATGTGGGGTCTTCCCAGACCAGGGCTCGAACCCGTGTCCCCTGCATTGGCAGGCAGATTCTCAACCACTGCGCCACCAGGGAAGCCCCCTATAATTTTTAACATTTGTTTGGAATGAGTTAAAGTGGTTGTACAGTTTATTATTAGATTCCATAAGAGAGGCACCAAAATCAGACTTGGGGATGATTAGAGAACACTTCCCAGAAGTGACACGGTCTGAAAGCTGAAGAATGAACTTGAGAATTAGTCACATATAATTCAAGTGCCACTTTTCCTCTTTTAATGCCCATCTTCTTCTGAAAAATTTTTATGTGGTCTCTGCACTTCAGGTTGTTCCTTCCCCTTTCAACGATGGGTCTCCCATATATTCCCTGATCACCAGGTCTGAAACTCACTGAAAATGTCCTCACTTTCATGGTACTTACTACCTCTGCAAGACACCATTAAGTGGGTGCTGAATTTGGGGCAGGCTGCAACTCCATTTATATTCCTACATTTCGGTTTCCTCCTCAACTCCTCCAACAAAATCATACTGGTATACCAGGGTTGTAGAAAACCATTTATAAGGTAAATGAGTGAGTGGAAAACAGTCCCACTATTTAAGGCTACACAGGATCTCTTCTTGTAACAGACAGTGAGATTGGGGATGCTGGTCAGTCATGGGCAAGCAAGGGTGACAGACACCTTATCTTATTAGCTATACTGGTATATACTATGACGGACACTGAGAAATGGTATACAAGATAATTTATTGCCTCTTTACTACTTAGAAAAGTACCAACCCATTATTCAAATTCAATTTCAGTTGTGATGATCTATGTGTGATATTCCAATGCATTTTGTAAAGGCAGTGGTGGTTAATAGTGTAGCTTTTGGAGCTAGACTGCCTGAGTTTTCATACTGGTTCTACTAAAACATATCACCATGGTCTCAGGCAAATTACATAACCTGTCTATGTCTTTGTTTCTTTATCTATAAAGTGAAAATAGAGGAGACCTTCAAGATGGCGAGAGTAAGATGCAGAGATCACCCTCCTCCACACAAATACATCAGAAGTACATCTACATGTGAAACAACTCCTACAGAACATCTACTGAACGCTGGCAGAAGACCTCAGACTTCCCAAAAGTGTAGCTGACAGGGTCTTGGTGCTCCGGCCGGGGGTCAGGCCTGTGCCTCAGAGGTGGGAGAGCCGAGTTCAGGACATTGGTCCACCAGAGACCTCCCGACTCCATGCAATATCAAATGGCGAAATGTCTCCCAGAGATCTCCATCTCAATGCTAACACCCAGCTCCACTCAATGACCAGCAAGCTACAGTGCTGGACACCCTATGCCAAACAACTAGCAAGACAGGAACACAACCCCACCCATTAGCAGAGAGGCTGCCGAAAATCATAATAAGGTCACAGACACCCCAAAACACACCACTGGATGCGGTCCTGCCCACCAGAAAGACAGGATCCAGCCTCATCCACCAGAACACAGGCACCAGTCCCCTCCACCAGGAAGCCTACACAACCCACTGAACCAACCTTAGCCACTGGGGGCAGACACCAAAAACAACGGGAACTACGAACCTGCAGCATGCAAAACGGAGACCCCAAACACAGTAAGTTAAGCAAAATGAGAAGAAAGAGAAACACACAGCAGATGAAGGAGCAAAGTAAAAACGCACCAGACCAAACAAATGAAGAGGAAATAGGCAGTCTACCTGAAAAAGAACTGAAAGTAATGATAGTAAAGATGATCCAAAATCTTGGAAATAGAATGCAGAAAATATAAGAAACATTTAACAAGGCCCTAGAAGAACTAAAGAGCAAACAAACAATGATGAACAACACAATAAATGAAATTAAAAATTCTCTGCAAGGAATCAATAGCAGAAAAACTGAGGCAGAAGAACGGATAAGGGATGTGGAAGATAAAATAGTGGAAAAAACTCCTGCAGAGCAGAATAAAGAAAAAAGAATGAAAAGAATTGAGGACAGTCTCTGAGACCTCTAGGACAACATTAAACACACCAACATTCGAATTATAGGGGTCCCAGAAGAAGAAGAGAAAAAGAAAGAGACTGAGAAAATATTTGAAGAGATTATAGTTGAAAACTTCCCTAATATGGGAAAGGAAATAGTCAATCAAGTCCAGGAAGCGCAGAGAGTCCCATACAGGATAAATCCAAAGAGAAACATGCCAAGACACATATTAATCAAACTATCAAAAAGTAAATACAAAGAAAAAATATTAAAAGCAGCAAGGGAAAAACAACAAATAACATGCAAGGGAATCCCCATAAGGTTAACAGCTGATCTTTCAGCAGAAACTCTGCAAGCCAGAAGGCACTGGCAGGACATATTTAAAGTGATGAAAGGGAAGAACCTACAACCAAGATTACTCTACCCAGCAAGGATCTCATTCATATTCGACGGAGAAATTAAAACCTTTAGAGACAAGCAAAAGCTAAGAGAATTCAGAACCACCAAACCAGCTTTACAACAAATGCTAAAGAAACTTCTCTAGACAGGAAACACAAGAGAAGGAAAAGACCTACAATAAGAAACCCAAAACAATTAAGAAAATGGTAATAGAAACATACATATTGATAATTACCTTAAATGTAAATGGATTAAATGCTCCAACCAAAAGACATAGACTGGCTGAATGGATACAAAAACAAGACTCATATATATGCTGTCTACAAGAGACCCACTTCAGACCTAGGGACACATACAGACTGAAAGTGAGGGGATGGAAAAAGATATTCCATGAAAATGGAAATCAAAAGAAAGCTGGAGTAGCAATTCTCATATCAGACAAAATAGACTTAAAATAAAGACTATTACAAGAGACAAAGAAGGACACTATATAATGATCAAGAGATCAATCCAAGAAGATATAACAACTGTAAATACTTAGGTACCCAACACAGGAGCACCCCAATACATAAGGCAAATGCTAACAGCCATAAAAGTGGAAATCGACAGTAACACAATCATAGTAGGGGACTTTAATACCCCACTTTCACCAATGGACAGATCATCCAAAATGAAAATAAATAAGGAAACACAAGCTTTAAATAATACATTAAACAAGATGGACTTAATTGATATTTATAGGACATTCCATCCAAAAACAACAAAATACACGTTCTTGTCAAGTGCTCATGGAACATTCTCCAGGATAGATCATATGTTGTGTCACAAATCAAACCCTGGGAAATTTAAGAAAACTGAAATCGTATCAAGTATCTTTTCCGACCACAACGCTATGAGACTAAATATCAATTACAGGAAAAGATCTGTAAAAAATACAAACACATGGAGGCTACACAATACACTACTTAATAACCAAGATATCACTAAAGAAATCAAAGAGGAAATCAAAAACTACCTAGAAACAAATGACAATGAAAACATGACAACCCAAAACCTATGGGATGCAGCAAAAGCAGTTCTAAGAGAGAAGTTTATAGCAATACAATCCTACCTCAAGAAACAAGAAACACCTCAAATAAACAACCTAACCTTACACCTAAAGCAATTAGAGAAAGAAGAACAACAGCAACAAAAAACCCCCAAAGTTAGCAGAAGGAAAGAAATCATAAAGATCAGATCGGAAATAAATGAAAAAGAAATGAAGGAAACAATAGCAAAGGTCAATAAACTAAAAGCAGGTTCTTTGAGAAGATAAACGAAATTGATAGACCATTAGCCAGACTCATGAAGAACAAAAGGGAGAAGACTCAAATAAACAGAATTAGAAATCAAAATGGAGAAGTAAAAACTGATACTGCAGAAATACAAACAATCATGAGAGATTACTACCAGCAACTATATGCCGATAAAATGGACAACCAGGAAGAAATGGACAAATTCTTAGAAAAGCACAACCTTCCGAGACTGAACCAGGAAAAAATAGAAAATATAAACAGACCAATCACAAGCACTGAAATTGAGACTGTGATTAAAAATCTTCCAAAAAACAAAAGCCCAGGACCAGATGGCTTCACAGGCAAATTCTATCAAACATTTAGAGAAGAGCTAACACCTATCCTTCTCAAACTCTTCCAAAATATAGCAGAGGGAGGAACACTCCCAAACTCATTCTACGAGGCCACCATCACCCGGATACCAAAACCAGACAAAGATGTCACAAAGAAAGAAAACTACAGGTCAATATCACTGATGAACATAGATGCAAAAATCCTCAACAAAATACTAGCAAACAGAATCCAACAGCACATTAAAAGGATCATACACCATGATCACGTGGGGTTTAACCCAGGAATGCAAGGATTCTTCAATATAAGTAAATCTATCAATGTGGTACACCATATTAACAAATCGAAGGGAAAAAAACCATACAATCATCTCAATAGATGCAGAAAAAGCTTTCAACAAAATTCAACACGCATTTATGATAAAAACCCTCCAGAAAGCAGGCATAGAGGGAACTTACCTAAACATAATAAAGGCTATATATGACAAACCCAGAGCTAACATCGTTCTCAATGGTGAAAAATTGAAAGCATTTCCACGGAGATCAGGAACAAGACAAGGTTGCCGACTCTCACCACTATTATTCAACATGGTTTTGGAAGTTTTAGCCACAGCAATCAGAGAAGAAAAAGAAATAAAAGGAATCCAAACTGGAAAAGAAGAAGTAAAGCTGTCACTGTTTGCAGATGACATGACAGTATACATAGAGAATCCTAAAGATGCTACAAGAAAACTACTAGAGCTAATAAATGAATCTGGTTAAGTAGCAGGATACAAAATGAATGTACAGAAATCTGTTGCATTCCTATACAATAATGATGAAAAATCTGAACAAGAAATTAAGGAAACACTCCCATTTACCACTGCAACAAAAAGAATAAAATACCTAGGAATAAACCTACTTAAAGAGACAAAAGACCTGTATGCAGAAAACTATAAGACACTGATGAAATAAATTAAAGATGATACAAACAGATGGAGAGATATACCATGTTCTTGAATGGGAAGAATCAACATTGTGAAAATGACTATACTACACAAAGCAATCTACAGATTCAATGCAATCCCTACCAAACTACCAATGGCATTTTTCACAGAACTAGAAGAAACAATTTCACAATTTGTATGGAAACACAAAAGACCCCGAATAGCCAAAGCAGCTTGAGAAAGAAAAATGGAGCTGGAGAAATCAGGCTCCTGAACGTCAGACTATACTACAAAGCTACAGAAATCAAGACAGTATGGTACTGGCCCAAAAACAGAAATATAGATCAATGAAACAGACAGAAAGCCCAGAGATAAACCCACGCATATATGGCCACCTTACCTTTGATAAAGGAGGCAAGAATATACAATGGACGAAAGACAACCTCGTCAATAAGTGGTGCTGGGAAAACTGGACAGCTACATGTAAAAGAATGAAAGTAGAACACTCCCTAACACCATACACAAAAATAAACTCAAAATGGACTAGAGACCTAAATGTAAGGCCAGACACTATCAAACTCTTAGAGGAAAACATAGGCAGAACAGTCTATGACATAAATCACAGCAAGATCCTTTTTGACCCACCTCCTAGAGAAATGGAAATAAAAACAAAAATAAACAAATGGGACCTAATGAAACTTCAAAGCTTTTGCACAGCAAAGGAAACCATAAACAAGACAAAAAGACAACCCTCAGAATGGGAGAAAATATTTGCAAATGAAGCAACTGACAAAGGATTAATCTCCAAAATTCACAAGCAGCTCATGCAGCTCAATATCAAAAAAACAAACAACCCAATCCAAAAATGGGCAGAAGACCTAAAGAGACATTTCTCCAAAGAAGATATACAGATTGCCAACAAACACATGGAAGGATGCTCAACATCACTAATCATTAGAGAAATGCAAATCAAAAGTACAATGAGGTATCATCTAACACCAGTAAGAATGGCCATCATCAAAAAATCTACAAACAATAAATGCTGGAGAGGGTGTGGAGAAAAGGGAACCTTCTTGCACTGTTGGTGGGAATGTAAATTGATACAGCCACTGTGGAGAACACTATGGAGGTTCCTTAAAAAACTAAAAATAGGGCTTCCCTGGTGGCGCAGTGGTTGAGAATCTGCCTGCCAATGCAGGGGACACGGGTTCGAGCCCTGGTCTGGGAAGATCCCACATGCCACGGAGCAACTCGGCCCGTGAGCCACAATTACTGAGCCTGCGCGTCTGGAGCCTGTGCTCCGCAACAAGAGAGGCCGCGATGGTGAGAGGCCCGCGCACCGCGATGAAGAGTGGTCCCCACTTGCCGCAACTAGAGAAAGCCCTCACACAGAAACGAAGACTCAACACAGTCATAAATAAATAAATAAAAGAACGTGAATTTCTTAAAAAAAAAAAAAAAAAAAAAAAACTAAAAATAGAACTACCATATGACCCAGCAATCCCACTACTGGGCATATACCCAGAGAAAACCATAATTCAAAAAGAGTCATGTAGCACAATGTTCACTGCAGCTCTATTTACAATAGCCAGGACATGGAAGCAACCTAAGTGTCCATCAACAGATGAATGGATAAAGAAGATGTGGCACATATATACAATGGAATATTACTCAGCCATAGAAAGAAACAAAATTGAGTTATTTGTAGTGAGGTGGATGGACCTAGAGTCTGTCATACAGAGTGAAGTAAGCCAGAAAGAGAAAATCAAATACCACATGCTAACACATATATATGGAATCTAAAAAAAAAAAATATATATATATATATGTATGTATGTATGTATGTATGTATGGTTCTGAAGAACCTAGGGCCAGGACAGCAGTAAGGATGCAGACACAGAGAATGGACTTATGGACTTGAGGACACGGGGACGGGGAATGGTAAGCTGGGATGAAGTGAGAGAGTGGCATGGACATATATACACTACCAAATGTAAAATAGCTAGTGGGAAGGAGCTGCATCGCACAGGGAGATCAGCTGGGTGCTTTGTGATCACCTAGAGGGGTGGGATAGGGAGGGTGGGAGGGAGACACAAGAGGGAGGAGATATGGGGATATATGTATATGTATAGCTGATTCACTTTGTTATAAAGCAGAAACTAACACACCATTGTTAAGCAATTATACTCCAATAAAGATGTTAAAAAAAAGGGTGGGGGGAATAATACGTGTATTTACATCATAGGCTATTGAGGGTTAAATTAACTAACACATAATAGTATATTACCTATAGAGCTTTGAAGTGTCTGTGAGATGTCATATACTCAATAAAGGTTGGCTATCACTATAGGGGTAAATAGTTAATCTCTCTGAGGCTCTATTTTCTTACCAGCACAATGGAACTATTAATATCTACTTTGTTGTGAATATTAAATCAAAGCTGTTAATATAGGTAAAAGCCTTAGGACACATGCGAGATTGGTGAAGACTCAGATATGTCTCTCAATGTTCTGAGGTTAAACAAGGAGTGGGGAGCAGGGAGCAAACGGGAAGTGACAGAATGACAAATTACTCTGTTAGGGAGTTGAGTTTGAACTGACTGCCCAAAGTTGGAGTGAAATAATTTGAAAAAAATATTTTTAAATTAGACATGAGTAAGACACCTTTTATTGGCCAATGTAAGTTCCTTCCATCTAATAAGTAGGACAGGTGCTATAAAAAGTTGTCATAACAGATAGTAATAACTCTAAATTTTCATCTTAATTATAACATGCAAACTTTGTTAGAACAATACCAAGGAACTGGTAAATTTCTAAAAGTAAACATTCCTTGTGCTTTTTTATTTTTCCTTGTACAATACATAATAGTGATGTTCTTTAACATCAACAGTATAACTTGGTTCACATCTTTGGAAGTGTGAATTTCTATTAGCACATTACTTAAAAACATGAACAAAATGATATGTAACAGTTGTAGCCTAGCAGAATTTTGATTTGTTTTTATTCCTCCCTGTCTTCATGTGTCGTGAGTTTTATTTCCAATTGCACAGAATCTTGCTAAGGTTAAGGCCACACACTTGACACTTAACAAAGTGATTTTTTCCTAGCCATTTTTGTTGTTGTTTATCTAAATGCTCCAGGTTTACTTGTACTTTTACATTATACTAGGGGCATAGTAAATCTGTAAGTGATAACTTCCAGGCTGAAACACACAGACAGCATCAATAAAAGGATGTTATGTCATCTGTGAATTAAGCAGCAACTGGCCTCAGCCATTACTCATTAAAGTATAGCATTCTGTCATTCTCTTTGATAATAAAAGCTGTTCATATGTTTATAATTGACAGATAGGTTTAATTTGTGCTGGTTATAGTGCTAAATGAGCAAAGCAATGAATAGGTTCTGATTTTTTAAACTGTACAGTGGACTTTGCTTAGTCACAAAATAGGGAGTTGATGAGGTTATGAAATTCCCTCTGATTGAAGAGAATTATTTCTTCAATCTCAATCAAATTTCCTGGAGTTTTCATTGAGGAAGAATCATTTTTCATTTGAATAAATTGGTCTTTCTAAAGAAATAATAAATTCATTTGTTATATCACACTTAACACTGAAAATTACAAAGACTGTGGTATTACAGAAAGAACCATATTTATTACAGAAAGAACCATATTTCTTTTGTTTTTATTTTTACTTCCACCAACTCCTACCTGAAATTTAAATTAATGACAAAGTATAATTTCTAGAAAACTGCATTGGGTGTAAACCTGTTTTGAAATGTATCTAAAAAAAACACGGGTCCTTCCTTTACTCCCATCAAGTTTGAAGGAAAAGAAAAATTTTAAAAATCAACAAAAACACTCCTGGATTTTAAGTTGCTGAGGCTGTAGTTTCTACTGTAAAAATAAACATAATCTAGTCGAAAAAGCATTTGAATAATCAAAGACAGGAGTCAAAGTCTCCTCTTTGCTCTGTCTTCCAGCCATGTGACCTTTGTTGAGTAAATTAAACTCTGTTGAGTAAATTAAATCTCTGTCTTCAGTTTCCTTATAGGTAAGATGAGAGGGTAAGCACTGCCCACCTTTAGAACATCCTCTGATTATTTAATACAATAAATCAAAATAAAGTCAAAATATTAGAGAAGAGACAATTGCCCCCATTCAATGATTAAATGCAGCACTTTCCATAGAAGTGTTGTATTTTTTTTTCTATACAGTGATACTCCCCTCTTCTTGCATTTTTGAGCTTCCGGAAAATACTGACTGAACAGATAGGGTAGAAATATTCTACCAGTTTAAGGAATTTCAGAAACATTCACCAAACTAGGACATGAAAAGGCATGGAACACAAAAATCCCCAAATAAATTTAATATTTCACCCCAAAATCAGAAAAGTAGTTTGAAGACCCTTTGAACATCACTATATTAATAGGATAGTATGTTCTGTAACACACTACTAAGAGTATACAATGTACCATCACAAACTGATTGGAAGCTAAAAATAAATGCAAAAGGAATGTACCTAAAGAACCTTTACATATCTCACTTGAGTAGACCAGGAATCACATAATGAAATGGACTATAAAAAATTACTTGTGTGATCTTTACATTTGCATGTAAAATTAAACTATGTGTAGAATATTCTTTAAAAATATTTCTCTTCAAAGATCATGATAGCAGAGTAGGAGGCCACTGAGCTCAACCTCCCGGGCACAAACACATCAAAAATACATCTACATGTGGAGCAACTCTTGCTGAAAACAAACTGCAGACTGGTAGAAAGGCTATTCTACAACCAAGGCTGTAAAGAAAGATCCACACAGTTAGGCAGGAAGGGGGGAGATGTGATCAGGTCAGGACCCACACCCCTAGCAGGGGACATGGAAGGGGAGAGGGACATCATGGAGATTTCTTGCAGATCCTCCCTAAGGAGAGAGGGGTTCGAGCCGAATATTGGGCACTCCAGCCCTAGGGTCCAAAATCAGGACCTTAGCTGGTTTGAAACCAGTGGGACTTACCAGAGGGCTGTAAGAAATGGAGACTCCTCTCATGAAGAGCATGCATACACACTTGCTTACTCCCAGGAAGAAAGTGAAGGAAGCCAACTGAAAATTCCCTGGGACTATGGCTGGTTTCCCAAGACCACCCCAGCCCTCACTGGGAAACTGCCCTAGCCTCTCTTGCTCCAGCACTGCTCCTCACCGGGGTGAAGGTGCTATTAGCAGGGGAGGTGACTGTACTTGGAAGAAGCAGAGCCAGCTTGGACCCTGCCCTGCCTCTGAATGGAGTGAGGAAAGCCACTGCATACAAGAAAACAGAGACAGCAGATCAAAAATGGCTTGAGGTTCCCACTGGCATGCTGAGACCATCCCAGATCACACCACTGCTTGTACCAGGTGCCCACTACAGTCCCTTTTGATCGGCACTGCTCTCCACTAGGGTGGAGGTGAAGATGCCAAGGGACAGAGCACACACTTGGGGGGAACGGAACAGCTAGAACCTGAACGTCAGGGCTTCTGCTCCAGCTTCTTGGGCCCCAAACCTACTCCTGATAGTGTGGTGACAGCCACTGAGCATAGAAGCCCAGGCTCGCACTTGGCTCTGGGTCTAGCCCCTTCATCTCCATCCCTACCTCCCACCAAGATGGTAGCCACCAGCACACCCCGGGGGGAAGATGTAACCCATGCTTACTTCAGATCCAGCTCTCCCACCAAAGCCACTGGGCACACAGAGCCTGCATAAGGATGCTCCCACAGAAGGACACCCTTTCAAGACCAGGATAGGTAACTGTTTCAACTAATTTCAAATAGTCAGAGAAAGTAAACAAAATGCGAAGACAGAGGAATTTGTTTCCAATGTAAGAACAAGAACCTGAAAAAAGTAATGAAACAAAGATAAATAATGTACCATATAAAGAGTTCAAAGCATTAGTAATAAGAATGCTAACTGAACTTGGGAAAAGAATCAATGAACACAGTGAGAATTTTAATACAGAACTAGAAAATATAAAATAGAACCAGTCAGAGATTAAGAATACAATAACTGAAATGAAAAACACACTAGAAGGAATTAAGAGCAGAGTAGACGATACAGAAGAATGCATAACTGATTCAAAAGAGAGAATAATGGAAATCATCCAATCAAAACAGTAAAAAGAAATACTAATTTAAAAAAATGAGTATAGTAAAAGGGACCTCTCTGACAACATTAAGCATAGTATCATTTGCATTATAGGGGTCCCAGAAGGAGAAGAGAGAGAGAAAGGGGTAGAAAATGTATGTGAAGGAATTATAGCTAAAAAATTCCTGAAGCTGAAGAAGGAAACAGACTTTACTGTATAGGAAGGACAGAAAGAGTTCCAAACAAAATGTACCCAAAGAGACCCACACCAAGACTTTTATATATAAAAATATAGAATTTTAAAGGCAGGAAGAGAAAAGCAAGACTCACATACAAGGGAACCCTCATGGAGCTATCAGCTGACTTTTCTACAGAAATTTTGCAGGCCAGAAGGAGTGGCATGATATATTCAAAGTGCTGAAAGGGAAAAACCTACAAATGAGGATACTCTACCCAGCAAGGTTATCATTCAGAGTTGAAGGAGAGAGAAAGCACTTCTTGGACAAGCAAAAAATAAGAGTTTACCAATACTAAACCAACCCTACAGAACTTAGTTCTGTCTTTCACTGTAGATACTTTGTCTTTTTCCTCACACTATCCCCAATTTCTACATCAGTTTCTACCACATGATACCTGCTTAATAAATGCTAGTGATGAATGTTTTCGATAATAATATTATTGTTATATCCAGGGCTCAAGAGATGTTTGTCGAGAGAATGAGTGAATGGAAATTAAGATTTTATTTTTGTTATATGTTTATATTCAATTTTGTTTTATAATTACCAAAATAAAACCCCTACATTGCCCAGATTCAGTATTCTCTGGTTCTTACATCTCAAGTTTTAAAGATTTACTTTCAAAAAGGTTTATGATTGTAGCTATTGCTAGTTTTAGTCTAAGAAGGCAAATCCTCGAGTAGTTTTAGATTTTGAAATTCTCTCACTCTTCTTCATATAGATTACAATCATATTATCATTTTTCTTTTTAACATTAAGAGTCTTTTGGTTCTTCTACTAAGATGTAATTATTCTGGCAGAGAACAAAATAATATTCAATACTGTGTCTGCAATCCATTTTTATTATAGAATTATACATATATACACAATATTCCTAGTACAATTAACGCTATTTCATATCCCTGTGCCTTGAAAGGAAAAGCAATTTTATAAATCTAAAAAATAAATCAATAAACAGCACACGCTATATAAAGCAGTCAACAAACAAAATGAGCAATTAGTAAACCCATTTTACAATAAATCCTGGTCATTGATATACAGGGAATCATATTCTTTTAATGACTTAGCTGCAGGTGGACTGCAAATTAGAAGCTTTTGAAAGATTAAGCATCTGACCTGTTAAGTAACTTTTAGTTCACTAAAAATTTACTAGACGTTGAGAAGGGTTTTGATACTCTCTCGCGCACGCTCCCTCTCTCCCTCTCTCTCTCTCTATATATATATATACACACACACACATACATATATATGTGAATAATATGAGAGACAGATCGGTCTATAGCCCTTATATCTTCATTATTTTAAGTAACTAGAATGCTGTTCTTAAAAAGCAAGACTTCAGCTGCATTAAGTCACAGAAGAGAGCTATCTCAGTTCTTAATGCAGGCTCACAATAGAGTCAGAGCCTGAACTCGACTGAGAATATCCAGTCTTCTGAGAATTCCCTTCCCCTCCTTTCTTATTTTTAAATCCCATGTCCTTTGGTTGTTGTTGTTGTCATTTTTAAGTCTTCCTCAGTCCTCCCAAGCAAAAAATCCAACTGACCTAATAAAATCAGAAAGAGTTGAATTCTATTTCTTATTCTCCGATTGCTAGCCATGTGATTTTCTGCAGTTACTAAACTTCTCTAATTTCAATTTCTTCATTAATAAAGAATACTAATTTTGCTTATCTCCTAGTATAGTTATGAAACATAAAAGGATTAAACTCTATAAAGTACATGGCACATAACAGAAACTGAGTAAGTGTTGTGAACCTTTCCATCATACCACATTTTATACTCACCTCCTTTGTGGTACTTACTGTTCTGTATTATTACATAGTTATGCAACTGTATTCCTTGTTGTATTGTTATTTCATAACAAAGCAGGCTCTCTTTAAAATATCTGAATCCTCAATGTTTAGGTATAGCGTAAGTGCCTAGTATCTCACACACACACACACACACACACACACACACACATATGTTGTTCTTGTTGAATGGGTAAGTTTTGGCAATTGATTGACAACTCCAGCAATTAAACCTTCTCTTGGAATAATAAGCCCATTAAATGAAAGTCCATTAAAACCATGCCTAATATAGGAAGTACTCAAAAATAACTATATAATTATAAAATCATCTCACATATAAAGTTCTAAGAAAACCTCATGGGAAGATCACCTTTGTGGATTAGATAAGGAATCACAAAGGATTAAAATATAATCTGAGTCCTTAAGGATGAGTAAGACTTTACCAGGTCCTATTGCATGTAGCTGGATATAAACATCACATTTTTAAAACACAAATATTTGCAAGTGGCACATAGTAGGCATCTATCTGTACAACTGAATATTCAACACGTTGAAAGTAACAAAATATATATGGGATGAAACTAACTTGGAGACATTTTGCTACTGGATGATACACATGCTTTCTAATATAGTTACAATGATATATTAATTTAACATACATAAACTATGAGCTAGAGAATAAATCTAGTTAATAGCATACTTTCAAGGTCAATCTTCATTTTCATTTTCTTACTCTAGTCATTCCTTAATTTCAGTAGCCTTTTAAAAATCATATCAAGGCACCATTCAAGTACAGAACTACTAATTTTCTTCAACATGCAAACAAACGATAAAATACAATGAGGTAACATAAGAAATTGTTTTGATAGCAAAGCATGGATGTGTACTATGTGGGATGTGACACAAAGCCTGTCCTTGTTATATTCTAAAACAGATTGGAAAGGATTCACCCTACCTCCAATTAATGAGAAATGGTAAAGGTTATTAAAATGTGTGGATAAGTAAAAAAAAAAAAAAAAATTATACCACACTTGTTTCTGTGAAATTGTAATACAAGAGAAAATCAACAGAGTAAGTATCAAATGCAGCTTCTGACCTATATTCATTGGAAAAATTTTAAGTGGAAAATTTAATCCAGAATTTAATTATTAAAAACTCAGAAACACTCTCCCCTATCAACCATATCCCCATCCCAAAGAGAGATTTTTCAAAGACCTCAGAAGTTCTAGGTTTGGGAAAGGCACTTTCTGATATTATGATACTCACTTGTAAATTCAGTGTTCAAGAAAAAGCATACCTCAGGTTCCTTTAAATTAAAAAATCTAGGATATTAAGGGAAAAAGAAAAATGAAATGGCAGTTGGCCACGCCTTAATGATTTAACTTGGCATCTGGGCAAATGACCCGGGCAAATGTTCTTTTGAAAAATGTCAGGGAATTTTTATTAATGATGAATATTTAAGGTCTCAAACCATACTCATCTTAAAGACTACTTTAGCAATTTAGGTTCTGTCAAAACTGGGTTTTGAATGACTTGACCCTCATAATCATCAAACTAGTTCTGCATGTAAATGTAGTCTACTTCACCTTTTTCTCAGGCATCCAAATCCTTTTGTAGGTTATGAACAAAACATATACCCCAAATTAAAGAAATCTGTAAACATTTATTTCTTCAGGAAACTGGGAGTTAACGCTCAGTTGCTTATTGTGATGCTGAATTTTGTGGACTTGAAATTTGTAAACTTAGTTTCACAGATTATGTAATTTTTAGATATTACTCATTTCTCAGTGCCACCTGATTTCAAATGTCCTGATACCAGTGAATTGTAAATTAACATAAAATATTGGGAGTAAGGAAAAAAAATAGTTTTGTCTTCAAGTGAATAAACAAATTTGAACAGTGGCAACAATAATAATGTAATTTTAAAAACCTTTTTATTTTATTTACAGCTAGCATGTACCATATGCCAAGCATTTTCTTAGAGCTTTTTATGAATTTTCTCATTTATAGTTTCTGAGTGAAACTTTATGTGGAATAATGGCACAGGACCACAGAGTTAGTAAATGACTGAACCAGAACTGAGTACAGCGATGAAATGAAGCTTTTAAATACATCATAGGAGTGCAAATCCTGGAACGTTAAAGACTCAGATTCAAAGCCCAGTGCTACCACTTAGGAGCACTGATACTACCTGCAATTTATTTGACCTCTCATCATGCCACGGTTTTCTTATCTTTAAAATGGGAATAATAATAATATCTGTCCCACAGGGTTCCATAAGACTTAGATAATAGGATACATATGATGCTCTTTGTTTGTGGCACATAAAACTCAACGCTTTATTATTATTATTGCTATTATTTTATCATTATTAATTTTCTATATATAGCTTTATTTGAATATTATTATATACTATTCTATATGTATGCTTTGGCTTATATATTCTATATATATTTTATATTTTTATTCTATATATATTCTATATATATGCTTTGGCAACTATTTTTAATTATAGTTGTTACATTTTACATACTACAGGGATGTAATAAATACCTTGGGATTTATCATCGGCTAGTAAAATTTCAGAAAGAAAGATTTCTGGTATGTCAGAAATTAGGAGATTTCTTCAACAAAACTTTACTGACCCCCAGCCGTGGGGCAGGGGTGCATGTGGGGAAGGGGTACTTTGATAAGCACGAAATAGTCTCCTCCCTCCAAGAGTTCGTGGTTGAAGGGGGAGACCGATGAGGAAAAACAAAAATTACCACAGCCTCCCGCCAGGTCTTTCCCCACCCTCTCGAGCCCATTTTCCACACCGCTTTAAAATACTATTTCAAAATGAACACCGGCTTAAATCACTTGCCTGCCTAAAGTCCTTGCATGGCGCCTCTATACCGGCCGGAGAAAAGGCCACCGGGCTCTGGAAGGCCTCAAGCCGCCCTTCCTTGCAAAGCAGACGCCATCTTACCATGGCGTCCTCTCACGTCTGCCGGCCTCCGCAGCGAGCCTGCTCGCCCAACCAGGATCTGATTGGTGAGCGTGGAGGAAGGACTGAGCATGCGCGACCTAGCCTCTCCCACAATCCCTCCTCTCAGAGGCTGCGGGCTGCGGAAAGTCTCTTTTTGCCGCCGCTCGCTCCCCGTTCTACTGAGGCTTAATTGACGATGAGTAACTGAAAGTGGGCAATCATTGATGAGTCTTCAGGTAAGTAAACACCTGTGACCCTATCGCCACAATCAAGATAGTGAACATATCCATCGCCCGCAAAAGTTTCCTCCGGCGCCTTGGTAACCCTCCTTCTTGTCTCACCTTGCCTTCCCACCTGAAACCGCTGATCTGCTTTCTGTCGCCACAGATTAGTTTTCATTTTCTAGTATTTTATATAACCAGAATAAATTCTTCATTTGGCTGCAATAACAAAAAAGAAATTAGGAGATTCCTGCCTCATTAATACATCATTAGGAAATATCTTAACTACAGATATATTCTTGATTACATTAAAACATGCTTAGCGTAAATAATAAATAATAATGATAATAAAATATAAAAGATTGAAATATAAAAATAAGACAAGTATATGTATCCAAAAATTAGGTTGATTCTAAATATACTATATAAAAGGTGGGGAGGGGAGGAGAAAATAGAAAGCTGTTGAGTGCCTACATGTGTCAGACTCTAGACTAGTTTTTTTAATATAAATCTTTGACACTTTCTCTCATTTTTTCCTTAACCCTATAAGTACCCATATCCAAGCCCTGCCAATTCATCTCTAAATACGTTCATTTCTCCACACCTCTACCATCACCAACTTAGTCCAAATTACCATCGTCTCCCATCTTTATTACCATAATTACCCTCCAACCAACCTACCTTCATTCACACTGGCCGCTCTCTAATTTCTTCTCCATATGCATAAAGAAAACATATTTGAAGAACAAATCCAATCATGTCACCATATAGTCTTGCTTGATTCCCCCCACTCCCAAAAGCTTTCAATGGATCTCCATTGTCTTAAGATAAACGTGTTGATCATATTCTGCCTAACTCTGCAGACTCACCTGAGATGACTCTCACCTATGTTCTTTGTTTGGTCAGTCCCCCATTCCGGCAATTGGCTTCCTTGACACAGGCCTTTGCATACAATTTTCTCCTCCTCAAATGTTTTTCTTGAACTTCTTCACCGGCTTAACTCTGACTTACCCTTCAGATCTCAACTTAATCATCAATCACTTGTTTTAAAAAGCCTTTTCTGACATAGCAATATCCATATTGTAGTCTCTGAAATTAAGTGCTTCTCCTTCAAAACGACCGACCCCGACCGTAATAGCTGCAACTTTATTTTGTCATTGTCTCTCCTCTAGATCAGATTAAAATAGCTAATTTGTATTAACTGTTGCTTAGGTAATATATATTGTTTTAATGTGCTTTATATACATTAACTAAGTAACCTTCTGTAGCAACCTGAAGAGTAATTTATATTGTTAATTCCACTGCAAACGGAAAAAAAAAAAAACCTAAGATACAGAAAAGATAAAGTACATTTTCCAAGGTAACAAAGTAGTAGAGACAGGATTCAAATCCAGGCATTACAACCTAATCATTTTACTTGTTGCCTCTTAGAAGCTGCAAAAGCATTGATGCTAGCACTATTGTATCCTCGAGAATGAGCAGTGATTGAATGAACATTGGTAAAATTTCATTAAAAGATATTTTGGCATTATCTGTTAAAGTGTAAAATGTACTTTAAACCAATAATTCTATTTCTAGGGTTATCTTGCAGCTCTAATGGTCCATATGCTCAAAATATAGGTAGAAGGGCATACATCGCTTTACTGTATGTAGTAGCAATAAGCGGAGGCGATGGCAAAGTCAACCAGTGAAAAACTGAATAAATACATTACAATATATCCATATAAATTTCTACAGTATGACCATATAAAAATTAGAGCTATATTGCTAATATGAAATATACCCAGTATATAAAACTAAACAAAAAAAAGTGAGGAGCAAAACAGTCTGTAAAACCGCATTACTATTTTTAAGGTGATGGTATACATATATACATGTATATAGCTACAATATCTAGAAAGATATAAGAAATTGATAATAGTGATTGCCTTTGGAAAGAAAGATAGAGGCACTAGACATCAGTATTAGAGCAACTTATTTCTCAATGCCCATTCTGTTGTATTGTTTTCTTCTTCCAGTTGCATGTATTGTCTTTTTTTTAATTTTTAAAAAACATTTTTAACTCATGAGTTGGAGAATGTGATAGCTCAATGAGACTGCTTCAAAGAAAAGATGTAAGGCAAGTACAAAATCTCTTTTTAAAAATGTGTATTATTTTTTCCTCAAGGATCATCTAACAAGAAGTGAAGCAAAATTGTTTAAAATTTTAAGTTAGGCCTATCTGCATGTACAGTGGGAAAGGGGAAAAACAGTTTTTAATGTGCATTTAAGAAAAACTGGGAGCAGCCACTTTCATATAACAAGTGGTCATAATTCATCTTCAGGGAGATGATTGTTTCTTCAGCAAAGTACATTCAAGGGCATTTGGAGATGTGACAGTGAGCAACCCCACTCTCATACCCTTACCTTCAAGGCAAAGTTAGAAAAAGAGTAAAGTTAGAACTGAATTTTTATGCAGAATAAATGAAAGAAATCTTTAGTTTCCTCAGATAGCTTTGTAGTGAGGGACTCTAAGAACCTGAATAGTGTCCAGGGCGAAAGAGGAGCCCAAGTAGCAAATCAAAGATTGTGCAGTTGATTACTAAAAACAGTAATAGTCAACATTTAATTTTTAGTTGTTGCATTTTCTCCAAATCCGTAGTAAAAGATGACCACACAAGCTGACCCATATTAAAGGTGTTTTGGAATATTAAAAAAATAAAGTGAAGTGGTGGTCAAGATAAAATGGCAAATATCAACAGTTGGACCACTAAGGTTGGTTTAGGACCTCAGGTTGCAGGTTAAGAAAAGCAGGCTTCAGAGTAGGCTAAATTAACAAACATATAACCACCTTTATTTTTTTCATACAACTAATTCGTTAAACATATTGGAAGGCTTCTATAATTTCCACAATGCAGGAAAAGGGCATTGAGCCATTTTACAATATTTTAAAATACAAGATATCTTATAAGGCTGAAGAATTGGGACTTACACTTGGAGAACTTGGATTTATGTATATTAAGGAAAATTGCTACCTAAGTAAAAGAATGTTTACTTCAATTTCTACCATAAGTTCTAAAATAAAATGCCAAAATTTTATCTTCTGAAATCTAAAGCTATCATAAATTCATTAAACCATGTGCAATGAGTTTAATCATGAGACATACAAAATAGAAATAATGTTCAATATTTCTCTTAAGATTGTAAAATATAAATTATAGGCGGACTGGATTAATATCGAAACATTTTCCCCAGCATCTCACCTACTTGGATCCTTTGAGATGATGCCTCTGTTGATTTCAACACCATTCTTAGGTACAGGCTAAGGCTATGCATGCATTCAAATTTCCAGTTTAATTAAGATAATTTTTAAATTATCTGAATTTTTAGTCTTCATTTGCCTAAGTTTTCATTTGCTGAATCTTGGGCTTTAATGGTGGAGTGGTAAAAGAGGATAAATTTGGATACAATTAGGCAAAGGCAAATTACTAAATTAAACATCTTCAATTTCACAATGGAAACTTTCTGGCATAGGCCACTCTAGAACACTATCATTTGGGCAGTATTAATGAAAAAATTAATATAGAAAATCATCCACACACACTAACAATAACAGCAACAGCAGCAACAATAAAACTATGATTATTAGACCATAATAGATCATATTAAATAATACTAATAGATCTTTCTCATTTATAATTGTTCAAGAATTATCTGCTTCTCTGAATTTTTTCCCCTTTTTTTTTTTAATATAGTATTTTTCTGCCCTTACTTTCTAAAACTTTTGTTTTCAGTTCTGGTTTTCCCTACTCCTGTCAACTCATTGTTTTTTATTAGCTTATTTATTAAGCTTCTATTTTTTTTTTTTTTTCATTTTTCTTCATTTGATCAGGGAATGAAACTTTGGAGAAAATTTTTATAATACTTGACCCAATATATAATTATGTAAAATATTTTATAGACCACTAAAAAATGTAGTATTCCTAGCATGATATAGATAATGGCTAATATGTTACAGAAATCAAATTTTTTCTTTTATACTTTATAAATTTACCTTTCAAAGATATGAAAATTTCTCCTGATGATATTTTTTATTCTAAAATTAATACAATATAATATTTGCCATTTTAACAACATTAAATGTACAGTTCAGAAGCACTTAGCACATATTCTAAATTGTACAACCATGACCACTATCTAGTTCCAGAACATTGCAGAGCTCCCAAAGGAGACTTCATGTCAATTAAACAGTCTATTTTGTCTGATATTATTATGTCTACCTTAGCTCTCTTTGGTTATCATATGGACGAAATCTCTTTTTTATCGTTTCATTTTCAACCTACTTTTGTCTTTGGATCTAAAGTGAAGATGCTTTTTTAAAAATTGTAAGATATATGTATATCTTACCATCTTAACCAATTTTTAGGGCAACAGAAAAGGGAACCCAGGAGTGGTGGCAGATAGACTTATGTCCTTGCTGGTTTTGTTCTTCTTTGGGACTGTGAGGGTGATTGTTGGTCCATGTGAGAGAAGGGAATGTCTCTGTTTGGGAGCAGAGGAATCCAGAGAGTTCTGTCTCATTTCCTGCAATCTGCTCTTAGATTCAGCCTTGCCAGGAAAGCCTGCCCTCTTCAGATGACAGCACCAGACATCCTGCCTCTGTGTTTCCAAACACTGGGGTAAAAAACCACAAAAGAAAGGAAGATATCAATGTTGTCTTACTATTTTCTCTCTGGTGTTTGTTTTGCCTAATACATATTAACCCATCTTTATGTTTTACCATTCAAGAGTCACTAATTGAGATGTCTCTTTTGTAAACAAGATAAAGTAATATTTTAAAACTAAAAATTTTTGCCTTTATATGGAAGTGCTTGAAGCATTTACATTTTATATGCTTTTTGTTTATAAAGTTTCTAGGTTACTTTTTTCAATTTTCACATAGATTTTGTTTATAAAGTTTCCAGGTTCTTTCAATTTTTAAAATATCTTTTTAATATATGCATATGATTTTGCTGATATTATAGAGTATTTCTTCCAAATCTCTTTTTTAACATCAGGGATCATATCAAATAACATATGATTCTCATACTGTATTGAATGCACAAGGCCGTTTTCATCCAGGGTAACTTTGCTTGTTTTCACTGGGCCCTGTAAGGATACAGGGGAATCTATATACTGGCACACCTATAACCTATTAAGAACAAGCTAATGTGTCACAGTGCATTCTCAGAGTTTGGACATTCAGTTGAGCTGACCATTTACTGTTTCATTATCCAGAACCATCTGTGTGGTAAGAGCACAATGTTATTTTGGAGAATATGGCTCTTCCCCACTCTCAGTACATGTTCAGGTAGGATTTGCACACTTTTCCCTGGGGTATACACATGTGACTTAGGCCAAATCAATCAGGGTATTCTATTACCTTCACCACGGTGGTGGAATCAAGAGCAATCAAATGTGTATATGTTGATCCCAAACTCCCTAACTATCCCGTCCCCCCATGCTTCCCCCCCGGTAGCCATAAGTTCCTTCTCTAAGTCTGTGAGTCTGTTTCTGTTTTGTAAATAAGTTCATTTGTATCATTTCTTTTTAGATTCCACATATAAAGGATATCATACAATATTTCTCTTTCTTTGTCCGACATGTACACACTGCTATATATAAAATGGATAACCAACAAGGACCTACTGTATAGCACAGGGAACTCTGCTCAGTGTTATGTGGCAGCCTGGAGGGGAAGGGAGTTTGGGGGAGAATGGATACATGTATATGTAGGGCTGAGTCCCTTTGCTGTGCACCTGAAACCATCACAACATTGTTAATTGGCTACATTCCAATATAAAATAAAACGTTAGAAAAGAAGAGGAGTCAAATGACCTATCTAAGACAGTGAGAGACAGTCATTAATAACTTCTATAGAAGTCACCCAAAAAATCTATTCCCTCTATATGTGATGGGGTGAGAGTAGGATTTGGGTCACATGTACCTTGCTGGCATCTTGTTATGTGGCTTGCTGTGGCTCCTAGGGATGTTGTTTTATTCCTGAATTAAGCCATTCCTCAGCCACCCAATTACATGAGCCAATTAATTCCTTAGTTGATGAAGTGATTTGTAACATAGATAAGCATTTTTAAATCTTAATAGTGGTGGTGTTTTTTTCTTAATATTTTTAAAATGTTTTTATTATTAACATCAGAAATTAAATAATAACTTATATCCTGAGTGAGAAACATCTGCATAAAAAATAAGGCATCCTAATTCAAAATCAGTATGGTGGTTGGAAATTTCTAGGTTGTAGGATTATAACTGTTAAATCTTCAAATTGTGTCATCTAATTTTTTTCTCATAAAAATTGTGTTACAAATAAAAAAAAAAAAAAAAGAATGGCCCATTTATCTTGCTGAGATTCAAATAGGAAATTTAGGCCCAGTTACCAAACCTGTTCATAATATTCCCCATCTGATCACTCCCAGCAGTCTTATACCTTCCTCATCTATATAATCCAGAACTTTTAATAATTACATAATATGTAGGTTTACATATTTTCACCCTGTTTATATCAGCCGTGGTCATATTTCTAAGGGCATGTCTCTTCCAACCAAGCTGACTACCTCCTTTCTTTTTCTTCTCCTCATAACATTTTCTTTTCTACCTGGTTGAAGTCTTTACAGATCAGATTAAATACCCCTCTCTTCCATTACCCGACCACAGTGCTCCAGTCTACTCAGCAATTCTAAATTATTCTGATTTTATCCGCTTTCTTTCTCCACTATGACAACTTCTAATCCTTTCTCCCCACCCGACCCCCGCCCACACTGAGCAAAAATGTGTCGCGTTTATCCTGAACTAGCCTTACAACTGGGAAACCTGTTCCTCTATTACTCCATGTGCCTGACAGATGCAAAAGAGATCCTGTAAAGCACTCACATAAAATTCTCCAATGCCTTCCTGTAGAACTTGGAATAAGCTCCAAACTTTAGTTTATGAAGCCCTATGTGTCCTAGCCTTGTCTTACCCTTCATATCACTCTTGGACTAGTCCCTTTTTCTCTCATTCAGCTCTAGCCAAACTGGCCTCTGCTCTTGCTTTCCTAAGCTTTTGGACAAGTTGCATCTTTTGCCCAGAAGACTCGTTCCTCTGGTATTTAAAAGGTTGGCTCCTTCTTTTCGATCAGAACACAGTTAAATGTCTTCAGAGAAGCTTTCTCTGGCCATTCAATTTCATGTCTCTCTGAAGCCAAAATTCAGTCACCAGAATAGTATGCTTTTCTGTTGGATAGTTTCTAATTTATTTGCTTTATTTAGCTGCTTATTGTATTATCTCCCAGTCTGTTTCATAAGTTCCATTATGTCCATTTTGGTCTTCAGTGTATCCTCAGTATCCAGAACAGTGCCTAGTTTATACTTTGCTGTGTAAATGATTAAATGAGTGACTGAATAAATTAACAGTGAATATTCCATAAGAAAACTTTCATAATTTCTATGTTAGAATTAATTCCTTCTTTATTGTCACATGGCCTCGAATTAATTTCTCCTTCTTTACTGTCACATGGCCTCTAACCATTACTGAGTTGTAATGAGATTTGTACATGTCTGTCTCCTCCATGATATCCCAAGCAATTTGATGGAAATGAATATTGTTTTTCCCTTCTTTGCACTTTCCAAGTAAGTGTCTTGTGCAATGCCTTACTATCTTAGACATAATGGCCATTCATAAGTGTTTGTCTAATTGAATTATGTTGCCTTTGCAAAATCTTAAGAATCTCTCATGAGCATTCCTAAGGGAAAGGTTTTTCTCTTGGAACCTCTCATGAATCCTTAAACCAAAATTAACTGTTACTTATTCTCTTTTCCCATTGTGATCAGCATATGCTAAGTGTTTTTAACAATATGATTTGTATTGTAGACATTTATCAACATGTCTATTTCCACGGTTAGACTGAGAGGATGATAGTATTGTTAAATAATAACAGGGCTTAAAAATATCACTGATAATAAACTGAAGTAATATTTAGTTTTTTGCCAGTTCCCATCAAAATGTGAGGAGTCGATAGAGGAGAACATTACACCTGTGAAGATTTAGCAGTCTTTCCAGTTAGTCATTGTTACCAAAGAATAATTATGCAGAGTTCCAGAGAGGCCTTGACTGACTATCACAGACCCACTACTCAGTCAATCTTAAGCAACTCACTCTGAGAAAACAAAGTTGAAGTTATTTATTTTATCTAGAAAAGCCATGAAATCCTGTCACAGTCAAAGATATCCCATAGGTCACTTTTTGGACTGGGGGAAAAGTATGATACAGCTCTTATCCACTCTTCACTTTTACATTCTGGCTACAATAAAAATCTTTTCAGGGAAAGGATGTTACGCCAGGTGGATAAGAATTATAATTTTATTAATTTCTAATATGATTTTTGTCTTAGTCTGAGAAAACTAGAACAAATACCATCAAAACAAAAGCATTCAAAACGAAAGAATGTTCAGCACAAAAGGAAATTCCTAAGCAGTATCCACACCACAGGTGATTTTTCAACGAACTATATTTTGGCCAAAATCACTCACATTTGGGGAGTGGAAAGCATGCCTTTGAGATATGGAGATTCATTTTGAGGTAACCCAATACTCTTTGATGCTCTGATCTGAGCATGGCTGCAATTTTTTTTTTTTTTTAATAGACAACTTTTGCCAAGCACTTTTGTCTCTGGGAATAAAACAGTAAACCAGACAAGGTAAGCCCTTGCTTTCAGAATTTTTTCATTATAGTGGAAAATATGTAAGTACAGCCTGTGCCAAATAAAGTAGGCATTTGTCTTTAATCACTTTGTGTTTTATATCCCTTATAAGCTAGAACAGCCAAAACTGCAGGATAGTAAACTTGTCACTGAAACTGGAATGGCAGAGGACAGCAAAGGTTACCCTTCCTCTGCAGTTCCTCAGCCTGAGAATTTTGTAGCCATCCCCTGACTAAGATCCAGATTCTCCAAGAGTTAGATGCATGAATGGTAAAATCTAGAAGACAGTTAGGTCCTCCAGATTCCCAACAATGCACCCTGATTTCTGTGGGAAATCACATTCAAATTCTTCTACCATGATGCCATCCCTTGGAGTCACTTGCTTGTTAAAAATATTGACTGTGGCCTACAGTGAGAACATCTGGCAAGATGTCCCCAAATATTTGACACAGATGATATTTATTGAGACCAAACAATTCCTGAAAAATTTAAAATATTGTTCTATCCATGTTTGATTCTGAAGCTTCCTTGGACCATAATCACAGTGATTTTAATCTTAGATCTTTCTCTTCCTATGGCTATGGTATCACTTTAGAGGTGGTGAGCACTCTGGCCAAGAAGGCACACTTAATATCCTATGCCATCCATTTCAGCCACCGTTATTCAGTTCATATAAACGTTCCACTTTAACAGACATTCAGGAACTGAATGATCTTTATTATTCCTTATTTTATGTTACTTTCTGAATGAAGTTTTCAAATGCCTGCATACCTACATGCCAACTAACAAGTATATATCTAAAGAAAAAAGGAAGTCAGAGATCTATTGATTGGTCCTGGAAGAAAGCTTCAATCAGACAATGGGAACAGTTCTCCAATCTTGGCACTGAAGAATTTGCCTACCGTTAACTACACTCTGTTTTACTCATGACCCTCAGAGCCATAGCCTGATATAAGCATTACTTCCCCAATGGTACATAGTACATTAGTTCTTGGAAAGGCTATACAGTTTTCTGCAAGATACACTATATTGGGCTAAGGAACAGCACAATATTTTCCCTGACTGATGCTAAAAAGTTCAGGTGTAGGTTTTGGTAGCGTTTTTGGAATGGTGTTGGTTTTGTGGTATATTTCAGAGAGAACTACCACGTAGCTTTCTTTCCAGTGTATACATCATCTGCCTTTGCCAAAATTGGGAGAAATGTTACATGGAGTCATTCAATGGAATGAAAATCACTCACCTAATGGCTTCACAACTTTTCCTCCATTCATGAGAATTCACTTTATCTTATCTATCTCCCTGGTATAACAGGCCTACAAATACTCTAGACTCCATCTTCTCAGAAAATTTTTAGACCAGAATGCATTTACATGATGACTGAAATTTGAACTTCTACTGGCATTGTGGTTAATATCAAAACACACCATTGTCATGCTTGCAATTGCCTTGGGTAGCATTTCCTCATTTTAATTTATATTCTCAGCCAGGTGAAAAGAGATTCAGAAGGACTCAGGCAGATTATTACTTACTAGTATTTGTCCTGTGATAACTATTATTGAGAAAAATAGCATTATAGAGGCCATCAAAGTAATTCCAAATGAGGTGAAAATCTTGTACTCAGCACATACTCAAAAGTTCAAAGCTTCTCTCCCAGGAAGGTGGCCTGTGTACTGACTTCCTTAAGAAATATTTAAGATAAGAATCCTTAAAACTTTAATATAAATTAGTATTTAGGCTATCTGTAAATTTTGTGTCATTTTTTTTTCTTCTCTAACAAGACTACACTAATGATTATTTTGCTGCATCGCTATATGTGGAATGAGAGATTGCCAAGGTAATACCTCCAGGAGTTTGGATTCTTAGAAAAGAAAAATAGGCACCTGTCAAACTTGAGAATCTTCTATGGAAGGTTGTTTATTTTTCACTGCAATAGGATATTTCATCATATTATATGCTGGCACTTTTTTAAAGAACCTAGGCAGGGATACTCTACCAATTGAGGAGCAAGGGGCAAATAATGATGCAAAGAATGATACTGGCATTACAGAATTGTACCATCTGTAAGTAACCATTATGTTGAAATTTCTATGGAAAAGGGACATGATGATATCACTAGTGTCTTAAGCTGAATAAACTGAAAATCATAGTGATTTGAATGTTTGCGAAGCACTAGAAACTAGAGAATATGAAAACCTGCAGGTGGAAACTTTAAATATTGCATATTTCATTGGATGGTTCTTTCTCCATGTTGTAAATATCAATTATTAAATACTACCAACATTATTTAAGTAGTCACTTTTAATCATAATATTTTACACATATATTTATACCACTATAATGAAAGCTCCCAACGTGTTGTAAAGACTATACACAGCTTTATTAATAAAATGTGGCTATCTCTACTAAGAGCACATTTTTATTCAAGATATAATTGTAAAATGCAATAGTCATAGATTATGCTAATAGACAAGAGAAAGAACATGAATAAATAAAAGCCACAGATAATCCCCCAAACCTAATTTTAACAACTATGTTAAATTTTCCTCTTCTACCAAACCTTTATAAGGGTTTGCTAACAAGTAATAAAATTGACTGATTGGTGTTTCATCCCCCTTTCCTTCTGTTGCTCACCTACTGGTGGAAATGTTAACAAGCATGGGAATAGCCAATGGGCAGGGAGTAGAGGAAAACAGGAAGAAAAGGAGGAACAGAGGTAATTCACCACCTAGATAATCAGCTCATGAATAACAGAGCTGACTGAAAAGATAACACTTAAGTAAGTACTGTAATAAACTCAGTAGTCAGTAGTCTCAGTGGCTTAGTGACAAAGAAGAGAACTACCATCTTTATAGCTAGAGGGAAGTCCATGATTTTTACAGAATTTATACTGCAATGATTGTATCAGGCTTCAATGCAAAAGATCCAGGGTGTTAGAACTGGAGCATTTAGATCATCTCTAAAATGCCTTTGCCTATATTATATAAAGTCTCCAGGTTTACAAAACAGCTTAAGGGGCACATATATATCATCATGATGTTATAACTGCTTACAAAATCCACCAATCACAAAATTTAAGATACACAATATGTGACAATTGAATTGTTTTGATCTTCTCCAAACTGTTTTTTTTCCCTTAACTGCCTGAAGTTACAGATTATTTCCTTGGAGACACAGGGAAGACTTGTGAGAAGTTGGATAGTTGGGTTCAATGACAGCACTATGGCCTGATAAAGAAGCACATCCACCTATAATTATATTGCTTGCATCCACAGTATATCACAATTATTTTTAATATCACTCCTAATTGACGATCACGTCTTTAATTATTTTTTTCTTGCTCTATCACAAAATTCTATAATACTTCTTAGTAAGGAAGAGTTGGTTGCTTATGGCAGGAAATAGAAACACCTGCTATGTCTTCCTCTTAGATTTCTTTCAATCTGTTGTTTTCTATAATCTTTTTTTACATATCTGCCAGCAAATCCTCCAGTAACCATCAAATAAAACTCTGCCCCTTTTAGAAATTATACCTTCTTGGGCTACTAAATATTTATTATCTTTCTGCAGTGTTCTCAAAGAGATTGTCTCCATGTTTATTTTTTTCTTCCTAGGAGTCAATCACACTCTTGCCACCTTCAGGCAATTCCACTTTCTAGGACCCATTTGTACTTGGCAATATTTTGACTTCTAGATCTAGACTCTTAACAGTGGCAAAGCAAACCTTAACTTTCCTGTTTCAGAATGTTGAACATTGGCAAATAAGTCAGGGACCTCACCTCTAGATATACACTTAATATCACATATGTGTATTTGGGATATTAAAACGCCTGCATTTGTCACCCCTAATTGGGTCCTAAGCAGGAAAAAAAGCAGTTCACAGCATGCCTTCTGTGAGCTGTCATAAACAGAAATATGAGACAGTGCCAAGTTCTCCAAGGCTTGACAGCCGATGATTAGGATGTTGTAATTTAGTGGACATATAGAACTTCTTCTGACATCTAAATGGGTGAGTGCCATAAGTAACCTATTTTTTGCACACATTCAAATTTAGACTGAACAAGAAGTAGCTTAAAGTAGCACTTTAAAGAAATAGAGTCAGTAGAGGAGTTGATTTTAGTCTAACACTGAATTTAGAAGTACGTTGACAGTATAAAATAATAAAACCACAACTGAAATAATTAAAATAGATTTTTTACATTTTCTTTTTCAAACGTTCATGGTGCTGAGGGAATACATGCACATAGAGAATACTATTTTTCAAAGATTTCTAGATTTTTTTCTTTTTTTGCTATGATCTGTCTTTTGGCTCAGTTACTTACGTCTCTATAAAATGTATCCAGCATGATAAGAAGACATGAATAAGAATGGTTATATGTAACCTCTTTTGACTTGTTGGAAGAGATTGGATAATAGACAGTGGAAAGACCTATTGGAACACACTTCAGGATATACTGCTAAATATTTAGGACATTTTAATTATGTTTATTTGAATAAATCTGCTCTTAAAATTATAAGTAAAGGCATAAAAAGTTTCACTTTTTTTTGCCTTTCTACTATGTTGAAACTGTCTGAAACTATTGAAAAAAAAATGAGAACATTCTGATTTCAGATATTCTATGGAAGGTATTCACTCTCAGATAGCTCCCTCAGCCCACCCATTTGTTCCTTGCTGTGATTCAAATAAAATTTTTGATTTTTCAATTTCAAATTTTGATGATTAATAGAATGCTAATAATGGTGGAGAACAGTTATTATCCAACTGCCACCAAACTCTAAGATTTTTAGTTGTACTCTTGAGAGTATGTTTTAATAATGGGGAGAGGAAGAAACCTTATGGAAACTTGAGGGGAGTAGGGAATTTAACATTTGTAGTAGGAAATGGGGAAAACATCAAAAGAACAGAAGACTTAAAAACCATTTTGCCTACTGCGTGGTTTTTCCCTCCAATAACCTTGAATCCAACACACCAGAATACATGGCTTTATTCCTCTGCCATGATTCTTAGAGAGAAAATATTGACCATTCGCTAATGATAAAATAATTCTCATCAGCATTTGAATTTGAATTTATAACTCACCATTTCCTTGCGGAAATTTATGTCATATATTTAGTTATTTCTTGGCCTGTCTCTTGATTTCTTTCAGAGTGAGTTCTGCCAAATTATATGGGTCATTTTTATTATTAAATGTCTTTATGTTCACAAATGCTAAGAAAGTCATTATGGAAATAAAATAAAAATAGCATATATATAAAACCTTACTATTGACCAATTAATTAGTTTAGTTAGTCTTACTAATTAAACTTTACTAATGCACTTTCACCTTGATTATTTTATTTAACCCTCACAGTTATCCTATGTACCAGTGAGAATAGCTAGGTCATGCTACAATAACAATACCTAAAGTCATATGTCTTATTTCTTGCTTGTTATATATGTTTACTGTGGGTAAGCTAGAGGTTTTGCTCTCGACTGTTGCACTCGGGAATTTGGGTTGAATAAGGCTTCATCTCAATATGTTAATCCACAATTTCCACAGCAATAGTAATAATTAAAAGATAGTGTACTGTGCGCTGAACTTGAAAGTTTCCATCCAGAAGTGACATATCCTTTCATATTTCAGTGGCCAAAATGAGTCATATGGACACATCTAATCCCAAAGGGAAATGAAATTTTGACAATTGCTTGGAAAGGGGGATGCTTAGAAATATTTTATGAATACACTAATAACTACTATTATACCCAAGGAGGTAAATATTTTTCTTTCCATTTCACAGGTTCAGTTATTTATTCAAGCATGTATTCAGCATACTGAAGTGGATACATTTGCTTGCAAGTTCTCCTTCTCTTGGAAGAATTCAAGAGACACAGAAAAGTACGTAACCATTTTTTAAAATCGGTTAAAAAGGGTCTAACACTTTTGTGTTCAATTACCTTTCCTTACCATATCTATCAAAGTGTCCTCCTTTCGCTGTGATGGAGTCTTGTTTAATTGCCATTAGTATTATTCTTCCAATACTCACCATTATAGAATAGCCAATGTGAGTGCCACTGATGGGTCCATTACAAACATGGCATCCTGTAAAATTAAAAAATTTCCCATGACATGATTTTTTTTTTTTGTATAAATTTATTTATTTATTTTTGGCTGTGTTGGGTCTTCGTTTCTGTGCAAGGGCTTTCTCCAGTTGCGGCGAGCGGGGGGGGCACTCTTCATCGCGGTGCACGGGCCTCTCACTGTCGCGGGCTCTCCCGTTGCGGAGCAGAGGCTCCAGACGCGCAGGCTCAGTAGTTGCGGCTCACGGGCCTAGCTGCTCCGCGGCATGTGGGATCTTCCCGGACCGGGGCACGAACCCGTGTCCCCTGCATTGACAGGCGGATTCCTAACCACTGCGCCACCAGGGAAGACCCCCATGACATGATATCAAACATAGTCGATTAAAGATTTTAGAATGGGGGTGGGGGTTCTCTTTGCTTATTCAATCATAGTAAGTAAATAATAGCTTAGTTATTTTAACTAGCTATCCTTCCAATTCTAGCTACATTGCATCACCTTTATAAATTTGTTGAGTAAATGGGAACACTTTAGCTGGAGTTGAGATCTTCTGTTTCTCATTTGTGCATTTAGATTTTAGGTTTCCCTTTGTGAAGCACTCAATACATGACAGCCCATACGTTTGAAAAGTAATTATGTATATACATATGTACGGATCTTCAGTTTTTCTCAATTCTTGTTTTTGCATACATTTGAGAGCTTTCTTCATACAACCTTAAAATTTGGTCTTAGCAAGTCCTTCTCAAGTTTCATTCCCTAACATATCTACACAATTGAGTTCCAGATAATTTATGGTTTCTCACTTTGCTTAGCTTTCAACCACTTTTTTAAAAATATGGTAAACCAGAAATCCATATGAGCCCAAATCAGTAGAATGTTTCCCTGATACAGCGGTGTGTTCTGAAATTCATACTGTATTATTTTTATATGGTCCTGATTACTTCCTTTCAAATTTCCTGTGTAATGTTGTGTTGGACTCCTGATGCCTTCATAGCCTATCACTGATGATGTGAATAATCCCTGAATTGTACACAAATCTATCTGTGTTCATTACCAGACATGCCTTTGCCAATGAAAAAAAAAATAAAACAAAGGGCTTCATCCAGGGTTCTTGGTGAAAAGCAACAGGATGGGAAAAAAAATATTTTTAAACAATAAGAGAATCATTGCAAGCAAATTTAGACTCAGAAAATCAGTAAAAATCTTACAAACCAAGGTTGGAAAATGGGCAGAAATCAAAGGACAGCAGAAACCGCACCAGGAACATGCATCAGAAACCGTATGGTTTGCACACTACCTACGCTGCTGCTGGAAATCTGAACTCCAAATGTTCCCTCTGCCACTAGCATAAGATCCAACTTTTCAGGGTTTCTGACTGGCTGAGATGAAGTCACGTGCCCAACTTCTGGCTGTATCTGTGAGTGGAAAAGAGGGAGACAGTGCTTTACTTCCTCCAGCAGAACGGACAGCTTATGGACGTTTGCTGTAGGAGGGTGAGTCTCAGCAATTTCCACTCAAATGCAAATGCACAAATTATGAAATTCCCATGATTGCTATGTTGGTATAGCAGGTGAAATAGGAAGGAGAGACTCAGTGGGAGACAGGACCAAAAATGTTTCTTAAAAATTAAAAAAGCAAAATTTACGCTACTCAGAAGTACTCATAAACATGATTTGTAAAGATGCTGTCTACTTATCTTTTCCTATTTTTTAAAACAAAACTACTAAAGAAAATAGTTCTATATTCCAGATGTCTGTTTTTGTTTTTAAGTGTATTTTGTATAAAACTATATATATGTATTTATTCATTTTAAGCATCTATGGCAGGTCTCAGTTGCCAGAGGTGGTTGACCAGGACTAGTAGGATTATCCAACTGATACCATAATGACTGAGAAAAAATTTACCAAAAATAAAATAAAACTTGTGCCTAATTATCATTAGCTTCATGGATTTACAAAAATCTAATAAATAATGTTGTTCCTTTGAAACCATTTTTTCTTTTGGTGTCTAGTGGCTTTATATGTTGTTTCTATAATTGCCTAGGAAAGTTCTGCATCAAAATCACCTGGGAAATAGGATTCTTGTTTTCCATCTTAAAACCACTGATTCTGAATTTAGGATGGTGAGATTAGAAAAACACATTTCAAAGAAATATCCCAAGTGTATTTGAAAATTTAAGAATGTGTGGATTAGAAATTGTTCTCAGTAGCTCAAACAGGTTAGCTTAAGTTGGATTAAGTTTGCTAAGTATGAAAAAAACAGAAAGATCAAGCAGAATTTGAAAAGAAAAATCAGGAGGGAATTACATATATTTTTGAAATCTTGCTCTCTAATATTTGAAATAATTTATGTTGCAAAAGCCAAAGATATTTGTCCTGCTGAACCAAAAATGTTTAGGTGCTTAATGACATTTTGAAAAATAAAAGTGAATTTTCACTTTGAGCCAAAGTCATTTCCTATTTTTCTCAAATGAATCATACAGAATTACTAAAGATTTATAAGAGAATTTTAACCGAGGTTTTAAAAATATGGTTTCCTTACATATAATTTTTTTTTAAGCATGCTAAAACAAAAGTTATTTTGAATGAAAGAGATACTGCAAAGAAAAGGGAAGTTATAAGTGTGCCATTAGACAGCTTCTGGCCTTAGAGTGTTCTAGCAAACTGTATTGAAATGAATGGAAGCAATTATAAAAGGAAGCTGCTGACCTTTCTGAAAAGGCTGCCAATCCATAATACCTCCTGCAATGCTCGTCCCCTTTATTCGTGCTTAACAAACCTTGTCACCCTTGTCGCAGTGCCTCAGAACCCCTTGTTAACTCTTCCCCTTTTGCTGTCTTTAGGGTATCTGCAGCACGCCTACCTGCTGAAACACCTCTCCAATTGCCAATTAAAGGAAGTTTAAGAATGAGTATCTAGGGATGAATTAACCTAGCAAGTTAACCTGGGGGAAGAATGTGTTAGGGATACAAACTCTCATCATCACAGTCTTACATATTTACCTACTCATCTGACGTACTTAGGAGAGGGTATTGGTTATCTATTTGCACAATAATCAGAAAGCATCTCCATCCAGTTTTTCAGGGTGTACACAATTTGAAAACAAACACCAGAATCTTCAGAATGCTTTTCTCTTCCCAGTGTGTTCATTTTCCCTCAAGTGAAAAAATGCTAATATTTAAGCACTGCTTTGCCGAAACACTTAACAGGTAGGTAGTATAAAGCAATTCCTCTAGGAGGGTCTTATCCATAATATCTTCTCGCTTTATAATGCTGACTTAACACATAAGCCCCTGGATCATCCCTGTTTGGATTAACAATCATTTGAATGATTATTAAGCAGAATTCTCTAGAATCAAGTAGTTCTGTCATTCAGAAAAGAAGAAAAAATCCTAAACTTAAATTATCTGATATTTGAACATCTAATCAAATTAAGAAAACTTTTTCTTTTGGCTTGTGTTTCTGCTTTTCTGCACTCATGTTAATCAGTTTTCTTGAAGCAACATTTTAGACAGTGAACCCTTAGCACCTATAACTGAATGACTTTTTAACCTGCTTGCAGTAAGAAAGTAGAAACAAGATGGAAAATGTTAAATGTGCAGTACTGATATTTAAATATGCATAAGTATCATGGATTGCTGCTAATATGTTGACAACATATATAACATTATTTATGTTTATAAAGGTTGGGACAAGGAAGAGAAATAGCATATAATAAGCCTTAACTATTATATGCTAAATCATTTTCACATATCTAATTTAACATCTCAGTAACTCTATGATGTCATTAATATATCTGAGATATATTTTAACATATATATCTCAGATATATTAATGACATCATATATCATACATATATGATGAATTATTTGTCTGAAGCCATTTGGCTAGTAAGAAGCAGCAGAGGAATTCAAATTCAAATAGAGTTTTCAAGTTCAAATAGAATTCTCCCTGGATCCAGAGTCACAGTTTTATTGTATTTTTCTCCCCCTATTTTACCATACTACTTATAAATAAATCCATTACCAGATCAATAGGTAACAAATATCAAGTAATACAAAACAACAACAACAATAACAACAACACAAAATCAGATATCACTGGTTATATTACTTCTAACTGATGATTCAGAGGAATGTTGGAGTCTATGAAAATTTAATTAGTAAAAATACGTCTTTCTACATGGTTTATCTATATCATCTCCAAAAGTTTTCTTTCTTGGGGTTCACCCAATTTTTCATTGGATTGGAAAGGTTGTATTATCCAGGTGAAGAAAAGTACGTAAGTAAGAAATGAACTGAAAGTATACAGCTATCACTTAATTCAAATCCCAACTCTGAAGGTGATGTCACTGAAACATAATGCAGTTTGCCCAAGTTATACAGGAATTATGACAAACATACTACATTACGTCTCCACATTTTTAAATGAATGGATGTGTTAGCTTGAATTATTCTTGTTTTTTCATATAACACTTGCCAGTATGTTTATATAAGAATTAGTATTTCTCCCTTTTTATATGCTTTCTGTGAAAATCTAAAAAAAAATTAAAAAACCAAAAACAACAACAACAAAAAAAACAGAACCATATTAATACTTATAATAAACCTTGGTCATTATAGAAACCTGTAACTCTTCCCTTCTGCCATATTTCCAAATCCCGGCTATCTTAATATCTGACCTGACTTAAGATGACTGAATTACTAGAGAATTCTCAATAATACAACACACCTTCCTCACACGTAAGTCCTTTTCACTGTGCTAAGCCTTGCAGGAACATCAGAAGTAGTTGGGTACTAGTTTTGGCTGTGCCGGGTTACATTGGTACTTTGATTTAATAGAAAAATGGAGGGCTTTTTTCTCTTTCCCACAATATGCTTTTCCATTTATTACCCTCTATACAGTGTTACTTCCAGCCTCCTGCACAAACATTTCATGAGGGTGCCTCTCAAAACACTGTCAGCATGCTAGGGATTTGTATTGCAAATGCTTTCATTAATATGTTTCCATGTTAGAATGTTCCAGAGTGGGTTTTCTTTCATTGTGTTATATGCAGTGTCAAGATTATTCATAAAGGAGAAAAAGTATTATCAGCTAAGAAATTATTCTATTGATTTTTAAATATGGTGTTTTAAAATATGGTTTTATTTAACTTGAAGTAAGATAATTATATATTAATGTGCTAGTTAACTGACTAATAAGAATGCAGTCATTGGGAAAAGTGCCTGAGGTTGGGTCAGGTGGAATAGAGGAAAAAAATATATATGTCTGATTTCCCAGTTTCTTTGTGAGCCCTAAGTGTTGCAAACATGCAAAGCATCACGGGATAGCCCTCTAACCTTTTATGAAACAAACAATATTCCTTTTCTTTTTCTTGGTTAGCAACCCCATTCCCATTTTGGAAAAGAAATGACTCTCAAAGCTACTTCATCTTACACGGAACAGAGTAATAAGTTCCTCATTTTGCCCTGTATTATTTCTTATGAGGTTCCTTAGGATTGTAGAGGGAAATATTGAAGATGAGAATCACAAATAAAAGATTGAGAAGAGTAAGAGGCAGTCCCAATGCCCAACACCAGAGAAGTGAGATGGATTCTTCTCCCTTCCCCCCCCCCTTCCTCATGCTTTATGGACTCTGGGAGTCAGAAGAGAATTGAACTCATATTACATCATTTTCCTTTTCCCATTTTGTAATAGCCTTTTAGAAGAAAACATATGTTTGAGCAAAGGTGTCCCCAGTTTCACTCTAATTGTTCAGCGTGATTCTCAACAATCTGACTTTATATAATGAAAGGAGTCTGGTGTAAGTTTATTCTTGCGACTCCTTGTGGTACTTTACTAGATCCTCATGTTATGGTCTAGGTCATAATTTCTTTTCCCACAAATTGTACTTTGATCTCATCCTCAGCTAGACAAGTGTCTTATGATGAGGAAAAAGAAGTTGGTTTACGTACTACAGTAATTAAGAACTAAAAAGATGCTTTCCCAGCTGTTGCTTTTGAAGTCAAGTTTAGTTAGTGGCAAGGTGCCAATTTCCAATTAAAAATAAGATTTTTATTTAAACAGTGTAATGTGTTATATATTTCAATATTTTTAACATTCTTTTTTAAAAAATTTCTTTTCTAGTAACAAGGGTCCAAACCATCAATTATTAAAGGCTGAGTCCTTTGACAATGACATAGCATTCTGTGTTTGTTCAGCTTTTGTTTGTTCATCAGTTATTAGGCTGAAATAAAACCCTTTCCCCTATTTCTCCTAAGTACTTCAAGGAAATTTTAGCTAAGACATTTTTCTTTTCTTTTTAATTTTTAAAAAAAATTAATTAATTAACTATTTTTGGCTGCATTGGGTCTTCGTTGCTGCGTGCAGGCTTTCTCTAGTTGCAGCGAGTGGGGGCTACTCTTCATTGTGGTGCATGGGCTTCTCATTGCAGTGGCTTCTCTTGTTGCGGAGCATGGGCTCTAGGCACGTGGACTTTACTAGTTGTGGCTTGCAGGCTCAGTAATTGTGGCTCGTGGGCTGTAGAGCACAGGCTCAGTAGTTGTGGCACGCGGGCTTAGTTGCTCTGTGGCATGTGGGATCTTCCTGGACCAGGGCTCAAACCCATGTCCCCTGAACTGGCAGGCGAATTCTTAACCACTACGCCAACAGGGAAGTCCCGCATTTTTCTATTTTTGCTTCATCTCTGAAAAAATTATTCTAAGTACATGAACACACGCTTATGCCTATATACAATGTGCTTAAGTTTTAAAATTGAAGCTGAAGGAAATAGGTATTAGTGTTAATTCAAGTCAACTTGATAGTAATTTAAACTTTCTCTGCTCCTGCCTTTCCTTATAATAATAAAGATGTGTTTACCTAACCTGGGCATATAAGCTACTTCTCTTATCTACCAGAAGATGGTAGTAGAGGTAGCCCAGGGATGACTTATTGGCCCAATGGGAATTTGGCCTTGACTTTGGCTCACAGGAAAGCAATGAAACCAGAAAAATGTGCCAGTATCTGAATACCATTCCCAAGGAAAGACTAAATACAATGGATGCTTTCTATTTCCCCCATAAAAACATTTTTTTCAGGGTAATGGACCAAACTCTGTGAAGTTAATATTTACGTGGTTTTCCAATAAGAAAAAAAAAGAAAATGTTTTCATTTCTCTACTTTTGTCATCTCTCCTCCCTTAATTTTGGCTTCCTTATTGGTCAATGATGCTCAATGCTAATGAAGCTCCACTTGGTGCAACCTCAGGTTCTCATTGTCAGGTAATTAACTCGGCATAGCAGCAGCCCTTTGCATCTATGGCTTGTGACTTGGAGATAGTTAGCTAAAAGACTGGGCAGAACTTTATTCAATTGCCAAGGGGGGTGTGTGTGTGTGTGTGTGTGTGTGTGTACACACATGTATGAAATCAAAACAACAATGTGATTTTCCCCTCCCCAGATTGGTTTGTCTGACCAGTGATAACTGCAATGATGGAAATTTGAATTGCAGGTCCAGGTGGGAAGTTAGGAGGAGGCTTAATATCTCAGCATAAGTTTTAAGGGAAGGCTATTTAACATTTCTCGTTATTATGTTTTGTTAGATATAATAAGATGTCTTCAAAGAAGAAGCGTTTTCTTCCCTGATGTTGCTTTAAATAGACTGGATAATCTGAAGTTATCTACTAGGAAATTAATCTGCATTTTCCAAGCCAAATTATCTAAAAGACATTAAACTCTCAATTTTAGGAGTGAGAGAGGAAAAATAGGAAAGCAGATTAGGGGAGCAGATCACCAAAAATATCATTCTTATTTTGTCATACTGATGTAGCAAAACTTACACTCTGTTTAAATGCAACTCTCCGCTTATTTCTTGTCTGCAGCCACACAGCTAGTCACAGCCAGAGAGAAAATTAGACCATTCTTGCTTATTTCACTTAATATTCATTACCATTAAATTTTGGCAGTACTTAGCATTAACTGGCATTTCTATTACATTTCATTTGTCCAACTGATAGTCAGAAACGACTTCTGCAAATTTTCTTTTCTTTTCTCAAACCTTCAACACCTTTCCTTCCTTGTTCACTTGTACTAACAATCTTACTTTCCAAGTCACTCAGAAAATAGAAACAATCTTCAGTCAGAAAAGGATTTCCACAGTTCCTACCATTGCAGGTACCCATCGCACTTTGTGTCTCTGCCCTCATATTTGACTTCCCTCCTATCAATTTGGATGAACTATTCATGCTTCTGTCTAAGGACAATCCCACCACTTGTGTTCTAGATCCATCTCTTTCACCTATCCAAGGACATTGCTCTAGGAATTCTACCTTCTTTTTCTTGAATTGTCGATGTTTTATTATCTACTTAATCATCCCCGTTGGCACACCAATGGGCTGTCATTTCTCCTATTACAAGAAACAAGAAAAGGATGAAAGACCCACTCCTTTATATTCTAGTATATTTTTATTTCTCTATATTAACAGCAAAGCTCCTTGAGTAAGTGGTCTAAGCTCTGATTCCTCTCCGCCAATATACTAATGAGCACACTTCAATAAGACATTCCTCCCAAGATAAACTGCTCTTGTCCAGGGAAGTTAAACGCTGACTTCTCAATAGCATGTGATCAAACTGATCCCCTTCATTTCTTGGAAATGCTGTCTCCACTGGCGTTTAAGACACCACCTCACTCTTCTGGATTTCTTCCTACCCTACTTACCATTCTACTCCTTATCAGTCTCCTTTGCATGTGCCTACTTATCTTCAGGACCTCTTGCATTGATGTGCCCCTGGGCTTAATCTTTTTACCTGTTCTCTTCACACACATACTCCATGATCTCATTTATCTTGTTGTGTTGAATTCCAGTTATGTGCTGAAAACTCCTACATTTAGATCTTTAACCTGAATTATTTCCCTGCATCTAAAGGATGATCTTAGGATCTACAGATCCTAAGGCTCTCTTATAGTCATTAAATCACTAACCCACATGATAATCAGTAAAATACCTACTAGATATCAAAAATGCAACCCCCCTCTACTCCCAACCACACACATGAACCGCTTTCTGACAATCTTTCTCATTTCAGTAACTAGGAATTCCATTCTTTTAGTTGCTTAGGCTAAACATCTTGGCACAGGCTTGACTGCTTTCTTTTTCTCACACCCCACATCTAATCCATCAGCAAATTCTCCAGTTCTACCTTCAAAATATATTAAGAATCCTGTCACTTTTCGCTACATCTACTCTCTCACCCCAGTCCAAACCTCCATCATGTATCTTCCTGGATCATTTCATTAGCTTTTTAACTGGTATCTCTGCCTCGGCCCTCCTCTCTTCAACACTTTATCCTAAACGTAGAAGGCAGAATAATTCTTTAAAAAAAAAAAGTTAGATCATGGCATTTTTGTTTTTCCAAAATCATCCAATCATTCCCCCCGGCCCCCGCTCAGAGTAAAAACCAGAGTTCTCCCAGGGGTTTCCAAGGCTCTGTCCAATTGGGCAGTTTTCTGACTTCATCACCTAATATCTTCCTTCTACAGCTTATTTAAACAGCTTTTCTTACCTCTTTGCTGTTTTTCAGATTTTCCAGCCATGATTCCCTCTCAGGGATTTCTCACCCGCTGTTTCCTCACTCTTTCATGCCCCTCCGTGCTGTTGAGGAGTTTGGCTCCTGGCCAGAAAACTTGAATGTAATTTTTCAGGCCTGACCATAGCAATTACAAAACTTTTTCTGGCAGGTGTCATGGGGGAAAACTGCCCTTCCCACACTGGAGTTGGCGCGTGGCTAGCACGTTAGTCTCTAAAGGAAGTTACAGTCAAGGACTCAGGCCCCTCTGGCCAGCCATGCTTTTATACATATTTGCGGTCCTAGCATAGCCACCTTTATCACTAGGTCTCTTTATCTGGGACCCTGAAATCAAGACCTTAAGCGCCTCTGCTGATAACTACTTATTGGGGAGAAAGGGAACCTAGAAAATACTTTTTCCAACTGTGAATTAGTACTTGATACTTTACACTCCTAGCCCTCCAACCCCTTTTCCCAGCCCTCAGATTGTTAAAAATTAAGGAGACTTTGGTGGGGGGGCCGTGGGACAGGGGGCTCCTTCAAGACTGAGAGGACTCCTATGTGTGTACTAATCCATCTGACGTTACACTAGTGTGCCAGTTCATGGGGAGAAATGAAATGGGGGGAGTTGGAGCTTTCTTTGATTTTAACCTCTTGTTTATACTATTGCAGTAAATGATTAAAGGCTTGATTGTTACTTTCATTTTTGGCTTGTTGCTCATTCAGCTATTGTAATACCTGATAATTCAGTTTTCTCCAGCACAGCTGAGCTTCTGACATTTGTTACCTGAATGGCTCAAGTCCTTGTTCAAATGTCTCTTTCTAATATAGCTTTCACTGACCAATTAACTTGAAATTATTCCCTCCCAGAATTTCCAGTATTTCCCCCTGCTTTGTTTTTCTCCTTTAGCACTTTTCCTCATCTAATGACTATATATTTTTTGTCCTTGTTTTTTATTGTGAATTTCCTCTCACTTAAGTATAAGATTTATGAGATCAGCAGTTTTAGATTTGCACATTGTGTATCATCAATTTCTAGAGCAGTACCTGATGTATAATAATTGTTCAACAAAAATTTGTTGAATGAGCTGTCCATAAGGGGCAGGAGAGAAAAGCAGTGTGCAGAGGTAAAATGATGCTTCATTTTCTGCCTACCAGTGGTTGCAAACACCTGACTTTGGTTACCCTTTTCCCACCCCTAAGCCCACTTAGAGGCTCCTAACTGTACTTGGAATATAAGTTAAATGAATACTCAAGGACTTTTATCCACTATCCTGGGAGGCCCAGTAGGATCTGAATTGACTTAAAGCATATGGAGATTGACTAAGACAATCTCAGAGACTCTATACCAGTTAGAAGTGGCTATATGAGACACAGTTTAGTGTTGCAGTGCCTTAAGCTGATGAGCTGAGATCAACTCAGAATATCAGGTTTGATTTAGGGCAATTGTCCTATCATAAAATCACAATTCTGTATCTTGAGAAAGGGGGATATTGATATTGTTTTTTATTGATAACCAAATTGGCAGCAGAGGAAAATTTCTTAAATAATTTAAAAACAATTTCCAATAGGCATATAACTTTTAAATTCTTACATATATTTACAAGTTAGACTGAAAATACCTACTGAGTGATGCTACAATTTAAGATAAATTCAATCTGTGTATGTTCTTCGGACACCTCTCTGTAAATACATTTATTTCATTTAATTTTCCATATTATATAGCTCTTTCATTCAAGAATTCTCAATAACTTCCAAACTGTAGTTTTGAAGAAAATGATTATAGTCAATCTATTGGGTTGGCCAAAAATTTCATTCAGGTTTTTCCATAAGATGTTACAGAAAACCCGAACGAAATTTTTGGCCAACCCAATAGTTTGAGAAAGCATTTTTCTTTGGACATGTACAGAGTTTGGAGACTTCTATATCTATTTGAATTATGAGACCATTCATGTTCTAGGTTAGAAACAGTGCACTCTTATTTCTGTGGCAGCTACTGTCTACATTATTCATACTCAACAGTAATTTATTCAAAATTATTTATTGAGTGTTAGTTATCTTCTGAATGATTTCTTAGGCACCAGTGGTAAACGATAGAGTCCAAGGGAGAGACAGACCAGCAAGCAAATAGCTAACTTAATTTCAGATGTTGTGATTTTTAAAACACGTAACAATAGATAATAGAAACATAAGGTATTATGAAGAAAATAAAAGTATTTGGGTTCCTAGAGTTAACATAGTGTTGACAGGAGGATAAATATTTAATATCTAAATATGAGTGTCTAAATGTCTAATTATGTGTATAGAGAGAGACAGAGAGTCAGAGAGAGAATGAGAGATTATAGAAGGATGTTCAGAAAGAGCCTTTGTGTATATGTGGCATTGCCATCAGGCCATGTGAGAAACAGGAGTGAATCATACTAAATAATTAGACACGAGAAGATATTGCTTAGAGAAAGATGTTCCAGAAAGAAGAAAAAGAGAAAATGTGAAGCCCATGGGGTTGAGGGAAGAGCATAGGACATAGCTTATTTAGGAAAAAATAATTCATTGTGACTGAAGATTGGTGAACGACAGAATAGTAGGAGTTGAAGTAGGTCTTACCTAGAAAGATAAAGCAGAAGAAAAAGTTAAACAGACAGCCAGGACAAATCACGTAGGGCCTCATAATTTTGGAGAAGAATTTGGACTTAATTAATTATTAACTTAGTGTGTGTGTATGTATTCTAAATTTAATAGGAAATCATTAAAGAGTTTTTAGCAAGGGAGTAGTATAATTCTATTTATTCTAGACTGCCATCTCTGCAAAGAAATATGTAGAGAAAAGCAGTGCAGACAAATGAATAATTAGTATTTGCATACAAAAGAAATTTTGTATCTTCAAGAGCTGATTGTTTCACTCCAAAGTGAAGTTAGGGTACCATTCAGCAGGAGGTACAGTTGCTATTATTTTAAAAGTGGTGATGTGTGGTGCCAGTCTTGGCATGGTAATGTGAAAATACATAGTATAAACAAGTGACAGTGACTCAAGTAACAACAGAAAAATAATTAGGCACTTTAGAGTTATGCCCTTTTTTCTTTTTAATGCACTGAAATAAAGTAACAAGCTAAATCTTTGATCTAGGTCCATAGACCTCCTCCAAATACTTTAACATTTCTTATATCTATCTGTAGCAGACACTTAGGGTCTTAATATTAGGCTCCTCCCACTTTCAGTAGACTGCAGTATTAAAGCATCCAGCTTTGTACTGAGTGTCCAAGTTACAAATTATGCCAGAATGAGTCCAGAAAATGTCAGACCACACATTCTGCTCTGGGCATTGTCTCTGCACTCTTTTAGAGTTTGTACCATCAACTCTCAGAACTACGTACTTCGTCATGCTAAGAATTTCCTAAGTTGAAATTTATAGAGAACCCTATATGGCTCCCCTTGCCAGTCATTTGTATGTTAGAACAACCAAGGACTATCTCAAAATTGAGTTTGCTTTGTCATTTGCTCTTTGAATTTGACCTTTAAATTATGTGAATACATTGTTTATGCATTTCATTTTCTATCCTCAAAAACCATCCTGTGAAATAATCAATTCAATAATCATTTTCTTATGGCTATAAAGCTGAATGAACATGTAGTATATTTGCTAACTGTAAACATGATTTTCTTCCTTTTTCTTTTTCTTTTTGTTTTAAAGTCCTATATCTATCCATGGAAGAAATATATCCAGTTTAGGGTAGGGAAGTGACTCAGGTTAATTTCATGCAGACCATGTCCTCCTTTTTCCCCTATATATCAATGCTAAATTAATACACTAGGTGCTCTGCAGCCAGCATGGTTGCACATTGATCTTGGCCAGCTTGTTTACAGTGTTTTGGCAAGTTGCTGATGTACTTATCCCTGGGGATAGAGCAGGGGTTAATTGCTGTTAAACTCTCAGTGCCAAGTAATGGTTCAGCCTCTCTGCTACATTAAAGATGACACTAATAAGGAAAGAGTGCAGTGGATTGCTCTATGTTGAAAATTGGACTTGTGGTGACAGAAACTTGGAGCAGAGCTGATGTACTAGGAAGACCATAATGTAATTATAACTGCTGAACATGTGTCATACCAAGTTAAATGATACATTAATGAATCAAAACAGGTGATGAAGTGTTGCTCTTTCAGCAGATAGAGGTGCTTTCAAGGTTAGATTGCTATTAATTTAATAATCTGTAATATGGATAGTCTTCAAATCACAAATGAAATCAACCTTAATGCTTTCATATAACATTGCTTCTTGAGTTTCAAAGAGATAAGATAAAAGAAACAAAGCAAAAGTGAGCAGAGTTCAATGCAACTCATTCTGTGTTTAATTTTGTAAGAAAGGGTTTTACATTGTAAGGTGAGTGGTTGCCCAAGGCCTTCTTGTCCCGGTAGACCACTAGATCATTTTAATCCACAGCTAGCCAGCCAGTAATTCACAAGGGAACATAGACCTGTAGAAGCAAACAACTACTTCTTTTCAAACAGACCATTATATATTATCCATGCATAATATTTTAATGTGTCTTAAGTTCATAATAGGTAAAATATAATAATGTCCCTGAAATCTTCTAATTTTCTTTGGTGCAATTTTTTTCTATATTTTCCTAAGTATTTATAAAGCCTTTAAACCCATGTCCTTATTAGTTTTTAAAATTAATTTAAAATTCATAAACAATAATAGATTACTTATTATTTATGATTTTAAAATATTCTATTTTAGTTCTTTTTTTCGGTAATACCACTCTCATTATTTCTAATTTCTTTAGAGCTGTTACAAGACTGACAATACGATATTTTTACTTCCACTTGGCCTTTAGGGTCTCGATTATAGATTTATTCTGAAAAATAAATAAAGAATCTGGAAACAGCATATTATCTTATTGGACCCCGTGTTATATATAAATCAATTTATTAACAGGATGTATTAAGAATGTTTGATCTACCTTATGTAGATTTCCATTATGTAATGTACAATTTAACTTAAATTTTCCTGTGTATTACCATCTTTTAATAAGTAGTTACTGCTGTTTGGTGTTATTTTACCAATGATTGAAACCAATTACAAAGGTAGATGGTTGATTCTTTTCCACAAAGCAGTACTATTTTAAGAAGCTAGAAAATAAAATAATCATGTCATATCTGTCTTTTAAAAGATATTAACTATAGAATTTATTCTTACACTAGAATTCCAGTGTTAATTTAATATTTGTGTATATTCTCAAGAGAATTAAGCAGATTTTGATTTTGAAGGATAGTGGAATATGCCAACCCAAAATACAATTGGCCCTCTGTTTTCACAAGATCTGAATATGCAGATTCAGCCGACCGCAGTTGAAAAATATTTGGGAAAAAAATTCCAGAAATTTTCAGAAAGAAAAACTTGAACTTGCCATGGGTCAGCAGCAGCTATTTACATAGCATTTACATTGAATTTACAAATATTTACATAGCAATTATATTGTATTAGGTATTATAAGTAATCTGAAGATGATTTAAAGTATACAGGAGGATGTGCATAGGTTATATGCAAATACTACACCATTTTATATAAGGGGCTTGAGCATCCATGGATGTTGGTATCCGCTGGGGATCCTGGAACCAATTCACTGTGGATACAGAGGGACGACTGTATACCACTTTGGCATATTGATTACTTTGAGCTGTATGCATTTGAAAATTAACAAATGCTGGGGGCGGGGGCAGACTTTCTCTAAACTCCTCTTTGCCTAAAGACAGATCCTCCAAAAGATATTTAATTGTCATAAGTCCCATCCCCCTGAGTTTCTCCAACCAGGGAAGATGGACTCATCCCAGGAGAGAAAACTAGAAGTTAACCCTACACCCAGACAAACTTTGTTACAAACTATCATACCTCCCATCTGTTCTTCTAAGGACCCATTCATCTTTCCTAAAATATCACTTACTCTCCCTTTGGAAGTTTACATCCTTCCTCCCCTTCCCCTGCTGAAATGGTATTTAAGCCTGAATTCTAAGCCACCTCGGATGTTACTCATTTTTTCTTGGTTGTCTCCAATGTGTACATGAGGCATGCATGTTAATAAACTTTTGTTTGTTTTTCTCTTGTTCATCTATTATTTCAAGGGTCTCAGTTAAGACCTCAGAAAGATAGAGGTAAAATTATTTTTCCTCCCTTATAATATCATCAGTTTTATTATCTTTGTTGATATTAATACAATAAATGCATTTACTTGTAACAAAGACTATTATTAAGAAAATATGGTTTGTTTGTTTTTAATCATTTTCATACAAAGCTAACCAGTTAATAACTGTCACGGGAACACAGAACTTTAAAAGCAAACAAACAAGCAAAAAACCTAGTTTTTTTTCATGTAAGCAATACATTTTATTTGCTCTGGGAAGAGAGGATCTTTTCCAAAATAGGGAAAAATAAGAATAGAGCGGGACTAATTAGGGAGAGAGTGTGGAGATAACATTGGGCATCCAAAATGAACTTGTTATATATCCAGAACTCAGAAGCAAAATTTGTCTAGTGTCATTCAATGGAGTATGGAGTGATACCAGTACCCATGAGTATAAGAAAATAAGACTGAAACTGGGGGCACCGCCTTTCAACAGATAGTCAATAGTGGAAAAGTCTCACTGCAAGGGATGAAGAGTTGCTTTCTAGGAAGCAGATAAAGGTCAATAATGTCAAACGATAAAGAGAGGAAATAATACACTAACTATATTAAATAAAAATGACCATTGACTTTAACCACAAGAAGTTTATTAGTGTCTGGCAAGAGAGGAATCGTGGCAGAAGCTACTTGACAGTCAGTGGATGAAAGAATGGGAGATGAAAAAGTATTAGAGCATGTGTATACTATTCAGAACTGTGTTTTATCCACTAGGAAAAGAGGAAGATTTTCAGTAGTTAGAGAGCAATATAGGGTTAAGAGGGCATTGTAACTTTAAATAAGGAAGAAACTTGAAATTTTTTATATGTAGAGGGAAAGAATCCATTAAAAAGAAGGGACACAAAGGGCAGGAGTAAGGGAGGTAATTGAGGGAGGTGGTTGTGAATAGCAGAGAAGATAATCCCAAGCAATGGTAGAAAGGTTAACTTTCATACATGAAAAAGCTAATTTGTCCATGAAAATGAAAAGGAATGATGGATGTTGATGGCTTGGAGTGAGATTTTCTGCCTGTTGACCTTTATTATTTACTCATTTGTTTGGTTTTCTCCGAAGTAGGAGACAAGCACTGCTGCACGGGATGTTGAAAGATATGGAACAGAGGACTGAGGAAACTGGCAAAATAATTCAAATAGCTGCTGGGGTTATGTGAGAAGTGCTTAACTGGGGACCTAGAGAAAGCTCAGAAGAGCATCCAGGGAGTGGCTGTATTTTAGTTTCAGAGGAGGTGAAAAGGTCTTTCTCAAAACCAACAGGCCACAGATCTCCAGAAAGTCAATGCAAATTTGATTGGCTTCACCTGTTTCATTTTTTTAAACTCAATTTCACATTATCTCCTATTTATTTAGTATTTGGTCTGGAAAAGATTATTCCTTGCTATTCATGCATTTCAGGAACAGCGGGTGAGGCTAAGCATGAAGATCAGAGGAACTAAAACAAATTAGGTGAGAGTGTTCTTATGCTGTTTAAGGTCTATCTGAAGGTGACGTGTCTGTTTATAGAAGTGGAGCCTTAACTTATACAGATGGCTCCAAAATAAATTGAGTAGGTACAGCAATCCACAGAAAATTGCTCCTGAGTTGTTGCATGCTACTGCTGACCGCAAAGAAAAACAAAAAGACCCAAAAAACCTCAAGTCAGCAACTTGTGGTTAATGTCCCCTTGCTTTGTGTTCCTCTAACTATTTAATTTTTTTTTCTGGATGGCTTTCAGAATGATATTAAGCTTTTATGATATTTTTCCAGATGATTCATGTTTTTTGTTTATCAAACAATTTGTTGGTTTTTGATGCTATTGTTTAAATAGGAACAATTGAAAAGATGCTTGAAAAAAGGTGTGTGTGTATTATTGATGAGGACAGCAACACAATCTAAAATGAAGTTACTATCACTTTTTATTTATATAACACCTTTCCTCAAGTGTTTTATTTTGATCATTATCTTTTTTAAGGTCCTAACTATTGTCTCTGTTCTTTAATATTTCAAATTATCTAACTGGGCTTTGTTTTTTGATGATACTTGTGATGAGAAACATTATAGGAGATTTGTTATTAGCCAAGAGAATTTTTAAAAATTGTTTGGAACTTTATACTAAAGATTTACAATGACTTTCTTTGACGAGCATAGACATGATGATGGAGATTCTACTAATATAGTATTTCATAATTAAGGAAGTTATAATTTGCTAACAGGGCTCACAACAGCTGCCTGCGGAATAAGACAATATGCTTTTCCTCTCCCTACTGGGCCTAATTCCCTAGTAACCTTATTGAAAATGTGCATGGGCTACAAAACTAAAGATTAACTGTCCAGGGACCTGCTTCCTGGAGCTTATTTGAAGATTAATTCAAATGGCAGGCAATATATATTTGGTAATATGGCTTTGTTGCAGGCTTTTCCCATGTAGTGGTAAGTGTTTTAGAAGAAGATGACACTTTATAGCTGTTTAAAAAGAAAAGTTAAAATATTTCTAAATGTGAGATAGTTTTGTTCTCCTGCTGAAATCAAAATGAATAATTTATTTCTTCACAACCAAAAGCATCTTCTGCTTTTTGAACACATAATAAAGAATATCTATTTGCAAATTATCCATAATTACAAATTGTTCAGCCTTTTAAAAGATGATTATTATTCATTATCTATTTATTTCATAACAAATGCCATTCAAGGTCTGAAAAATGAGTTTAAAATGCCAACTGAGATTTACAATATTTTAATTAAATAGAAAGCAATTCAAATATATATTTAAAAACATAGCTTTTAGACTACACATTAGTAAATGGATTTCTACTTAACAAATCAGAGAAAGATGGATGAAGATGTCCTGCTTTTAAAAATACTATATTTAGCATGCCTGTGCAGAGACACTGAAGTGTGATTTGTCCTCATAGCAGACATCTGAAGAACAAGTGACATTCTTACACAAAATCCATATTGGTGATGTATTTAATTACAGAGCTGATTGAAATTGACAGCTTTAGTGACCTGCGTTTGCACTTGTGGTGATTGATGTATGCTTCAACTCCGGTTACTTTTAAACCAATTCACATATTGCTCAATACTATAATATCATCCTGTCAAATTGCAAACTACAGTTTTACAAGTATGGGGACTAGAGAGAGTGCATGTGTAATTAAAGGGAGAGAGAGATGAATTGTTTAAAAACACCTATGCAACTGTTAAACTGGGACCATTGCTATTTGAAAGCAGAGTGAAAGAAAATTCAATACACCTGCTCAGGAATTTATGTTCCTAGAGTCATCTTTACTCCTAGAAAATATATTCCTGACTGTGATTCATGGTTAAGAAAGGAGTCTCAGAATTTAGGCTGCTGTCTCTGAAGCCTTGCTTTCTTATGTATGATGTCAGCCTTTAGAAATAATAAGTAAATAAAATTAGTGTCTTAGAGCAAGGAGGGACCTTAATGATCATGTAGCCCAAATCCTGTCTGTTTTCTCTGCTTGTGATTCTTTGTTACTCAGGCTAGATAGCTGATACCTCAGGGAAGTAAGTTGTTTACAGAGGAGCACAGAGTTCCTGTTACTGTATAAAACTGAAGTTGGAATGCAGCCTTTTCATTCCCAGTTCAATGCCTTACTGCACAGAATTCCCTCCTCTAGACATCTTTCACTCCTTATCTCACTTTTTGGGTATGGGCATATTAAGATTACAGCCTTTATCACCAAATGATCCATTTAGTTTAGGCACTATCAACTACACCTTTAAGAATAGTAACAAAGGGGCTTCCCTAGTGGCGACTGAGAATCCGCCTGCCAATGCAGGGGACACTGGTTCGAGCCCTTGTCCTGGAAGATCCCACATGTCACGGAGCAACTGAGCCCATGTGCCACAACTACTGAGCATGCACTCTAGAACCCGTGAGCCACAACTACTGAGCCCCCGTGCCACAACTACTGAAGCCCACACACCTAGAGCCCGTGCTCCACAACAAGAGAAGCCACCACAGTGAGAAGCCCACGCACCGCAATGAAGAGTAGCCCCCACTTGCTGCAACTAGAGAAAGCCCACGCACAGCAACAAAGACCCAGTGCAGCCAAAAATAAATAAAATAAATACATTTTAAAAAATAAGAAATGCTTTAAAAAAAAAAGAATGGTAACAAAAACATTGATTGACTCTTGTTACATACCACATTCTGAAGTATATCCTTAACATAAATTATTTCTGACAATACGTATGCAAGATATGTGATATTCTTGCCAATTTATGGATGTGTGGTGAGACTAAGGGAGGTTCAGCAAATTTTTCAGATGGCCTCAAGCACTACCTAGATGAAATTTGAAACCAGATTTGTTGTGTTCAAAGCCCACAGCCCTTTTCGCTACATAACACTGTTTTCCCATACCCAAAACCCAATTATCTTAAATTAAAATAGACTTCTTGACAGTCAGAGTGATAAAGAACCAATCTCTCAAGGAAGGTTGTTACATGTCCGCTTGTTAAGAACAGATATCTACAAAATTTTGTTGGTTTATACATTCATCTTTCTTTAAACACATAGCTGGGTAGAATTATCTTTCAGTCTACTTCCCAGATATAGAAATTTATGCCAGAATTAAATTTGTCATGTCAGAGATGTATACTAGTTTTGACACAGTAAGGTTCCCTGGCAATTTTATAAATACACGAATAAAATTGTTTAAATCATTCATCCTCTTTGGTTCAACAGCACAATGAAAATACTTACTCTGAACAGCAATATGGTGGGGTTAATATGGATTCCAGATATGATATTCTGCAATTCCAAAACTGCAGAGGCTCACTGGATCACCACCCCCAATCAGCTCCTCAGAATTTGGAATAATGGGAAAATCCTTTACACTTTAAGGCTCACCATAAATGCAGAATGCCAGCTGCAGCTGCACAACTTCCCCATGGATGAGCACTCCTCCCCGCTGATATTCTCCAGCTGTGAATACTGACTTGGGGTATGACTGCTGTGTAAATGACTGTCTAGCCTATGCTGATTTCTAGCAAACAGTCATGTGATTGATTATAACATCACTGTACAACCAGAAAAAATGGATAACGGTTTTGGTCTGGGCCACCTGGGTATATTCACTCTAGACTTTGTTACATAGGACCCATGTTACAAAATAGGTAGCTTTGATAAATCCTTGAGCAACTTAACCATTTTGTTATAATATTAAAGTACTCAGAAATTGATGCAGAGTTGACTTACCAAAATCCCTTATGCTAATAAGCTGTGCATATTATTTGGATGTATACAGAATTCAATTGCAGTAATTCTATGCTTAATATCATCTTCAAGTCAGGTGGTTTGTCTTCAAAATAAAAAGATAAAGTTTTTACTTAAATATAAAAAAGAATGGTTTAAATGATCATCCTAAGTACTCAGGGAAGTCCATTTCCATTCCCAATATGTCTCAGTTTTCTTAAGACATGATGAATTGGGGAAAGGCAAGCATAAATGTCCTTGCTGCCTCAGAATTTCTGCTCCCTATTTAATTCTTCACATAGCAACTCATCTTTTAAAACAATGCTCCTGTTCATTCCACTTATAAACCTATGTTTTCTTTTTCATTCAGTTTCATTCCCTAAAATATCATGAAATGATATCACTGCATGACACAGAAAAATTAGCAGGAGATAATTAAAAATTAAATATTAGACATTTTGTGTATTTTAACCATCCCCATACCAGGTTTCAATATGTTTCTACTTAGACTCTACTTGTCACCTTATTTTGAGAGTCCAACCCCTATTTCTTTTAAGAACATTTTTCATGTCCCCCTCTTCTCTGACTATTGAGTCTCCTATTTTTTTTTCTATAATGGAATGCCATAGAAAATGCAAGAATTCAGGATACAATTTATATACAGCAAACAAACATTCTTTTATCTTCCAGTCCTCTTCCATTAATTGATTACTTATCATAAAATCAATTCATGAACAAATCATATTTAAAATGGTAGCCTGGATGATAATGTATATTTCCATTTCTTCCTCAAACTTCCCTACTCCTCTCAGAAAATATTGAAATAATAAGAATGATATAAACCTAAAAGGACAACAAAAATAATGAGGAGAAGTCAGAAGTTGGGAGATAGCAGCAATTTTTTAGAAGATGGGAAAAAGTAGTCAAAATAAGTGAAACCAAAGTATGTGCAAGAGATAGACACCAACAGAAGCCATGCAGATTTAATCCATGGATCTCTAAAAGAGTTTAGGAGTTGAAGGCACCATGTTCTGTGGAAGGTAGATGGGTAGATTGTCAAGCAGGGTCTCATTTACGGAATGAGGCATTTATGCAGGAAAAGACTTAATACAGGAAATTAGTTTCTTACATAATTACTGGAAGGGGTGATGAATCAGATTTTAGACTGGCCCTCCAGGAAAGACTGCCAGAGCACTAAAAAGCAGAAACTCCAAGGAATTACATCGGAAGTAGCCGTGGAGTCGTGAGTTCAAGAACATAACCGTATTGCTTATTGTCATCTTGCCACAACTACCTTGGATTTAGGAAGCTGGAGAACAGGCAATGGGACGCTACTGCACAGAACTCTCCTTTTCCTTAACTTGCATGTTGGAAGAAACTGCCAAAAGGGATCAGAAAAATGACCTCTGCCTCACTTCTACTTTCCAAACCATGTGCATCTAATTTCTGTAACCTAATTCATATAGAGAACCCTAGCAGGAGGATGTTATGAAATTAAGTGGTCAGTCCACATTGTCTCCAGGAGAGAAGAGGCACAGAATTTGTTTTAAAAAGATTGAAAACTGGGTAGAATGTAGAGAGGCTTTAAAATCACAAATTTTCCCTCCTCGTTATATGCAAATAGGTGATTATCCACTGTATACTCAAACAAGAGAAAAGATGTTTGTTTATCTTGAGCAATTGAAGGAGATTTGAGGTCAACAGGCACAGTGAAGAGCAACAGTTAGATCTTGTACTGAAAACAGAGGGATCCTCTACAGTGAATGATGAGACTCCCAGCCTCCTCTTACAAACAAAAAATAAAGGAAAACCAAGGTAGCATAAGATTAAAAGGGGTAAGAATCTGAGTTGCATCAGACTTTTCAATGTAACTCTGCAAGCTAGGTTATAATAGTACATTAACAGAAAACAATCTTCAATATAAATTTCTATAAACAATCACTCAAATGTGAGATTAATGTAAAGATATTTTCAGACATGATGAATTTAAAAAGAGTATACCTCCCATAGCCTTGTCTCAGCAAAGCACTGGAGAATGATTTTTAATTTCAGGAAAAGCTAAATATAAATATATATATGTGTATATATATATATATATATATACATATATATATACATATATATTAAGACATTGTGGCTGAACAGTAGTGAATAATCTTAATTATATAAAGTTTAAATATTAATTGAACAAAAGTAGTAATTTTCTTTAATATTGAGAAGATGTAGGGAAGAAACTGCATAGATATAAAACTGTTAAATTCTGTACTCATTTGGATATTATTTCAAAACATCTGGGATTAAAATTTGTAAGAAAAGAATAGCTATGTTATTTAGATATACATGAAGCAATACAAATGGTGAAGACTAAGTTGAAGAGTATTATATCCTGAAAGAGGCCGTGGTAAGGAAGTGTGAAAGAGGGAGTGATGTTTCATTACAACGTTTTAAAATAGTTGAATTTTAAAAACATAGAGGTGTTATTAGATTACATGTTAATTATATAGAAATAGTAATATAAATTCATTAAAAACAGCTGAATAATATGGAAATGTTTAAAGGAGATAATAAAAAAGAAAAACACTCAGCAATAATTACCTATTATCCACATCCTCCACCAGAGTGGTACATGTGTTACAACTGATGAAACTCCACTGACACATCATAATCACCCAAAGTACATAGTTTACTTTAGGGTTCACTCTTGGTGTTATACATCTTAGGAGTTGGACAAATATATAATAACGTGTAACCATAATTATGGTGTCACGCAGAGTACTATCACTGCCCTGAAAATCCTCTTTGCTCCACCATTATATCTTTCTCTCTGACCCCAATCACTGTCAACCTCTGATATTTTTACTTTCTTTATAGTTTTGCCTTTTCCAGAATGTCATATAGTTGGTATTATACAGTATGTAGCCTTTTCACATTGGCTTCTTTTGCTTGGTAATATGCATTTAAGGTTATCTGTGTTATATCATGGCTTGATATCTCATTTTCTTTTAGTTCTGGATAATATTCTATTGCTGGATGTACCACAGTTTATTTATTCATTCACCTATTGTAGACGTCTTGTTTGCTTCCAGTTTTGGCAAGTATGAATAAAGCTACTATAAACATCATGCACAAAGGTTTTTGTGCAGACATAACTTTTCAAATCCTTTGGATATATGCCATGGAGACTGATTGCTGGATTGTATGGCAAGTGTGTGTTTAGTTTTCTAAGAAACCATCAAACTGTCCTCCAAAGTGGCAGAACCATTTTGCATTCCCATCAGGAATGAATGCAAGTTTCTCATTTCTCCACATTCTTGCCAACATTTGGTGTTGTCAGTGTTCTGGATTTTGGCCATTCAAATAGTGATGATATCCTATTGTTGTTTTAATTTGCATTTCCCTGATAATACATGATATGTAACATCTATTAATATGCTTATTGCCGTGTATATCTTCTTTGGTGAGGTGTCTGTTAAATTCTTTGGTTCATTTTTATATTGGGTGTTGGTTTTCTTATTGTTTTACATGAAAAATTATTTGTATATTTTGTATAACAGTTCTTTATCAGATGTATCTTTTGCAAATATTTTCTCCCAATTTGTGGCCTGTTTTCTCATTCTCTTGACATTCACTGTCTTTCACAGAACGGAAATTTTTAATTTTAATGAACTCCAGCTTGTCCATCATGTCTTTCACGGATCATGCCTTTGGTTTTGTATCCAAAAAGTCATTGCTATACCCAAGGTCATCTAGGTTTTCTCATCTGTAGGAATTGTATAGTTTTGTGTATTAAATTTAGGTTGCAATTTATTTTGGATTACTTTTTGTGACCAGTGTAAGACCTGTGTCTAGATTAATATTTTTTTGCATATGAATGTCCAGTTGTTCCTATACCATTTATTAAAAAGTCTGTCTTTGCTCCACTGTATTACCTTTGCTCCTAGTCAAAGATCAGGTGACTCTATTTATATGGGTCTACTTCTGGACTCTCTATTCTGTTCCATTGATCTATTTGTTTATTCTTTCAGCAGTATCACAGTCTTGATTACTGTAGCTTTTTAGTATGTCTTGAAGTTGGGTAGTGTCAGTTCTCCAACTTTGTTCTTCTCCTTCAATATTGTGTGGTTATTCTGGGTCATTTGCCTCTCCATATAAACTTTAGAATCAGTTTGTCAATATCCACAAAATAACTTGGTATTTTGATTGAGATTGCATTGAATCTATTGATCAGTTTGGGAAGAACTGACACAGTGACAATATTGATTCCGTAAACATGGAATGTCTCCATTTATTTAGTTCTCCTTTGATTTCATTAATCAGAGTTCTTAATGTTCCTCATATAGATTTTTTAAAAATCTTTATTTATTTATTTATTTTTAATTAATTAATTAATTTGGTTGCACCAGGTCTTAGGCAGGCGGGCTCCCCAGTTGCAGCTCACCAGCTCCTTAGTTGCAGCACGTGGGCTCCCTAGTTGTGGCTCCAGGGCTTCTTAGTTGTGGCTCACTGGCTCCTTAGTTGCGGCTCGCCAGTTCCTTAGTTGTGGCATGTGAACTCTTAGTTGCAGCTTGCATGTGGGATCTAGTTCCCTGACCAGGGATTGAACCCGGACCCCCTGCATTGAGAGCACGTAGTCTTATCCAGTGTGCCACCAGGGAGGTCCCCTCATATAGATCTTGTACATATTCTGTTACCTTTATACTTACGTATTTCATTCTTGGCGGGGGGTGCTAATATAAATGGCATTATGTATTTAATTTCAAATTCCACTTGTTCACTGTTGTTATATAGGAATGATATTGACTTTTGTATTTTAACCCCACGTGGTGCAATCTTGCTATAATTGCTTATTAGTCCTAGGGGGATTTTTGTCAATTTCTTTGTGGATTTTTTTTAAACAGAGAATTATGTCATCTGAGACCAAAGAATTTTATTTCTTTCTTCCCATCTGTGTACCTTTTATTTCTTTTTCTTACTGCATTTAGCTAGTATTTCCTGTGTGAATATAAAAAGGAGTGATGGAAAAGGATATCCTTTTCTTGTATCTGATGCTAATGGGAAAATTATGAGTTTCTCGCCATTAAGTATGACTTTAGCTGTTGGATTTTTGTAGATATTCTTTATCAAGTTGAGAAAGTCTCTCTCTATTCCTAGTGTTGACACTTTTTTTTAAATCAAAGTATAGTTACATATACCTATGTACCTATGCACCTATGAGTCTGTTTCTGTTTTGTTATATTCATTTGTTTGTTTTATTTTTAGATTCTATATAAGTAAAAACATACAGTGTTTATTTATCTTTCTCTGTCTGACTTATTTCACTAGATGGGTTGAGAGTTTTATCATAAATGCATGCTGGATTTAGTCTAATGCTTGTTCTACATCTATAATCTATAGATATAATCATGTGATTTTCCTTTTTTCAGTCTCTGATGTAATGGATTACATTAATTGAGCTTCAAATGTTGAACCAGGCTTGTAAGTCTAGGATAAATTTTATATTTTATATATTGTTGGATTTGATTTGCTAATATTTTGTTGAGAATGTTTGCATATACTGTTCTGCAGTTTTCTTTTTTTGTACTGTCTTTGTCTGGTTTGGGTACTAGCATAATGCTGGCCTCATAGAATGAGTTAGGAAGTATTCCCTCTGCTACTATACTGTAAAACAGATTGTAGAGAATTGATATAATTTCTTCCTTAAATGTTTGGTAGAATTCACCAGTGGACCCAGTTGGGCCTGGTGCTTTCTGTTTGGAAGATTATTAATTATTGATTTATTTAATATACCTATATTAATAGGCCAATTCAGATTATCTATTTTTTCTTGTGAGAGTTTTGGCAGAAATATGTCTTTTAAGTAATTGGTCTATTTCATCTAGGCTATCAAATTTGTGAGCATAGAGTAGTTCACAGTATTACATTATTACCTCATTAATGTCTAAAGAGTTCATAGTGATGCTCTTTTATTTCTGATATTAGTAATTTGTGTCCTCTTCTTTTGTTCTTAGGTAGCCTGGCTAGAGGCTGACTGATTTTATTGATCTTTATAAAGAATTTTTTGGTTTCATTGATTTTTCTCCATTGCTTTCCTGTTTTCAATTTTACTGATTTCTGCTCTAATTCTTATAATTTATTGCCTTCTGCTTTGGATTCAATTTGCTTTTCTTTTTCTAATTTCCTAAGGTGGGAACTTAGATGATTGATTTTATATGTTTATTCTTTTCTAATATATACATTCAATGCTATAAATTGCTCTCTAAGCACTGCTTTCCCTGCATCTGACAAATTCCAGTAAGTTGTATTTTCATTATCATTTAGTTCAAAATATTTCAAAATTTCTCTTGGGATTTCTCCTTTGATCCATGTGCTATTTAGAAGCATGTTGTTTAATCTCCATATATTTTGTGATTTTCCAGTTATCTTTATGTTATTGATTTCTGGTTTAATTCCATTATGGTCTGAGAGGAGATGTTGTATGGTTTTTATTTTTTTTTAGATTTGTTAAGGTGTTTCATGGCCCAGAATGTGGTCTATCTTGGTGAATGTTCCATGACTGCTTGATAAAAATATGTATTCTGCTGCTGTTGGCTGAAGTAGTCTATAGATGTCTATTATATATAGTTGGTTGATGGTGTTGTTGAGTTCACCTATGCCTTTAGTGATTTTCTGCCTGCTGTATCTGTCCATTTCTGATAGAGGGGCATTAAATAGTGGATTTATCTATTTTCTTTGTAATTGTACTAGTTTTTGCCTTACATAGTTTGATGCTGTTTTAGATGTATAAACGTTAATGATTGTTATCTTCTCAGGCAATTGAACCCTTTATCATTACATGATGCCCATCTTTATCACTGATAAATTTTTTTGCTCTGTGTGAAATTAATAGGGCTACTCCTGCTTCTTTTTGATTAGTGTTAGTATGTAATATCTTTCTCCATCTGTTTACTTTTTTTTTTAAACATCTTTATTGGCCTATAATTGCTTTACAATGGTGTGTTAGTTTCTGCTTTATAACAAAGTGAATCAGCTATACATAACATATATCCCCATATCTCCTCCCTCTTGCATCTCCCTCCCACCCTCCCTATCCCACCCCTCTAGGTGGTCAAAAAGCACCAAGCTGATCTCCCTGTGCTATGCGGCTGCTTCCCACTAGCTATCTATTTTACATTTGGTAGTGTATATATGTCCATGCCACTCTCTCACATCATCCCAGCTTACCCTTCCCACTCCCCGTATCCTCAAGTCCATTCTCTACATCTGCGTCTTTATTCCTGTCCTGCCCCTAGGTTCTTCCATTTTTTTTTAGATTCCATATATGTGTGTTAGCATATGGTATTTGTTTTTATCTTTCTGACTTACTTCACTCTGTATGACAGACTCTAAGTCCATCCACCTCACTACAGATACATCTGTTTACTTTTAAGCTGTTAAGTGCCTTTATATTTAAAGTGGGTTTCTTGTAGATGACATTGAGTTGGACCTTGTTTTTTGATCCACTCTGACCATCTTTGTTTTTTAATTGATGCATTTAGATCATTGATGATCATTGATATAGTTGGATTACTATCTACCATATTTATTACTGTTTTCTACTTGTTGCCTTTGTTCTTCGTTCCTATTTTTGTCTACCACTGTTTCTGCCTTTGTGATTTTAGCTGAGGTTTTATATGACTTTAATTGCGGTTTTATGTGATTTCCTTTTCTCTCCTTAGTATGTCAGTTATATTCTTTTTTTAAACTTTTTTAGTGGTTGCCCTAGAGTTTGCACTATGCATTTACAAATAATCGAAGTCTGCTTTCTTTCTTTTTTTTAACTGAAGTATAGTTGACTTAAAATATTATATTAGTTTCAGGTGTACAACATAGTGATTAAATACTTTTGTAGATTAAACACCATAAAAAGTAATTATAAAATATTGTTTATATTCTCTGTGCTGTACGTTACATCCCTGTGACTTATTTATAACTGGTAGTTTGTACATGATACCACTTCATGACTAGTGTGGGTACCTTACAATAACAAAATAATCCTGATTTCTCCTTTGTAATAATCCTAATCCTATCCCTTGTAACATTGCTGTCTCTCATTTCATATATATATATATATATATGTGTATATACATATAATTTTGAACAGTTACCTGTTCAATTAATAAGATTAATTTTTTAATTTAACCTTATTTAACCTTCACGTACTCCTTCTTCAGTGATCTTCCTTTCTTTTTGTGGATCTGAGGTTCTGATATGTATTATTTTTCTTCTTTTTTAAGAATTTCTTTTAATTTTTTTTGCAAGTCATGTCTCCTGACAACAAATTTCCTGAATTTTTTTTTTTTTTGTCTGAGAAAGTCTTTATTTCTCCTTCACTTTTGAAGGATAGTTTCACAGGGTAGAGAATTCTAGGTTGGTGGGGTTTTTTTCTCTCAACATTTTAATTTTTTAACTTCATTTTCTTCTTGCTGCATGGTTACTGAGAAGTCAGATGTAAACATTATTTTTGATCCTCTATAATTGAGTTGTTTTCACTCTGGCTTGTTTCAAAATATTTTCTTTATCTTTGATTTTCTGTAGTTTGGAAATGATATGGGTAAGTGTAGTTTCTTGACATTTATCCTGTTTTATATTTGCTGAGCTTTCTATATCTGTGGTTTCATGTCTGACAATAATTCGGGGAGAAATTCTCAGTCATTATTGTGTCAAATATTTCTTATTTTCCTTTCTCTCTTTCTTCTCCTCTTGTATGCCCATACATGTATACTACACATTTCATAATTTTCCCAAAGTCCTTGTATATTCATTTCTTTTTTTTATACATCTTTGTTCTCTTTACTTTTTGGTTTTCAAATATTTTGTTGATATTTTCTCTAGCTCATTTTTTTCCTCAGCTGTGTTGAGTACATTAAATGCATTCTTTATTTCTGTTACAGTGTTTTGATCTCTAGCATTTCTTTTTGGATCTTTCTTAGGATTTCCACATCTATGCTTACATTGCCCATCTATTTTTTGCCTGCCTACTTTATCTAATAGAGACCTTAGCATTTTAATGATTGTTGTTTAAATTCCCAGTCTGAGAATTCCAACATTCCTGACATGTCTTTTTCTGATGTTTGTTGTGTGTCTTCAAATTTTGTTGTTTCCTTTTTGGCAAGCTTTCTAGTTTTTTTCTTGATAGCTGAACGTGATGTACTGGGTAAAAGGAGCTGTTGTGAATAGACCTTTAGTAATATGGTGGTGAGCGGTGTGGGGAGGGGTAGTGTTTTATAGTCCTATGTTTAGGTCTCAGTCTTTTAGTGAGCCTATTTCTCTGAAATGTTAACTTTACATGTGTTTTTCACTTTTTTCTGTCCCACGTTAGGTGGGACAGGATGGCTAGAGGGGCCTGGAGTTGGGCATTTTCCTTCTTCTGGGTCATTTAGGCTCTTACCCCAGCAAGTTAGTGCCAGGTTAACTGGTTTCCCCTGATGGCAGGCTTGTTAAGAAGAACAGAGTGATTTTGTTTATTTCAAAGTGGTTCCTTTTTTTTCTTTGCCTACTGAAAGCACAAGAGGATTTTTCTCAAATATTTAGTGTGGGAACCTATTGAGATCCTATAGGTAAATCTCATAATATTGTGGGGAACCCCCTTCTGACTGGGTCCCCCTGGAATTTTTAACTCTTGGTCTTCTCCACACTGAGGCTTCTGTAATTCATTTCAATTACAGTTCAGATTTTCCTACCTGGCATTGGTTCCTGTGGTGTTTTCTGCTTGTGAGTCTCTACTCTGATGACTCCCTGTCTGTCTCTCCAATCTTGGGAGCAGCAGCTTGTCATGTGTCTTCTTTTCTATTCTGGAACCAAGAAGACTTGTTGATTTTTCAGCTTTTTACTTGTAGTTATGATGGAGTGGTGATGTCTAAGCTTCTTACCAGTGGAACAGAAAATTGGACTCTCATGATAGCTTTTTAACATTTTAAGTTACCAATCCATCTGGAATTTATCTCCTCAAATGTGAGGTGTAGCACTAACTTCACTTATTTACAATTAATTAAGTAATAGTCCATAACGATGTTTGAATTAATTCACATCTCCCTGATACTTTTGAATTCTTTTCTTATAAAGTAAATAGTTGTGTGTCCTTGGGTATGTTCTTGCCTATAATGAGAGTTTTACTTTTGTTTTCTTCTTTAAATTCTGTCTCATTTATCTATATATTCATTTACTTATCATCTATCTATATCTAATCTATCTATATCTATCTATATCTAATCTATCTAATCTATGATATTACTTATCATCTATCTATATCTAATCTATCTAAATATCTAATGTATTTATTCATTTAATTTTGCCTTATAATCAAAAACCTTTAGCAAACTGTTAAAATAGTGGCAATGGGCATACATGAATTTTTCTCAAGTTCAGAGTATAAACTTACAAGATTTTACTATTAAGTAATATATTTGTTGTAGAAGTTTTATAGAAGTAATATATCAAATTAATGAAATTTTCCTTCATCCCTTCTTTGCTGTAAAATTTATTATGAATAGGTATTAAATTTTTTTCAATTGCTTTTTCAACACCAATTAAGATGATCATAATTTTATTTCTCTTTATTGTTGACATAGCAAATCATACTGTTTTTTTCAATTGTTAAGCCAACCTAACATTCCTCAATATGGTCATTATATATTTAAGCTTTTTTATACATCATTAGATTAATGTGCTAGTATTAGCTTGAAATTTTCTTTTTTCTTAATATCCTTGTAAGTTGGTAGCAAGATCATCCTGGTTTCATAAAATGATTTTGAAAGTGTTTCTTTTTTTTATTTTCCCTAGAAGACCTTATATTTCTTTGGTATGATTGCTTCATTAAATGAAGAATTCATTGGTAAATCAACTGAGTCTGGAGATTACATTGATGGAAATTTTAAATTTTTCATTCATTTTCTTTAATATTCTGTTATAGAATCATTCAGATGTCTTCTTTTTTCAGAAGTCTTGTTTTGCATAGAAATTTGTATATTTTACCTAAATTTTCAAATTATTATATAAATAAATTTTATAAAATCCTCATATATTTATTTCTATAATGTCTATAATATTTGTAATGATACACACTTTTCCATTTGTGATATTTTATACTTGTTCCTCATATTCTCTCTTTGACTCTCTTATTTTCTTTTTGGTCAGTCTTGAGAAGAATGTGTCAGATTTATTAGTCTTTAAAAAAATCAACTTGTTGATTTTCTCTGTTATAATTTTCCTATTTAGTTTATTGTCTTATGTTTATTATTTCCCTCCGTCTTATTTCCTTTAGTTTAGATTGCAGTTCTAACTTTCTGAAAGATGCTTACATCTTTAATTTAAATTAATTAAAACATTTCTAATATATTTATTTATGGCTATTAATTTCTTTATAAGCACTGCTATAGTTGTATCTCATGTTTTTATTGTTATTAAATTTAGTTCAATCATTTTTTAGTTCCATTTTAATTTCTTTCTGACCCATGAATTATTAGTTTAAATTCTTAATTTCCAAACATTCAGGATTTTTCTACATGTCATTTACTTATTAATTTTTGGCTTTAATTTAATGTGGCCTATAAACATTGCATATATTAATTCAGTCTTTTGTTATATTTGGTAGGTTCCAGCAAATGTCTATTTTGGTAAACACAGTGCTTATACTTGAAAAGATGTACATTTTCTTTTTTATTTAAAAAATAAATTTGGTTCCAGTTTCCATATATACCAACTTTTAAAATTGCATTTCTCAATCTTCAATTTTTTGCCTGTTTTTTTTTAACCAGTTACTAAGAAAGATATGTTAAAAATCTTTACTGTATTAACTGTGGATGTGTCTATTTTCCCTTTTAGTATAACTTTATAAATTGGGGCTATACTATTAGATATTCTACATTTTTAGAAATTTTTATACTTTTTGGTGGGAAGATTTTTTTCCTATAATAAACATTCTCTCTTAATTTGTAGCAATGCTTCCAGCCTTAAAGTCTATTTTGTCACTTATAAGTTTAGTTACATAACTTTTGTTGCTTACTATATGTATTGTATAAAATCTTCCCATCATTTTGCTTCCATATTCTTTGCCTTTTACTTAAGATGAGTCTATTATAAGAAATGCATAGTTGCATTTAATTTGTTTATTTGGTATGATAATCTTTGTCATTAATTGGATTGCTTTGTCTGTTTTATTTAATTAATTAATTGATTGATTGATTGATTTTTGGCTGCATTGGGTCTTCATTGCTGCACGCGGGCTTTCTCTAGTTGCTGCGAGCAGGAGCTTGTCTTCACTGTGGTGCATGGGCTTCTCATTGTGGTGGCTTCTCTTGTCGCAGAGCACAGGCTCTACAGCACGGGCTTCAGTAGTTGTGGCACACAGGCTCAGTAGTTGCGACTCACAGGCTCTAGAGTGCAAGCTCAATAGTTGTGGCACATGGGCTTTGTTGCTCCACGGCAGAAGGGATCTTCCCAGACCAGGGATCGAACCTGTGTCCCCTGCATTGGCAGGCAGATTCTCAACCATTGTGCCACCAGGGAAGTCCCTGTTTTATTTTTTCTTTAAATCTGTCATCTTACTATTTGTTTTCTGTTTTTCTGAGCTCTCTTGAACTTCCTTTTATCTCCTTTCTGTTGGATTAAGTATTTTATGTCTTTTTTTTTTCCTCTATTACCTTGCTAGTTATCAATTCTCTTACCATATTTTAAGCTTATTGTAGATAATATGACACATATCATTGGCCTTTTAATGTTTAATACAATTATATTTTTACTAATTTGAATAAAATTCATAGATCTTAAAAAACATTAACTTTTTTATCCCCACCTTCAAGTTATTTTCTAGTACCATCATGTATTTTAATTCACATAGGTATTTTATTTTTCTGTACTGCCAATATTCCTTGAAATTTACCCATGTGGTTACTCTTTCTGTTGCTCTTTATTCCTTGGAGCATCTACTGAATTTTTCAATAGGATCCTGTTAAGACTTTTAAACTTGTCTTTGACTTCAAAAATTATATTTTAATATGAGGTATGGTTTTGTCATCTTGCTCAGAGACTATTAAAATTTTTGTATTTGTGGCTTATTATTTTTATTCAATTATAGTTTTTAGACATTGGAAATTAAACAACAGAGGTCAGTGATCCCTGGAAGAAAGAATGACTTGAGATAAGCTCTATCACTGTCCTAGCTTATGGCCTAGAGAGATATTACAAGCTATGATGCACAGAGAAGAACCTCAGGCAGGACCCAGTCATCTCCCCCCAGTTGAGAAGCCAGAATTTGAGTGGGTAACTAGTCTCGTGGGCACTGGAATATATAAGCAAAGGTCTTCATCATTGTTTAGAGACTACCAGAGCATAGAGGCCACGTGGTCCTAATTACCATTAAACAGTATTTCTTAACTACAAAGTCACTGATGACAGAGAAGTGATTAACCACACAGTATAGTCCTAGGTAGGGTCAGTGGAAGGATAGGAGGAACTGTAGGGGACCAACATGGCATCAGTTATGCTAATAGCCATACACTTATTTTCTGCCTCCCTCAGTAGAATGTAAGCTCCAGAAAAACAGGAAGAACATTTGTTACTTTATCGTTGAAATCTCAGGGCTAGTCACAGGACCCAGTACCAAGTAAGTGCTCAGTAAACATTTTTAAATGTATAAGTGTAGGACCTTGGGGGAATTAATCATCTTCCCTAACCATCACTAAAATATAAACACACATTCAAATTCATAGCGCTGTGCTGAAAATTAAATAAATGCCCAACATATGATAAAAGGCAATATAATGTTGCCAATAAAAATTATTAATAAGAATAATAATCTAAATAATCTAAATCTAGTGGAACGTCACTGGCTACTTTTGAGCAAAAGTATGATTTAATTTGACCTTAGGAACTTGAATTTGGCTCCAATTTAAGGAGTAATAGATAATATTAGGAAGTTTATAGATTCAGTAAGAAGTTATTTTAGTAATGTATAAGAAATGAGAATCTCAGTTAGAATGGTGACAACATGACTAGTGCAAAGTATATGAATATGAGATATATTATGGTTGTAGGATTTACTTTGTTTGACAAGTAAGCAGATATGGAGAATAAAAATATAAAAATATCTGATACTTCAGATGTGAGAGACTCAGAGAATGAAGTGTTGTTATAAACCAACAGAAAAATTCTATGGCAAAGTAGATTTATTTGGAGAGGGATTGGGGAAGAGGACATCAGGGAAGATAATTCTGAGTTCAGTTTTGAACACTAAATTTCAATGCTAAGAAATCAAGAATGACAATTTGGAACTTAGAAATGAAGTTTGCCTAGAGATAAAGATGTTGATGTCAACAGAATAAAGAAAAATAAATAAATCCTTGTGTTCCAACAGACTATTTGAGCATGTTTCAAAGATATATAAAAAAAAATTTCTTCAGTGAGCTCGGAGCCCAAATAGTCTGTTGCCACATCTTATTGGTCACCAAATTTTGCATATATCTCTCCTAAAAACTACTAAATGTTTGGCCTTTTCTCTAATACAAACGTTTCAATTATGACTCTAGTTCTTTGTCTTTTTTGTAAATCTTATCTTCCTCAGGGATCTTGATTCACTGTTCACTGTGGTAGAGGAAGCATGGGGTAGGAAAGAAATGGTTATAAAACCTAATAAACACACATGTTTTCCAAATAAATGAAGTTTTGTAAGCCAGGCAGGTAAGTCCGTGTTAGAGATACCTCAGTGGATCTGCTCAGAGAAAGATGTGTTCTCTATATAAACCAAAACCAGGTTGAGACAATTGACTCTGTTATGAAGCTATAAAAGTGTCAGCTCTGTCAGCCATATGGATTGTGGATGAGTGAGTTCTGAAATGAATTTACCTCAGCCAGTGTTTCTACATGTGGTTTTCTGATTCCATATTAACCAAGCAGATGGATGACTGGGGTTCAGGGCATTCACTTTTGAGGGAACAGATATGAAAAGTACTCTCCTCATGGAATGATGGGCTTGTCACCTACTTTAACTTAGTTGTAATGGCTGAAATCTGTGCTTATCTCCCTCACTAGTTCATAAGCACAGTCATGCTTCATTCATCTTTTTATCTCCAGTGGCTTACTCTGTGATATGATAAACAGTACAGAATTGGTTATTAAATTAAAAAAAAACTATTAAATGACTGAATACTGGGTATTTGATTGGTGTTTTTTAATCAATATATTTTATTCATGATACAGGTATTAGTGTGTAAATAATTCTGACCCAAACTGCAGGTTAAAATGATATCATAGATATTCATGATAAAAAGGATTGTAGTGGTCAGCACTCCAAATCTTCCCACCCCACTTTTTTTTTTTTAAGCTAAGAAATATGAGTTTAGCATGAACACTAACCATTCCAAAATCCCTTAGGGCCTTTTTTCTACGTGTTTAAAATTTCCCTGACACCAGAAAAACAACAGTTGAATGATGACCAGATGGCAGGAGAGCTGTGGTAATTTGGCTGGAAGTAAGATGAGCATTGAAGCATAATGAGCAAATTAGAGATTTAAATCTTTTCTATGAGCAGATCAACTTAATGGGGTGGACAAGAGCACCCAATGGCTTTTTATTAAGTTTATTTATTTCCTTTAAAAATCTGTTACTGATTCATCGGCATGATGACTTTTGGGAGATGTGACTGATGGATTAAGTGGAAATATTTTTCAGGTATTATCTTCTTAGAGCTACCCAGGGTGAATCCTTCCTAATCTTAGTGTATGAGGGCAGGAATGATATCATTGAGGTGTGTAGCTAAAACCTTGGAAACAATCTTGTACTATCTATTCAGGAGAGTAAAAGAGGATGAAAATCCTCCAATTGTTCCTTATGTTGTCAGGTTTTTAAGAATTATGGGATCAAGGGAGTTTTCATGCCTTGAGACATAATTCTGGTCTTAAAAAATTCTGAAAAGACTCTCTGTTGTTAGCAATAATTGCCACAATCAGGTTTTATAAGAATTGATGGGAAATCTGTCAGCACCTGAGGCTTTTCTTAGGTTTATGGCTTGGATTTGGGGTCTCTCATTTTAATGATATTGTGTTGTACAACTGATTACCTTAATGGAGGGAGTGAGTTGAAAATGAGGCCCATCAATTTTATGTGTGGCATAGCATAGAAAAAATATGTTGGCTAAATTAAAAAACATTTTGAAAATATTAAATGTCTTAAGGTTGCCTTTCTGAATTGTTGAAATAGTTTAATCTGGCATGTATTTTACTTGCATCTTTAGCAGTTTGCTAGCCTACATGCAACTGATGAGAAATATATATTACATAAATTAATCAATATTTGAGGTAATAGGAATGGGAATTCTATGTAGACCATAGTATTAATATAGATAAATGAAAGGCTATGTATTTCCAATTCGATGTGCAATTTTGGAGACAACAATTTTCTTTTCAACTAAATGAACAACAGTATAAATTAGACTGATAGGTCTATTCATTTAAATTCTATTCTAAAAAGATTTATTTATTTAAATGCTATTCTAAAAATATGGCATAATTTAACATGTTAAAAACTAGAACCTAATTTTGCTTTATGTTCTATCAATAGTTGTTTTTACCAAAGTACTAATAAACATGATAATAACAATACACTACTTAAAGATAACAAATTGCTTGTGGATAAACACGCAGCTCAAAATTTTCTTTAATGTCAGTCTTTGTATCTGTTGAAACGTTTTGCTGTTGCGGATTTTTTTTTTAATTCAGGGCTCAGACGTATATATCAATTTAAGAATGGATACTTATTTAAATATAAAAATGTTGATCAAATTTACTGAAATATGAATTTGGTGAGAGAACATGCTGTGTTAGACTCATTTCCTTCTTGTGTCTCAGCACATCTTTTCCTGTTTAGAAATTTCCCCTTTTTAATTACTTAGGTCTGGTGAAATGTTTACAATGTCTAACTGTTATAATGCCTAGCTTGGATCACTAAGAAAATCATGAGGCTCTAGATTGGCTGATCACGTGACACCTAAGCATACCAAACAATACCAGTAATACATAAGAAATATTTCATGCAACTTGCTGTAAGGATGGTGAGAGAGAGAACTCTATGTCTGGAATATGAGAATCATGTAGTCTATAATTTCTGAGATTCATCTTGGTGTATTATAGGCAGAATGTGTCTAAAAATAAAGCACATAGAGAAAAGCAGTTTAAGAAGTGGAAGTAAGCTTGGGTAAGCCATTGAGAGAGAGGCAGAGAGACAGAGAGAGAAAGAGAGAGGATTGGGAGAAAGAGAGGGTGGTGGGACAGCCAATGTTATCATTTGAATCTCTGGACCACCAATTCGTAAAGCCAGTGACAGTCCTTCAATTTTCCAGTTGTATTTACCAACTAATTCCATTTTTGTTTAAGCTTGTTGAGTAGAATTTCTGCCACTTGCAACCGAAAAGGGCTCTAATACACTAACTTAATGGTGAAATGTGGAAAATAGAGATTAATTAATTCAAGATAACTGCAAATTATATGTTCTACTATGTATCTGAATGGCCATAAAGTAGGAAAATAATGACTTCCTGAAAGATATAAGTATTCTATTGAAGCTGGTCAGAAGTTTAACTAAATTCTTCAAACTCCTTTGAAAGAGATAGATTCAGGGGAGTTGCAGTCAAAATGTCAAAATAGCTTTGACTTTTTATACTAAAGATAATTTACTTTTGAAGGAAAGACAAAAGATAAAAGAGAAGTAATACAATGGCTATCAAAATTCATTCTCCACTTCTGCTGCTACCTAAGTAAAGTTAAGAAAGGGCAGCAGGGTAACCTAGAAATACTTTAGAGTTTAATTTAGTGGTCGATGTTAAAGATATACTGTATTATTACTGATGGCTCCAGGTCATTTATGCACATCCTTTGAAGCATTTTGAAATGATTTTAGTAGTGAAGATCAAGCAAGATTTTGGGTTTATCTGATGAAGGTTGGACTAGCAGGCAGCCATCAACATTTATTTGCACTCTGATTTGTGTAAGACGCAGGAATCTTTATTCAACTATTCGTTCAACAAATATTTCCTGAGTGGTACTTTGGGTCAAGCAATGGAGATAAGTGAACAAGGTAGAAATGTTTCATTTCCTCAAAGATCGTGCAACACAATAAAGAAAACATGTAAACTGGATAATAATTTAATATTGTGTAATATAAGCTATGACAGGAAGACTAATGGAGAATGTAGAACACACATAAGTAGCGTTTAATCTTGATTTAGAAGCTCATGGAAGACTCTTTGAAGAAATGGCTGCCAAAATTGATTCCTGAAAGACAAGTAGAAATTAGAGAGGAATAAAGTCAAGGGAGTGATATGGACAGATGAAACAACATGTTCAAAAGTCTAGAAGATAGTAAACCTTATGCTTTATACAAAAATTAACTCAAAGTGAGTCAGAGGCTTAAATGTAAGTTGTAAATCTGTAATAGAAATAAACATAGGAGAAAATCTTCAGGCAAAGAATTCTTAGACTTGATACCAAAAGCATGATTCATAAAAAGGAAAATGGATAAGTTGGACTCCATCAAAATTAAAAATGTTTGTTCTTCAAGGAGTCTATGAAGGATATGAAAATACAAGCTACACACTGGGAGAAAATGTTGCAAACCATATATTCAACAAAAGATAGCATCTAGAATATATAAAGAACTTTCAAAACTCAACAGTAGAAAACCAAAAAAATCTAATTAGAAAATGGATAAAAGACACAGACACATATCACTGTGGAGGATATAAGAATGACAAATAAGCACATAAAAAGATATTCAGCATATTAGCTATTATAGATTCAAATTAAAATCACAATGGATATTACTGCACATCTTTTAGAATGACTAAAATAAAAAATAATGACAATACCAAGTGCTGCTGAGGACACAGAGAAGCTGGATTACTCATATATTGCTGATTGAAATGCAAAATGGTACAGACACTCTGCAAAACAGTTTGGCAGTTTCTTGATAAACTAGATAGGTAACTACGGCACAATCCAGCAATTGTACTTCTAAGGATGTATCCTGGAGAAATGAAGACGTGTTTACATAGAAATCTGTACATGAAATTTTACAACAGCTTTATTCGTAATACTCAAAAACTGGAAACAATTTAAATGTCTTTCAACGGGTAAATGGCTAAACAAACTATGGTTCATCTATACCATTGAATCCTATTAATCAAAAAGGAACAAATACTCGTGACAACCTGCATGAATTTCCAGAGGATCACGTTGAATGAAAAAAAAATCCCCAAAGTTAAATTCTGTTTGATTTCATTTATATAACATTCTTGAAATGATAAAATTATAGAAATTGAGAATAAGAAGATAGTTGTCAGAAGCTAAGGAAGGGTTGAGGGTGTTAGGGAAGTTGGGGTGGCTGTAAAAGGGCAACATGCAGGCTCCTTGTGCTGATGGAAATGTATCTTGACTGTATCAGTATCAACATACTAGTTGTGATGTTGTACCATAGTTTTGCAAAATGTTACCATTAGGGGGAAATTGGGACAAGGGTACCTGGGATTTCTCTGTATTGTTTCTTACAAAGCTTGTGGATCCACACTTATCTTAAAATAACAACAACAAAAAACTTAGAAATATCATTATGGTTTGATATATAACAATTATCATATGTTTGAACCTGAGTAAGTGACTGAATCTCTCCGTGGATCCATTCTCTGTTGCATGAGGAGCCTCTCGGTTCCCGTATTCCTATAACTGATATGAAGAGGATGGATCTCTGAGATATATATGAATACTTGTGAATAGTTTTGATTTATTGGATTGTGGAATTTCTATTATAAAATTTGAAATACGTTGCAAACATTTGAATGGACAATTACATTTATGTTAAAATGACCACATTTTACAAAATGACATACAAATAAAATTTTTGGTTTTGTTTTGCTTTGTTTTGGCTAATCAGTTGCTTTTAAGTTAAAAAAAGGAAAATCTTAAAGAATGTTATAGTTACAAGGAATGGCATTTAGTGCAATTTGTGTCAAAAAGTACAAATGGAAGTCAAAAACTTCAAATTTAAATAATGAAACACAAAATGCATGTTCTAAGTTGTCAACTGACAACATTTCAGGTAGATGACATGTGCACTGTAGGTATAAAATCATATTTTATTTTTAGACCATTGCAGGCTGCTTACTGGTTAGTTGAGAAGTTGAAAATCATTTATCTTTTATTATTTTATACAACTTTCTACTTGTGGGCTAAGGTAACAGATAAAAATAGTCTAAAGCTAACAGCTAGAAAGGGGTAATAATAATAATAATTCATCATGTATAAAGAACTTATTTCCAGTGGCTATCTACTAGGTTTTCAAAATATATGGTACTTAATATTGGACAGATGTCAGGATCAGTACCTTTTATTGTTATCATCATTATTTTTATATTTGAAGGTTTTGAGATGCTAGATAAGGGATGGTTTAATGAGAATTGTCCTGGAGAATAGTAGCAACAAGGTAAAGAAGCAAGAGGAAAATCTTGAAGGTCTTCCTTCATATTTATATTTTTCAGAGATTATCACAAAAGGTAGCTTCACTTGTCATAAATTGAGAGGAAAAATAAAAACAAATGAACAAAAACAACCTATCTTTCATGTCGCTTTCTTTCCCGAACACAGATATATGCACACTTTTTTAGGGCATCTTTATTTGTGCATTGAAAAATTCACTAAATAAGAAATTACTTTTAAAGAATTATATATTAAATATTTTACAATGCAACATAAAATGAAAAAGCTTATTTTTGCTGGCTGAAAGGAAATTTTCTGTGCAAATAATGATGATGAAACCTCTAGAGTCTTTTATGAAAACTTTCAAAATACTATGAAACAGTGTAAGTGTTTTTTTTCATGCACCAAAATAGCAGGATATTAATTTGAAGTTTGGGGACTGCAAAATAAATCTCAAAAAAACCCTGAGACATAGAAAATGTAAATGCATCATTGCTGCTAACTAAATAATGATAGATTATTTAGAAGAAAAATGGTATATCACAGAAAAAGACATGAGAATGATCAACTATATCAAATTCTCAGTGAATTCTAATCAGAATATAAAGACATATTTAAAATGATCATAAAAAGGAAAAAGCAAAATGAAGACTTAAAAGGGAAAAAAATTTTGCTCCATCCTAGGGACCACTATATGAATCTTACAGCAGTCCTTAATGGAATGCTAAAGGATTTCTAGTTGGAGGTTCATAAGCATGCCACATGAATCCCCCAGTGACTGAATTTACAAAGCTGTGGTTTTGAATTTGACTTAAAATGTGCTTCATGCTTGCTAGGTTAGTGCTGCGTTAAATTTTAGCTAAAAGAACCTTTCCTATTTCATATTGTTCATATAAGATACATTTTCTTCTTCTTTTTTTTAATACATTTATTTATTTATTATTTTTAGCTGTGTTGGGTCTTCGTTTCTGTGCGAGGGCTTTCTCTAGTTGCGGTGAGCGGGGGCCTCTCATTATCGCGGCCTCTCTTGTTGTGGAGCACAGGTTCCAGACGCGCAGGCTCAGTAGTTGTGGCTCACGGGCCCAGTTGCTCCGTGGCATGTGGGATCTTCCCAGACCAGGGCTCGAACCCGTGTCCCCTGCATTGGCAGGCAGATTCTCAACCACTGCGCCACCAGGGAAACCCACATTTTCTTCTTTTTGATGGTTGATATGTAAAGATAAATATTTATAATACATTTGGGAATAGTTATCACTTTAACTAAAACTGTGTTTAGGTATCAAATATATATACACTGAATTATTTTTGTGGTCTTCTGTCGTCTATAAGGCTGCCCTTTGGGTCTGGGGTTATAATTAGTTTCAAAATTATAGTTTGTTGTTGCTTCATTGTCATTACTATTGTTTTGTCACTCATCTCCCTCACCTCTTTCCTTTTTTTACTGTCATCTGTTGCTATTGCTATATACTATGTATCCTATTATATTCACAACTGAGTGCCACAAGATTGAGTAGTTGAGATTAGACGCTATTCCAGAGAAAATTGCCAAAATCAAGCTCTTTATATATTAAAGGGACACGATCTGTACCAACCGTTTAAAGAAGCAGAAACTGATTTATATCTTGGCTGGTAATGAAGATCAACTGTTTATTGTTTTACCTACATTAACATCATAAATCTACATTCCCTAGCTTAATTCATCTCCTAAATTAATATCTTCTGAAATAAAACAATATCACATCTGTAAGCAGAAAATTACTGATGAAGCCTAAAGTTTTAGAGGCGTAAATATTGTCCTATGATTTTCTTCCTTCTCAAAACAAACAAACAAACAGGTACTATCATTCTAAAAACACATATGGGAGGGGTTAAGTATGGAAGTGGATAGGTAAATCATGAGGCTCTTGGTAATGATGGATGGCAGATAAAGGTAGTGACAGTAACATATTAACCACAGGTAATTGTAATATCTTGTATGATATTTTCAACATTTGTGTCACATCTGAGTCTGTTTATAATTCTTATGTTGTCTCATTAGACTGTTGTTGTTGCCTTTTGACATGCCTTGCAGTTTTTTGTTGAAAGGCAGAAGTGTTTTGGGTAATAGGAACTGAGGCAAATGTGATGTTATATGAAAATTTATATTAAAATATTTAGGAGTTGATCTGTGTTTAAGATTTGCTGCAACTACATGTTTTAGAGGCCTAAAAATTCTTGGCTTTTCTTGCTTTTTTTTTTTTTTTTTTAACCTCTGTTGATTTGGACTTCCATAAATTCTCCTCCTCAGAGAAAGAGTATGTGTCTAGCAGGTCTTTCAGCAATAGTCCACTGTTATCATCTGTCTCCTGTTTGAGTTTTGTTAAGATCTTGGGAAGAAAGAGCAGTCCATAATCTTACAACTAAATCTCATTGTTTAGTGGGTCTATGTCTTGGGGCTAGGACCCCATGCTTCTCTAGTGGCATAGCTTTTTTCCTCCTCTCCCTTCTACTTCCTTTTTTGGCAGCATTTTCCCCAGTTTATTTCCTTGAAGCCCTAACTTCTGTTTACTATGACACCTGCCCACCAACCTACACTTTTGGTTAGACAAGAAGGCTAAAGAGGGCTGGGGGAGATGTAATGCCCTGTCCCCAGCTGGTATAAGATTCTGGCAATCCCTTTTCTCCTGAAGATTAGACTTTTGTATGAAAAATATTCTGGACACATTTTATGATATCTACTCTTTTCCTGTCCCTGTCAGAACGGTTCCTAAAAACAAAGCCCTGGAAAGTATGGGCCCCCCCGCCAAAGACTGTGCCTCTCTCTTTAAAGCTTTCTCACTCTCAAACTTGTCTACACTTAGACTCCATCAGTTCTTTATAATCACCAGTTAAGTATTCCTACCACGTTCTGGCTTAGTAGCTTCTGCTCCACATAAGCAAATTCTGACTTCATCTTATAGGACATTCCTGTCTCTCCTGATTTTGTGGTGGCATTTCTCTGTTCTCTGATGTGTGCAAAAAAAGTCATTGATTTTTAGTTTATTCATTTTTTCTGGTTGTAAAGACTGGAGCGACAACTTCCAAGCTCTTTGCATGTTCTTAAAAGGACAGATAGTACATATTTTATGCTTGCAGGTCATATGATATCTGTCTTAACTATCCAGCTCTGCTGTTGTAGTACAAAAAGCAATCATAGACAATATATAAGCAAATGGGTGTGAGTGTATTCCTATAGAACTATATTTACAAAATCGAGTTTTAGTTTATGTGCTATATAGTTCACAGACCTCAATTTTACAACTATTCCCAGACTCAAGGCCCAGGAGGCTCTAAAGCGTGAAGTTCAAAGTAAGACCCATAGAAGGTATGATATACACCAAAATAGTTGCATGATCTAGTCACTTTATATAGATAGAATACTTGAGAATATGTGTGGAACTGAATGTTATGATTGTAGGATCAAGGTAGAAGGATATATAAAGTAGAATCAGACCAGATTTGTTGATGTTAGCCTTCTAAAGCAAAGATTCTGGATTCAGTGTTTTAGCTTGATGAACAAAGAATATCTCTTAACAGTTTGCTTGATCAGGTAACTGGAATATGGGCTCAACAATCATCTATGAAGTTGAAATGCCCAAACTTCCTTTGTGTATTATAGAAGATGGTATCAACAGATTTAGGAAGATTAGAATGCTAAAGAAAGTATATCAAGTAAGATTTGATGAGCCATCTTGAGAGGGGCAGGCCATTTACTATTGTTGTAATAAATAGATTTACGAGGAGGTTCTAGTTCACAGTCCCAGAGTCCCTTCCATAGAAGAGAAGCCTGGTACCTTTGAGTCTTGCAACTCTTCCAAAAATTGATATCATTAATCATCCTCCCAATCATTCCTAAGTAGACCTGCAAACTGTAGATTAGGAAAGGGAAAATCATAAGAATTCTCAGGGATTATTGAACATTGATCTTGTAGGCCCAAAGCATCACTATGGTTTACCAGTCGGAATAGGGGCTTATGGGAGTTACGTGATCAATGAAGGATTTTTGTTTGTTGATTTGTTTTTAATCAGCGAAGTTTTGCTTCAGGTCTGTTTCACCGTGGACTCACTCTTCCAAGGATATACCTGTGCATTTTCACACTCATCCATTTTCCTTGCAATGTTGTATGGGTCAGAAGAGATTACTACTCCCTGAAGAGACGTGTTGCCTTCCACAATGGGTCTGAACAGCATTATTAGATCATTGGAGTCAAGCTATGATGGCCTATCCTGTGAGCAGTATCTTACTTGGGGAAAATGTGGAAAGTGTGGCATGCTTTCCAGCAGGCCCCTTCATCTTTTCTGGCTATTAAGCGTCAATCATCAGCATGTGTACTTTCATTTAATATGAAATTTGTTAGTAGATCTACCCAATTGTTCATAAGCAGCATAAAGGAGTAATGACTTTGGATTTATGTAATGCAGTTGTATTACTCATGGGAGCCAACCAGGTAGAAAACAATCTGAATAAGTACATTTTAATTTTCATCAAAGCTGTTTCATAGACTTAAAATTGTAATAGCACTTACTTTTCAACTGGTATAAATACCTCAAGGCATAGCACAAGTACTTTCCTGATAACACTAAGATATCAGACAAATTTATATTAAAATGATAATCTCTATATCAATCATAACATAATCAGAAGGATATGACTCTGTCTATACTGATAGATATAAATATATTTGTCAGTACTTAAAAACATTTTTCACAGCTGAGTATACTACTTAATTCAAAGTTAAAGGGCTTATACTAAAGTTCAAATAATTTTAGTGGATTAGGTGTCATTACGTGAACATCTTTGTCAGCAATTACTGGGTATGAAAATATGAAAACAAGTACAATTTGTCTAAAATAGACATTTTATTTTGAAAGATAATGTGAATGTTTCTTTAGTTGTCCTCTTTCATGAAGAACTAGAAATTAGAATCAGCCAGAAGAGTGTCAAAAAAATTACCTCCTCTTCCCTCAAACTGTAGTTTAATTGAGCTTTAACATCAAATAAACAGTCTTTACCTTTAACACTAATGCACCCAAAAGACAGTTTCCATTCATTTTGTATGATTAAAACTACATTAGGAATATAAATGTATTAATTTATAGATACAGATACTAATTGCTTAAATATTGAGTTCAAAACCAGGCACTAATATATGTGGAATAATTGGTTCTTGCTGTAGAAAGAAACCATAATAAAGAACTTGAAAGTGCTGTCACATTTCACATAACTAGTAAAATCTCAGAATATTTGAAAAATATTCTGAAAGAAAATGTCTTGGGGCTTTCTTAATGAGAATGAATGTGGTTTGAAAAGATCAAATAATATTCACGTATGTCAAATACAAGTTTTAATAACAGTTAGAGATAATGAATAAAATTAAAGTAGGTCAATTTAAGTCATTTATTTTCCAAAAAGGAGTTACACATCATAATCACTACTTGTTAAGATATAATTAAAGCAAAAAAATATTTACCAAAGAAAGCTGTTACTTAATATAAGAAAAATCAACATGAGTTATCATTTTTAAATTTCCATGTTCATTTTTATTAGCATATCAGCATTTTGTAGTTAATGGTCATGTAAATATGATAATGCAATAATAATTGAGATAATAAATAGCACAGTCATGAAAACAGTGCCTTTGGCACTTTTATTGTGATTGAGAAACAAATTTGATGCTTTCTGGCACAGGTAAAAATTTCTTGGACATACATATTTTATCTCTGGGAATAAACAACTGTAAAAAATGGATAAACATTCCTTGGATTCATCAAAAATAATAGTAAATATAAAACATGACCTTCACATATGCATAAACTAAATAACGTAAGGCTATAATCTTTTCTGTAGCAAAACTTATTCTTTGTAAATAAGATTCTAGCCCTGAACCTATCAGATCACGACTTTAGAAAGATTGTTCTTGTTTGGGAGTGCAAGTTGCTTAATAAAAGTCTTCCATAAATTCACTATAAATACTTAATTTTCTTTAAAAATCAGACTCCAAGAAACTGTTTCTTTATAAAACTTTGTGTAACTTCTGAAGTCCAATGTGCATAATATCTAGAATGCTTTTCTATGAAAGTCATCTTTATAGGTGCCCATTTTAAGAATTCTAGATGATCAATCTGCACTGTAGAAGTCATTATTGTAACTTCTTAATTTTTGAACAAAGTGGAAGGAGTATGAATCAGAATCAACTAATTCATAGTATGATTCAGGAAGGCAGGTATCATAATAGCTACTCTTTCATAAGCATAGCAGATGAGAATAATTTTCTTAAAATCTACATTATTGGCAGATTTCAAAGAATAATTCATTTATTTCTATCATTTTAAAATAACAAGTAATACAATTTCTCTCATTATGTGACATTGACCAAAATACCTACTTAATGAAATCTGCTTCAAATCTAAGAATAAAAGGATCTTCACAAATTGCACTCTACTAAATCAGAATTTATGTTTAATGAAATAGAGTTTATTTGGACTAATAAAATTCTATAAACATAGTTTTGAGTAAAACCTAGTTTTAAGAAAAAGAGATCCTTAAATATATTATGCAATGCAATATGAGAATAGATATTAACTTTCCCCTGGAAAGTTCTTCCAGCAAGTTAACCTGGTGAATTATCATTCATTTTTCAAGCCTCAAATCAAGACTTACCTTTTGAAATTGGTTCCAGATCCGTCAAAGCATAGTACAATAACATCCTCCTTTCACTATCTTTTTTGCACCTATATTTCATTAAGTATCACAGATTTCTTATGCTTAAATTTTTTTAATTGAAATATACAATAAATGTACAAATCATAAGTACACAGCTCAGCAAATGTTCATAAAGTAAGAACACTCAAGAAACAATCACCAGCAAAGGCCACTGGGATCCCCTGGGAAAAATAAGATGGAATCTAAGTGATAAGGTCTATCCTTTTCTTTTGTTCTTAGTCTCAATTCACTTGCCTGTAGGGGGCCATGTGTAGAGGCCTTGCCCCCAGCACTTTGGACTAGAGTTCCCAGCACAGAACTGCTGTGCCAGACACCCCAACTTGGCACCTTGGAGAAGCACTGTGCTTCTCCTCAATTCAGGATGGTGAATGTGTACCGTGTGCAGAGATGCTGCTCCTGGCACTTGGACCTGATATTGATTGGTATTGCATTGAAACTGTAAATCAGTGTGGGGAGAATTGACATGTTATTGCCGTCCTTTCTTCAGGTTTACTTGACTTTCTTTCAGTGTTATAGTTTTCTATAGAGAGATTTGCACACCTTTTCTTAGATTATTCTAAAGAATTGAATTTTTTGTTATTGAGAATAGTATCCTTTCAGTTTTCTTTTTCTGGCATATTGAAAGTAATTGTGTGTGTGTGTGTGTGTGTGTGTGTGTGTGCTGACTTGTATCCAGCAATATTGTGAAATTGATTGATTCAAAGTAAATAGTGTATATAAAGATATTTTGGGATTTTCTACATCCTTGTTTATGTCATCTGCAAATGAAGACAGATATATTTATTTCCAATTGTCACACCTTATTTCCTTGCTTTTTGCAATGGCTAAAACCCATACTTTAGATGATGAAAGCTGTCTTGTTGTCTTGTTCATGATTTCAAGGAAGTTGCTTTCAACATTTTACCATGAAGTATAAGGATTGTTATGGTGTTTTGTGTGTGTGTGTATTCTTGTAGGTAAACTATATAAGATTTTAAAAAACTTAGTTTTATTGTTTTTGCTATGAGTTTTTACCATTAACAATTATTAAATTTTATTGAATGCTTTTATTGTATCTATTGAGATTATCATGTGTATATTTTTTTCTGTAATAAGTGGTAAAAATGTACATACATCATTCAAATGTTAAATTTTCCTTGTAATCCTGAAATAAGCTTAAAATAGTTGTAACTCTTTTTAATATATGGGTTTGAGTAGCAATATGTCATTTAGGAGTGGTCTATAAGTTAATATTTTGGTAATGATCTAACCAGATTTTTGTAATCAGGATCATTTTGATCTTATAAAATAAATTAGGACTATTTCCTCTTTTTATATGCTTTGAAGGAATTTACAAAGGATTTGGATTATTTTTTCCTAACGTGCTATATAAAAAGTATATTGCTTAATTTCCAACTTACAGAGATTTTAAAGATGTCTTTTAGCTATTGATTTCTAGCTCAATTCCACTGTAATCAGGAATAATATTTTTCAATATATTGATCCTTTGAAATTTGTTGAAAATTATTTAACAGCCAAGAATATGGCCAAATATATATGTGGTATGTATATGAAATACATATTTATACACATACATGTATACAATATATATGAAGTATACATACATGCCTACAAGTATATATACATGTATACATATATATATTTATATATATATACATATTCCATACACTGTTGAAAAAGTACGTGTCTTCTGAGGTTCTTGGATGCAGTTCTATATCTGTTAGGTTGTGTTTGTTAAATGTGCCATGACATATTTTATATCTTTACTGAGAGAATTGTTTTTAAAATATTTCCCCTATGCTTATTGATTTCTGTATTTTTTAATCTCTATTTTACTGATGTTTATTTTATATCTAGGTGACAGAAGTATATATATTTTAAATTTTATATCATTCTACTGAATTTATACCTTAAAAATTGTTTCTAATATGCTTCCTTCTTTATATTCTATGCAGCCTGATATTAGTAGAGCTAAGCCCGCTTTCTTTTTATAATATTTACATAAATTAACTATTCATTCTCTGCTTTAGTTTTCTTATGTGCTTATATTTAAGCCACTTTACTTATAAGCTTTATATACATATGTAAAAAAATATACCTTTGCTTTTTAAATTGTCAGTATTTAGTACATTATATTAATTTATTGATATATTTTAAGTAACATTATATTATTATGTTTGACTCACCACTTCTATTTCCCCCTTTCCTCTTTTATTACTTCTTTGAGTGAATTACTTATTTTTAATTTATCTCTTTTATTTTATTATTTTCTTTATTTGATATACATTTATATTCATTTAGTGGGCATCTAATGATTGCAATAGGTTCATACTACTTACTAGTCACAGTCTCAGGTAAGAACTCAACATGTTACTTTTACCATGTCTTCAACAAGGTAACATTGTAACATTTAAACTCCATTTGGTTCCTTCAAATTTATGTGGTAGATCTTTAGTGTACTTTTTTTTTTTTTTTTGATAAATTTATTTATTTATTTATTTTTGGCTGCATTGGGTCTTCATTGCTGTGTGCGGGCTTTCTCTAGTTGCCTAGTTGCGGTGAGCAGGGGCTACTCTTTGTCGTGGTGCATGGGCTTCTCATTGCGGTGGCTTTTCTTTGCTGCGGAGCACAGGCTCTAGGTGCGCGGGCTTCAGTAGTTGTGGCGTACGGGCTCAGTAGTTGTGGCTCGCGGGCTCTAGAGCGCAGCCTCAGTAGTTGTGGCACATGGGCTTAGTTGCTCCGCGGCATGTGGGATCTTCCCCGACCAGGGCTTGAACCCGTTTCCCCTGCATTGGCAGGCGGATTCTTAACCACTGCACCACCAGGGAAGCCACTAGTGTACTTATTTTAATATGCATTTTTAACACAATTTTTTAGACCTGTTTTAGGTTCACAGCAAAATTGAGGGGAATATACAGAAATTTTTCATATACCCTCTGCTGTCCACACACTTAGCCTCCCCCAGTTTCGACATCCCTATCAGAGTGGTACCTTTGTTACAATTGATAAAACTACATTGGCACATCACAATCACCCAAAGTCCATAGTTAACCTTAGGGTTCATTCTTGGTGTTGTACATTCTGTGTGTTTGGACAAATGTGTAATGACATGTAATAACCACATTGGTACCATACAGAGTATTTGTACTACCCTAAAAATTCCCTTTGCTATGCCCTGTCATTCTTTCCACGGCTCCCCCATAATACTTTTCAACCACTGAAATGTTTACTGTCTCAATAGTTTTGCCTTTTCCAGAATACCATATAGTTGGAATCATACATTATGTAGCCTTTTCAAATTGGTTTCTTTCACTTAGTAGTATGCATTTATGGTCTTCCATGTCTTTTGCTGGCTCGCCAGCTCATTTCCTTTTAGTGCTGAGCAATAGTCTATTGTCTGGATGCTTCAAAGTTTATTTATCCATTCACCTACTGAAGGACATCTTGGTTGCTTCCAAGTTTTGGCAATTATGAATCAAGCTGCTGTAAACTTCCATATGAAGATTTTTATGTGAAAATAAGTTATCAGCTCCTTTGGGTAAATACCAATGAGTTTGACTGTTGGATCATACAGTAAGAGAATGTTTAGTTTTGTAAGAAGCCACCCAACTGTCTTCCAAAGTGACTGTTCCATTTCGCATTCCCACCAGCAATAAATGATAATTCGTGTTGCTCCATGTCCTCACCAGTATTTTGTATTGTTAGGGTTCTAAGTTTTGGCCATGCTAATAGGTGTATAGTGGTATCTCATTGTTGTTTTGTTTTCATTTGTATTTACCTGATGACACATGATGTAGAACATCTTTTCATGTGCTTATTTTCCATCTGCATATCTTCTTTGGCCAGTTATCTGTTGAAGTCTTTGGCCCTTTTTTCATCAGATTGTTTGGTTTCTTACTGTTGAGCTTATAATGTTTTTTGTATATTTTGAATAACTGTCCTTTATCAGATGTGTCTTTGACAAATATTTTTTCCCAGTCTGTGGCTTTTCAAAAGAATTCTCGACATAGTCTTTTACAGAAGTTCTTCATTTTAATGAAGTCCAGCTTATCAACCATTATTTTCATGGCTTATGTTTTTGATATTGTGTCTAAAGTTTATTGCCATGCCCAAAGTCAACTAGGTTTTCTTTTGTGTTATCATCTATGAGTTTTAGAGTTTTGGGGTTTTATATTTAGGTCTGTGATCCATTTTGAGTTTTTCTTCTGAAGGGTGTAAGGTCTGTGTCTAGGTTAATTTTTTGCATGTGCATGTCTAGTTGTTCCAGCACCATTTGTTGAAAAGACTCTCTTTGCTGTATTGTATTGCCTTTGCTTCTTTGTCAAAGATCAGGTGACTCTATTTATGGGAGTCTATTTCTGGGCTCTTGAGCCATTGATATTTTAATTCATAAATGAGCAATGTGAGATAGAAGACACTGAAAATGCTCAATCTTGGGATGTGACAGTGGGGGCTATGTTTCAGCATATAGTTTTTTATTGTTTTATTGGTATATAACATCACATAAGTTTTTATGTCTGCAATATTATATTGCAACTTCTGTATACCCTACAGAGTGTTCACCAGCAAAGATTTAGTTTCCATCCATCACCATACAATTGATTCCCCTTTACCCATTTTATCCTCCCTCTACCCCCTTCCCCTTTGGTAAACACTACTCTGTTCTCTGTATCTGTTTGTTTTTGTTTGGTGTGGTTTGTTTACTTTTTAAATTTGTTTTGTATTGTTTATTTATAATCCACATGTGAGTGAAATCATAAGGTATTTGTCTTTCTCCATCTGACTTATTTTACTTGACATAATACTCCAGAGACCCATCCATATTGCTGCAAATGTCAAGATTTTATCATCTTTTTATGGCTGAATAGTATTCCATTGTATATATATACCATATCTTCTTTATCCATTCATCCATTTTTGGGCACTTAGATAGCTTCCATGTCTTAGCTATTGTAAATAATGTCACAGTGAACATGTGGCTGCATGTATATTTTCAAAGTACTATTTTTGTATTCTTCAGATAAACACCCAGAGTGGAACAACTGGATCATAGAGTAGTGACTGCACCAATTTACATTCCCACCAAGAGTTTATGAGGGTTCCCCATTTTCAACATCATCTCCAACACTTGTAATTTCTTGCTTTTTGTTAATAGTCATTCTAACAGGCCTAAGGTAATATCTCATTTTGGTTTTGATTTGCATTTCCCTGAAAAACTAATGATGTTGAACATCTTTTCATGTGAATGTTGGCCATCTGTATATCTTCTTTGGAAAAATGTCTATTTAGCTCCTCTGCCCATTTTATAATCAAGTCATTTATTTTTTTGGAGTTGAGTTGGATGGGTTCTTTATATATTTTGGATATTAACTCCTTATAGAATATATCATTTGTAAATAACTTCTCCCATTCAATAAATTGCCTTTTCCTTTTGTTGATGGATTCCTTTGCTGTACAGGAGCCTTTTAATTTGATGTAGTCCCATTTGTTTATTTTTGCTTTTGTTTCCCTTCCTGAGGAGACATATCCAGAAAGAAATTGCTAAAACCAGTGTCAAAGAGAGTACTGCCTATGTTTTCTTCCAGCAGTTTTATGGTTTCAGGACTTACATTCAAATCTTTAATCCAATTTGTGTTGATTTTTATGTATAGTGTGAGACAATAGTGTAGTTTCATTGGTTTGCATGTGGCTATACAGTTTTCCTGACACCATTTATTGAAAAGACAATCCTTTCTCCATTCTGTGTTCTTTAATCCTTTGTCATAAATCAATTATCCATAAATGTGTGGGGTTTTTTTCTGGGCTTTCAATTCTATTCCATTGACTTATGAGTCTGTTTTTGTTCCAGTACCAAGCCGTTTTGATTACTGTAGCTTGTATATAGTTTCAAATCAGGTAGTGTGATACCTCCAGCTTTGTTCTTCTTTTTCAAGATTGCCTTAGATATTCAAGGGTCCATGTAAATACCTTGGCTATTTGTGTTCCCTATAAATTTTAGGATTTTTTTGTTCTATTTCTATGAAACATTTCATTGGAATTGCATTGAATCTATAGATTGCTTTAGGTCATATAGTCATTTTAACAATATGAATTCTTCCAGTCCACGAGAACTTTTTCATTATTTGTGTAATCGTCAATTTCTTTCAACAATGTTTTATAGCTTTCAATGTACAGGTATTTCACCTCCTTGGTTAAATTTATTCCTATGTATTTTATTCTTTTTTATGATTGTAAATTAGATTATTTTCTTTGTTATTCTCTCTGCTAATTTGTTGTTAGTATATAGAATTACAACAGATTTTCATTTATTAATTTTATACTCAGCAACTTTGCTGTATTTCTTATTTCTAATATTTTTGGTGGAGTCTTTAGGGTTTTCTATATATAGTATATTATTTGCAAATAGTGACTGTTTTACTTATTCCTTTCCAATTTGGATGACTTTTATTTCTTTTTCTTGCCTGAATACTCTGGCTAGGACTTCCAGTACTATGTTGAATAAGAGTGGCAAGAGTGGGCTTTCTTGTCTTGTTCTTCATCTTAGAGGGATACCATTCAGTTTTTCAGGAGGAGTATGATGTTAGCTATGGGTTTGTCACATATGGCCTTTATTATGTTGAGGTACATTCCCTCTGTTCCCATTTTGTTGAGAGTTTTTTTTTAAATCAATAATTAGTGTTGAATCTTGTCAAATGCTTTTTCTGCAGCTGTTGAGAAGATCATATGATTTTTTTAACATCTTTATTGGAGTATAATTGCTTTACAATGGTGTGTTAGTTTCTGCTGTAAAACAAAGTGAATCAACTATACGTATACATATATCCCCATATCACCTCCCTCTTGTGTCTCCCTCCCACCCTCCCTATGCCACCCCTCTAGGTGGACACAAAGCAACAAGCAGATTTCCCTGTGCTATGCAGCTGCGTCCAATAACTATCTGTTTTACATTTGGTAGTGTATATATGTCCATGCCGCTCTCTCACTTCATCCCAGCTTACCCTTCCCCTGCCCCGTATCCACAAGTCCATTCTCTACATCACTGTCTTTATTCCTGTCCTGCCCCAGGTTCTTTTTTTTTTAACATCTTTATTGGAGTATAATTGCTTTACAATGGTATGTTAGTTTCTGCTTTATAACAAAGTGAATCAGTTATACATATACATATATCCCCATATTTCTTCCCTCTTGCGTCTCCCTCCCTCCCACCCTCCCTATCCACTCCTCTAGGTGGTCACAAAGCACCAAGCTGATCTCCCTGTGCTGTGTGGCTGCTTCCCACTAGCTATCTATTTTACGTTTGGTAGTGTATATATGTCCATGCCCCTCTCTCACTTTGTGCCAGCTTACCCTTCCCCCTCCCCATATCCTCAAGTCCATTCTCTAGTAGGTCTGCGTCTTTATTCCTGTCTTGCCCCTAGGTTCTTCATGACCATATTTTTGTTCTGTTTTTAGATTCCATATATATGTGTTAGCATACGGCATTTGTTTTTCTCTTTCTGACTTACTTCACTCTGTATGACAGACTCTAGGTCCATCCACCTCACTACAAATAACTCAATTTCGTTTCTTTTTATGGCTGAGTAATATTCCATTGTATATATGTGCCACATCTTCTTTATCCATTCATCTGTTGATGGACACTTAGGTTGCTTCCATGTCCTGGCTATTGTAAATAGAGCTGCAATGAACATTGTGGTACATGACTCTTTTTGAATTATGGTTTTCACAGGGTATATGCCCAGTAGTGGGATTGCTGGGTCATATGGTAGTTCTATTTTTAGTTTTTTAAGGAATCTCCATACTGTTCTCCATAGTGGCTGTATCAATTTACATTCCCACCAACAGTGCAAGAGTGTTCCCTTTTCTCCACACCCTCTCCAGCATTTATTGTTTGTAGATTTTTTGATGATGGCCATTCTGACCGGTGTTAGATGATATCTCATTGTAGTTTTGATTTGCATTTCTCTAATGATTAGTGATGTTGAGCATTCTTTCATGTGTTTGTTGGCAATCTGTATATCTTCTTTGGAGAAATGTCTATTTAGGTCTTCTGCCCATTTTGCCCATTTTTGGATTGGGTTGTTTGTTTTTTTGATATTGAGCTTCATGAGCTGCTTGTAAATTTTGGAGATTAGTCCTTTGTCAGTTGCTTCATTTGCAAATATTTTCTCCCATTCTGAGGGTTGTCTTTTGGTCTTGTTTATGGTTTCCTTTGCTGTGCAAAAGCTTTTAAGTTTCATTAGGTCCCATTTGTTTATTTTTGTTTTTATTTCGATTTCTCTAGGAGGTGGGTCAAAAAGGATCTTGCTGTGATTTAGGTCATATGATTTTTATCTTTCATTTTGTTAATGTGGTATATCAAATTGATTGATTTGTAGATATTGAACAATCTTGCTTCCCTGGAATAAATCACATTTGATCAGGATGTATTATCCTTTTAATGTATTGTACTATTCAGTTTTCCTAATACTTGGTTGAGGATTTTTCTATCTATGCTCATCAGAGATATTGGCCTATCATTTTTTTGTGTGTTTTGTCCTTGTCTGGTTTTGGTAATAGGGTAATGTTGTTCTCATAGAATAAGTATAAAAGATTTCTTTCCTCTTCAAAATTTTGAAAGAGTGTGAGAAGACAGGTATTAAATGATTTTTAATGTTTGGTAAATTCATCAGTGTAGCCATCTGGTCCTGGACTTTTGTTTTGGGGGAGGTATTTGATTACTCTTTTAATCTCCTTAGTGGTGATCAGTCTGTTATGATTCTCTATTTCTTCATGATTCAGTCTTGGAAAGTTGTATATTCTAAGAATTTGTCCATTTCCTTCAGGTTATCAAATTTGTTGGTATATAGCTGTTTATAATATCTCTTATAATCCTTTGTACTTCTGTGGTACTCATTGTTATTTCTTCTCTTTCTTTTCTGATTTTATCAGAGCCTTCTTTTTTTTTTCTTAGTGAATCTAGCTAAAGGTTTGTCAATTTTGTTTAGCTTTTCAAAGAACCAGTTCTTAGTTTTGTTAATCTTTTCTATCACCTTTTTAGTCTCTATATAATTTATTTCTGCTCTGATATTTATTATTTCCTTTCTTCTACTGCATTTGGGCATTATTTGTTCTTCTGTTTCTATTTCTTTTAGGTGTAGGGTTACAATGTTTATTTGAGATTTTTCTTGTTTATGGAGGTAGGCCTGCACTACCTATAAATGTCCCTCTTAGTACCACTTTTGCTGCATCCCATAGATTTTGGTATGTTGTGTTTTCATTTTCGTTTGTCTTCAGGTATTTTTTTTTAATTTCTCCTTTGATTTCTTCACTGACCCAATAGTTGTTCATTAGCATGTTATTCAGTCTCCACATATTTGTGATTTTCCCAGCTTTCTTCTTGTAGTTGATTTCTGGTTTAATACCACTGTGATTAAAAAGGATGCTTAGATGCTTGATATGATTTCAATCTTTTAAATTTATTGAGACTTGTTTTGTGTCCCAACATGTAGTCTATCCTTGAGAATGTTTCATGTGCATTTGAGAAGAATGTGTATTCTGCTGCATTTAGCTAGAAAGTTTTATGTAAATCTATCATTTACTTCTAGCCTAATGTTTTATTTAAGGTTGATGTTTCCTTATTGATTTTCTGTCTATATGATATATCTGTTGATGTAAGTGGGGAGTTAAAATTCCCTGCTATTGTATTGCCAATTTCTCCCTTCAGTTCTTTTAATAGTTGCGTTATATATTTTGGTGCTCCTATGTTAGGTGCATATATATATATATTAATAATTGTTATGTCTTCTTGATGAATTGTCCTCTTTATCATTATATAATGTTCATCTTTGTCTCTTATTACCTGTTTTGGCTAGAAGTCTATTTTGTCTCATATGAGTATGGCTATACCTGCTTTCTTTTGGCTGCCATTTGCTTGGAGTATCATCTCCTATCCTTTTCTCTGAGTCTATGTTTGTCTTCAGAGCTGTGGTGTGTCTCCTGAAGGCAGCATATAGTTGGGTCTTCTTTTTCTATCCGTCCAGCCACTCCATGTCTTTTGATTAGTGAGTTCAGTCCATTTACATTTAGGGTGATTATTGGCATATGAGGAGTTAGTACTGCCATTTTAGCTTTTGTTTTCTGTTTGCTTTATATTGCCATTGTTTCTTTTTCCTTGTGTCTCTGCCTGCCTGCCTGTGTCAAACCATCTCTGGTTTGATGGTTTTCTGTGATGATTTTCTCAGTTTCTTCTTTTTTCTGTTTTTTGTCTCTGCTCCAGATTTATGTTTTGTGGTTTCCATGAGATATGTGTAAATTTCTCAAAGATAAAATAGTCCGTTTTTTGCTTATAGCATCTTTTCTTCATTTGTCAATACAGGTTTTGTCCTTTTCCTTTTCCTCTTTTATGTTATTGTCTCAATTATCTCTTTTTATGTTTTGAATTTGTCAGCAAATTGAAGTAGCTATGGTTATTTTTACTGCTTTTTTCCCTTTAACTTTTATTCTATAATTAAGTGTTGAACAGGCTATTCTGATATTGAGTTGCAATTTTCTAATTCTGCCTGCTATTTATCGCCTACCTCAAAGTTTTGCATACTTTTCTTTTTTTCATTTTAGGTATAAGAGCTCCTTTCAATATTTCTTGTAAGGCAGGTCTAGTGTTGATGAACTCCTTCAGCTTTTGTTTGTCTTGGAAATCCTTTATTTCTCCTGTATATCTGAATGATAAATTTGCTGGATAAAGTATTCTTGGGTGACAGTTTTTATCTTTCAGAATTTTCAGTATGTCATTCTACTCTCTCATGTTCTATAGAGTTTATGCTAAGAAATCTGCTAATAGCCTAACAGGTGTTCCCTTGTAGGTTACTTTCATTTTTCCCTGGCTGCCTTTAAAATTCTTTCTTTGTCATTGAGTTTTGACAGTTTCAATATGATATGTCTTGGTGAAGGTCTCTTTTCCATGAAGTAATTAGGTGTTCTCTTAGCTCTGTGCAGTTGTATATCCAGTTCCTTCCCCAGGTTTAGGAAGTTTATTTATTTCTTTAAACAAACTCTCTGTTCCCTTCTCCCTCTGTTTTTCTGGTATACCCATTATCTTAATGTTGCCCTTCCTAGTAGAGTCAGATGTGTCTTTAGAATTTCTTTTTTTATTTTTTGGATCTTAATAATTCTCTCCTTTTCTACCTGTGTCATTTCTAGATTTCTAACTTTAAGCTTGCTAATTCTCTCTTTCAGATGGTCTGCTCTATTTCTAATAATTTCTAATGCATTCTTCTTCTCATTTATTGAGTTCTTTAGCTCCAGAATTTAGCTTGGTTTTTTTAGAGTTTCAATCTCATTGGTAAGGTATTCCTTCTGTTCATTAATTTTATTCCTCTGCTCATTGAGCTGTCTTTATGTGTTCTCTTTTAGCTCATTTAGCTCATTCATGACAGCTATTTTAAATTCTCTATCAAAATAGCTATAAATAAATAGAATATTCCATGACATTAAGTTTGGTTTCTGGAGAACTGTCATTTTCTTTTTGTGATACAATGTTACTGTGGTTTTTCATGGTGCTTGGTGAATTGAAGTAGTGAACACTGTTCTTCTTTAGGTAAAGATTTTTATTTCTTTTTCTACTTGATTCTAAGGATTCAACAGGTTAGAAGTTGGGGGACTTTTGCATTTCAGTAGGTGGCGATGTAGCGCAAGTTTTCAGTTTCTCCTACATGAGCTGCCTTTGGTTATATTTGAGAGTCAGCACTTTCCACCCTTCCTTGCCTTGGTTAGAGGTGTTGCCTTGTGCACTTGTTATTGCTTGTGCCTCTGGGGTCATTGGTGACTTGCTGCTGCCAGTGTTGCTGGCATCTTTGTTTGGGGCACCAGGGTTGTGGATGCCTCTGTTGCTATGTGGCAAGCTCCACTTCTCTGGCAGGAAGGGGGCAGAGTGTGCCAGAGTCATGGGTGTTTCTGCTGTGACCAGAGTTGTTGAGTTCACAGGCACTGTTGCTGCAGGCTAGGTGTGTGGAGTCATGGGCATCTTCGTGGCTAGAGGTACAAGTTTGTAGGCCCTGCTGCTGCTGTCTGTTACCCTGTGGCCATGGGCATTGCTGCAGCCAGGAGGCTAGTGTCATGTGTGCTGCCTTCCCTGATGCTACCAGGCTCTCTGGGGCTGCAGGCTCAGCTGCCATGGCCAGGGGTTCCAGGATCATAGGCAACCTTTTCGCTGTTTTCTGGCTCTGCCTCCCCTATGTAATTCCAGTCCACCTACCTTTAGATGTACAGAGGTGTGGAATTCTCTGGCATCCTGGTGTGTTGGGCAAAGGCAACTTTGTCAAATTATGTTTTACTGGTTGTAGATTGAAGGGAAACAACAAAGGGAGAATCACACAACCATGATGCTGACATCACTGACAGTGGGGACTTTTTGAAGACAGAAGTCACAAAGGTTTTTGCCTTATTGATTTGAGTTGTTTTGTCCATAAATAGTAGTAGTATGTTCAGTGGATCAGATTTTTAGTTTAACTCTCTGACCATAACAGAGATTTGTGGAATATCCTTCAACAAATCCCTTTTATTCTTAAACTAGAGTGAATTATGTTGTTAAAGCTATAAAAACTGATACAGTGTTTGGTGTCTGGTTAAGGCAACAACAAATGGGAATCTGTCAGTAATATTGAAACTAATAGTAGAAAATGATGTGGCTCCAGCAGCCTACAGTGTTCAGAAGAAAAAGCAGTCATAAAAGTAGTGCATTTGATCAAGAGTAATAAAGAGCCCATTTAAGGCAAAACTTTAAGACATCCAGTAGCCACTGGTGCTAAACAGTGTGATGGACGTAAAGAACTGGAAGACTGTGTGATGAAGTTGTGGATTCTAATTGCACTGAAGAAATAAATAAAAGCTCAAAATCCTTGGCTCAATATATGTTTAGAGATTTGGAAGAAAGGAATCTGTTATTTCTTGCAGGGTCAGGTAAAATAAAACTTAAAATTTTTTTCTCTGCTTTTCCAAATATGACAGCAATTTTTTGCTGAGACATTAGCATCATTTATATAATGCTTAAAGCATGCATTTGAAAACATTCGGGCACTATATTGGGAGGGAAGGCTATTGGATAATTATATGGCTTAAGAAACCTCAAAAGATCTGGTATTTTATTAACCAGCTCCTGTGTATTTAGTGGGAGGAGATACAGTTACGAAATGTAGTATTACATTGATTTCTGTAAGTAACGGAATGTAAGATATTATAACAAGATGTGTCAAATTGAGGTCCATGAGGCACTCTCTTTATAGCAAACCAACATTTTCTCACATTCTGAGGAAATAAAAAACATTACTACAATTATTCAGGGTTTGATGAATTTTTTCACATCCTCATGATACTTAGAGGCATCGTTGGGAGGTTAAGAGCATAGTTGTTGAAGACAAACATCTTACTTCAAATCCTAAGTCTACCACTTACTATGTCCATTTTCTAGGACAGATTTTTTTTTTCTTTTCTGTGACTCCCTTTCATTATCTGCAAATGCAAAAAGAATACCATCTATTTACTTGCTAGAGCTCATGTAAGGACTAAATGAAATACAATTACAGTCTTAGAACAGAGCTTGAAATAATGTGTATGTTGAATTAAAAAGAAAAAATATCTTTGGCCAGCCTAGAATCCATCTGGATCTTGAAAAATGACAGCAAATTATTACAAGTTAAATTACTTGTTGAATCCAACTCTGGTTGTTGTGCCAGATATGGCCACTTTAGTAGAGGAAACAACAAAGAAAAACAAAACAAAACAAAACAACAACAACAAAAATCTCTGACACCTATTATTCAGCTCTTCAGCTCTCAAGGGATTTTCCTCTGTATTTCAAAAATGCAGGAAAACTTTCACCAGACAGGCACAGAAATACACTTTCATTATCTGAACTGAGGTCTATCATTTCTGAGTTCTATATTATCATATATACTGTGTGCATCTTGATATCTTTTCGTATAACAGGATAAAAACTGGCCCATTTTCTGAATGTTAGATGATGATAGTGCTAGGTGTTTGTGAAATAGAAGGTATCCTACATTTCTTATAAATAGCAAATGTCTGCCAGAGGGTGAGAGATAAACTGAATGAAAAAAATACATATGTCACCTTAATAAAATTCATTTTAAAGTAAAATTTACATCTTACATACTTGTTCCAAATCTGTTTTAAATGATATACCTGGATTTTCTTGTGTTTGTTTTGCTTAGTTTAACCAATCCAATGGTCTCTATCTCTTAATATTTTGAATTGCCTCATTTATATTATTAGAAAAATGGAAATCATTTCTTTTATTTTTTTTAAAGGCATTTTTAAAAAATTAATTAATTAATTAATTAATTAATTTTTAGCTGTGTTGGGTCTTCATTTCTGTGCGAGGGCTTTCTCTAGTTGCAGTGAGCGGGGGCCACTCTTCATCACGATGCGCGGGCCTCTCACTATCGTGGCCTCTCTTGTTGCGGAGCACAGGCTCCAGACGCGCAGGCTCAGTAGTTGTGGCTCACGGCCCTAGTTGCTCCGCGGCATGTGGGATCTTCCCAGACGAGGGCTTGAACCCGTGTCCCCTGCATTGGCAGGCAGATTCTCAACCACTGCGCCACCAGGGAAGCCCCTATTCTTGATGTAATTTTTTTGTATTTTATATTTGTTATAAATTTCTATATGTTTTAACTTTTTTTCTCTTTTGGTAGGTTGATTAACATGCTTTGTTTATTATTTGTTTTAGCTTCTGCATTTATTTATTTTTTTAAATTTATTTTTAAATTTTTTAAATTAAAAAAACTTTTTTTTTTGGCTGCACCACGCAGCATGTGGGATCTTAGTTCCCCAACCAGGGATAGAACCTGTGTCCCCTGCACTAGAAGCATGGAGTCTTAACCAGTTGACTGCCAGGGCAGTCCATAGCTTTTGCTTTTAAAGGCACCAAGCATATTGTCTAGGGAATACATTAGTGCTGTTGGTACAAAAGACAGATCCTCCAGTTTTACCCCTAGGACAATGCAATAGACACATTATTGAATGCAACTATTCATTAAATACTGCAACCACTGATTTCTCTGGAAATAGATGTTACTTCTTCAACTTCTGTGACCCTCACTGGAATGAATTCTTTATGATCCCTATTGCTTCACAAAAAAGTCTAGAGCAGGTTTATATAATTAATAATAAATTTTAGAACCACATTTTAGATTTAAAAGATGTGATTTTAGCTTCTATGATGGGATAAGAATTTTGCATCAGAAGATGGTGCATGCTCTAAAATAGCAGGAGATAAATTGAGAGGTTCAGATATTGGATGGCAAAGAAGATTGGCAAAATCTACCAAAGTGCATTATCAAGAGAGGAAAATATATCTTTATTTATGATTCATTTATTTAAAAACCCCTCTTTTCCACAGAGAACTCCATGTCTCTTCAATTTCTGTACGTCAGATTCTGAGCTCTTTAATTGATATACTTTTGATTTATCTTTCATGATTTCATACAAATATTCTGTAATTAATGAGATAAATATTAAGATGAACCACAAACAATGCATTCCTGTATACAATGGCAAAGAAGGGGGAGAATTGATAAATAATTTTAAAAATACATATTTTTTGTTATATCCATTATATAGCAAGTTAGGACATGTTGGTTAATGCTCTATCCATTTCCATAATTAATTTTGAGTTTATTGTTATTATTTATAACAATAATTATTGTTATTATTTATTAAGGGATAAAAAGGAACTTGTGCTAATTTCCTCAGTGATCATCAAAGCGGATTCTAGATTTTGAAAATTAGAAAATGTAAATTGTAATATAGCTTAAGAAATTTTTTAGGTTACTACAAAAATATAAGAAGTGCTTTAAAATTTTACTTTATTACTTGAAGATGAAAAAATAAAGAGCTCTACAGAGGCAAAGGCAAGAAAAGGTAAGAAAATACAAAATTAGTAAGAGGTAATATATTCAGTATTTGTATAATATTGTAAAAGCGCTAAATTCTTGAATCATGAAAAAAATCAAGGATATCCATGTTTTTTGCAAAAGTACATAGTATACATTCACCTGAGAATAGTGAATAAAAAGTAATTTGGTCAATTCATATCGAAGTAAAACAAAGAAATATCTATTTGTTGATATTAAAATTTTTAAATTATAATTTAATATAAAATTAAATAGGGCATGAATATTCATCCTATATTGATAAAATGTAAACCCAGAAAAATACATAATGGATATAAACCTCAATATTTTCATTTGGACAGGAATATGTCTTCATATTCATATTGAACCATTTATTTTCAGATAACTTTCAACTCCTTATACCCCACCACCAATCTTACCTTTATATCAGCGTCTTTATTTGGGACATCTGTTAGCAGTCTTCAGAACCTCAGCTCAGTGAAGACTGGTACTGATTTAACATTCCACCAAAATTCATAATCTTTATTTCTGCATACTAGTCAGTTTCTTTCAAATCACATCTCACTTTTTCCCCTCATGCTTTTTGAAGTTTACATTTATCTCCAGAGCATTCATCATTGTAATATGCTTTAGACATTAAAAAGGAATAATATTAAAAATAAAAAGAATGATGATAATGATAATAATGTAGACCAAATTTAAGAGAGTTGTAATGGAGGCAGTATAAAGTGATGGGATCAAGTTGTAAAGATGAAGGCTTATCTTTACAAGGAAAGAAAATATCTTTGCTTCTGAGATAATATATGTCAGAAAATTTTGCTTATTTTTTGATAGATTTTGCCCTAATTTTTTTCTCTCCTCTATTTTCTTCTTTTTTCCTTGCCATTATATTTGATTAATTTGATTATATACTAACTTATTTTTCTACTTATTGGCCTTTACTACCAAGTTTGAAACTTAAAAGACTGAGTCGTTTTTAAGTGAAATTTTCTCTCATTCTGGATGGCAAACAACTTGTGGTATAGTTCCAGCTCCTTTTGTGCCCTAAGGCACAAGAGATGGGTTCACTTCACAAAGGATGCACAATAATATTCTTCAAGTTATTATTTGTGAAATTAGTTATTTGTTTTAATAGTTTTGTAAATGTAAGTTCTTTGGTGCTGCAAAGCAAAGAACTGTCTTGGTTCATTGATTATAGAAACTTATAAAACTACATTAGTTGGACTTGGCTATTTCTTAGGTTTCCTCAATCTCACACAAACAGTGCAACCCTTTCACAGGGTGTATTACTTCTGCATATCATTAAAATTTTTTAATTACATATTGATTCATGTTGATTGCATCCTCAGAGTTTGACTCTATTGCCAAGTCCTGGGAGATCATTTTCTAGCTTTCTGTAGAAAGACTACTGAGGCCTGTAGCTGTACTTCTGTAAGACTGACTAGTTATCTAAAATACTTTTGGTGTCTGTAATGTGTATGTTCTTAACTTAACATACCCCAGATTTTATTTAATTGCTTAGCCATAGGCATGGTGAGAAAGAAACTATCTTTAAAGAGCATATCTGCTTTTCAAAAAAGAAAGTCTTATTCTTGGTATATTTCCCTAGCATTTTCTATCTCTAGGGTAGAATATCCCAATTTTAGAAGAGAACCCTAAAGAGAGAGCTTGAATATGCATATGGTATTCAGTGTGACATTAGCAGGTGCAACATTGCTTTAAAGACTGCAGCTAGGCATTTTTAAAATGAATGTTTAAATGCTCAGGGAACTCCAATCCATTTGATTTAAGCCAAAGGATAGTTTCCACTTAGGTTATTCTTCCATATTCAAAACACTTTGTAACTGTATCTTTTCTCTTTCCATTAATGATACAAAAATAGACCACTAAAATCATGATCTATTTTATAAAGACACAACATTCAATTTATAATCAGTTTAGAAGAATATAAGACTGAGACATTTAAAAGGTTTATGGAAGCCTGTTTACAGCTTACCTGTTACAGCAAGAATTCAAATACCCCACCTTGTCTTCATAACATTTTTGGCATAAGAGCTCTGAATAAAAACAGGAAAAGACTTTCATTTTCTTTCTGCCTAGCTAAAGTTTGAAAATATCAGTTAAAACTTCAATCCTGGTTTTCTTACTGTTCTAGTCTTGATTGAATCATATTTTAGTCAATTACAATATACTTGTACTTATTATTTGTAGGTAATTTCTCTAGAAATCATTGGAAATTCTAAGACTGATTAGATATCACCACCAGCTCACTTTCAGAATTGTTAAAGAGCTTAAAATTTCACAAAGAAAATCAGGTATTTTGATATATAATTACAAATATGAAGTAGAAAAGAATTAGTGTCAAAGAAGCAGTATATAGTATTATGTGAACTGAATAGGAGAATAGGCACACATTTATTTTATTTTAATTTTTAAAAATTGAAGTATAGTTGCCATACAATATTATATAAGTTACAGGTGTGTAATACAGTGATTCACAATTTTTAAAGTTTATACTCCATTTATAGTTGTTATAAAATATTGCCTAGGGCTTCCCTGGTGGCGCAGTGGTTGAGAATCTGCCTGCCAATGCAGGGGACATGGGTTCGAGCCCTGGTCTGGGAAGATCCCACATGCCACGGAGCGACTGGGCCCGTGAGCCACAATTGCTGAGCCTGTGCGTCTGGAGCCTGTGCTCCACAACAAGAGAGGCCGCGATGGTGAGAGGCCTGCGCACCGCGATGAAGAGTGGACCCCACTTGCCACAACTAGAGAAAGCCCTCGCACAGAAACGAAGACCCAACACAGTCATAAATTAATTAATTAATTAATTAAAAAGAACGGAATTTCTAAAAAAAAAAAAAAATATTGCCTATATTCCCCGTGTTGTACAATATATCCTTGTAGCTTATTTTATACATAATATTAGTTTGTACCTTTTGCTCCTGTACCCCTGTATTGCCCCTCCCTTCTTCCCTCTCCCCACTGGTAACCACTAGTTTGTTCTCTATATCTGCAAGTCTGCCTTTTTTAGTTGTTTGTTATATTCACTAGTTTGTTGTATTTTTTAGATTCCACATGTAGGTGATATGGAAAGAGATTATTTTTATTTTATTTTTATTTTATATTGGAGGAAGTTGACTCACAATATTGTGTTAGTTTCAGATGTACAGCAAGTTGATTCAGTTATACATATACATGTGTCTATTCTTTTTCAAATTCTTTTCCCATTTAGGTTATTACAGAATATTGAGCAGAGTTCCCTGTGCTATACAGTAGGTCCTTGTTGGTTATCTATTTTAAATATAGCAGTATTTACATGTCAATCCCAAACTCCCAATCTATCCCTCCCCACCACCCTTCTCCCCTGGTAACCATAAGTTCATTCTCTAAGTCTGTGAGTCTGTTTCTGTTTTGTAAATAAGTTCATTTGTATCATTTTTTTAGATTTTGCATATAAGTGATATTATATGATATTTGTCTTTGTCTGACTTACTTGACTTAGTATGATAATCTCCATGTTGCTGCAAATGCATTATTTCATTCTTTTTAATGCTTGAGTAATATTCTATTGTATATATATACCACATCTTCTTTATCCACTCATCTGTCAATGGACATTTAGGTTGCTTCCGTGTCTTGGCTATTGTAAACAACACTGCACTGAACATTGGGGTGCTATTGTAAACAGCACTGCAATGAACATGGGGGTGCATGTATCCTTTCGAACCATGTTTTTCTCTGGATATATGCCCAGGAGTGGGATTGCTGGATCATATGGTAGCTCTATTTTTAGTTGTTTGTCACCATACACAAAAATAAACTCAAAATGGATAAAAAACCTAAATGTAAGACTGAATACTATAAAGCTCTTAGAGGAAAACACAGGCAGAACACACTTTGACATAAATCTCAGCAATGTCTTTTTCAAGCCGTCTCCTAGAGTAATGGAAATAAAAACAAAAATAAACAAATGGGACCTAATTAAACTTAAAAGCTTTTGCACAGCAAAGGAAACCATAAACAAAGCGTAAAGATAACCCACAGAGTGGGAGAAAATATTTGCAAACGATGCGACTGACGACGGATTAGTCTCCAAAATTTACAAACAGCTCATGCACTTAATATCAAAAAACAAACACCCCAATCAAAAAATGGGCAGAAGACCTAAATAGACATTTCTCCAAAGAAGACACAGATGGCTAAGAGGCACGTGATAAGATGCTCAGCATCACTAATCATTAGAGCAATGCAAATGAAAACTACAATGAGGTATCACCTCACGCCTGTCAGAATGGCCATTATCAAAAACTCTATAAACAATAAATGCTGGAGACTGTGTGGAGAAAAGGGAACCCTCCTACACTGCTGGTAGAATGTAAATTGGTACAGCCACTATGGAGAACAGTACGGAGGTACCTTGAAAAACTAAAAATAGAGGCATACATTTATTTTAAAACTTTATCACTATTATGATCCTGTGACTACCATCCATTTTAACAGAAAATAACAACTATTTTGTTTGCTAATTATATCGTGTATATTAATCTGGAATTTCAACTACAAGGCAAGTGCTGAGAATCAGTGTCATGGATTGGGCCAGTAATTCTGTATATCTCAAGTGTTTACTTATTTAGTGGTTATTATGTTGATTAGACAGTGTGCGTTATGCTTTACTAATATTATTTAATCCTCTAGTATAACTCTAGGGGTGGGTACTAATATCTCACGTTAACTGATCAGGAAGGTGAATTAGATAGTACAGTGCTAGAGCTATGTAGGATGAGTATGTATCTGAACTTTACCACTTACCTCTGTAAAATGCACCACATACATAAACTGTAACTCAGATCTTTCATCTGTAAATGCTATATAACATATTTATCTCATATTTGGGGAGGCAATTAATTAATTAATATACTGAAAGTGCCTAAGAGAGAGCACATGTCAAGTAGCATATAAGGGTTTACTGTTATTACAATAGCAGAGATAGTTAATTGCAAGACCAGAACATCAACCCAGGTGTACCTGGTTATTTCAATTATTTTGTAAGAAACAAAATTCATATTGAAGTATATAAAGGCTAATTATAAAACAAGTATCCATGTTCCACCAGACATATCAAGAATAATTTTGCCAAGTGCTTTTTCTGTATTTATTAAAATGACCTTATAGTTTTTTTCTCCTTTAATTTGTTAATGGGGTGATTTTTGTTGATTGATTTCAAATGTTAAGTGAATCTTGAATTCCTGAGATCCTGAGATTCAGCCCAATTTAATAAAAATATAATGGAAGAGTTTTCATATTTCATATGTTATACTTAATGTGTTAGTGCCCATCTGCTTATTACTCCATGAAAGGTTTTTCTTTCTTTACTCTCTGGCTGATAACTACATCTTCTGTTATTCTTTGTTATCCTGCAATTTCTCTGTGATGTGTCTAGGTGAAAATTCCTCCCTCCCTCCTTCCCTCCCTCCCTCCTCCCCTCCCTCTCTCCCTCCCTCTATTTCTTTCTTTCTCTCCCTCTCTCCTTCCCTTCCTCTCTCCCTCTCTCCCTTTTACTCTTTTTCTTCTTGTTTGGGATTCATTTGAGTCCTTTAGTATGTCAGTTGGTATCATTCATAAGCTCTACACTGGACTATTAGGTGAGTAAACATGAGTTTACTTCAAATTCTCCCTAACATGAGAGTCCTTCAGATTCCCAACTTAGTGGAGAAAGAGTTTCCTATTCACTTTCCCTTGACTTTGTTTTCAGCCTTTTGTACCACTGGTCATCATTAAATTTAAGATCTTATTGGTATAAGTTGCAAATGCTTTCAAGGCAAAAGAGGCTACAGTGTTCTATTTATCTTTCTGAATTTCTGTCTTCAATTAGATATTGGCTAATTAATTTCTTACTATTATAGATGCTCCTCAATAATTTTAAGAATGTTTAAAAATATTTTATCTACCATTTTTAGTTATCTTCATTAGGAGAACTTACTGCTACATATTACCAGAAAAAGAAGTGACATTTAAGCTAGTATTCTTAATTACTGTGCAATGCATCCTTAGAACATCTATTGTTCACCAGATATACCTTCCCATCAACTATTTTTTAAATACATATTGTGTGCCAGGGATTTTTTTAGATATTTGGGATATATCAATGAACAGAAGAAATATCCCTATGCTTACAGAGTTTACATCCTAGCTTACTTTCTATTTTTCAAAAACTAGATTCTCTAAGATAATACACCCAGGTAGGTAGACTGATCTTCAGGGAAAGACATTAACTATACTAAGTGCTACTTTGAAAATTGCAAATAGCTTTTTTTACCCATTGCTATTTTTTATTTTCAGCTTTGTTTGAGTAGACAATCATGTGAAGGTTCCAAGCTGCTCTCATTCATAGTATAATTAAATTGGTTAATTTAGCTTGCTTCATGGTTTTTTTTTTTTTTTTACTTTAAAACTGCTAAAATAATTTAATGAAATAGTTTAGATTTGCTTTCTTTTAAAATCTGATATTTTCCTAAATCCAAGCACTTCTGAACGTAAACAACATGTTTTTGTTCTCTCTTCACAGGAGGCCTGCCAGGACATTTGCTATTAAGCTATAATTAAATCTTTTAATTTTTGATTTATTTTTATTTTCTCTACCTCTATTTCTGCTTTTCAATAGTCCTCGCTGTCTTCTTTGTATTTTTTTCTTTCCTTGCCAACAACATTTCAAAACTGTTATTTGCTGTTCCTATTTGGCCAGGTCAGTGCTTTCTATTTGTCCTTGTTTCTTTTTCACTACAATTGATTTTTAAACACCCAAAGATAAACTGTGACTTCCAACTGCTCTGTGGCTTTAGTTACTGCAATTCTTTCTTCGAAATGGCTGAGTGAGCAGGAGATGACTCAAATCATGAGCAGGAAGCAAATGATTTCTTCCCTCATGAATCTTTGACTCAGCATTTGGCAAATTCTAGAGATGTTGAGGTATTTCCAATTGTCTCATTCGTCTACTTTCCTTAGATTGTTCCAGCATTTATGATCAATCAGAACTTCATGGAAAGGCTCCTCTTTTTTTCACAGCTCATTGATATGAAACAAGTTGAAAAATCTGATAGTATGTTTTGGGTGATAGTTGAGATGCCAAGGTGGAAGAGAAATATCACTTAAGGTAAGTTTAATTTATCTGCTAGCTTAAAGATTATCTGAGGACATACCATTTACAGCAAATCTTTTAAAAGAATTATTTAGTAGAGAATTGACTACTCTTTTTCATTATCTAAAGTAACATAGTACAGGGAAAATATAATTTGATCTAGCGTCAGGAAGTCTCATGCTTCTTCCAGCATTTAAGATCAATCAGAAATTTAAAGAAAGTCTCAGTTTTACTTTTATGATTGTATAATTCTAGCTATACTATCAAGGCTTTGGTTTGGTCATATACGGAAAAAAGTTTAAACTAGATGCCTTTTATAATCCCTTCCAGTGTCTTTGCATACGTATTTTACATACAGTAAAATTTGCTGTCTCTTTCTTTGCACATACAGCCTTGAGAACTTCATCACATGTACAAGTTTGTATACCTACTCTCATAATCAGGACATAGCAAAGTTTTATCACCCCCCCAAAACTCCTCATGCTACCCCTTTACAGTTACACCCTCTGTCACCCACAGTCTCTGGCAATAACTGATATACTTTCCATCCCTATAGATTTGTCTTTTTGAGAATGACACATAAACTGAGTCATACAGCATGTAAGTTTTTAAGTTTGGTTTCCTCTCACTTAACATAATTTCTTTGAGATTCATCCAAGTTGTTGTGTGTACCAATAGTATGTTCACTTTCATTTTCTGAGTGGTATTCCATTATCTGGATATACCACAGTTTGTTCATTCACCTGCTAAAGGGCACTTGGGCTGTTTCAGTTTGGGGCAATTATGAATGGCACTTTTTATAAACATTCATGTGCAGGATTTTTAAAAAAATACATTTTCATTTTCCTAGGGTAAGTCACCAAAGAGAGATGCTGAGTCATATTGTATGTGTATATTTAACTTCATAAGAAACGGCCAAATCAAGTTCTAGAGTGACTTTTATTTTGCATTTACACCAGCAATGTGAGAGTGATCCAGTTTTTGAATCCTCACCAGCATTTGGTGCTGTCAGAATTTCTAAAACTGTCTATTCTAACAAACATGGAGTGGTATCTTACCATGGTTTTAACAATATGGTTTTAACAATATTTTCCTAATAGATAATGATGTTGAGCATCCTTTCATTTGTTTGTCATCTGTATATCCTCTTCACTGAATTGCTGGTTCATGTCTTTTACCCATTTTCTAATTGGATTATTTGCTTTTTTATGGTTGAATTTTTTTAGAGTTCTCTATATATTAGGGATATTAAGTTCTTTGTTAGATGCAAGTCTTGGAAATATTTTATTCCACTTGATAGCTTGTTTTTTTATTATTATTAACTATTTTTAGAGCAGTTTTAGCTTCACAGATAAATGAAGAGGAAGTTACAAGACTTCCCATGTACTCCCTGCTTCTACATATGCATAGCCTTGCTTATAGTTAGTATTTCCCACCAGTGGAATACATATGTTACAATTGATGAATCTATATCGAAACATCATAATCACCCAAAGTCCATAATTTACATTAGGATTTACTCCTGATGTTGTACATTCCATGTATTTGGAAAAATGTGTCATGACGTGTTTATCATTTTGGTATCATACAGAGTATTCTCACTACCCTAAAAATCCTCTGTTCTCCACCTTTTCATCCCTCGTCCCCACCCCAATCCCTGTTTACCACTGATGTTTTTACTCTCTCCACAGTTTTGCCTTTTACAGAATGCCATATAGTTGGAATCATACAGTGTGTAACCTTTTCAGATTGGCTTCTTTCACTTAGTAATATGCGTATAAGTTTCCTTTATGTCTTTTGGCTTGATAGCTTTTCTGTTAGTATTGAATAATATTCCATTGTCTGGATATACCAAAGTTTATTTATTCATTCACCTACTGAATGACATCTTGGTTGCTTCCAAGTTTTGGCGATTAGTAATAAAGTTGTTATACACATCAATGTGCGGGTTTCTATGCAAAAATGAGTTTTCAACACCTTTGGGTAATTACCAATGTGCATGGTTGTTGGATCATACAGTCAGTGAATGTTTAGTTTTGTAGGAAGCCACCCAACTGTCTTCCAAAGTGGCTGTTCCATTTTGCATTCCCACCAGCAATAAATGATAATTTGTGTCCTTCATGCCCTCACCAGCATTTGGTGTTGCAAGTGTCCTAAGTTTTGGCCATTCTAATAGGTGTATGGTGGTATCTCATTGTTGTTTTGTTTTCATTTGTATTTGCCTGATGACATATAAGGTGGTACATATTTTCATATACATATTTTTCATCTGCATATCTCCTTTGGCCAGTTGTCTGTTAAAGTCTTTGGCTCATTTTTTAATCAGGTTTTTTGGTTTCTTGTTGAGTTAAAGTGTTCTTTGCATAATTTGAATAATTGTCTTTAATCAGATGTGTCATTGACAAATATTTTCTTCCATTCTGTGGCCTTGTTTTTTAATTCTCTTGACATAGTCTTTTACAAAACGGAAGATTTTCATTTTAATGAAGTCCAGTTTATCAACCATTTCTTTCATGGGCCATGCTTTTGGTACTCTGTCTAAAAGGTTATTACTGTACCCAAAGTCAACTAGGTTTTCTTCTATGTTATCATCTACAAGTTTTATAGTTTGGGGTTTCATATTTAAGTCTGTTATTCATTTTGCATTATTTTTTTTGTGAAGGATGCAGTCTGTGTCTGGATCAAATTTTTTGCATGTGGTTGTCCAGTTGTTTTAGCACCATTTGTTGAAAAGACTATCTTTGCTCCATTGTATTGCCTTTGCTATTTTGTCAAACAACAGATGACTATATTTATGTGAGTCTGTTTCTAGATTCTCTATTCTGTTCCATAATCTATTTTTACCAATACCACACTGTCTTGTTTATTATGGCTTTATAGTAAGACAAAAGGAGGAGATATGGGGATATATGTATATGTATAGCTGACTCACTTTGTTATAAAGCAGAAACTAACACAGCATTGTAAAGCAATTATACTCCAATAAAGATGTTAAATAAATAAATAAATAAATAAATAAACTCAAAAAAAAAAAAAAAAAGAAATTGGGTAACATCAGTACTCCAACTTTGTTCTTCACCTTCAATATTATGTTGGGTATTCTGGATCTTTTGTCTCTCCATATAAGCTTTAGAATCAGTTTGTTAATATCCACAAAACAATTTGTTATTATTTGATTGAGATTGTGTTAATCTCTATATCAGCTTGCGAAGAAGTGACATCTTGACAATATTGAGTCCTCCTATCAATTTACACGGAATATCTCTCCATTTATTTAGTTCCTCTTTAATTTCATTCATCAGAGTTTTTAAGTTTGCCTCATTTATGTCTTGAACATATCATGTTAGCTTTATACCCAAGTAGTTTATTTAATTTGTGTGTAATGTAAAAGTATTATATTTTGAATTTTGAATTCTGCTCATTGATTGCTGTTATATAGGAAAGCAATTAACTTTTCTATATTAACCTTGTATTCTGCAACCTTGCTATAATGTCTCATTAGTTCGTAGAGTTCTTCTTTTTTCTTATTTTTAAAATTATTTTAGATTTCAACATAGACAATCATGTCATCTGTGAACAAAGTTTTATTTCTTCCATCCCAATCTGTGTACCTTTAAGTTTCTTTTCTTGTTTGATTGTATTAGTTTTCAACTAGAAATTTCATAGTTTTATGTTTCATATTTAGATCTATGACCTTTTGAGTTTGTTATTAAATTATGTTTAAGGTTCAAGTTGAAGTTCTTTTAAATCTTATTTTATTTCTATTTGGATGTTTTATTGCTTCTAAAAATTTGTTGAAAAGACTCTCCTTTTTCTCTTGAATTTGTATTATTTGCAGATATTAATTGCTCATATTTGTTTGAATCAATTTCCGGACTTTATTCTGTTTTATTAATCTATATATCTATTCCTTCACCAGTGCTACACTGTCTTGACTATGGTAGCTTTGTCATAAATTTTAAAAATTGGGCAACTTTTTCCCTCCAACTTTCTTTTTCTTTTTCATAATGTTATTAATTATTCTAGCTCATTTGCCTCCTTAGAATAATATTCTATAAATCATAGTTTTTTGTTTTTTTTTTTTTTACTGAACATGTTCCTACTTTTTGTTCTTCTCCATTTTATATATTAAGGAAAATGACTTTATCTTTTGGGGGTGAATTTAAAGGCCCCCAAATTAGTAGAGCCTCACTATAAAAGAGCACACATTTTAAAATTCTTACTATAATAGAACTCAAAATAGTTTTCAAATCTCTAATTTCTGTTAAGTTTACTCTAAATAAGAATGATTTTTAGAAAATGCTATTAACATTTAACCTTGGACATTCGTCCAATTCCCTACCTCTGAGGAAGTATAGATACATAGAACTCAATTTTAGATGTAAATAAACATTTTTTTTACTTACCATTGTATTAAACTCCTATGCCGTATTGGCCACATTTTTTATTGTTTATTTACTTCTAATTTATTATTTTTTAAAAGATGGGTTTTATGATAAAAAGGAAAAGTGTTAATTTGTTACTCACAGGTGTCTAATTCTGAGGCTGAGCTCCTCCAGTCCAAATCTACCTATTCTTCTCTAATAATTTGGAATGCATTCATCATATGGCCAAAATGTGTAAGGAGTGAGTAATGCCTGAAACTCAAGAAATTTTCTAGATTTTCCACTCACAACTCTGACCCTCCTTGTGCTTTTTTCCCTTGGCTTCTCAATCTCTGCTTTGTCCAAGTACCATTTTATTTTATTTTTTAATTTAAAAAATTTTTAGTAAGATGTATTTGATATACAACATCGTGTAAGTTTAAGGTGTGCAACATATTGATTTGATACATTTACATTGCAAGATGAGTCCACCGTAGTATTAGCTGGCATCTCTATTGCACCACATAATTATCATTTCTTCTAGTTTTGAGAACAATGAATATTTAATATTTTAGCAAGCTTAATGTTTAAGACAGTTGTGTGTATAATCACTGTACTGTGTACTAGATCTCCAGGACTTATTTATCTACTAGTTGCAAGTGTCTACCTTTAAACAACCTCTCTCCTATTCCCCCACCTCCAGTCCCTGGTAACCACTATTTTACTCTTTGTTTTTACTGAGTTTAGTTTTTTAAGATTCTACATAGAAGAGATATCACATATTATTTGTCTTTATCTGATATCTCACATAGCATAATATCCTCAAGGTCCATCCATGTTGTTGCAAATGACATAATTTCCTTTTTTCTAATGACTGAATAGTATTCCATTGAATATATATACCACCTTTCTTCAGCCATTCATCCATTGACAGATATTGAAGTTATTTCCATATATGGGCCATTATTAATAGTGCTGCAATAACTATGGGAGTGTAGATATTGGTTCAGTAACCGGTTTTCACTTCATTTGGACACATACCTAGAAGTGGGATTGCTAAATTGTAAGAAATTTCTATTTTTTATTTTGCAAGGCGCCTCTGTATTGTTCTCCATCATGGCTGAACCAGTTTCCAATCCCACCAATGGTACATAAGTGTTCCCTTTTCTCTGCATCCTTGCCAACACTTATTATCCCTTTTCTTCTTGATGATAGCCACTCTTACAAGTGTGAAGTGATATCTCATTGTGGTTTTGATTTGCATTTCCCTGATGATTAGTGATGTTGAGCGTCTTTTCATATACCTGTTGGCCATTTTGATGTCTTCTTGAGACGTGTCTTTTTAGTTCCTCTGCCCATTTTATAATCAGATTCTTGTGGGGTTTTTTTGTTTGTTACTGAGATGCATGAGTTCTTTATAAATTTTGGACATTAACCCCGTATCTAATGCATAGTTTGCAAATATTTTCTCCCATCCTGTACATTGCTTTTTCATTTTGTTGATTGTTTCTGTTGCAGTGCAGAAATTTTTAATTCTGTTGTCATCCAACTTGTTGATTTTGTTGTTGCTGTTTCTACTTTTGGTGTTATATCCAAAAAATCACTGCAAAGACCAATGTCAAGGAGCTTCTTCCCTATGTTTTCTTCCAGTTTTATGGTTTCAGGTTTCTGTTTAATTATTTGATCTATTTGATCTATTTTGAGTTAATTTTTGTGTGTAGTATAAGATAGGGTCCAATCTCATTTTTCTGCATGTGGTTATCTAGTTTCTGCAATGCTTTTTGTTGAAGAATCTATCCTTTCCCCAATGGATATTTCTGGCTCCCTTATCAAATATTAGTTGGCCATATATGTGAGGATTTAATTCTGGACTGTAAGTATTGAACATATTTTATTATTTATTCATTTATTCACACATATTTTTGAGTAATCAATAAGAGAGTGTCTGTTTTTGAAAACAATTTATTTCCCAATATTATCTTGATAATGTCAACTTAGTCCCCAAAATGTGTGTCTGAAAGTTCTCACCTTACTATTCTGTTCAGTTCTCACATCTATAAGAATGACTCTCAAATGCAGTTCTGTGATGTAATGACAACTTTTATCCTAATTTCTGGTTTTACATCTGATTGCCATCTCTTTCTTAATGTCTCAGGAGCTGCTCAATTCACCTTTTCTATATTAAAACCTCCTATTTATCCAAATTAGTATGTTCCTCATCTTTTATTGTTCTGTTGTGCCATCATTCTCAAAGTCTCAATACCTCAGCCAAACTCTACTTCACCTTTCTTCTTTACTATATTACATGAATTGCTGAGTACGGTTAACTCAGCATATGCAATGTTACCATTATCTATCCTCCTTACTTCTAGCACCATTGGAACTCTTTGGTTCAAGGCTTGATTAAACCAAAATGTGCAGGAATAAAAAAAAATGTGCAGGATTTACAATGGGAGCAAATTGTACAAATATACATTTTTTTTTTTTTTTGAGATAACCTCATCTACCAGAGGGCAGACAGCAGAAGCAAGAAGAACTAAAATCCTACAGCCTGTGGAACAAAAACCACATTGGCAGAAAAATACACCAGACAAAAAGGCAGAGGGCTATGTACCAGACGAAGGAAAGAGATAAACCCCCCCCCCCAAAAAAACTAAATAAAGTCGAGACAAGCAACCTTCCTGAAAAAGAATTCAGAATAATGATAGGGAAGATGATCCAGGACCTTGGAAAAAGAATGGAGGCAAAGATCAAGAAGATGCAAGAAATGTTTAACAAAGACCTAGAAGAATGAAAGAACAAACAAAGAGAGATGAACAATAAAATAACTGAAATGAAAAATGCACTAGAAGGAACAAATAACAGAATAACTGAGGCAGAAGAATGGATAAGTGACCTGGAAGACAGAATGGTGGAATTCACTGCCAAGGAACAGAAGAAAGAAAAAAGAATGAACAGAAATGAAGACAGCCTAAGAGACCTCTGGGACAACATTAAACACTACAACATTCACATTATAGGGGTCCCAGAAGGAGAAGAGAGAGAGAAAGGACCCGAGAAAATATTTGAAGACATTATAGATGAAAACCCTAACACGAGAAAGGAAATAGCCACCCAAGTCCAGGAAGCACACAGAGTCCCAGGCAGGATAAACCCAAGGAGAAACACGCCAAGACATATAGTAATAAAATGGACAAAAAATAAGACAAAGAAAAATTACTGAAAGCAACAAGAGAAAAATGACAAATGATATACAAGGGAACTCCCATAAGGTTAACAGCTGACTTCTCAGCAGAAACACTACAAGCCAGAAGGGAGTGGCATGATATATTTAAAGTGATGAAAGGGAAGAATCTACAACCAAGATTACTCTACCTGGCAAGGATCTCATTCAGATTCGATGGAGAAATCAAAAAATTTACAGTCAAGCAAAAGCTAAGAGAATTCAGAACCACCAAACCAGCTCTACATCAAATGCTAAAGGAACTTCTCTAAGTGGGAAACACAAGAGAAGAAAAGGACCTACAAAAACAAACGCAAAACAATTAAGAAAATGGTCATAGGAACATACATATCGATAATTACCTTAAACGTGAATGGATTAAATGTTCCAACGAAAAGACACAGGCTCACTGAATGGATACAAAAATAAGACACATATATATGCTGTCTACAAGAGACACACTTCAGACCTAGGGACAAACACAGACTGAAAGTGAGGGGATGGAAAAAGATATTCCATGCAAATGGAAATCAAAAGAAAGCTGGAGTAGCAATACTCATATCAGATAAAATAGACTTTAAAATAAAGAATGTTACAAGAGACAAGGAAGGACACTACATAATGATCAAGGGATCAATCCAAGAAGAATATAAAACAATTATACATATATATGCACCCAACACAGGAGAACCTCATTGCATAAGGCAACTGCTAACATCTATAAAAGAGGAAATCAACAGTAACACCATAATAGTCGGGGGCTTTAACACCTCACTTACACCAATGGACAGATCATCCACACAGAAAATTAATAAGGAAACACAAGCTTTAAATGACACAATAGACCAGATAGATTTAATTGATATTTATAAGACATTCCATCCAAAAACAGCAAATTGCACTTTCTTCTCAAGTGCACACGGAACATTCCTCAGGATAGATCACATCTTGGGTCCCAAACCAAGCCTCAGTAAATTTAAGAAAATTGAAATCATATCAAGCATCTTTTTGACTACAACGCTATGAGATTAGAAATCAATTACAGGAAAAAAAAAACGTAAAAAACACAAACACATGGAGGCTAAACAGTACGTTACCAAATAACCAAGAGATCACTGAAGAAATCAAAGAGGAAATCAAAAAATACCTAGAGATAAATGACAATGAAAACACGACGATCCAAAACCTATGGGATGCAGCAAAAGCAGTTCTAAGAGAGAAGTTTATAGCTATGCAAGCCTACCTCAAGAAACAAGAAAAATCTCAAATAAACAATCTAAACTTACACCTAAATGAACTAGAGAAAGAAGAACAAACAAAACCCAAAGTTAGCAGAAGGAGAGAAATCATAAAGATCAGAGCAGAAATAAATGAAATAGAAACAAAACAATAGCAAAGATCAATAAAACTAAAAGCTGGTTCTTTGAGAAGACAAACAAAATTGATAAACCATTAGCCAGACTCATCAAGAAAAAGAGGGAGAGGACTCAAATCAGTAAAATTAGAAATGAAAAAGGAGAAGTTACAACAGACACCGCAGAAATACAAAGCATCCTAAGAGACTACTACAAGCAACTTTATGCCAATAAAATGGACAACCTGGAAGAAATGGACAAATTCTTAGAAAGGTATAACCTTCCAAGACCGAACCAGGAAGAAATAGAAAATATAAACAGACCAATCACAAGCACTGAAATTGAAACTGTGATTAAAAATCTTCCAACAAACAAAAGCCCAGGACCAGATGGCTTCACAGGCAAATTCTATCAAGCATTTAGAGAAGAGCTAACACCTATCCTTCTCAAACTCTTCCAAAATATAAGAGGGAGGAACACTCCCAAACTCATTCTACGAGGCCACCATGACCCTGATACCAAAACCAGACAAAGATGTCACAAAAAAAGAAAACTACAGGCCAATATCACTGATGAACATAGATGCAAAAATTCTCAACAAAATACTAGCACCAGAATCCAGCAGCACATTAAAAGGGTCATACACCATGATCAAGTGAGATATATCCCAGGGATGCAAGGATTCTTCAATACACGCAAATCAGTCAATGTGATGGACCATATTAACAAATTGAAGAATAAAAACCATATGATCATCTCAATAGATGCAGAAAATCTTTTGACAAAATTCAACAGTGATTTATGATATAAACTCTCCAGAAAGTGGGCATAGAGGGAACCTACCTCAACATAATAAAGGCCATATATGACAAACCCACAGCAAACATCATTCTCAACGGTGAAAAACTGAAAGCATTTCCTCTAAGATCAGGAACAAGACAAGAATGTCCCCTCTCACCACTATTATTCAACATAGTTTTGGAAGTCCTAGCCACCGCAATCAGAGAAGAAAAAGAAATAAAAGGAATACAAATTGGAAAAGAAGACGTAAAACTGTCACCATTTGCCGATGAGATGATACCATACATAGAAAATCCTAAAGATGCCACCAGAAAACTACTAGAGCTAATCAATGAATTTGGTAAAGTTGCAGGATACAAAATTAATGCACAGAAATCTCTTGCATTCCTATACACTAATGATGAAAAATCTGAAAGAGAAAGTAAAGAAACACTCCCATTTACCATTGCAACAAAAAGAATAAAATACCTAGGAATAAACCTACCTAGGGAGACAAAAGACCTGTATACAGAAAACTATAAGACAGTGATGAAAGAAATTAAAGATGATACCAACAGATGGAGAGATATACCATGTTCTTGGATTGGAAGAATCAATATTGTGAAAATGACTATACTACCCAAAGCAATCTACAGATTCAATGCAATCCCTATCAAATTACCAACGGCATTTTTTACAGAACTAGAACCAAAAATCTTAAAATTTGTATGGAGACACAAAGGACCCCAAATAGCCAAAGCAGTCTTGAGGGAAAAAAGCAGAGCTGGAGGAATCAAACTCCCTGACTTCAGACTATACTACAAAGTTACAGTGTTCAAGAAAATATGGTACTGGCACAAAAACAGAAATATAGATCAATAGAACAAGATAGAAAGCCCAGAGATAAACCCACGTACCTATGGTCAACTAATCTATGACAAAGGAGGCAAGGATATACAATGGAGAAAAGACAGTCTCTTCAATAAGTGGTGCTAGGAAAACTGGACAGCTACATGTAAAAGAATGAAATTAGAACACTCCCTAACACTATACACTAAAATAAACTCAAAATGGATTAAAGACCTAAATGTGAGGCCAGACACTATCAAAATCTTAGAGGAAAACATAGGAAGAACATTCTTTGACATAAATCACAGCAAGATCTTTTTTGATCCACCTCCTAGAGTAATGGAAATAAAAACAAAAATAAACAAATGGGACCTAATGAAACTTCAAAGCTTTTGCACAGCAAAGGAAACCATAAACAAGATGAAAAGACAACCTTCAGAATGGGAGAAAATATTTGCAAACAAATCAATGGACAAAGGATTAATCTCCAAAATATATAAACAGCTCATGCAGCTCATTATCAAAAAATCAAACAACCCAATCCAAAAATGGGCAGAAGGCCTAAACAGACATTTCTCCAAAGAAGACATACAGATGGCCAAGAGGAACATGAAAAGCTGCTCAACATCACTAATTATTAGAGAAATGCAAATCAAAACTACAATGAGGTATCACTTCACAACATTTAGAATGGGCATCATCAGAAAATCTACAAACAACAAATGCTGGAGAGGGTGTGGAGGAAAGGGAACCCTCTTGCACTGTTGGTGGGAATGTAAATTGATACAGCCACTATGGAGAACAGTATTGAGGTTCCTTAAAAAACTAAAAATAGAATTACCATATGATCCAGCAATCCCACTACTGGGCATATACCCAGAGAAAGCCATAATTCAAAAAGACACATGCACCCCAATGTTCATTGCAGCACTATTTACAATAGCCAGGTCATGGAAGCAACCTAAATGCCCATCGACAGATGAATGGATAAAGAAGAAGTGGTACATATATACAATGGAATATTACTCAGCCATAAAAAGGAACGCAATTGGGTCATTTGTAGAGACGTGGATGGATCTAGAGATGGTTATACAGAGTGAAGTAAGTCAGACAGAGAAAAACAAATATTGTATATTAACGCATACATGTGGAGCCTAGAAAAATGGTACAGATGAACCAGTTTGCAGGGCAGAAATTGAGACATAGATGTGGAGAACAAATGTATGGACAACAAGGGGGGAAGCGGCGGGGGTGGGGGGGTGGTGTGATGAACTGGGAGATTGGGTTTGACATATATTCACTGTTGTGTATAAAATTGATGACTAATAAGAACCTGCTGTATAAAAAAATAAATAAAATAAAATTCAAAAAGTACCCTGCTGTATAAAAAAATTAAATTAAATTTAAAAATTAATAGAATTTTTTTCAATATTCAGAATGTCCCTATTATAGTTATAGAATATTAATTGGAATATATGGTGAAATTCATTTAGGGAAATATAGAAATCCAAAGTTTATATGAGTAATGGGCTGTTATGGAGTTTATCTGGAAGCGATATCCAGCTTGTTACCTGTCAGGATAGTTTATAAAAGATATTTATATTACATATTAAAATAGTTGAAGTTGAAATGCTGAACCAAGAAGGGGTTTGTAGGATGCTCATACCTCCTGAACATACCTTGGACACCTCAGATACTTGTTATATGAAGTTGGAGGCTGATATGTTTTTATTGATCCAATTTAGTCTAGTGGATCTACATAAAATTCTTCTGCCAGGATAATTTATGGCTATCTGAAGTAAGATAAATGTGGTAGCTTGATTATTAACACACCAACAAATAATTGGATTGGAAATGGTCTATTACAGAGGTAAAGCCAACTTAGCAATCAGAATGTGTACATGTATACATGTATTTAAGCCTAAAAATCTGTACAATATTCACTTATTCAACAGGCATAATCTAGTGCCATCTGATTGCCATATACTATGCTAATTGTTAGAGATGTAGAAAGCAGACTTTCATTATCGCAATTTAAAATGAAATGCTGCAATAAGTTAAATAACCAGATAATTATTACATAGCATGATACTGTTCTAACTGCATTATATATTGAAAAGGGGCTCCTAAGAGTATTGGAGAAAGAAAAGCCTTTGATAAACAGTCATTGCATCTTGGTTTGAACAAATAAAGTTATTAACAGGGAAAGAAAATGGAAATAACATACTGGGTAGAAGGAGAAGAGTCTGAGAGACTTCAGAGAGTATTGCATCATTTCCTTACAATGTGTACTACTTGAACTTTGAACAGATGTACTGTTTTTCCCTGTCTCTTTTTGTCTAACTACACATCAATCTTTGGGTTACACAAGTAATAATTCTATATGGGAAATATACTATCCTTTCTGGTCAACCACTTAGTCTATGCAGACTAGGACGATGAATAAGAGTTAACCAATGAATGGGAGGTAGAGTTGTTCTGGGAAAAAAATAGCAATTGTAAATATCTGGAAGCAGGAAAGACACTGTCTTTCACCTTCAATGAATAGCAAATAAACTGAAGCATAGAGTATAAGGAAAAGAAGGACAGAGATGCAAATAGAGAAATAAGTAGCATATTGAAGGGTTTGGACAGGACACTGTCAAACTTTTGCATTACCTTGAGAAGTTATAGAACTAGATTTACATTTTAAAAGGAGAAAAAAGGATGACATGCAAAATGCTAAGAATGTGAGATAGAGCATGGTACTTTTGAGGAACTAAAAAAATTGTTCATTATAGCTATATTCTCTGGTGCTTATAACATGGATGGAGGATGAGGTTGCAACAGAAGGCAAAGACCACCTGGTGAAGGGTCTCTGCATGTTATGCTAATGAATTTGCAATAGCTAAAACTTTTGAAGCAAGAAAAAGAGCTTTCTAAACATTTTTAGCAGACATTCGCTATTAATTTATAGTTATTTCTTTATTGATAAAGTCATTCACTTACAGTGGCTGCAAGATTCTGATAGGATGAATCTGATTCAAGTTATTTTTATGAGTTATACTCATTGGAGAAATTCCACATAAACATATTCACTCTATTCTTTTACAAGATTATATTAATCATAACATAGATTTGAATACAACTTTCTAATTTATAGTCTTTTAAAGGAATCATTTAAATTAATATTAACAAGAAAGCTTGTAGTGTGAAGACTTTAACACCATTTTACAGATGTAAAAACTGACATTTTAAATAATACGTTCATTATCACAAAGTTAGTATGTGATACTATTAATTCCAAATTGTGCCCCCTGGATAGTTCTTATGAGAGCCTACCATATTTTGAGATAATGATTTGAGATATGAAATAAAGTATCTGGACTTATTTCTACCAAAGCAAAAGGTTAATCTGGTAGATTCAAGCCAAACTTAGTGGTTCTGAGGGATTTATATGACTCAATATCTGTTTATGAACTTTGACCCTGGTCTATATTTCTATTCAAATGGAAATATTTGAAGGGGTGCAAATACAGTATTCCATATTAACTACAAATGAATTTACTATAGTGCTCAACAACATTTGCACATGAACTATTTTACTTTTTTATTTGTGTTAATATTTATATATCTAAATATTGTACCTTTTGAAACTAAAATACTTCCCTTGGATATTAAAAGTCTTTCATAGTACACATGCATAGAGGATATGTATAAAATTTTGATTCTTCTTTATGAGAGTTATATGTGCATGTGGGCATTCACATGCGTGTGTTTATGACTTTCAAATTTCAGGCTTTGTTGGTTTTCCAATTTATTTTAATTCAATTTCTAATTTTTAAAAATTTCAATTCCATGACTCCCATTGCTTTTTCATGTCTTTGAGAATGACTTTATTAGTTTCTGTGGGAAACATTTCTGTCTCTCAAACTGATTGATTTCAACAAGTATATTTAAAACTGTAAATTTTAAATATATTTTATGTATTTTGCTATTGTTCATTACTACTCTAGAATTTTGTTTGCTATTTGTTAGAAGATCTAGTGTACCTATTTGTTTGAAGAGTGAACATGAAATGGACATCTCAAGAATCTATGCTGCCTGAACAGTGTGTTTACGGTGTGTGTTCTTGGGCTTCCATTATTTAAGGCTTTTTGCCAGGATGTGACTATAGCATCCAATTTAAAGAACCAATTCACGCCTGCCATTCCTCCCATTATTTCTGTTTAAGTTGGCAGATGAGAATATTCTCTTTGGATATTTTCCTTTAGCAACTTTGGATGCATGCAGATCTCAAATTACCATCTGTTTTATCAACAATTACTACTGAGTGAATCCAAGAAGCAGTTCTTTGTACCTGACACGTAATGCCACTTTTCTATTACTCAGTAAAACTTATACTTCAGTCAGGTTGAGTTTTCAATAATATTGATGTTATTCTAATTACATGTATCAGTGACCTCATATATTCTATTGACTCTGAAGAGAAATAATTTGGAAATAATCCAATGTCTTTAACTCAGCAACAAATAATATGAAATGCACTGGACATATACACTGTATCAGAGAGAATAAAATATATCACCACATTATTGTTTGTCATATCCCAAACAATAGTTTGACCTTGTTAAACTTGTAAATAATAAGAAATATTGAATAAAAGGTAATATAATAATCAGTAAAGAGTTTACTGACAAAAATTAATGACTGTTAATGGTAGTCACAATTTTTTTATAATACCAGCATCCAATAGTTATATTGGTGAATGAGTAGTTAATTATTTGAAACTAAAGAGCCATGAAATGATTATCAATCTAGGCAACATTATACGCATAAATAGATTTAAAGTGTCAGGATTGTTCACGTTAAGAAGGAGAAGCTGAAGGAGTGGAAATAAGCCAAATAATAGATGGAAAGTTTTCAAAGGAGGGAAAGTAAATACATGTTCTCTAAGGTTAATGAGAGAAATTTCAATTAAAAAGGTATTGGTTAAGTCATTAAAAAAACCATTATATCCTATAGTCTCTCTTATAGACTGAAGATACTATAAAATGATGGATCAGATATATAAGGTAATCTTTATGAAAGTTCATACCACCATATTTACCTTATAGTCAACATTTGAAGTATATGAATTTTCTTCTTCTTTTCTACCACCCCAAACTATTTTTACTATAATTTTAGTTGCTTAGAAATAGTAGAAGAGAGGACATGGAGATAAATTTCTAATTTCTCTCTCTCTCTCTTTCTCTCTCTCTCTCTCTCTCTCTCTCTATATATATATATACTGTGCTGCCAGATGTCTCAAATCTCTTAATGTTCATGTAACTAATATATTTCAATTAACCTATCCAGTCATAATCAAAGATATCAAGCTAAATATACAGGTTTAACAAATTTGGTTTATTGTCTATCATAATTGTCATATGTATAAATTTAAAAAATCAGTAAAATATGTAGAAATTAAGAAAAAATGTGCTGCCTTAGAAATAGAGACACAGATGTAGAGAACAAATGTATGGATACCAAGGGGGGAAAGGGGATGGGATGAATTGGGAGATTGGGATTGACATATATACACTAATATGTATAAAATAGGTAACTAATGAGAACCTGCTGTATAGCAAAGGGAATTGTACTTTGCTGTACAGTAGACACTAACACAACATTGTAAAACAACTATACACCCCCCAAAAAAGTGCTACCTTACTATCTTTTAAGAAATTAAAAATGATGTATGTTCTTACAAATAATGTATTTATATGAACCACATTTATATATACACAATGGCAAAGTTTTAAGTTATGAGTTAAAACAAAACGTTGACATCTAGGGAGATAATATTTGAGCTCAGTGTAGAAGATCAATTGGAAAATGATATTGATATATTTTACAAGGTATTTAAATAATAGGTAAATTTCAGCAAAGTAGACTGACTTTCAATAATGGGCTTCAGTGACTTGGAAGTCATGCATATAATCATTGGAAAAAAAGATTTTATCAAATTATTAATATTTCTTGTGCATTTCAATGTATATATTAATGTTACTAAATTTAGGATTAAGAAATTTACAAATTTCTTTGTAAAAGAGGAACACTTAAAGAATGGTGGAACAAGGACCTTGAAAAACTCACATTCCATAAAAGAGAAAGCTTGTAAAAATTGTGAAAATCAACTTTTCAGAACTCTGAGATTAACCAAAGTGTTTCAGCAATTTGAGGTGCTATTATTTAAGAAAAGCCTCCTGAGTGTAGGCAAGAACAGAAAAATTGGTGGCATTTTAACTTGCCCCATTCCTATACCTCTTTTCTCAAGTGACATGGTGACCTTCAAGACCAGCAGCATCGTAAACATAGTAGTTGTGAAAACTAGAACCTAACAACCACTGAAGAAAGCTGAAGGCTTTGTGTTTTCCCCAAAGCCCCATATACTAAAGATTGTTACTTTTGAACCTCATTTAGTAGCTCCCTGAAAAACTTCATTCACAGGATTTGTGTTATTTGACCTGATTCAGTGCTCAAGAAGTAATAACCTCATCACCAGGACTTTTTGTGAAACAATCAGTGGTGATTATTTAACTTCACAGCTGTCTGAGGAGCTGATACAAGTTGGGGTAAGCAAGATACAGGTCAAAAACTTACAAGGAAAATATGGGGAATGAAATGTCTGTAAGGGCCTTTGTAAAACACCAACATATTTCTGGAAATCTAGAAGGCCACACTTTTGTGCAGGGCTGTGCATATGCCCAGGAAAGCCTTAAGAAAATTCTAAAGTATCACCTCTGACTGATTTTGAGGCTCTTACAATGAGAAAGTGAAGGCTAAGGCATAGTTGTTCCACAGTTGCTGGAACACTGAAGACATGGCTCAACACACACATAGATCTGCACAGTAAAGAGTGGGAGGTATAGTGATTAAAACATTTAAGGATCTCTCTGTCCAATCATTAGCTGACAACTAAGCTAACAAAGAAGAGACTTTAATGGCTTCACACAACATGGAATAGAGTAGAGAAATAGTTCAAGAAAGTCACTAAACAAACAAACAGCAACACTGACAACAATAAAAACCAGCAACAACACAACCCTGGGTGGGAGTGGGGGAATCTGATTTCCACAGTCGCCACGTTATATAATTCAAAAGGTACACTTCTCAAAAAACAGTTATAAGATACACAAAGAGAAAATTATGACATGTAAAAACAAAGACGATACATTCCCTGAGGAAGCACAGATGTTGCACTTACAAAAAAAAAGCCTTTTAGTCAGCTATTGCAAATATGTTCAAAGAACTAAAGAAACTAGGTCCAAATAATTAAAAGAAAATGTGAGACTGATTTCTCACTACAGAGAATATCAACAAAGATATATATATACATATATATATATATATATATATAAAGATATGTATATATACATATACACATGTATATGTATACCAGCACATAGAAAAAGAAGCAGTAAACTTAAAGATACATCAGTTGGAATTATTCAGTCCAAGGAACAGAAAGAAGAATGAAGAAAAATTAACAGAGCCTCCAAGACCTGTAGGATACCATCAAACATACCAACATATGCATAATGAAATCTCTGAAGAAAGATAAATGGGCAAAAAGAAAATTGAAGAAATAGAAAATGTTTCAAATTTGACTATAAACATTAATGTACAGATTCAAGAATTAGACACATATTAGTCAAGCTGTTGAAAATCAGATACAATGAGAGAATCTTGAAAGCAACAAGAGAAAAATTATCACTTACAAGGGAACCCCAATATGATTAAGGTCAGATTTCTTATCATAAACAATGGAAGTCGGAAGACAATGGGACAGTATAATCAAAGCACTAAAAGAAAAAGACTATCCACAAAGAATTCTTTATCCAGCAAGTGTCTCCTTCAAAAATTAAGGAGAAATTGAGACAGTCTGAGACAAAGGCTGAGAGAATTTGTGGCTAGCAAACCTGCCCTATAGCAATACTAAACTGAGCCCTATGAGTTGAAATTATAGTTCATCAGAGAGTGACGTGAATCCACATGAAGAAATAAAGAGCACCAGCAAAGGTACCTATACAGGTAAATATAAAGGACAATATAAATGTATTTTTGTTTGTAAACTTTTCTTCTCCCATATTATTTTAAAAGACTATTGGTGCATTAAGTAATAGCTATAAAACTGTGTATCAGATTATAATGTATAAAGAAGTAATTTTATGACATAGTACAAAGAAGATGGGTGAATATAGACAAAGTTTTTGTATGCTATTGAGATTAAATTGGTATTTAATTCTAATTAAACTGTTTTACATTGAGATATTATTCCTAGGGCAATCACTAAAAATAACTCAAGAAAATATAGCAAAAAAAAAAAGAAAAGTTGATTAAAAGGTAACTAGATAATGTGTATTTAATTCCTTTCAAAAAGGAGTAATTAAGAAATAAAGAAACAAAAATGACAGGAGACGTATAGAAAATAAGTAGTAAAATATCAGATATAAATCCTACCTCATCAGTAATTACAGTAAATTTAAATGAATTAAACGTTCCAACTAAAAGGCAAGATTGTCAAAATGAGTTAAAAATTCATGATCCAGTAACATGCTGTCTACAAGAAAGATACTTTAGACTCAAAGACTATCAGTTGATAGCAAAAGCATGAAAAAATATATCATACAAGCAGTAATAATAATAACCTGGTGTGATCATATTTTAGGGAGTGAGGTATAGAAGTGATTGTTTGAGACTTGGTACTAGAAGTAGAGATTATGGAAGAGTATAGTTATGATTCATGTTATGATAGTCCTTAAATATTCAGTATAATATATAACTTAGGTAATAAGATCTAGAGTCTAACCATGAGAGTGGATATTTGAGGTGGGTGGAGTCATTGACTATTTGAAGCATGGTGGTAAAGAAGCAGAGTCAAAAACAGTTACGAGAGCCTGTAAGTTTTCTGTTATCTTGATCCTTCACGAGCTCTTATCATTAACAATTGAATATGTCAAAACACCAAAGCTGAGAATTGCTGCTCTACAATTCCAGCCTACCCATCAATCTTATCAAGAAACTTGGATAACGGGAGTGATGTCAGCATCATGTAGCATAAGACATCCTTCCTTTTTGTCCCACTTTTAACAACTAAAATCCAGCATCCATCAAAGAAAAAACGCTGTAGGAGTTGTGAGATCTGGTACCATATGCCAAGGGACCTGGAAGGAGTCTCATCTACTCATGCATCAGATAATAGGAAGACAGACCTTGGTGTGGGCTGTGGAAATGGCAGGAACCTATGAACTGGTTTCAGCCCCTCTTGACCATGGTTGGGAGTACCTGGATTATGCTGATTTGGGCAGATAGCCACAGATGAGAGAACCTTTGTAGAAGTCCAGGTTTCCTAAGGAAAGATCCCAGCATTCTATTGGAGAAAAAAAATGAGTTTGGACACATTGGAGAGGATAAGAAGAAATTTGTCAGTGCCACCTCCCCCCGCAGCATGGGGCTGAATTAGTCCATGGTAACCTCCCCCACAAAGGGAAAGTGAGAGTAGTGAGCGAATGCCCAGTTTCCCCAGATGCTCAGCACATTTCTGGAGAAACCTGTTTCTCTCCCATAATACCCAGAGTATTGAGGTGGGATCTCTTACTGGAGGGAGAAAGGAGTTTGGAAAAGAGGCAGATAAGACTATCAGGACATTAGAGGGACACAGTTCTTCCTGGCTGCATTCAGGACTCTAGCAGGAAGCCTGCCTATGAACTACTGGACAAACCTCACTCAAGGATCCCCTCAATTGTACTGTGGGCACTTTCAATGCCTTGAGTGCCAAACCCACATGCTGTGGCTTCTTGTGCACATTCCTGAGGGCATCAGCAAGACCAAGCTCAGTTAGATAGGGAAGCTATGCAAAGAATAGGCCACAATCTGTGGCCAAAGAAGACTACAAATTTGAGTTCTAGAGCCATCTTCAGGCAAAAAAAAAAAGATTTTCAGCAGCTGGACTGATGAATTATAAGGACAAGAGAAGACATGAAAGCTTACGAAATTCTGCTATAAGAAGGAGCAGGAAACATGGACCAGTTGTATCCATACCTCTCCCTGGAAAGCTTTAGATATAAGCAGGACCAACAAAAATATCTCTCACCTTAAGGCCAGAGAAACAGTAGAAACTATCAGTGAAACTAAGAGATGTTTTTGAAAAGATAAACCAAATTGGTGACCTTTAGCTAGACTAACTTAAGAAAAATGACTCAAATAAATATAATCAGGAATGAAAAAGGAGACATTACAACCGATACCAGAGAAATTTAAAGGATTAAAAGAGATTACAATTAACAGTTATACACAAAAAATTGATAACCTAGAATAAAAGGATAAATTCCTAGAAATGTAAAACCTACCAAATTTGAATCATGAAGAAATAGAAAATATGAACAGACGAATAATGAGTAAGGAGATTGAATCAGTAATCAAAATTTCCCAAAACAGAAAAGCCCAGGACCAGATGGCTTCACTAGTGATTCTTCCAACTATTTAAAGAAGAATTAATGTCAATTATTTTCAAACTTTTCCAGAACATTGAAGAGAAGTGATTATTCGCAAACTCATTTACAAGATTGACATTTCCCTGATACCAAAGTCAGATAAGACAAGAAAACTATAGACGAATATCCCTGATGAATATAGATGCAAAAATTCTCAACAAAATATAAGCAAACCAAATTAAACAACCCATTTAAAGGATTATTCACCATGTTTAAGTGGGATTTATCCCTGGGACAAGAACGGTACAGCGTACAAGAATCAATTATATGATATAACAAATTTAGCAGTGTGAAAGATAAAAATGATACAACCATCTTAATTGATGCAGAAAAGCATTTGACAAAGTGTAACAGCCTTTCATGATAAAAACCCTCAACAAATTGTGTATAGAAGATATATACCTCAACATAATAAAGACCATGTACAACAAACCCACACCTAATATCATATTCAACAGTGAAAATGTAAAAGTATTTCCTCTAAGATCAAGAACAAGATAAACATGTCCACTCTCACCACTCTTATTCAACATAGTACTAGAGCAATCAGGTAAGATAAAGAAATAGGAGCAATCAGGTAAGATAAATAAGAGGCATCCAAATTGGAAAAGAAGAAGTAAAATTGTCATTATTTGCAGATGATATGTTCTATTATATAGAAAATTCTAAAGGCTAAACTAAAAAATTGTTGCAACTAATCCAACAAATTCAGTAAAGTTGCAGGATACAAAATCAACATACAGAAATCAGTTGCATTGCTATACACTAACAATAAAATGTTTGAAAAGAAATAAAGAAAACAATCTCATTTACAACATCAACAACAATAAAATACTTAGGAATAACTTTAAGGAAGTGAATGATCTGTGCAATGAAAACTACAAGATTTTGATGAAAGAAGCAGATATCCTATTGAAAGAGTTAATATTGTTAAAATGAACATACTAATGAAAGGGATATACAGATTCAGTGCAATTCCTATCGCAATTTAATGGCATTTTTTACAGAAATAGAAAAATCGATCCTAAAATTCATTAGGATTAGAACGACAAAAGACCCGTAGATCCAAAACAATCTTGAGAAAGATGAACAAAGCTGGAGGCATCACACTTCGTGATTTTAAACTTTATTATGGCTATAGTAATCAAATGGTATGTTACTGGCATAAAAATAGGCACATAGGCCAACAGAATAGAATCGAGAGCCCAGAAATAAACCTCCACATATATGATCAGCTAATATTTGACAAGGAAGCCAAGAGCACTCTGTGGAAAATAAGATCTTCCTTAATAAATGGTGCTGGTAAATCTGGATAACCACATGCAGAAAAATGAAGTTGTACCCATACCTTACACCACTCATAAAACTTAACTTGAAATATATTAAAGACTTAAACCTAAGACTTGTGACCATAAAACTCTACAAGAAAAAAAAATAGGCAAAACACTCTTTGACATAGATTTTGGTGACTTTTTTTGGATTATGACACCAAAAGCACAAACAACAAAAGTGAAAATCAACAAGTGGGACTACATCAAGCTTAAAATCTTCTGCACTACAAAAGAAATAATCAACAAAATGAAAAAGCAATGTACAAAATGGGATAAAATATTTGCAAACCATATATTGGGTAGGGATTTATATCCAAAATATTTAAAGAACTCATGCAACTCAACTAACAATGACAAAAAAAATCCAATTTTAAAGTGGGCAGAGGAACTAAATAGACATTTTTTCCAAAGAAGACATCCAAATGGCCAAGGTGCATAAAAAGATGCTCTACATTACTAATCATCAGGGAAATCCAAATCAAAACCACAGTGAGATATTACCTCACACCTGTTAGAGTGAGTGTCGTAAAAAATAAAAAGAGAGAAATAACAAGTGCTAGTGAGGATATGAGGAATAGACAACACTTTGAACTGTTGGTGGTATATTGGTTCAGCACCATGAAAAACAGTATGGAGTTCCTCAAAAAATTAAAGCTAGAACTACCGTATGATCCACCAATCCTACTTCTGGGTATATATTCAAAAGAAATGATGACAGGATATTGAAAATATATCTGTGCCTCCGTGTTTATTGCAGCTTTATTCACAGTAGCCAAGATATGGAAACAACCTATACGTCCATCAGTGGATGAATGGATAAAGAAGATGTGGTGTGAGTGTATATTATTCAACAATGAGAAAGAAGAAAATCATTCAATTTGAGACACCATGGATGGCCCTTGAGCCCATTACGCTAAATGAGGTAAGTCAGACAGAGAAAGACAAATACTGTATAATATCATATATATATGGAATCTTAAAAATCAAAACTCATAAAAACAGAGAATAGAATGGTGGTTACCAGGAGCTGGAAGTGGGGGAAATGAGAAGATGTTAGTCAAAAGGTACACATTTGCAGTTAGAAGATGACTAAGTTCTGGAGATCTGATTTGTACACTGTGATTATAGTCAACAATACTGTATTATATACTTCAAAGTTGCTAAGGGAATAGATCTCAAATGTTCTCCCCACAAAAAAGAAATAAGTATGTGACTTGATGGAGGTGTTAGCTAAGACTATGACAATAATGTCATTGCAATATATAAATTTATCAAATGAACTCATTGTACATCTTAAACTTACACAATGTTACATGTCAATTATATCACAATAAAAAGTGAGATTATATATGTGAAATGCTCCCGTAAAAGGAACTTGGTTATATCATGTTTGAAATGTGATAGTATTCCTCTTTTGAGAGTGTGTCTGTGTTTATAAGTATTCTTCCTATAATTACCATAATGTTGATGTTTCTCAAAATGGTGAACTCACAGAATGCCAGCGGATATATCTACAGACCTTCATGATTAAGAAGCACTGTATTAAAATCTAATGGCTTTTGAGTCTAAACCTAACACAAACTCTGGTTAAGCATTGAGTTACAACAGTAGGTTACAATTTGAGCATCCAGATGACCCATAGGATGTTAACTTTTCATGGAGAATTTGCACACCACAAAAAACATGCCCATCTACTCTATAGGCTAACATATGCCCAGTTAACATATTTCTTAGAAACATAATTCAAAAAGGTAATCAGGTCTCCAGCTATAAATAAGGATGGCTCAACTAGTAAAAGAGGCTTCAAATAAAGCAAACATTAAGGGGGAAAAAAAGAAAGAAATCGAAGTACAGAATCATAGCAAGAAAAGAATAGTAAGCAGGACCTACAGAAATCCTCTGATCTCCCAGGGCACCTTGGGCACTGAAAAGGAAGTAAGATATGGGTGAGAATACTGAATAGGATTATGAAAGGAAATATCCTGGACACTCTTGCTTTTCTATTCATCACAGAGATTATCATTTTTTGGAGACTATCTAATTCTCCATAAAATTAGTTTATGAAAATTTTCACATGATTTATATTTTCATACAAATCCATTGAAATTTTAATAATGCAAGTGTTCATGTTTTCAAATAAGACAATCTACATGCATGTTTGAGTGTGAATTTTCTTGTTTATTTCTTGGGTAAATCAAGCATTGCTCATTAACATTGAACATACAAATTACATAGTCTTTCCCAATTTATAATTGTTGCTCCTTTCATCTCTACATAACCATAGCTTGCATCTCCTTTGTATATCTGCTGGGTAAGAGACCCTGACATCTTATTCCCTGATAACTTTCCCTTGGTGCAACTCTGTAGAGAGAATCTCCTTATAACTCCTAAATTTTCCCTATTTTTTGGATTTTTTTTCATTTGCTTCTAAACTATACTGGTATTTCTGGTTGCCTCAATGCTGTATCAAAGAAAAAAATATACTTTTCATTTTATGAGCTGATTGAGGGAGGTCATTTTCTTTTCTTCTCTCTGACAGTAGAACTTGGCATTGGTGACTTCTTATCAATAGGTTAGATTTGTTAAAGAAGGTTAATTAGAGAATAGTGACCTTGGTCTTTGGACAGAAGTTAATTTTTCAAATAAACTAATAAATGTATATTTCATTCTAGAAAAATTGTACCTTTTGCATGGAATCACAATAAATCAGATAATATAATATCTGAGTTTTGTATTTCATATTGTTTGTCAAAGATAAGGAATTCTCTAAGTACAGGCATGAAAGATTTAGCAAAAGAGGACAGAAATTAAACACAGGGTTGTTTCTGTACAAAAGTCACATTATACACTTTTATAGGAAATGAGAAATTAAACTATATAATCATATATGTATTGTTGCTATGCTTAGTGGATATCACTTACTTGCATTCAATTTAGTCTAGGCTGTATTTGGGAAGATTTCTGTCCTTCCAGATACTTATTAAAGGAGAAACATGAAAAATGATACAGAACTAAGACATAAAGGTAGCAACTTCACAAAGAAGAATGAATCACTGCACATTCAACAATGGATCTCATCAAAATTGTTCTTAGCATCACATACTTTACATTCAATGGTCAATCTATGAACAAACTAGTGACTGAGCTATGGGTTCCCCATCTCATTTATCACAGCAGAACTATGTCTTTCGCATTTCAAGAAAATTACAGAAAATAAAACCAAAAAGCTGGAAACAGAGATGACACCCATGACAACAGTAAAAAAAGTGTACTGAAGATGTGCAACCAACCGCTCAACTTACAATTAACGCAGCACAGATCGATGTCTGACTTTTCCTGGTACAATATCTGACTGAACCTAAAACAAGACCCGATGGGAATGCAGCAAAGACATGAACAAATGCACACCAAAATAGGTTTTATTATTAATTATAACATGCATAAACCATATATATTTGTTATATACATATATATATATTTCTCTATGGTTCAACTTTAATTCAGTGCAAATATGTAAATATATAGCGTTTGTTAATCTGAACTATTACTGAGATGAATCTATAATTTAGATCTGAGCTAATACAATGCATTTCTCTCAAGGTGCTTATTCTTGGCTATAATCACTTCTCTCTGGGGTATCTCAACTAGGTAGACTTATCCTGAAGTAGCTATCAGAACTACAAACTTCAGATTATATGTTTGAGTATGTATATAGATAGAGGAGAAAAGGGACTGATAAAAACAGGTTGAGAAAGGAGGTATATCATTAAAAATAAACCTGAATCATATAGAATATCCTAGGAGTGCTCTGAAAATTAGTTTACCTTATAATCTTGCAATCCTATAGGTCAGTGATCTTCAAAATGGGGGAAAATGTGACCCAGAGAGCACAAGAAAAAAATTTCAGGATTCCTATTCATACTTACTTTTTCAACTTATATTTCTATATAAATATATTAATATTATAGAAAATATCTTTTAATTAATGCTAATACATATATTGACAAGGCATACCCAATTTTTTTCAGTTTGGGATCACTGCCAGACTTTACCAATTGACCTGTATCTGGCATCACTCACAGCAGGCAGGTTGAAGAAAGATAGACTTATTAATATTTCCAGGAAAAATATTCATAATCAACAAGTTATATTAGAACAATAAATATGGACTCACAACTCAATGGATATGAGCTTATCACTGATAAGTATATAGTAATCTGGTTTGATTCCCTGTTGCTGATTTTGAAGGCCTAGTTTCTAAATTTATAGTACAGGCCTAAAATCTATCCTAAGAGATTCATATTATGCAATTAATGATAATGGTGAGGGTGGTGAAGACATTTTTTTGTTTTTTTGTCTGCTTATTTTTAAGAAATCAGTATAAAGTATTAAAGAAAAGAAAAATTCTGGAAAGAGTTATTTTGTTCCTGTGACTGTGAATTTGTGTTCATAAAGCACATAATTTTGAAATAAACACATAAACACATAGAGGTCATTTGGAACTTAATATAAAATAAAAATTTGTACACAATTTGTAAAATTTGTACAAAATTAACATTTATATAAGATACAGTTAGGAGACATATTACTGAAAAAAAATGCTAACACAGGAAAAGGAATGCAACTTTTCATGGGTTCTACTTTTACCTTAAAAATTTTTAAAATACTGTACTTAAAAAAGAACTTATAGTAGGAGGAATATGTAGGTTAGGAAGAGAGTTGGAGTAAAGTCTATAAAATAAAATATCAATACGTTTTTATATTTTCACTCTTGAAAAACGTAATTTGAAAGATGTACTTGTGAATATACTCTGAGTTGAAGTCCATGTTCATATGTTTTAATGAACTTCTATAAGTTTGCATTATTTGAATTTTGTTTATCATACTACCCCGTTCTATTGATTCACGAGGAGTGAGTGGCATGACCTTTGAGAGGGACTAACCTGAGTTACCTCTACGATCTTCCTCTACTACCTCCACTACCATTCATTACCTTAGGTTAAAACTCCTTGCCGCCATGAGCCATCTCTATTAATGGCATGCCTTGTAGTGGGAAAAGGTTGAGAAACCTTGTTAGAGCCAGGGTGCCCTGTTTCATTTTCAGAATACTCCTTGCTATCAAACTTGGATAAGAGTGTACCTTTTAACATGTCTCTAGACAGAATTTAGAGTACCAGATCTGCTCTCCTACTCTCAAACCTAGGCAAGACTGTTAGCTATCCACTTTGGTTGGGATTTAAGAGTGGTCTACAAAAATGTACCTCTCCTTTCCTACTGAGTCAATAATCATCACTATCCTGTCCTCTTTATTTATCCTGTTTTATCAGTCAGGGTCCAATCAGAATATAGAAAACACATAGTAATTTGAAAAGGGAGCATTTAATACAAGGAATTATTAACTATAAGACGAGACTATCTATAAAGGAGTAAAGAGAACCTTAATGACTGGGGCTGAGAGAGAATATCCAAGGAAGAACCGACTTGGAAGGGGAATCTTCCTAAACCTAGGATTCAGATCTTGTTGGAGAAAGTGTGGTTGCAGCCCATCTCATGATGGAGAAATTTTCTGTGTTGCCTGGACAAGAGCTGGTCCAGAATCATTGGGCAAGCTATAAATGCCACTCAGTAGTGTAGGTAAACCAAGACTGTCAGCCAAACTAACCAGCCAAGACAGGAAATACTTTTCTGGGGTGCAAGTACACAGTTAACCATGGTTGGGATTGGCAAGTAGGAAACACACCTACTGAGTGCTGGAAGCTGAGGCTACTGGGGGGCCTGCAAGGCTCCCTGGGAATATGCCTGCAGTGGACTATTGACCACTATATAATGGGAAGGCATTCACAGTGCTGGGTACCACTGGACACGCCTCATGTGCGTTGCTGACAGCCACTCAGGAGGAGCAAGAAGAAAACCAAAGCACACCAGAACTAGAAAAAAAAAACTTTCTTCCATCAGTGTTAGTTCTTTGCACAGTACAAAAGGAAACTTAGTTCCAGCTGTAAAAGAAAAATATTTAAATGGTCTAGGTCCATTTTTGCAAAGTCAATGAAATGAGGATTTGAACTTGAGAGGTAATAAAGTGACAACTTGAATATTTTAGTTTTGATCCTGATTGTCTGTCTGTTTTTTCCTTTTCCCACCCACATAGACTGTGAAGATTTTCTTCCATCCCCTTCATCTTCTAGCACAATGTTTTCTATAAAGTGGGATAATATTAGATTTGTCATTGAAATAAAATTCTATACCACCCAACATAGCACAATCAGTGTAGCAGTTAAAAGCTCAGATATGGAGCCAAATTATGAACATACAAATCCTAACTCTGCCATATTCTAGTTACATGACTGTGGTCTGTGTTTCTTCATCTGTGATTTGAGGACAATAATTTTGCCCACTTCATAGGCTTGTTGTGTGGATTAAATATGCCTACAACATAGTGCTCTGTAATTGCTAGTTAATATTATAGTTGACCCTTGAATAATACCAGCTTGAACTGTGAGGGTTCATCCACTCATATGCACATTTTTTTTTCAGTAAATATGTACTACATTACTATACTATCTGCGGTTGGTTAAATCCACGGATGCAGAACCACAGATATGGAGGGCTGACTGTAAAGTTATACTTGGATTTTCTACTGCATGGAAGGTCAGTGCCTTTAACCCCTGAATTGTTCAAGGGTCAACTGTATTATTATTTCCAATTTATTTTTTATCTTTCCAAACATCTAACATAATTCCTTTGAACTCAACAATACTTAATTAATACTGTTGAATAGATGAATGAATGAAGGCTTATGGATATTCATGCATTTTTTTTTGAATCATACACTTAAGGAATGAATAAGAGGAATAGAGGAATTATTCTGGCTTTGGAAAGTGCAATTCACTGTCTACTAACTACTTAGCACTCTCTCTTCATTCTTCAGTACATTACCTCCCAAATAGTTTGGTGGCCAATGCAATAGTGTCACCAGTTTTACTTGGATTAGAAGACCATCTATCCTGAGACCACACATAGCAATGATAACAGAGGGAACACAGGTTGCTCGTTCTCCTTGTTATTCTTGGAGAGGGGTGCTGGTGGTGGGGAGGGAGTGTATGAAGAAGAGAAACGATTTTCAAAATCTCCTAGACTTTGTCATTAGGATCAGGTTGTCTGTGGTACAAAATACGTACAAAATAGTCTTTCTCATGCAAAGAGTCAGTTCCTTGCTGATTCTCCTCATTTTTAGTTTCTCACTTCTCTACACAGACCACCCCCCCAATTAAATAACCAGTTGCATTTGCTGCATTCTACTTGTAATTATAGCTCATTGCTCAGTTGGAGATATTTCTTTTCTCCTTCCTTTTGTTCAGCTACATAATCTTTTTTTTTAAAGAATATAAATAAAAGCAATCAGATTGTCTTTATTGCTTCTCTTATTACATAATCATATTGAAAGAATTACAGGTATCTCTTATCCCTCATTTAATCTTTTCTCTTATATTCATTAACACATCTTTACTGCCCAGATATTCCTATATCTGTTCCTTCATTTTTAGATTATTTTTATCAGTACTGAGCTCCACTTTTCTATACCTCTAAGTAACTCTTTCCCATCTGTGGTGAGTTGAATAGTGTCTGGGAAAAAAAAGTTCTAATGTTTTACAATTTAATTTTTACAATTCACATTTAGTTATAAAATTATGTGGAATACTTTTTCTGCATGGTTTAAGGTTAGAGTCAAGATGCATTGTTTTTAATGGATCAACACATGCTTGCCATTGAAAATATCATTCTTTTAAATCTTCAGTCCAGTGCCAGTTTAGACAAAATCAAGACAACTTATTTCCACAATTAGATAGTAAGCTTAAGAAGGGAATGGCAATGTCTTATAACTTGTGTTTTTCTGAGTACATCATCAGCACTGATGATGGCTGAAAGTGGTCAGAGAAGAAATCATTTAGTATATACTGCTTAGCATATTAGAAACTTTTAAATTGTTTATTCTTTTCAGAATAAACAAATACTTTTCTACGCTGAAACTACATTTTATTATTCCACCTGATGAACTAAAAAGAGCATTACATTTTTAAACTGAGTTTATTGTTAGTTTCTTTTTTCTTTGTTTCTGGCATTTATTAAATTAGTTAAGCGTTGATAATACTTGTGTATTCACAGAGGCTTGCACATAGTAGATACTAAAGAAATATCTTTGTAATGCATAAATAAATGGAAAACCCCATTTTCCAGATACTGCACTCATAAAAAAGAAAGATAAATGTGTCAAAATCAAAACATGGGATAAAAGAAATATTTTTTAACTTTCTAAGGTACATATGCCGATTTATTTTATTGCACGTTTATATGTTTCTGGGTAGGCATGTATGTATGTTTGTATATATCTTGCTATATAATCCCTTCACAAAAATAGCATTTCTGCAGGTTAGGGATATATTTTAATATATCTATGTAGCACAATAAAATGTCACGTTTCCTGAAAGACAATTCTATAGTGAGAGTTGACAACACTTAGTGCTCTATAACCATGCTCTGGGATGTTTCCTCTTTGCAAAACTGTTACCATGATAAGGTCTGAGAACATTCTTAAATTACGGAAAAGTCGTTTATCAAAATTTAAAATGCTACTTTAAAAATATATCAGTGAAAAATCTAGTAAGGATATAATCCAGCAGAATTCATTCATTCATTCACTCACAGTGTTACAATCTGAGGGTAAAATGATAAATGATATTGATGTGCTTCTTGCTCTCATACATCACTCTTGCATGGAAAGGAAACCACTTTAGGTTTCTGAATGACAGGTGAGAGGCAGGTAAATTTTGAGGTCAGGTATGCTAAGGGGATGCATATTTAGTTGGGGTTTCTACCTTCAAGATAGAGATCCTTCTTCTCCCCCCCACCTCTCTCTCTCTCTCTCCCTCTCTCTCAAACATAATTTCTTTTCTTTAGCTCAAGTTGAGAGTTGAGCCTATAGTTACTCATGGTGAATGCATACAAACACTAATAAAGTACATCTAGAAGTCTTTTTATTCAGCTTGTTGAATATGCATTGCCAAAACTCAGGTACCATATGGAATAAAATATAATACACTTGATATATGGCCCTTCACACTCAAGGTATCCCAAAGCACTTTACAGAGCAATGACTTAGATAATGTAGTGCAGTGATTGTGTTGGCAAACTTGACTGTCATTACTAACTCAGCAATAGATCACAGTATAACCTTGAATATTATAACCTATTTGAGTGAGAGAAGCAAAGTTAGTTAAAATTTTAAGAATTATACCCTGATAGATTTGTTAAATGACTTCCTATATTGTTATTTTTCTCCTAAGTCTGATGCTTTATTTAAACAGCAGATTATTCCTTTTTTTTTTAAAGATTTTAGCAATAAGATGGCACAGGCAGTAGTGCCACAATTTTCATTAGATTATATATTCAAGGAAGAATAAACTAATAATTGGAAATTAGAATCCAGTTCAAGTTTTGTGGATTTAAACCTATTTTGTGCCAAAATTTTCCTTCATTCCAAAGATAAATCTGAGAAAAGTTTTTGTGTTTTTTTTTTTGGTGGGGGAGGGAGTATCAAGTACTGAAAAATATTGATATATGTGTATTATAATAAATTACTTTTATTGATGTCTATGATAGATCAATCTAGGAATTTCATATTTTTTACTTTCAATCTTCATAACAACCCAATGAGATATATATTATTACCTTCATCTTTTAGGTGGAGAAACAGGTACAAAAGATTAGGGAACTCACTCAAGGTCACATTATTAATAAGCAGGAAAGTAGTATTTAAACCTAGTTTGTCTCGCTCCAGAGAGTATGATCCTTCCCCTACATGAACCAGTCAATGAAGTGTACAAATAAGGAATATGTTGATTCCTTTGTGTTGAATGTTTCATTCAAAACTGAAATCAGAAAATATTTTGAGACTCATTGCAAATGTGTCTAGGCTAAGATTATATCTCAAATATAAAACATAAAACACTAATTAAGATGATGTCACAGTAAGAAATAAAACTATCTTGAAACTTTCCAAATAATTTCAGACACTTCCAGTGTTCAAAAATAGTCTCTGTGACTGCTTGTTCTAGAAGCAAACCTCTCCAACTGGATGTGAATCAATGTGAGGACAAGCAAAGTCTAATTGTTCCCTCGAATACAGTTATTTGACTTCATATAGCATTTGGTCATGAAAATAAAATTGTATACTTAAATATTTACTCATTGTCTATTAGATATAAAATTCTATGTTATGGATTGTGGAATTACAAATATGAACTAAATATAGATACAGCTCTCAAGAGACTTACATTCTAGTTTACTTGTACACAAATTTCAAAATACAAGAATTAATAAAATGAAAGAACAAAGGAAAAAGTACTGAAAGTACAGTTGTACAAATAACATACATTTATGCCATGTTCTCTATATTGATTGACAACATCACCATATACACAGACACTTAACCTGAGTGATCCCACGACACTTAGTTATGTTCCAGATTTCAGTTGAACACTCATCTCCCCCAGCCTCACACCCACTGAGCTTTATAGAAATCCATACATTGCTTTATGTACCTTCACTGTATCTTCTCTAATTATATCTCACTAGACTTTAAGCATCACAAGAACAGTATCCAGTGTATAGTAGCTGCAGAATACATACTAGTAAAATGAATTAACAAGTGCATTCATTCTTCTACCTCTTCTCAAGACTGTCACTTAATTAGTTAAAATTGAGCTCCATGAAGAATAATCTGTCAATATTGCTTAGCAAAATTTTATAAGGGATTGCAGAGAAGAGAGTTTGTCTTATCTCCTCAATGTCCATCTTATTCTGTTGGGCATAAGCTCACTTGCATAGTGTGGTAGACAGAACAATGACCCCCACGAAGGTGTCTATGTCCTAATCTCCAGGACATGTGAGTACTTACCTTATATGGCAAAAGGGACTTATAAGATATGATTAAGTTAAGGATCTAGACATGGATAGATTATCCTGGATTGTCTGATAGTCTACTGTAATCACAAAGTTTCTTATAAAAGGGAGGCCACAATGTCAAAAGCAATAGTAGGAGATGTGACCCGATGGAAGCAAGCAGTTGAAATGATACAAGGAAGGATCCATGAGCTAAGAAATGCAAGCTACCTTCAGAACCTGAAAGAAGGCAAGAAAAGCAGATTCCCCCCTCAGGGCCTCCAGGAAAAAACAGCCTTGCTGACACCTCGACTTCAGCCCAGTGAACCTGATTTTGGACTTCTGACTTCTGGAACTTTAAGAGAACATACTTGTGTTGTTTTCAACCACTACATTTGTGGCACTTTGTTACAGCAGCCATAGAAACTAGTACATATAGTGACTGTCACATTATAGAAACAGTGAAATGACAAAGTCAGTGTAAAGAGTCCACAGTCACAGATTATTTCCGCATTTATTTTTTGAAATGTAGGTTAGAAATAATTTTAAGAAAAAATACAGATGGGAACAGAAGTACCTGGTGATTGAAAGGTATAGAATGGAAGCAGCGTTTCTTAAAGTGTAGCATGTACCAGAAATACCCCACTTCCCGATTTCTGATGCAGTGGTTCTGGGATGGGCCTGAAACTGTATTTTAAACAACGCCCAGATGAAGCTGCTGCCGCTGTTCCGTGAGCCACACTTTGAGAACCATTAGGATAGAGCAATATCTGTTTTTTTATTCTCCCTATTTTCATCATCAACTAATTTTGATAGCTGGTCAATTTCATGTTTTCAAACATTTCCTATGTGGCTTTTACATTCTGTTCTTCCAAATATTTAAAAATACTTGCATTTTCAAATATATGAGCTTTTTTTCATGTTGTATGTAAAAGATTTATATGTAATTTAAGTTGAAAAAGTATTTAAAACTGCATTATATTTCATGAAATATTTTTTAAAAGGGAGGCTTGCTCTTTATGTACAAAATATACAAAATTCTACTAGAGATCCAAAATCTAAAGATTCAATCTAATTTCTTAAAAATAGATAAATGGAGACAATTGGAGGAATCATGAAAACAACTACAACTTTAAAAAAATGTTGAATGAAAAATACGGATACCAAAAGTATATAATCTGTGATTCCATTCCTGTCACTTTCAAAAAGAAGACAAAATTAACTGCTTGTGACAGAAGACAGGATAATCATTTTCTTGGGATGAGGGGCAAATAGGAGCTGGAAAGGAGCCCCAGGATGATTATGGGGCTGCTGGCAGTGTTCTATTTATTGACTGATATGGTTGCATGTGCATTCATCAAGCTTTTCACTTACTACCTGAGTATTTTATGCATATATTTTATATTTTAATAAAAACACTTAGTAAAAAAACCCTGAAAATGGTTTCACATTTGTTTTCTACAGGGTTTTTAGCTTGTGTTTGGGTCTTTTTGTGTATATTTCTTTGAAATGATTTCTATATCGGCAAAGTGATCTGAAATTGATATTGTGACATAAATATTTTCTGAGTTTATTCACTGGCACAAATGATTTTTAAAAAGTGAGAAAGTCTATTGCTTGCCAACACTTTCAATAAGAACTTTTTATTGTATGTTTAATGTTTTTATCTGCATGAATCTTATCAATGCATCACAAATGTGTACATGAGAAGACTATATTTGTATGAGCTCTTTTATGTAAATAAATATCTATTAATATTACAAGGTAAAATAGAAAAGTTCAAAAAAAGGCAAAGTGCTTTTTGCTTTTAGAATTATTTTACAATATGATAAAATTGAGAACTCATTACTGTGTTTATCTTAGATTTTAATTCATTCTTTTCCTTCACCTGCCTGTAATCTTTTCCAGGAGCATTGTGTCATAGTTAGCTGAATTATAAAGAGGTGAAATAATTGGTTATTCAGTCAGTGACTCTACTGGATTAAAAACAAGACAGGTTGGTAATGATCCAGCCAAAGTGAATAGAAAGAGAACAGGTAAGCACATATGGTACAACATCTGCTTCCAAACTTAGAAAATATCTTCTCTAATCCCTGAAGCTTTCTTGGCTTTTCTTCTTAATTCTCTTTCTTTGCAGAGAGCACTGGGAAAACATACCATGACTATTTTTTACACTTATTATAATTTTTCCAAATATTAAATCACTACAATTTCCATTTCACAGTTTCTGATCCTATCACAAAAGCTGCTGAATACTGAAGCAAATAGATTTAGAATAGTTAAACATAATACTGAATCTGAATCTCAAAGAGAATCTTTCTCTTCTTGAAGTGGATTCAGTCTGTTTTGTTCTTTATCTTTTATGATAGAAAGTAGTTTTGATTTATTTTAGAAGCCTGTCAATACATTGTAGGAATGTTATACAAACAAGTGTATTATACATTTTACTTGTATTATTTTTCACTTTCAGCAAAGATAGCTAAATGTACCCAGGCATCATTCTGAACACCGTGCTGCTTTGAAAACACATTTTAATCTTTTCTTTCCTTTCCACAATGACTTTAGTCCACTATCCTCTTAAAAATCTGAGTAAGAAGAATTAGTTTTCAAGTGTATTGTTTTGATTCCTCATAATTCAGAATTTCTGATAATTTAGAAGTTCCAGTTGATCTGTAAAAAGAAGTTTCCTGTTTATTAAATAAATGAAGTAGGTTCTATACACAAGACATCAGAAGGGATCTTCTGATTGCATAAATATTTACTATCTAATTATTTAAAAATAATAACTCAATGATATTTACTTATTCAGTACTCCAACCTTTCACAATGATTTTACTACATTCCCCCAGAGCTATTCTACCTTTTACTGAGCACCTAGCACACCCCGAGTTTTCCCGATATCTGTCACATTGACCCTCACAGCTATCTTCAGGGCTTTATCCCCATACACAGACATGAATGTGAGGCTTAGAGCTGGTAAAATGAGTCTGATGTTGTAGAGCTGGAAAAGGAGGGGCTGGCTCTTTATTTCAATCTCAGTCTCTTTGATTCCATAACCTGTGTACCTCTGAGGGTATGTTTATATATATATATATATATATATATATATATATATATATATATATATATATATATATATATATATATATATCTCTCATAATGTATGAATTTTACAATCTCTTTTTCCTATTTGAATTAATCAAGGATTAATATGAAAATTCTAAATTCTACATGGAGGGAGGAATATTGCATTTATTTTTTGAATCAATGTAACAACCAACCCTTCAATAACAGCACTGGGGAAATACTGCCTATCAAGAAACTCGGAAAAACATGATACAGACCAATAATGCGATTCCATTTGGAAGATTTAAACTATTGTGGTGGATTTTCCTTACTTCTAATGATTAAGATGTATTTGGAGGATGCACTAATTCTTTTAAGTTCTCAACTTACAATCAGAAAATCATCTCTTTAGTATTCTAAATGTAGATGTTGTTTGGAAAGAAGTTGTTTACATTTTCTTGTCTCTAAAATGGATCAAATGTCAATGTTTAGTTTACATCAATATTGTTCTTAAAGTTTTCTGTAGTTTTACCTTCTTTTATATTGTGGCCTCACACAAGAGACAATAGCTTCATAAAAATACATTTCTAACATCTTTATCTTTTGTTGAATTAGCTTTTGAACTTGTGAATTGTTTTTATTTTTTTCTACCAAGAATCAGTCATTTCTTGCTGCACAATAGTTTTTATATGATAAAGTCATAACTAATAGCTTCCTTGTACTTGTACGTCTAATTGGTTCAAGCGACCGTGAGTTATAATCAGTAAGTGATCTAAGAACTACTCAACAAGTGTTCATGCCATTCTTATTAATCAACCATTTTGTATTGTCAGTATCGTCTTCAATATCATCCTCAGATTATTCTATCTCACCTATTGTCTTTAGATGGAGATTTCCAATAAAAATGTAGGCATCCAACATTAGAATAACAGAGGAAAGGAGAGTCTATTCAGAAAGAAATACAATGTAAGTGAATTTGGTATTATAGCACCAGGTGATATAATGCTATTGTACTGTATTCCATACTCACAAAAACATCAATGACTCCTCAAGTGCATTTAGTAAAGGGAAAACAGGATGAAAAAGAGAAAGGAGATGGATGGAAATAATCAGCTCTATTCTTCTCCTGCCAAGCAGGAGTCCTGCTAAGCAGACTACTTAGGGAGAGAGAGTATCATTTTCCTGCCTGTCCCCAACTAAAGCTGCTGCAGACCAGATATCTATGGCTTTCCTAGGAACTGTCACTTTTGTGGAGGGAAATATTTAGGGAACTTATCCAGCAGCCTGGAACACTATATAATATAAGCACCTTTCTTTGGTAGCAGTGGCTCAATAAAATTTCCTTCCTGTATAGCCACAAGCTTTGTCCATGATGCTGCATCCCTATGGCAAAAAAGATTCAGTAGCGTGGAGAGGAAGGGTGGAGTCTCTCCTTCTATCTTTTGCCTAAGGTGACTTTACCCTTCCTCAAACATTTATTGAGTGCCCTAAAAACAAGTTTTTTCCCAATGTGAATGGGATTGGTTAGTAAGCTTTAAGTTAAATAAATAGTTTTCAATTATGTCACAGATATATATTTGGTTATTTGTTTTATGATTGTTCCATTGGTATTAGAAATGAAATCCATCATAGAAGGTTAGAATGCCTGCCTGTGTAAAATAGTCCAGAGGCTACATTTCAAAATAGGTTCAGAAATTGCATTACTTGAGCACAGTAGGGCCTGAAGTACATAAACTAGCTTATCTAATCTCTTCACATGAAAATAATAGATTCAGCTTTTAAACATGAGGCTGTCTGTAAATCTTATAAAAGCTTATAATTTGCTTTCTACTTGACTATGCACTTTAGCTAATTATTTAAATATGAATTTATTTCTTACATAAATATGCCTAATAGACAGTTAAATAGGCCTTTCCTTGTATAGCAGAGAAACACGTTCTCGTGCTTCCCCTCACAGACAATTAGCATCTTCTTCAAATTAGTAGATAACATGTGTCTACCTCTATTGGTAGACGGTGAAGGTGAGTGGAGATGGGTTATTCACCAGTTTTAAAGCTGTGAGTAACACAGAAGTTATAGATATTAGATATTAGATATAGATATAGATATTAGATATAGATATAGATATATAACACAAGTTGTTTTGCTTGTCTCTTTGAAGTTTTCAGCTCTTGGCATACTCTAAGATTAGAATCTTTTTTCTCTCTCTCCACATGATTGATGGCTACTCAGAAAAGTCTTTAGAACCAGCTCTACTCTTTCAGTCAGCCCTGAATTGATGTATAGAAATAACAAGGGATAGTAAAGTTTTATGACTCAGCCTGAGATTAAGAGATTTAAATGTAAGATAACTTTACCATTGATTTCTTATCTTGACCATGAAAATCATAAATGAGAAAAAGGTATAACTAGACTAGAATAACAAAAAGCATTACTTTTGTCTATATAAACAACAAGTTATTTAATTACTGAATCATAAACTGCTAAATCTCAACTTACTTACAAAACAGTAGAGTCACAGATGTAGAAAACAAACTTATGGTTACTGGGGATAAGGAGGGGTGAGGGATGAATTGGGAGATTGGAACTGACATGTACACACTACTATGTATAAAATAGATAATAAATAAGAACCTGCAATATAGCACAGGGAACTCTACTCAGTACTCTGTAATGGCCTATATGGGAAAATAATCTAAAAAAAAAAAAAAAAAAGAGTGGATATATATACGTATAACTGATTCACTTTGCTGTATACCTGAAACTGACACACCATTGTAAATCAACTATACTCCAATAAAAAATTTTTAAAATAACAACAGAAAAACAATACACTGCTAAATCTCTTTTCCTCTCTTGCTTTTCTTTTTGCCATTCAAGTGCACTCAGTTGAGTGAATTATAATCCATCCTACCTTCTGTGCCCCTTAGTAGCTTCTGTCAGAGTTGTCTTAGGACTTTGAGTTCTTGCTAAGTAAATATCCAAGCTAGTGGTCAGTCTTTTACTACTTAGATATTTATGTGTAAGGCCTCTTGAGTTTGTAAGTCTGTTCTTATGGAGGGATGACTGACCTTCTAATTAGTTGGGGCTCCTTTCCTATAAATGGTTTTTGATGTTAGCAGAGAAAATGACATCCCTAAGTAAATCTACTCTCTGGCATTTAATCCCACAAAATTAAATTGCAGTTAAAATTTACATGATCTAAGAAATAACTTTTGCTCAAAGTTAGTTTGGTTTAAAACCGACAACATAAATGTAAAAAGTCTGTTATAAGTTTTATAACTTCTACAGTCACTTTTTTTAATTATAAAATTAAATTCAAAAGTAAAAGGTTTTATAGAAAGAGTGATTGATATAAGCATATTTTCCTTTTTTAGAAGCAACCAATCTCACGCATTTAAAAAATGTACACATTTATCATGCATGAAATGTAAGAGACAAAGAGAAAAACTTGTAATAATATTTACTGATAAAAGTCATGCCCACTATTTTTCAGCTATAGTCAGTTAATATTGTCTGATAAGTATGATAGAAGGTACTTGTTACAAATTTGTAACATCATTATACATTAATTGTCTTGTGTATTTTTGCAATGCATTATTTGCTACTGGAGACACATAGAACAAATTATCACTCCTTTGTGTTCATATATATATAAAATCATGCCTGGATTAAGAAGTTCAGTTTTTATTTTAAATTATCTTTCCATACTTTGACTTGAATAATTATCTCATTTATAGAGATAAACCTAAATTGGATTTGTTATAAAAATGATCATATCTATTTTTAAGGGAAATATATCAGTGCTGTATATTTATTATTTTTCTTTCATTTATTTTCATATAGCCTGACAAGAGCTTCTCTCAGGATAAAAGCAGATGGCTAATACCAGTCTGAAAGTGCAAAGATAGTATGCCTTGTGAAATAAAAAAATCAATGTGATGTATCTACATTTGCTATTTTTAATAGAGCTGTTTTGTCCTTCTATTTCTTTCCTTTCCAATAAATGATACTTTTACAGTTCACTGGTGGAACAGAGAGGTGGAACTGGGTCTTTGAAGACCTCTGTTGTCGCCTCTATCATTATTTCTGCTCCGATGACAACAGGGAGCATACTGTCAACGTCCTCCAGGTAATACCCTTATTACATGTGTCATTAGAAGATGTTTGCCATATCTGCTTTAACACCGCAGACATTTTAAGTAGGTTATTCCATCACTTTGCCATTTTGATTATGACAACAAAATGACACCATATTGAAATGGATTTTGGAAAGAAAGGCTAACTGTCCAAAGAGGTCCATGCTCATTCTAATTAAAATTGGCTTAGGTAGCACAACCTTCATAATTCAGAGTATGACTATGAAGGATATGCATGTTGAAAACCTTCTTTGCTCATTAGTGCTATTTCTGTCAGACACTACTACCTGCTCTTTTCTTAATGAATGCTAAGCCATCTCTTTAGAAGATTGTGCTGCTTCCCTGAACTGAAGGAACTGTCTTATATCCTCCCAAGTTCGTCAGGAGTAAAATCGGGGAGTCACCTCTTTGACATTTCTCAACCTCTGTACTTATTTATCTCTTTGAGACCCTGCACTCCAGAGATATCACTGTCTTAATTAAGAAGAAGGATGTGACCATGGTAAATTGACTGATTTCATTGATTAAGGACTAGCTGTACAAGTAACATTGATTTTAACAGTGGGTCTACATAAATGTAATTGTTCGAACATGGGGCTGCATAATTATGGTGATGTACGTGAGTAGTTGGTTTGTCCTTTTCAACCTTCACTAACATTCTTTTGCATGATAATGTACCTTGTGCAATTAGCAGAAATTTTAAATGTTACAGAATGTCTTTTGTGAAGACATGAAGTAATAATTATATTCTAATTTAATTCAACAACATCAGTTTTTCTTTCTTTTTATCTTTCTTCTCTTTGTACACATAAGATAACATATATGGTAACATGAATATGGATTTTTATCTTCTAATTCCAATGATCAGTCCATACAAACATGTATAAATAACCTGTTTTTTAAATTTCAAAATAAATATACTACATATTTGCTGAAACAATAACATTTACTATTAAATGAATTTTAAAAATAGGTCCTCCATACCAGGGCTTAAATGCAAAGAAAGTATCTATTATCTTTCTACATATTTATGAATAAACTATGTAAAGGTCACTGAATTTGTAAAAGATAGATGGTTATTCAATTTTTTATGTTAAATGTTTTTAATAAAGCAAACATACATAAATCACTATATAAATAAAACAATATAACCATTGCTTTATTTAGTATTACTATATTTAAGTGAGGAAACAAAAATAAATATTTCCTGGATATCACTGTAAGGGCCTTATCTAATAGGAACTAGAGTTCCAGGTAGATAATATTTGTCTATAGACAGTCAAGTACTTTGATGCTTGCATAATGAACTAAAGAAAGAGAAAAATTCTAACTTGTATACAGTAAAATTGAAAAAAAATAAAGAGAAAGGAGTCACAAATTTACCTAGATAAAATAATCTTGGTTAATGAATCAGGTGCATTGGATTTTTGTCACAAACCTGCCACTAATTAGTTTTGTGACCTTTAGTAGCTGTGTACCATACATAATAAAAAGTAGCACATAAAATAGTGCAAGGGCTAATTCTTCATGTGGGTCTATCTCTTTTATCCACTGGTAGATAAACTAAAAAATGAATTCTATAAGCTATTGGGAAAAATACTAAGTCTCCAGGTTGACTGTGTTTGTATGTATGTTTGCTTGTTTGTTGATTGGTTGGTTTTTAAATGGCCAATATTTGCAGCTTGAGCTATGATGGAAGGTTAATGATGAAACTGATAGCAAGACTATCATTTCTACATACCATTAGCATCCCAAACCTCCCTATGCAATCACATGATTCCCTTTGTATAAGTTAAACTCTGTTCCACTACCTTACACACGTAGGTAATAGGGACAATATTTTTGAAATGCCATCCAATGCATATCCCCTTATCAGTAAAACAATTTCTCCTCCTATATCTAGTCCTTCATTGGAGCTAAGCCTAGCACATTCCTCTTGCACTTCCCACTTCAGAAAGAAGAGATATAATCCTACCCAATCCAACCCAATAAACTCTACCTAATAGCCATACAGAGTAAGATTCATAACCCTGTGGATGAGAGATGGAAGTTTTTAAAATAAACACTCTAATAGGAATATCCTCACTTGCTTCCACCAGGCCAGAATCCCCAAGTATTGTGTGTGTGTGTGTGTGTGTGTGTGTGTGTGTGTGTGTGTGTGTGTGTGGTGTAATTTGATAGGTGATTGGAAATGCCAAAAGTCGAGGAGGATTTTGTTGGGTTCCTCATTTGAAATGCTGAGGGAAGACTCATGTGCAGGTGTTTCCATGCTAACTCCGGGTAACTGCACTAGAGGAAAAAGTAACACTACAGTATGTTAGAGAGAACCAGCATGCTTACCTTCCTTTGCCTCCCATGAGGGACAGAAAAGAATCCCACGTGATGTGGAAGTGCCATAGGAGAAAATAAATGTAACTGAGTTAAGAGCTAGCATATCTAACATAAGGCCACAGCAGCAAGGGCCATAGTGATTCTACCACAAAGGCCACCTGTGGCCAGCCCAGACACAGCCTCGAAGAATTTTGCTGAGACTTAAGAGGCCTGATGCTCCTATAAAAACCAGAGAGAGGCTAATCAAGCAAGGAAATGCCTTTGAACTCTGATTCAAGAAAACAAGCTGCACATCTATTATCTGCCTCTCAGAAAAAGGCAATGGGATCGGACCAGAGATGACCCTTGGCACAGAGAAAGCAAACATCCAGAGAAAAAGCACAGGGACAATATGGAAACTTGAGACCCTCTTCCCCTTGACTGTTAGACTACATAAAGACTAAAGCATCTGGAAACCTTCTTGGTGGCATTTATCTAAAAGGGACTATTTAAACTTGAAGAAAAAGAGAAACAGAGAGCTAAAGTTAAAGGTATAGCTTTGTCCCCAAACCATACCAACAATTAACCACAGGATGGGTCTACTGAATTAAAGCGTATCATTTATACAAAATAAAGTCCCATTTTCTTTAATGTGAGCAGAAATGTGTTGAAATTGTATCCACTAAATTTATTTTGTTTTACTTCTAGGAATGGTCATTTCCATTTGGTCATCGTCTCATTTTAAAATAAATAAATAAATAAATAAATAAATAAATACCTTTATTTTAAATTCAGATCAGTCAAGAAAACCCCATTGGATGGAAGGGTTGAGTGGAGAGAAAGATGCTGTTGGCCAAAAGCCTATACGTTGCAAGCTCTGTGTTGAGCACTTGATATGCATGAGCTCATTTAATCTTTTCTGTGCCTGGATTTATACATCTTAATCCAATGTTAATAATGAGAAAGTGCATCCCAAGATTTTTTGGGAATATGGGAATATAATCCTACCTAATGTTTACTTCTTTTATGCACATAAACACACACATACACATACCTCTATTCTTTGCCCGATGAAGAGATAATTCAACTACAGTTATAGGAAGAAATGCATAAAACCTATTCACAAACATTTTCCCTTCACACTCTAGAGACACATAGTCACTTTTACTAGGACTGGAGTCAGAAAAGGAGATCTCTGTAAAAAAGGATTATTCTTGATATATGAATAGTTTTTTGCTTCTCAGGCAGAAAAGGCACACAAAGTAGAGGAGAGGAGTGATGTCTGAAATATGAAAGGAAGTTTGGAAACGTGCAAATCATTTGGAAAGATTTGAGCATCCATAAAAAATGGCAGTGGTGAGAGATGAAGCTGGTGAGTCATCAGAGGCAAATTATAAGTGATTCACGCTTTGTTAGAAGGCCTTGAGATCTCATCCCAAAGACAGTAGAAAGCCACTGAAGGCTTTTAAGCAGGTGTCCGACAGAATCAAAATGGCATTAAAAATCTCCTCTGCCATCAATGTAGAGTTTAATATGGAAAGCAGTGGCAAGCAAAAGAAGAGGTGGAATGTATTTGAAAGATAAGAGAATCCTCATCATCAGGTGGGAACTCAACTTGCTTTTTTTCTACCAAACTCCATGGGGACAGAGTGAGTAATTACTGTAGGAAAAATGGTAGAAACAGTTTTTAGGCCCTGATTTCCCTGATATTCCCTTGATTACTCTTGGGGTCTCCTGAGACTGTGATTCTATGAATTTTTGATAGTCTTGGCTGTCAGTTGAGCAATGGATCATGGCAAATAGGGTCAAATAAAATCTTTAATTTCTTCATAAGATCAAATGTGTGTGAAGTCAGGACATTTTGTTTTATTTTGTTTTGTTTTCTTATTTCTATAGATGAAAACACAAAGTTTTAATTATGCTTCATAACTTTAGGGCATATATAGATGTATGTGTATAGATATATTATGCTTATGCATTTAAAATATTTTATATTATTAATTTTATTTTATGGGTTATGAAATGGACATAGTTGAATTTAATCGGTTTTCTTAATACCTTATACTAATTAAAATTCTACTATGTAAATATATACCTCATTCTTTGCAATTGATTTTGGAAGATTCACTTTCTTAATAATAATAACAAGTAACATTTATTATTAACTTCCTATGTATCAGGAATGTAAGTACTCCATGTGGATTTTCTTATTTAATCCTCACAACTACTTAATGAGGTGAGTGCTACTATAGGAAAACTAATACTCATGAAGTTTCCCCTAGATCACATAAGTCATAAGTGGTAATAAGCACAATTCAGATCCAAATAATTAGACTTCAAGTCTTTTGGTACAGGTGGGTTAATTTGCCTGGCAGTGCCCAGGATATAGTAGTCACTCAATAAAGATCTATTGCATTAATAAGCAAACAAATTTTGTCCACCTACAAGTAAATGTCAAACTTATATTCATAGACCTAGGATGGCCTTCCCTGAGAATAAGGGGTAGACATCAGGCAACATAATCAGGGCGGTGACATGAGTTAATTTGCTTTATAGGCAGCAGAGGCTGTTTCCAAAACCAAAAATGTGTATGACAAGGGAGATAGCAAATCTAGTTAAAGAGCTGTTTCAGTAATCCAATGAGAGCTTCAAAAAAATGGCAGAAAGGATGGAGAAAAATGAATTTTATACAAATAAGGGAAGGAGAAGTAACCAAAGTTAATAACTAATATGATGTTGTGGATTAAGAAGAGAAATGGGTCTGTTTTTTTACACAGTATTATGCAAAGGTATCTAACACTCACAACTGCTTTCCTTTAGTGATATTTATGGGATCATGCCTCATAATTTTCATGACTCATAAAATTTGTTGCAACAATTTTGAAATCTACATATAAGGAGAGGAAATATTGCCATATTGAGGAACTATAAAGTGAGAAAAAGAGAAACAGGAGCTATTGGAAAAGAAGGTTTAGGACTTAGGTATGTGCTATTTGAATAGTAAGATATCATAATGTTTCTCTTGTACGATCTATTTGAACACAGCCAATATCTGTGTACTTTTCTGTTCAAGTAAACAAGTATTGCTTAAGAATCTATTATGCTCATTCAGCATAATATTAATAAATATTAAAAGTAAATATTTAGTAGGTGGCAGGTGCTGTACCAAATACTTTACCTATTTAGTTACTTACTTTATAATGAAATATAAAAAATATATCTTCAATTATCAATAAATTTAGATGGGCAGAAAAAAGTCATGCAAACTCAAATTTCTTGCAAATTTAAAGGATGAGATGAAACAAAATGGGTTATTGTTAAAAAAGACAGGCTTCAAGAGGAAAGCAAACTAGGGTAGTTATTGTGACTATTCTATAGCGGAGTTTTTCTTAGTCACCCCGAGGGAATACAAAGATAAGAAAAACTGTGTCTTCTTATATGTTGCTTAGAGTGTCTCTGAGGAATGTTCAAAACTTGAATTGTCAAAAAAACAGAAGAGAGTATCTAAAACAAGGAAAGGGTATTTGTAAAAGAATCCCCAGGAAATTCTCACATTGGGATTGGTGAGACATACTGGGAAGTAGAGGAAGATGACCGTGGATACATGAAATGGGATCATTTTATTGTGAGCTCTTGGGGAACATATCAGGATCTTGGGAAAACTCATCTTTGTATGGCTCACATAAAATGGGATTGCTTGTTTTTTCTTTGAAACAAGACTTTGGAACAAAGTTACAGTCAAAGAAACACCAGTCCAATTTCGAATGTCTCAGAGAGTAATGCAAAGCTTTATTTTCGTGTTCCTTGAAGGAACAGACAGAGCTTTACAGTGTGTCCAATAGGAAATCTTGCTGTAACTGCTCTTTAGGTATCTCTTCCTCTTCTTGATGTCTCTTTATCTTCATAGGCCCCTCTCCCGGCATCCTGCACTGTACTCTGCCTATTCACTACTGAGTAGAGGTATTAATGTCCTATCCCGTGATAGAAGCCTAGACACACTGCACAGGGGCCTTCTTAATCTTTTCTCAGATTCCTCCTCCCCACCCCCCAAATGAACAGCCCTTCTAGAATTCTGATAGATAAAAATGTTCATCTTACTACATCATCCTCATAGGGAAAAAATTGCTATTCCAACAAAATTATTTCAAACTTCACTCAGACTAGGTGGAGAGAAACTGTTTTAAAATGAAAACAGAAAATTGCATGTATTCATCAAGGTATTGTGATTTGTTGGTGGTGGTGTTTTTGTATATTTGTTTTACTAACAACCCACTTTCTTTCAATTCTACTTTCTCCTCCTCCTGGGTTTGACATTTATTTTTCTGTTGCCCTTGAGAATTCTATTACCTGTATTAACCAGGTAAAGCCTACTAAAATTTGTTCTAGAAAACACTGTAATTGTTCCGGGAGTTAATGCCACTTCAGTTCCTTTTTGCAAGTGTTCATTTGGGCACATGGTGCCCTTTTACAATGCAATGGCAACAAATGTGAGGAAGGCAATGTCTTGGGTGATTCAGCCCACAGTAGTATGGTGGCCATCCCATGCTGAGACAACAGCAGCTGAGTACCTGCCACCCATCCAAGAGATGCTATTTTTGCCCAGCTCTGCAGATGGAAGCACATTAGAGGGTAGAGTCTCCACTCAAAGCCCTGGGCTGTTTTAGTCTGGAGATCATGCTCATCTTTACATACCAGGATTTTGCTTGTCCAACATTAACTTCAATAGGATGAAGGTGTAGCTGTATTTATTCTAGTTAGTAAAACTCAGAAAATAATAGGTTGTACACTTTTTTTTTCAAATGTTTGTTTGAAGGAGTAACACATCTTGATTCAATTTTTACACAGTAAAGCACACAACAAAAAAACCTTCCCATGGAAGATTTTCCTTACAGAATTATAATGGATAAATACAGAAGGACTAGGAAATTAAAAATCATTTTAGAATACCACAGCAATAATTGCTGCAGGCAAGATCCACTAATGAAGGCTAACATTAGTAGGTGAAAGTTTAAGAAGAAACAGGATATTTGTAAAGTCCCAAAATATTTCTCCCCAAATATTTACTCATTATTTGGGTGATTTTAACATAAGTCCACATATTCTTTTATATATTTATTTTCAAGAGGTGGCTTTTAATTCCCCTTTTTCTTGAATGTGGACTGGACTTAGGAGTCATTCAATGAATAGAGTGTGGAAAGGGAAAAAAGAGTAACTTTACAGTGGAGAAACCTGGCAGACACCATCTTAACCCACAGATCACCACTCACATCACCAGTAATGAGACATAATGCTATAATGCACCCAGATTTCAAGTGACAGGAAAGAAGCAACATCTCTGCAGTATTCTTCCCCCCAATCCATAATCTCATTCTAATCATGAAAAATGTCAGACAAACCCATATCAAGGGGCATTCTATGAAATACATAATCAGTGCTTTTCAGAAGCATAAAGGATATGGAAAACAAGTTCTTAAGTTTCTGTCACAGAACACTAAGGAGACATGGCAGTTAAGTACAATATGGTATCTTGGATCAGATCCTTGACATTAGTGTAAAATTTGGGCAATCTGAACAATGTCTGCACTTTAATTATAGTATTTCCCAATGTTAATTTCTTAGTTTTGTTAATTCAACACATTACCATTATCATGAAAAATGTAAGATATTAACATTAGATGAAGCTAGGTAGATATATGGAAACTTTCTGTACTTCCCTTGCAACTTTTCTGAAAGTCTAAAAATATTTCAAAATTCAAGTAAAGGCAAAATTTAAATAAGAACATATGTAAAATTATTTGTCCCTCCCTAATTTTTTAAACTTAAAATTCCTTTTTTGTCTAAAATTTCACACTCATGTGAGCTGTAAAACCTCTCTTTTTTCTTCATGTACTGTTCCTCAGCTCATGGCACTCTGTTTTCAACCTCCTTTCCCTGGTGTTGATACCTAACCAAACTTGGGTCTGTTTGTCCATGCATAGTAAAGCCAATCTACTGACACTGGGTTATGGTGAAGAAAAAGTACAGTGTTTATTGCAGAGCACCAAGCAAGGAGTATGGGAAGCGAATTCGCAAAAGACCCAATCTTCCTGATGGATTTCAGGGAAAGGTTTTTAAAGACAGGGTGAGGGAGAGGGTTTCCGGGTACCTGATCAGCTCGTGGACATTCTTCTGATTGGTTGGTGGTGAGGTAATCGGGAGTCAACATCATCAACCTTCTGGTCCCAACTGGTCTGGGGTCTATGTCCTTGTGGTCAGCATGCAGTTAACTTCTTTCACCTGGAGGGGGTTTTAGTATCTGCAAAATAGCTCAAGGATATGTCTCAGGATATTATCCATAGCCCTTAGGAGGAACTAAATTTCCTTGACTTTGTTTTCTCTTGTTTCTGCATTTTTTCACTTCTCTGATTAAATTTGCTCTTTGCAACTCAGGGAAGGCCTAGGAGGCTAAAGCTTTTCAACAAACAAGAGGCGGGGGACATGACAGGGTCCTGCTTGGTTTCTGTGGCATTTTTTTTTCCAGTACCAGTCAAAAAGAAAAACACAAAATAAAGTAAAATAAAACCAAAATATGGCTTAACAGTTAACTTTCCCAGCCAGGCAAAGGTCACTGGGGCTATTCAAACCTTGATTCTTGAATTGAGTCTTGATTAATTTGTTCCCAAATACTGATTAGTAAGGTCTTTCTAGGTTGGGAATGGGAGTAGGATGGGGCCAGATTAAAATTATGCTCTCTTGTTTGCTTTCTAATTTAAGGATCCTCCCTGAAGGAATCTGGAGCCCTTCTAATGATAGAGTCACAATATCTGAGCTGTAATCCTTACTCCTTTTCTTATTGACTCTGGAAACTCAGAATGGTCATTTAACCTCTGGAGACTCAATTTCTTTAACGACAAAATTGTGATAATTGCTTCACAGAGCATTTGCTATCATCATGTATTTGAACATCTCAAGTCTTTCACATTACATCTCTACCAGCACTCAGCCTTATCCAAGCATTGATCATTTCTTCTCTGAACCACCATCTGAGCCTCAAAGCTGATTGATCTATATTCACACTGGCCATTATCCAGTCCATTCCTCATCTTGTGATATAAACAAGGTTTCCAAGCCACAAATCTAATCATTCCCTTCTTCCAATTTAAACCTTCAGAGTGTTTCCATGGCTCCTGAAATAAATACAAAATGGCTTAAATGTCTTAAAGACCCTGCAAGCTCAAACTTTTCTGTACTTCTGTAGGTCCCTCACATGTCATGCTCCTCCATGCTGTCTTAACCCCAGCCACATCATTCTTCTCTCAGCCTTTTATATATCACGTGCCCTTTACCCTGCACTTCTCTTCCTCCAGTTACCTCCAGTTTTGACTCCTCCTTTTATACTTCATGCCAGGTCACTTCCTCAGGAAAGACCCTTTCAGCTTCTCTTTTATCACAGTATAAATATTTATACTGTTTTGTGCATCTATTCTTCAACATGCAATTCAGTAAAAATTGTACATGCATTTGTGTGATTATTTGATTAATGCCTACAACTTATTTCAGAAGAAGTATACACCCAAGATTTCTGAGAATAAGATCATTTCTATTTTGGCTTAATCAGTGTTTAATGAAGTGCACATGTCAGTGCTTGAAAAATATTTGTGGAATTATTAATTAAAAATAATTGCCATGTGTGGATAACTATATAAATGTGTATACTGTCACCTAATCGTTACCTCAACAGTATCTTTGATCTATGCAACCATGATATTTTAAAGTTTAAGGATAACTCAAGTTTAGAATGGAAGCTCTGAGTTTGTAGGAAGAAGGTTACTGTGTCCCGGTCAGTTTAGTAAAAAGGATGGAAAATAAATTACAGTCCTTTCTCCTAATTCTTGGTAGTTATGTTCTACAAGGCTGCCACAAACACTGAATTAGCAAATATTGAGCCATTGCTCCTAGAAAAGATAGAGGGTTAAGTTCCTGAGAGCCTCTGGTCACAGCATTTTCATCAACTGGTCAATATATAATCTTGTTTTATATGAGTTTCTCTTTAAAGAAACTTTACTTAATATATATTGTTATTTAACATTGAGCTCATGGCCAACAGCAGTATAACTCACGTCTGAATGAAGCTTATCTAACACATGTATTTTCTCTGTAAGGCACATCACAGCTTTCTTGCATTTTGGAACACCAAGCAGCACTTTAACACTTTACGCTTGGAGACACTTAAAAATAGCTAAATCACACACACACGCACACACAAACAATAAAAATGAAAAGTTAAAAACGCGGCACTAAGTAAGCTTCAAAAGAGATACTTGTTTCAGTATGAGAGCTAGCCGAGCTGAAACAAAAAGTGCATAACGTTGCTTTGACCGCAGCGTGGAACGTGCAGTCAGGCAACGCAAATTTCTCACGACTCTTAATTTGCTCTTAATTTCTCACTGCTCTGCGCGTGTTGGTGGATGACAGCCCTGGTAGTATTGATTTTGGCTTTACAAATACATTTCAGCAAGTAGGTGAATTCACAAATATGGAATCTGGGAAAAAATGAAGATACTCTGACTATGTTGTTTAAGTTGATCTAAACGTGATTTCGTTTGTTTCCTCCTAAAAATTATAGGCTAAAAATGTATAAAAATGTGCTTCTTTAGTAGAAATAATCCACTCAATCCATTGTGAAAGGAATCTGCTTTCTGAAATATATGATTAGTGAATTTCTGCCTTCCATAACACAGAATCAAATAAAAATATTGTCCCTGGAAAGCACAATATGTGAATAAAGGTATTATATTACCACATACTCATAGAGTACAAAATATTTTGTAATTTAAATATTTTTTTTAAAGTTTTATTGTATCTTTAGGTTGGTTCTAGACAAATAAATGTTAAAAGTTTGACATACTTTCATATACACTTGCCACTGCTAATGTTGAAAACTGTATCACTGACATGGGTGTACCAAGGATGGCTGCAGCAAAGGCATATCCACAGGCAACTCTGGAAGTCAGGGAGGAGAACATGCAAAAATGTTGCCTTCTTCACAAACAAGTCAAACAGATACCAAATAAAAAATGGCATTTTGTAATTTTATATGCATATAAATAGTTTATATGTAGTGTCATTTTATTATATATGTATGCATTAAAAGTGTTATAGGTAATGCACGTATGGTGCAATGTAAATGCTAATTCATTTAATTTAATGCCAGTTTTCTATGCTACATTTTATAACTGATGGTAGCATAGGCATTTTTAAGACAAGAGACAACTACAAAATTTTCTCATGCAATTAAAAACATACCAGTTTAATATTTTTTTCTAAAAATTGTCCATTTTTAACAGAGATTTCTGCACCAATAGTGGAGATAAAGGAATAAAATTTTTCTTAACAGGTTAACATACAGTTCTATTAAGAAATGCAATTTTGCATCAAAACTGTAAAATACATCAAATTTTTCTTTCAGAAAACAAGTATAACTTTGTTTATTAGAGTGTATTTAAGTGAGGATGTGTGTACATAACACTTGTTATGTATAAGAAATAAGAAAGGCATCATAATAGAGATTAATATGACATATTTGGTATCAGAGACCAACAGCATCTGATCATAAATGCATGGCCAATAAGATAATTTGAAGCATTAGACCTTTTACATCGTGCTTATGTTCATAGTGCACTAATAATACAACTAAAGACCTTATATAAATGGACAGTGTCATGAGTTTGCACAACTTTAAGCATCCAAGCCAGAGTGGAATAATGTGTACTTTTTCACTTTTAGTCTTTATTATATTTGCACTGCCATTTCCTGACCTATACAGTTTCTCTGGATCTCAGTGACTGTGGAAAGGAATTGATTTTACCCGGACTTCTAATACCGGCAGTCTTCCATTCACTTAAGTCAGTGTTTTATTTCACTTTCTTGGGGTGAGAGTGGGAGATTAGAGAAGAAATGGAGTTGAGTGAACAGGTGAAATTGTTTTGCATTTGTTTGTTTCTCTCAGAACTTCTTAGAATGATCTATGTCTCCTTATTTGCCCATTTCTTCCTCTCTTGCTCTCTTTCTCTTTCTCTCTCTCTCTCTCTATATGTGTGTGTGTGTGCACACGCGTGTGTGTGTATAACAAGGGATATATATCAATCTATCTATATAAAGGAATAATGTATATATATACACACACATACACACAAACATACATTTTATTCCATATTCCTTGCCATTTAAAATGACCAAAAAATGAGAAATTTTTTTATACTGGTATCTGCTAGAATTCTTTTGTGTTATAGACTTAAAGCTGTTTGAGGTAAGTTCTAAGTATAGTGTTTAGCTGACTGCATATGTCGAGTAAATGGTAATGAGGCAAATAACGGTTTGAAGACAACTAGTGGAATCTGTAACTACCTATCTTCGCCAGCAGAGCAGATCTGGCAAGGTGACTTTTCACACTCTTGAATCGACCTGCTTCATCTGATGTTTAAGAATAGCCATCTATCTGCTAATGTCTAAATGAGAAGCTGAGCCTGCAAGTCAAAGCACTACATTTATATCGACTTTTTGATGTTTGCAAGTAGCTATGTTTATATGCCTACATTGTGCATAGTACCACATGCAGATACACCAAAAAGTTTTTGGTTTTGCTCGTGTAGATCATAGCTGAAACATAGATATATAGGCAACCCATAAACATACTTAAAGTGATGAAAATAATGGCAGAAGAGTCACAGATCTGGAAAATAACAGAAGTCTAAACTCAATGAAGTATATAAGTCAAACACATGAACAAAATTATTCCCATAACAGAAAATACTTTTTTGAAAGCTGTAAAATATAGACGTTGCTAAGTCATGAGACAACCAAAGTGAATTTCAGAACTTTACTCTTTAGATATTTATGCAAAAAGTCAACAAGTAATATTGAGATGTTTGTGCCTAGTAAAATGCCTATTGATTAAAGATATTTCAGATCACTGGCTGCAAACCAAATGTGATGAACATAATCAGCAATGACTATGAGGATTGAGTAGATAGGATCTCATCTGCTTACATGGGCAGAATCTTAGTCATAACTTGAATGTTTCTTCTATTGTAGAAATATTATTTTATTTTTCTTAAAATTATTATGATCTTAAAACTTGTATTTAAAATCCAATCCAATTATTCATATTGGGTATTTGAAGATAATGCAAAAAAAAACTATAAAAACAGTTTTAAAAGAGGCAAAAGACAACATTGCACAAGGCAGAAGAAAACAAAGAGACAGACATTAGGAGGGATTAGGTGTGTGGGGTCTATGGAAGTGATACAGAGAAAATTCTCAGCTTCTTAACCTGTGCAGTTAATAAATGAAGTTAGAACTTCCCAAATAATCCATTGCTCTTCTAGAAAATGCCAGGAGGATGGCTTCTTTTCTCTAAATCATGCTATTTAATCTGATAATTACCTAATACTCCTCTAATGTCTCCCTTACCATTCCACTCAAGAAGTCACTGAATGTTTAGAATCAAAATATAAGCTGTTGTCTAAATCTTGGATGGCGCCTTCAAGGTGGCAATTAGAATTTTAAAGTATACTGGTGATTTTGTCCTATTATCAGTTATTGTTTTTTTTATAGGTTAAAATTTTTTAAAAAAAGAAAACTCTTGCCAGTATTGACATTGTAGTCCAAGAGTCACTGAAGATTATTGTAAGACTCTTTCTAGTCAATAACATTATATTGGGTGCATCTACATATTAAGACACTTACAACATATGTTTCGTCTTAACATTCTTTTATATTTGACTCCTCCACTAGTTTGTGAGATTTCTGAGGACTTTATCACTCATTCCCAACCTCTAACTCAGCATTTCATACACAGAAGTTGCTTAATGAATATTTATTGAATGAAGGAAAGTAATCAATGAAGTTCACATTTAAGTTTACTATATATTTATTTAAAAAAACACCAACCATTGTCTATGCTTTTCATTCAGTTTAAGAACAGGAAATCAAAAACTGAAACTTACAATGCCTTTTCCCAGCCATTTCACTACTATCAGCTTTTAAAAATGCCATTATTTTTTCTTAAGCATAATATTCTACACTTTTATGCAATTTGGAAATTGCATAAAATTCAACTATAAAATTTTGGAGTGCAGTATTATTGAAAAGTGTATCAAATATATACATATCTAAATAAGAAAGTTGAATCTTCTCTATTCTTACACTGGTAATATACAAAGTCACAAAACTAACCAAAAAAACGTGAAAAATCCAACTGTAGATGGAAGGTTTGTGTAATACTTACAGAATATTTATTAGAAATTAGAAAGCAATATTAGATAAAATTGCTCATATTTTGTTATTTCACTTCTACTAAACTCTGTGATTAGTGATGCTTGTCTCATTGCTCTTAAAGATATAGCAATGAGATTTGATGATAATAATACCTTAAGAAAAAAAGGTTTCCAAGCCTTTTTAAAAAATGAATAATTTGTTAGACTTTTTTCCAAAGAGATTCTGTGATTTTTTTGCTCATAACTCACTAGGTTCATGTTGAGTGCCTTATACTACACATGTAGACCTAAAAACATGCAAAATTTTTAAACTCTGGCAAATAAAACTTTCAATTTTTAATGGGCTCTAAGGCAGTCTTATACTTCTGTAGATTAGGAAAGGCTAGAAAAATATAATTTAAAGTTTTCTAACTCAGAAGCTAATACCTATCTGATTTAAAAAAAAAACAGTATTTAACTTAATACAATAATGACCTTTTTGTAGTAATTTGCAATATGTATTATTCCTTTAGGGGAATATCGTTATGCATCCTGGTAAGATGAGCTTTCCTATGTAAATGCTACCCTTTTAAGGTCAAAAGCTGTGCTCAGTTAACGATGGCAAACGAAAAATGGTCAAGTCAGATGTTCAATATAAACAACAAAGAAAATCCAGAGCTTTGTGATAATCCTCTAATATATTTTAAAGCAGTTATAGCTATTTTAATATATCTATATATGTATGTATACTTATAAACATAGCTATATAGATATACACACACAAATACATTAGTTTCTACAAAGTAGCATACAATTATGCTATTATTTTAAATTTCAATTTGAGTCTTAGTCTATACTAACAAGATTAGTAAGACCCTTCTAAATATTATTAGCATTGTATATTCAATATTTTACTTCAAGCATTGGGCATATATCTGTTTTAATGTTGTTAAAAGTCTAAAGTTCACATTGGACCACACATCCGTACAGCATAAATATTCTCTGTAAAAGTCACCCTTCTAGGTACACAATTAGGAAGTCACCTTTAAAATAAAAAGAGACTTAATATTTTAAATAATTGTCTCTTTATTTATAATCAAGGAATTTAGTGAAGCCACTATTCAGAATCTTTCCCTTCTATTAACATTACTGTAGTTTCACAAGGTGGTACAGTCTAAACAACCTAAATGCCAGCATATTATATTTACTTTAGGTAAAATCAGCTCTTCTAGGTGAACAAAAAATTAAGAGTAAAAAGCACTTAAATAGATTAGGTGACCATAGGTGTGTGGGTTTATCTCTGGGCTTTCTATAACCTGCTGTATAGTGCAGGGAGCTCTGCTCGGTGCTCTGTGGTGACCTAGGTGGGTGGAACGGGGTGGGGAGAGGAAGGTCCAAGAGGGAGGGGATATATGTATACATATAGCTGATTCACTTCATTGTACAGCAGAAACTAACACAACATAGTAAAGCACCTATACCCCAATTAAAAAAAAAAAAACAACACTTAAATAGATGGAAAAATAGAACTTGTTCAGTACAAGTTTAAGAACAGCAGTTACCCACAAAGCTGTCAAGTGACACTGTTAACTATAGTAATTTATTCTATAATTTAATGTAATCGTGACCCCTTTCACATGTTAATACAGCATGAAAAAAAGTGGGTATAAAAACACATGCTTATTAATGAATTGAAGATATAATGTCACATTGTTTTTTGCCACATTCTTTTGAAATATCTTAATATTGGAATTAGCAGAGCCTAAACAATTTCAATATGTAATTATGTCTGTATATATCTTACTAGTTAGTGCTGTGATCAAGAGATATTTAATCTTTAATTATGCCATAGATGGAGGGTTGACGTTTGAGTCGAAGATAACAGGGATAACTCGGGTCATGGACTCTTTAATATGGATTGTAATTTGTCTGCTTGGAAAACAGAGACTTTCAGCAGAAAGACAAACTAGAGTAACCTCCATGGTCTTAATGACTAAGCTGGTTAAAAAACTTTCAACAAAAATAAGGTAAGTGCAATTTGTTTAGTCTTGTTGTGTCAACAGATCAGTGCCAAGATATATTTCATACTCTCTTCTTTCTTGTGATTTCCACTTCTCATTTCCCCACAAATACACAGACACACACAACACATACATACATACGTACAATTAACAATGGTGTGCGCTGTTAATTTCTTCATTTCCAGTTCCATCCATAAAAGTTACCCGTACCCACAGGATAAGATGTCATAGAAAGGTAGGAAAATAATTTCTTTGTTTAGAGAAGTAAAAATAGAATCCTCTGTTGGGAAGCACTTAGGCAGGGGTTAGTTCCCTTCTCTTTTCATTATGATTTTTCCCAGCTTGTAATATTCTACTTGATCACCTTTTCCAATCACCGATATATAGTTGAAGAGAAATTATTAAATTAATGTGAAAATGACAAATGTGGTAGATTTATTTTTTTGCAAAGGAAAGTCACTTCTAATAAATTAACCTACAATCCCATGATAAAGGGTTATTGAGAGCATGAGATGATAACTTCTCATTTTTACTGGTCTGACAGTACTGGGCAAATTACTAAATAGTATTGGAAACAAAGAACTAGACGAGGCTATGAAAGATTGCCAGATTGTGCAAATTTAATTCATCTAAGCTACTCCAAACAAATGAAAACCTATGCTATAAAAGAACAGTTTTTTTTATTTTTGTTTGTTTGTTTTTTTGTTTTTAAATGGGATTGAACACTCTTCTTTGGTGTCTTCATGTTGAAAGGAGGATCACTATTACATATGTTGGGTACGGGTCAGATGGGTGTAGGCAGCAATCAAAAAGTATTGTTTTACTTACTTTTGTGAGTATGTGATTTCTCTAACACTTCCCAAGAAATGGATTTTTCACCTGAAGTTGACTGATACCATGTCCTAATCCACTGAAAAGAGCCATCACCCTCTCAGTACATTTTGCCAAAGCTCACAGGAGATGCAGTGCCTTGTTTGCCCGGTGGCCACCATCTCATCAGTATATGCTAGGCTGTGGTGTAGATACAGGATGATCTAAATGAAGCTTCAACAAATCTCAAAAAAGCATCACAATATCACAATGGAACTAAAAATTTACATGCAAATTTAAACTTTTCCTTGGGCTGCATAAAGGTAGATGTAAACTTTTGCAAGGAGGGGTCTCCTGTGTATATTCACTTAGAACCTGCTTGACTTTTGCTCTTCTGGGTCCTCCAAACTCACTACAGTCTCTTTTAAGGCAGGATAGGACCACTCCATCCTGCCTTGAAAAACATCTTAATCTCTCCATGGATTTTTCCCCTTCATTCCTACATGAGTTTTGAAATTCCTAGTGGTTCTTTAAGATATAGTGAACATATTTTCATAGTCTCCTTAGGGACTCTATCTGGTACAAAAATGAAGGTGGATTTGCCTGTTCCTGTTCAGTCCCTCAACAATAAGTATGAATTACTTGTGAAAATAAACCCATTCTTCCTGTCATTAGCACACATTTCCCCTAGAGACAAAATATTATAATCCTCCAAGAAGTGAACAATTTTTTCCTCTTATTTTTTGTGAGCTGTAAAGGTCCTCCTCATTATTAGTGAGAAAAGTATTTGGCTCTGTTTTGCCTTTCCTGGGACATGCTTCATTACTAGTAACTAGCGTTTGTCACTGTGATACCTGGGAACAAGTTCCTGCTCTAATTAGATTATCTTGATTTTTCTAAAAATCTACCTTTGAAAATAGAATGCTAGAAAGTTTTTTAGCCATTTCCACCATTAGTGGTAAGAGTCTAGACTCTGCATCAAACTGGCTGAATTTGAACCCTCTGGCATCACTTACTTTATTGCTTTGAGCACTCTAAATAATTCCTATAAGCTCTATAATTCTTCTGTTAAAAATATTACATAACCCATATAAAAATTTTGAAATATGTAATGGGTATATATTTATATAAAATGTAACATATATAATATATATGCATATATATGTATGTATGTATACATATGCACACATACACATACAGAATGAGAGAAAAAGGAGAAAGAAGCCAGGCAGAGAAGTTTCTAGAATAGTGCCTACATACAGCAAAGATTTTTTCAAAGACCTGGTTGAAGATGGGGTAGCTATAAAATGTAGTCCTAAATTTAGATGACCTTGCTGACAAAAGGATTATAACCTCATTCAACAAATCACTATGTTTAGTTTAGGTACACTCATTTCTTTGAATGTTAGAAATAATATGAATAAGCAAATTAAAAAAATATTTTTCTGGCTTTCTCTTCCCATAAACTTTGCCCACCATTCTGACCAGTGTGAAGTTTCTCTACCAGAACCTTGCTGACCAGTAAATCAGTCAGACAATAATATACTGTCAGCTCAACCCAACTGGGAATTTTCTTCACTACAATGATATCTACAATTTTATTTTTAAATAAGATATCATGATAGCTGAATTACTACCAGTCTAGTTTTTTTATAATATTTTCATATTCTGATTTAAAATGAAGATTTTAAAGATCAGTAAGTAATAATAGTCACTAGCTGAATTTATAAGTTTGCTAAAAGATATGTAGGAGTGATGTCAGCATCATGGCAGACTGAGACAATCCCATTGTCTCTCCTCTTCAATGTACAACCAATAAACCATCCACAACTCAGCAAAGGCACCTCTGCCCAACACACCAGGATGCCACAGAATTCCACACATCTGTACATCTAAAGGTAGGTGAATTGGAATACATAAAGGAGACAGAACCAGAGGAACAGTGAAGGCGGTGCCTACAATCCTTGCCCTCCGGACATAGAAACTGAGTCTGTACTAGAAAAAGAAAAACAAATGAAGCTCAAAGTCCATAGAAGAAAGGAAATAATAAAGATCAGAACAGAAGTAAATAAAATAGAGGCTAAAAACACAATACAAAAGATCAATGCAACTAAGAGGTGATTCTTTGAAAAGATGAACAAAACTGAAAAATCTTAGCTAGACTCACTGTGAAAAAAAGAGAGAAGGCCCTGAAATAAAATCAGAAAGGAAAGAAAAGAAATAACAACAGATACCACAGAAATGTAAAAGCTTATAAAAGATATTATGAACAGCTGAACACCAACAAATTTGATAACCTGGAAGATACCACAGATATGTAAAACTTATAAAAGATATTATGAACAGCTAAACACCAACAAATTTGATAACCTAGAAGAAAAGGTGAATTCTTAGAATTATACAACCTCTCAAGACTGATCATCAGTACAGAGATTGAAATAGTAATCAAAAACTCCCCACCAAAAAAAGTTCAGGACCTGATTGCTTCACAGATGAATCCTACCAAATATTCAAAGAAAATTTAATACCTATCCTTTGCAAACTCTTCCAAAAACATTGAAGAGGTAGAGACACTTCCTAACTCATTTTAAGAGACCAAAATCACCATGATACCAAAACCAGATAAAGACAACCTAAAAAAAGCAAATTACAGGCCAAGATCTCTGATGAATATAGATTCAGAAATCTTCAACACAATATTATGAAACCAAACACAACAGTACATTAAAAGAATCATACACCATAATAAAGTGGGATTTATTCCAAGGATGCAAGGATGGTTCAACATCTGCAAATCATTTAACATGATACATCACTTTAACAAAATGAAAGATAAAAATCATATGATCATCTCGTAGATGCAGAAAAAAATCATTTGACAAGATTCAACACCCATTTATGATAAAACATCTCAATAAAGTGGGTGTAGAAGGAGCATACCTCAACATAATAAGGGCCGTATGTGACAAACCCATAGCTAATATCATACTCAAAGGGAAAAAATTGAAAGCTCTCCCTCTAAAATTAGGAACAAGACAAGGATGCCCACTCTCACCACTCTTATTCAACATAGTATTGAAAGTCCTAGCCAGAGCAATTAGGCAAGTAAAAGAAATAAAGGGCATGTAAATTGGAAAAGAAGAAGAACTATTACTATTCATAGATGACAATTATATATATGTATGTATATATAAAATGCTAAAGATTCCACCAAAAAACTATTAGAAATAATAAATACAATAAAGTTGCAGGACATAAAATCAACATACACAAACGTGTTACATTTATATATGCTAACAACCATCTAGCAGAAATAGAAATTAAGAAAACAATCTCATTTAAAATTGCAACAATAAAACATATTAATAAATTTAATCAAGGAGCTGAAAGACCTATACAGTGAAAACTATAAAACGTCGCTGAAAGAAACTGAAGGAAACAAAATAATTGGAAAGATATTTTGTGCTCATGGATAGAATAATTAGCAGCATAAAATATCCATATTACTTAAAGCAATTCATAGATTCAATGTAATCCCTATCTTTGTCTTAATATTGTTCTAGATATGTCTCCTCAGGCAAGGGAAACAAAAGCAAAAATAAACGAATAGGACTACATCAAAATAAAAACCAAAGAAACCACCAACAAAGTAAAAAGACGACCTACCAAATGAGAGAAGGTATTTGCAAATCATGTATCTGGTAAGGGTTATTATCCAAGATATGTAAAGAACTCATATGCAACCAGATTTAAAAATGGACAGAGGAGCTAAATAGACACTTTTTTTCCAAAGAAGACATACAGATGACTGTCAGGCACATGAAAAGTTGTTCAACATCACTAATTATTAGGGAAATACAAGTCAAAATCACAATGAGATATCATCTCATGCTTATTAGAATGGCTATTATCAAACAGACAAGAAATAACAAATGTTGGTGAGGATACGGAGAAAAGAGAACCCTTGTACACTGTTGATGGGAATGTAAACTGGTGCAGCCACTATGGAAAGTAGTATGGAGACTCCTCAAACAATTAAGAGTAGAACTACCATATGATCTAGCTATCCCACGTCTGAGTGTTTATCCCAAGAATATGAAAACACTAATTTGAAAAAATATGTACACCTCTATGTTCATCACAAAATTGTTTACAATAGCCAAGGTATGGAAAGAACTTAAGTGCCATCAACAGATAAATAGATAAAGAGGATGTGTGTATATGTATATCACACACCCACACCCACACACAATAGAGTACTACTCAGCCATAAAAAAGATGAAATCATACTATTTGAAACAATATGGATGGACCTTGATGGCATTATGTTAAATGAAATAAATAGATGTAGAAAAACAAATACCATATGATTTCACTCATTGTGGAATATAAAAAGAACAAACAAAAAAATAAAAATACAAAATAAATGAACAAACCAAATCAAACAAAAACTAGCATGTAGATACAGTGAACAGAGTAGTGGTTTCAGAGGGCAAGGGGTGAAGGAAGGCAAAATGTGTACAGAGCATCAGGTGGATGGTGATGGATGGAAATTAAATGTTTGGTGATTAGCAAGCTGTAGTGTATACAGAAGTAGAAATTTATTGTTGTGCATATGACATTTATATAATGTTATAAACCAGTGTTACCTCAATAAAAGATAAATTTTAAAAGTTTGCTGAAAGAGTAATATATGCAATTTGTGTGAGTGCATGTGCATGTGTCTGTGTAGTGAATTTGGTCACTGTTCTAAAGATTCAATGATTCATCACCATTGGGGCTATGCTAGCTATAAGAAAAAAATCTTTAAACTAGAACAAGTTTGGAAATATATGTGAATTTTACCCAATTTAGGGTGTTTCCTCAATAAGTCATCTGAGTAGATTTTTCGGTATTAATACTCATCAATACTACATTTATAGATACACTTTTACCTTTTTTATAATAACAAGGTAGATATGTGATTTGTAAAATGTTCAATAAACATGTGTATTGTCCCACTTGAAATTTTGTGCAATATTCTAAAAATGCGAAAGTGTCTTATGATCATGCATACACTACTAATATAAAGATTTTTTGTCACACTGAACTAAGCAAATATCCTATTTTAGTTAAGTTTACTAAAGGTCAGGAGAAAAGTGGCATCAGAGGACCAACCTGACAATTTGCAAGTGTGTTTGAAATTGAGAGAGAGGATGATGCAGCAACACTCAGGAGACTCCAAAAATAAATATTTAGCATGTGGGCCTTTCAAAGAAGACTCACTTTGAGCCACTCACATACCAAGCTCCATCATATCAAGTCTCCTCTTTCCATTAGAGTGTTAGCGTTAAGATGTTTAGATCATATATTTCTTTGATATTAAAATTAGAAGGCATTCTTCTTCCCACTTAATTAAACTGAAAATAATTTCTAATTTTTGTACTCTTATTAAGTATTTGGGGGCAGATTTATAATTGAAAAATTAAACTTTTTTCTATTTTTATCAGTTATGGGAAATATATGCTAATAATGAGCTAGCACTTAAAATTACAGAAAAATTCAAGAGAAGTTTCGTGCTCCTTTTCATTATAATTTTATTAACATTGTGTCCTTATACTTCTTGTACTTCTTAATGGCATATATATCAATGCCATGATTCTATACTTCTATGTATCTGAAATAATGTGCTATATCCATCATTTCTGTATGAGCAGAGCTTTCGTTTTCATTTTTTTGCTTTGCTCAGTATAGGTGTTTGACTATGTGGCCACCCTTTCCCATTGTAACTTCCATGAATTAGACCTTAGCCATACATATTGCTCAAGCATATGTCAATAAGTAAACTAGCTTTACGAAATACCTACTATACCTTAAAAATAATGGAGATATAAAAAATGATATTGCTTTACCAAATATCCATTGAGTTCATACTTTGTCCCAAGCATTTAAAAACTGGGATAATAAGAGTGAAATATGAAAATTTCAGAAAGGTCACAGTTTAGAAGATAAATACTCTCTCTCTGTCTATGCATAAATATGTGCATGCATGATAAATATTATATGTGTGTATGAAACATAGAAACACATTAATAATAGCTAAATTGTACAATTTCTATGCATTAATGCAAACTGTTTGATCTTCATTACTTCATGTAATCTTTATAATATTCCTATGAGGGGGATATATTTTAATCTATATTCCTATGAGGAGAAAACTAACAGTCACAGAGGCTTAGAAATTCCTTAAAGGTCACACATATATAATTGGTCACAAATGTAAGCAGAGAATCAACAAGGTCTACCCAACCCCAGCCACTGTATCCATAACCACTTCACCCAATCAATCAACTTTGATTTTCTCTTTTGGTACACAGATATATTGTGGAAAAAGGCAGATGGGGTTGGGAGAATAGAGAGAGAGTAAAGGTGAAGGAGGAGAGAGGGAAATAGAAATGTTCTCAAATGGAGATAATATGAGAGCTTGGAGGTTGAAGTCTGAATAAGATTTACATGGATTAAAAAAGGGAGGAGGAAAAGAACAATGTATTTTGAATAATGATGGATGAAAGTAGAGCAGAAACAATTAGAATGGATAGAAAGGAAGCAGTGGGAGATAAGGTTGGAAATTTATCCTGAGACCAGGTTCTAAAGAACTTTGAATTCTTACTTCAACATTTATACTTGATTCTATGGGCTTTGGAATGTTCCTGAAAGTTTGCAAATGGAGGAATGACTTAATTGCCTATGTTTTATAAGGAGAATTCTGGCTGCAATATGGAGGATGGATTAGAGTAAGAGGAAGGAGAATGGTGCACTTACACTAGTCATGTGAAGTATAATAAAGACGTAAATTGGACCACTGTCAATAGGAATGGATAAAAAGGAGTGTGATTACTATTTCAGTAATAGAACTGTTAGGACCTTGTGAATGAATTAAACATGAGAAATGAGTGAAACAGACTCCGATATTTCTGGCTTAGGCTGAATGGTGTTGCAGTTAAAAGAGATAGAAAATTTTAAAATGTGATGATTTATGGCAGGAAAATAATGAAATAATCTATATGCATGTATAGTATAATGAAGAAAATAATCAGATAACAAGTAAAAGCAGTATATAATCACTTACTACATTGAGTGGCCCATTGAGTGGCCCATGATATAAATAAATAGAGAGGAGGTGAAAGAATCTCTGCCATTAGGTTTAGGAAATATTTCAATATTTCAGAGGTTTTTTTTTTTTTTTTGGCCTTTCCTATTATAATAACTGCTATTCTCTAGGTCAAGGAACAGATGTGATGGATTTTGAAAACGTCTAACAATGCCTTTTCAAATAGAAGTTTAGGAAATGAACTGAATGGGTTCACAGATTCAACAGACCCACTGTTGAAAAAGTCCTAGACTATCATTGCACTTGTTACCTGCCCCCCGTGTATCCCTACTTATAATGACGGGAGAAAAAAAAATTGGGGTCTCCAGATTTCAGCAAAAGCTCTGGCCCTGAATCAAATAACCTTCAATAGATCTGGTTTCTCCAGTATATGACAAGAAAGTAAATGGTCTTATGTCTCTTTAAGGAAAGATTAGGGAAACCACTACTGTATTTTTTTTTTTTGTGGTGTCTCCAGGTTCTTCCTCATGGAAACATGGATTTTCAGTTAGTTGATGGGGTCTGGGTCTGAAAAAAGATTCAAATCAGGAAATTAAGTCTGTGAATTTCACTGGGTTAGCTAAAGGTATCTCTCAACCTTCTACTCATTTATTCTGTCTCTGTCTCTGTCTCTCTGTCTCTGTCTCTCTCTCAGGAAGAGTCAATCTTCTCCATTGCTACCAGATAGTGAAGTTCTGTAACAGCATTCTTCCAGCCTTCAGAGGACAGCCATTACTGAGCTCTTAACAATACTGGGGATCTCATCATCAGACTCTTACTTAATATTTTTGTAAACAGAATGTGCCCTAGGTCTTCTGTAATATCATCATCTCATGTGTTTTCCAGTCTCTACAGAAGACCCATTCTAGCATGCCCACTTTTCTAATCCTTTTGATCCCTTCCTCCACAGTTGGCCACAGTAGTTCTGGTAAAGCTTTTTCCAAGTTTCCAAACAGCAAATTCGAACCATCTCCAAGTGCCCATTTCAGTGTGTTATGTCCTATCATTGGAAAGTGCCCACTTATCCAGCTTTATATTCTGCACTGCCCTTTGATAAAGTATAGCTTCCAGGTTCCTACTGGTATATATTAGCTAGATCCTTATATTATAAGCTCCATTGTCTTATATTTTATTTCTTAGGAGCCTAGCACTTACCCAGTCTGGATATGCTGACACCATCAGAAGTTACAGCTCTAATGAACAAAAGAAAAAATGGTGGCAGATCCTGAGGGAGATGGACATGTATTTATAAGATTTATACTTCATCTGAAGTTCCTGAAGAGTATCCTACTGAGGAGATTGGGCTTTCACTTCTAGAAAATGGGGTTTAGAATACTTCGAGGTGCCCAGAGTGTCTGGTGGAATCAGGATATTCAAAATCCCCTAGTGCACCAATCTAGATATGCCTTTCCAAGCCTCGAGGTCCCATTTCTTTCCTATCAGCCCCCTGGCTTTGATATACGAAGCTCACCTAGAATGAGAATTTAGTCTTCTATGAATTTGCCACTCATAATTAAATCAAGGGCTTAATCATCACCTGAGTCCGTTTTCCTGCACTGGGAGATAAAGGTCTCTTTACATTGTACCATGGAAGCCCTTTGACACTGACATTTTTATTGAAATTGTTAATTAGTAGATCTGAGTCTGTCATTTTTTCTCTTCAATGAATCAATGATGATTATCAAAGCCACCAATTCCACAGTTCTTATAGCAACCTATTCCTCTTTAGCTCCCAAATGCTCTAGACCAGGTTTTTTTCTTTTCCTTTTGTTTAAAAAAATTTTTATTTTATATTGGAGTAAAGTTGATTTAAAATGTTGTGTTAGCTTCAGGTGTACAGCAAAGTGATTTAGTTATAAATATACATATATCTATTCTTTTTCAGATTCTTTTCCCATATAGGTTATTACAGAGTATTGAGTAGAACAAAGAGTGCAGAACACTCTTTGACATAAATTGCAACAATATCTTTTTGGATCCATCTCCTAGAGTAATGAAAATAAAAACAAAAATAAACAAATGGGACCTAATGAAACTTAAAAGCTTTTGCACAGCAAAGGAAACCACAAACAAGATGAAAAGACAATTCACAGAATGAGAGAAAATACTTGCAAATGATGTGACTGACAATGGATTAATCTCCAAAATATAAAAACAGCTCATGCAGCTCAATATCAAAAAAATTAAATAACCCAATCAAAAAATGGACAGAAGATCTAGATAGACTTTTCTGCAAAGAAGGCATATAGATGGCCAAAAAGCACACGAACAGATACTCAACATCACTAATTATTAGAGAAATGCGACTCAAAACTACAATGAGGTATCACCTCTCACCAGTCAGAATGGCCATCATCAAAAAGTCTACATATAGGGACTTCCTTGGTGGCACAGTGGATAAGGCTCCACACTCCCAATGTAGAGGGCCCGGGTTCAATCCCTGGTCAGGGAACTAGATCCCACATGCGTGCCGCAACTAAGGAACCCACCTGCCGCAACTAAGACCAGGCACAACAAAATAAATAAATAAATATTAAAAAAAAAAAGTCTACAAACAGTAAATGCTGGAAAGGGTGTAGAGAAAAGTGGACCCTCCTACACTGTTGGTGGGAATGCAAACTGGTACAGCCACTATGGAGAACAGTATGGAGGTTCCTTAAAAAACTAAAAATAGAACTACCGTATGATCCAGCAATTCCACTCCTGGGCATATACCGCGAGAAAACCATAATTCAAAAAGATACATGTACCCCAATGTTCATTGCAGCACTATTTACAATAAACAAGACATGGAAGCAACCTAAATGTCTATCAACAGATGAATGGAAAAAGAAGATGTGGTACATATATATAATGGTATACTACTCAGCCAAAAAAAGAATGAAATAATGCTATTTGTAGCAACATGGATGGACCTACAGATTATCAAACTAAGTGAAGTAAGTCAGAGAAAGACAAATATATGGTATCATTTATATGTGGAATCTAGAAAAATGATACAAATGAACTTGTACAAAACAGAAACAGACTCACAGATTTAGAAAACAAACTTATGGTAACCAAAAGGGAAAGGTGGGGGTGAGGGATAATAAGGAGGTTTGGATTAGCATATACACAATATTATATATAAAATAGATAATCAACAAGGACCTACTGTATAGCACAGGGAACTCTAGACCAGGTTTTGACAAACTTTGGTCCATGGGTTAAATTAGAACTGTCACTAGTTTTCATAAATATAATTTATTGGAAAAAACAGCCACACCCATTTATTTATGTATTATCTGTGGATGCTTTTGCACAGCAACAGCAGAGTTGAGTAGTTAGGACAGACCATATGGTCTGCATAGCCTAAAATATTTACTATTTGATCCTTACAGAAAAAGTTTGCCAACTCTCACCACAGACATTTCTCCTGCTTTTGCACCCCTTTCCACCTTGATTCATATCACGTCTCTATCACTTACCAGTTGGTCATCATAGGTATGTTTCTTAATTTTTCTCAGCTTTATTTAGCTTATCTGTATGTAACTTAAAAAACCTAGATCATTTTTTATGGCTGCTCTTAACACCATGAAAAGTGCAAAATAACTCAAATACAGTACCTAAAAAAATTTGAAAGGAAATTTAAACCTCTAATGAACTCTCTCAAGGTTGTACTAGTGAATCATTTTGTTGTTTACCGCACATCAAAAACTTTTTTTTCCATTCCTTCAATCATACACAAGAATGCTCACTTTATCTACTCAAAAGTCTTAACTATCATCTCTTTCCCCATATTTCCCTCAGAGGAACTTTTAGTAGTGACTTTGTGTTTCACTGACCCAAATCCTATTCTTCTTTTCCTTCCAGGCTCCCTATTCTAGTCTCTTCACAATGAACAGTGATGTGTTTATATATTTAATAACAAATCAATAATTTCCTCCAATTTATTTTAGTTCCACAGTCTTATCAATTAAGCAAATCCAAACAACTCAGATGGGAGGAAGATTCTCCATATTTATATGAAAAATATTTTGTTTTTGTCATCCATTTCTCCTGGTAAAACCTTCTCATTTCTCCTATCATGGATATATTTAAATCCTAGCCAAAGCCTTTCTTCTTTTCCAACGAACCTGATCCCTCTAAGATGTCCTGGATAGTATTTTAATTTTAGCCTGGGTGCCTAGTGTCTAGCAATATTTCAAGTGTTTTGGAATTTGGTACTATTCTGGAAGCAAAATTAGAAATGATAGGATTCATTTATCAGTTTCTCAAGACTCTGTAAGATAAGAAAGCTAATGCTTTTACTAAATTCTTTTCCTCATGATGTCAAACCTCAATGAAACTGAAAGACAGCATAAGATACCTCTATTGACTGAAGACCTCCCCAAAAGTTCATTAAAATAAACTGGTGATCAAGAAAAGCCAAATTTCATCATTCTCAATGGTGAAAAACTGAAAGCATTTCCTCTAAGATCTATTGACCAACACTATTAACAATAGCCAGGTCATGGAAGCAACCTAAATGCCCATCGACAGATGAATGGATAAAGAAGATGTGGCACATATATACAATGGAATATTACTCAGCCATATAAAGGAACGAAATTCGTTCATTTGTAGAGACATGGATGGATCTAGAGACTGTCATACAGAGTGAAGTAAGTCAGAAGGAGAAAAACAAATATAATATATTAACACATATATGTGGAATATAGAAAAATGGTACAGATGAACCAGGTTGTAGGGCAGAAATAGAGACACAGATGTAGAGAACAAACGTATGGACACCAAGGGGGGAAAGTGGTCGTGGGGTGGTGGTGGTGGTGGGATGAATTGGGAGATTGGGATTGACATATATACACTAATATGTATAAAAGAGATAACTAATAAGAACCTGCTGTATAAAAAATAAATAAAATAAAATTCAAAAAATAAAAGAAAACCCAAATTTATTGATTACTGCAGCAAAGAAGACCACTACCTTAACAAAATATTAGTAGTCGCTGAATTTGTAGGTCAAAGTAAGGGGAATATTTATAAGATTCTGTGGGTCTGGGTTTCAATGAGATGGCCTGATTGGAATGAGGCAAAGTTTGTTACACAATAGTATAGGTTTGGTGGACACAACAAGGAGAAAGATTGAAACAAATAGCATTTAATAAACCCAACTGAGCAATCTATTGTGAGGACAGTATTGTTTTGTGGGTTAATTGAGAAGTCTGTTTTTCACATAAATAATATTCAGTAAGTTCCTGGGAGAAATTTTTTTAAAGTTATTTGCAGCTTCATCTGCCTGGATTTGGTAGGCCAAATTGTAAAGAAGTTCCTCCAAGAATTTTGTCCCCTGATAGTCAATCAAACATTATTCTAAGTACTTTGTGAAGGCATTTGGCAGAATTTGAACAAGGTTATGAACATTAAAATGAGGGGTGGTGAAGATTATCTGGCCGGGCACAATATAACTACATGAGCTCTTAAAAACAGAAATGTCTCCAGCTTGAGTCAGAAGGATGTGGTGGGGTAAGAGAGAGGAGAGATAAAACCGAAGGGAAGGTCAGATAAGTTTAAAGCATGAGAAGGTCTTGCGCCGTCATCGCTGGCTTTAAAGATGGAGGAAGGAAGAGGCCTATAAACCATGGAATGTGAACTTCCTCTGGATGCTGAGAAAGAACCAGCAAGAAAACAGTGGGGACCTCAGTCGTACAGCTGCATGGTGTTAAATTCTGAGAACAACATAAATGAACCCAGAAATGCAATCTCCTCTAGAGTCTCCAGAAAGGAAAGCAACCCTCTTGGACACCTGGATTCAGCTTTGTCAGACTCTAAACAGAGAAACAAGTTAAGCCATAGCACACCTGGATTTTTGGTCTATAGCACGGTGAGATAATGAATTGGTGTTGTGTTAAGCCACTAACCTTGTGGTAACTTGTTACAGCAGCAGTGGAAACTAATACCATGGGAAAAACTATCTAAAATACTAAATTCATATTAATGCAGACTGCAGACCATCAAATGATTAGGCCATATAAGGTAAATAGATTTAGTTCTTAATCCTAGTAACTGTGTGTCCACAGGTAGTTTCATTTCGGTTCTTATCTCTAATGTAAAAATCCTTGCTTATCATCAATTTATATATCATATATATTCTAAGTCTGTCAGGCAATAGGAAACTTAATTCCACACTTATCTATGAAAGCTAAATAAGGGCAGAGTCTTCGATCAGAACCCTGAGGATCTCATAATAGAACGTGAGGAATTCCCTGATTTGCACGTACAAGAATGTTGCTTGTCAGAGATCTGATTTCAAGAGATGAAGACTTAATCTATGTTACCTCCAGCTCCCCTCATCCACCCTGATATTTTGACTACATACTGTTTGGTCTTAGTTTCTTTCTATCACTTTCTGGACCCTAAGTGTTTTCCCTAATACTAGAATTCAGAAGTTTCTTGGATTTGAAATGACAGTTAAATTCTTCCCTCAGCTTTTGTCTGTAATTGCTACCATATTGATCGGATGATAGGATTCAGAAGCAACTAAGCCTCCACATTACTCATCACCATTCCCAAATAGCCATCCTCAGGAACGCCCAAATCTACACCCACACATGGAATATTTTCCTTGTGGCATTTTGTCATGCACTCAACATATATTTACTCCAATAGCTAACTACTTATCAAATTACATATTCAATCTATGGTTGCTAGGCATTTTTTTTTTATAGAACAAAGATATTTGGTAACTGTAAGTATGCAAAATTTATTTTCAATGGGAGCCTTCAAAGACTCTCACTCAATTTCCAGCATTTTTGTGCCCCTAAAATTTGCTACCTCTTGCATTTCAGTAGAAAATTCTATTCACATCTGGAAGAGATTTTCCCCATCTCTGGTACAGCACTTTTTAAGAACTTGCACTTTTGTAATGGAACATGTAGCTTCTACCAATTTCAAAGCAACAATTTTCAAAGCTGCTTGCTTTTTGTCTCATTGAGGCATCCCAGTATCCAGTAGAGATGATCTCTCCTAGTAACCAAGGCAAAGTCCCTGAATAAATGCACTCTTGTCTTCCTTTGAGTTCTTTTCCCTTTCCAGAGATTACAAATTATCAGGAAATAGAAGGCAGGGAAAAAACATAAACTTGCATTTTAATGAAGAATTTTATTACACTTTAATTTTGTGAATTCATAGCTTTATATCTATTATGTCCACTAGCCTCTAAGATGATAACTCTATGACGGAGCCGTGTAGACGATTTCTGACTTGCAATAATATTTTAAAGACAATCAAAAAAAAATGGTGATGAAGAACCTAGGGGCAAGACGGGAATAAAGACGCAGACCTACTAGAGAATGGACTTGAGGACACGGGGAGGGGGAAGGGTAAGCTGGGACAAAGTGAGAGAGTGGTAGTGTATATATGGACATATAAACACTACCAAATGTAAAATAGATAGCTAGTGGGAAGCAGTCGCATAGCACAGGGAGATCAGCTCGGTGCTTTGTGACCAGCTAGAGGGGTGGGATAGGGAGGGCGAGAGGGAGGGAGACGCAAGAGGGAGGAGATATGGGGATATCAGTAAATGTATAACTGATTCACTTTGTTACAAAGCAGAAAGTAACACACCACTGTAAAGCAATTATACTCCAATAAAAACGTTTAAAAAAAAACCTCATGTTTTGTCAAATCCCACTTTCTAGAAATATAATTTAAGAATTATTTACAATGTTGTATTCTTAACTAATCATGTATTTTTAACAAGAGTAACAATTTAAAATAAAAGTTGCTCCCCCAATGTAACCAACATATGGAAGTTCATCTCAGCATTGTATTATATTAAAAAAAAATGCCAAGCCCCTATTTACCTACCTTCCCACACCCAAATAGAAATGGAAAGAAACTGAAATAAATGTTGAATTTCCTTAATTAAAAATACCCAAATTATATTCTTTACTCAAATAATATTATTTATTTAAAGTTTCAGGGTAGATACTCAAAATTTCTCTCACTCCTCTTTCTTTTTCTTTCTCTGTCTGTCTCTCTCTCCCTCTCTTAGTCTCCATTCCTTAACTCTATGCCATGCTATTTTATAATCTCATTTACCCCTTCTTTTCATTCTTCCTGGAGCGGATACCATTCTGTTTCATATGAAATGTAAAAAATAATATCTACCTTAAAATAATGCTTTGAGGATTATATAAGATAATAATTATAAAACACCCAGCACTCTGCCTATTATTTAGAGTTACATAAATCTTATTTTTCATTAGCAATATGTATATATGCATATAATGTCACTCATTTAAAAAACCATGTATAGAGTTCAAATTCAATTAAATTTATATTTTAATTAAATATTCTTACATCATAGAAAAACAAAATAGATTATATAATAAATAGGTTTATGGAAAGAATAAATAATATTTGAATATATCTCAATATTTCAATTACAAAAGAGAAAATTCATTTTTCTTTCAATCTACAATACTTATGGTATACCTGTTATACACTAAGCACAATGTTGGATTGTGTACATAAATGAAAAAGTACCTGCCAACGTGGGGCTTACAGTCCATTGCATAAAATAAATGATAAAATTTAGCTAATAAGTAACTGCAAGGTGATAGGAAGGAAATATAAGTTGTTCTGTGATAGGGAATATGAATTTAGAATGTTCCCAGAAGGCCCACTAAAGAGACAATGTTAAAGTTGAGAACCAAAAATGGGAAAGAGCAAGGCAAACCAAAAAAAGTTAAAAATCACCATAACGTAATAGATCTTGTTAAATTATTGCATATTTTCCAAGGGTTAATGTGATACAATTTATTGTAGTAGAAATTATAGTGTAAACCAACACTACCATTAATCTAATGGCCTTAGACACTTTTTTAAATGAAATTAAACTATTATTCATAACTTGCGTTCACATAATACCTTTAATCACCAAGCTCTAAATTTGATTCATAGCACTAATGTAATCTACATATCAATTTTACTATACTACATATGTAGTGTATAGAATTATACTGTATACAATATGTGTTTATATAATGTACACACCAACATTACCAAACCCTATGTAGTAGTAATTGGGGGGTAAATATCTTCCTCAGAGTTATGGAGATTTTGAGAAAATTGTAATGATAAATAGTGAGATGGGGCAGGTGCTGTATTAAAATAAGATTTCTTAACACTTTAATATTTCATATATAAGTTTACTTTTCCTTTATAATAAATGAGCTGCCAAAAGTTGTTTTATTCCTGAACTCACAATTTTTCTGTTTTCCTAGATAGCTTAAGATCAGTGAATAGTGGTTCATAAAATGCACAACTTTTGGAAATTTCTGCTTGACACATTTCCAGCCACTTCTTCAAGAACCAGCAGCTTTGATTAGATTTAATCACAGGAAAATTTAAAAGTTAATAAGTATAAAAATGTCCTGAACAGAAACTGGTAAATATTTTAGGTATAGACAAACATTGTTTCTTTTCAACTTCAAATAAACTTTAAAAAATTGATTCATGTATATCTATCATTTTTCTAAATGTTTTAGCTCAACAGGCAATAATGAAGCAGATTAAGACAACAATAACCCAGGAACTCTCTGGATACTTAAATAATAACAGTTTCATTTCTGTCATCTATTTCTCCTAATAAAAATCTGCTCTTTCTTCCATTAATAGATTCATCCAATTCCCAGCTAAACCCATCTTTCTTCTCCAACTAGTTTGATTAAAAAGTAACAGTTAGAGATTCTATGGCTGCCAGATATTAAGGGAATGAAACCAGATCTTTAAATTCCTATAACATATATTTGACTTGTTTGGGGACATCAGAAATATTTGTTACCCCAGTTTCCTTTCTTTGAAAGACCAGATAGGATAAACTACATGTGTAAGATACAAATTCTAATATTTCTGTAAAATGCAGCTGTAGGTGTCATCATGAGTAGGGACTTTTATAGTGTCATAAAAATTCAGTATCACTATAAATTTATGCTGCTGAAAATGTCGACATTTATGGCAACTTCTGCAAGGACATATTTTAAAATGATACTAAAACTTGATGCAGCAACTTTTATTTAGTTAAAAAGTAAGATTATAGAATAAAAATATTTACTCTAATTTTTGAAACTATCAATATGGATGATTAATTTTTTAAATTCTCAAATCATTTCATGGTTTGATGGGTACTTAAAAATCAGATCACTCAAAATTAAAAAGCATGAAAGCATGTTCATGTATTATTCAAATTAACAGTTAATTGCTGCATATAATTAATATTCATTTACAATGCATTTTGTAAGACTTTTAATACCTGATAAAATTATTAATGATGCAAGCATGTGATGATACTTATTTAAGAATTAAAGATAATCACAGAATTATATAAGAAATCTATTTTCATTCATTTCATATTGGATGGCAAGCAAAATTACTATTTTGATTAATAAAAAAGAAAAATATTCATAATAGAATTATCCAAGTCCACCAATTCATGCAGAAGGAGTTTTCCCTTTTTAGCTATAGAAGTCCCTTTGCAATGAGGAAAAATAACCTCATTAAATGGTCTATTTTTGGCAACTGCAGAAAAACCAAAGAAATTTCACATTCAAACCCAATATCTAAATCACAAAAACTGCTGTGAACTAATTAGGTATATTTGACAGTTCTGGTTGTTAGGTGGAAAACTTTGGCAAAGATTTAGAAAGTCCAATCAGAATTTTTCTTTTTCTTCTCCCCGTAGCTGGACAACTTGACACACACCAGGAGGCTCAGCCTTATCCTGGGAAAATCCTGTCTTTAAAATTAGGGATCCAGAGAACTGTAGTCTAACCCTCAGAGACACGAGTGATGGCTCTTGGGCTCAGAACCCATGTTATAACTCCTATAATTGAGGGGTTGCTATGTGAGCACTTCCTGAGGTCAAGTGTTCACATTTAACTAAGTTATGGTCCCTGGATAATTTTATTGTTCCTAAGTTTCTATGTTGAAAATGTGCTACTGTGAGCTTTGACATGATTCTTGTAGATAGAATGCCTGGCCCACAAACCAATATAATGGTATAAATGTAACTGATGTATTTTTACATGATTTGCTCTGTATTCTCATATTCGAATTTGCTCAGAGGTGATCTGTCAAATGAGCAAGTACCTTTCTGATCCTGAAGGGATAAAGAGTTTCAAGTTGAAGGACGACTTCTGAGACCTTATAGAGTAGTTTGGACTTCTAGCAACTAATTATTATCTTTGTGATAAAAAGAAATCAGGGACTACTACTTCCAGAAAAATAGAACAGACATACTTTATTTCTGTTATGAAGTATAACTAAAAGCCTTGGACACTGTGTATAAGACAAAAATAAGACTCTGAAATGTGGAGTGAAGAAAGCAGACTGGCTAAGAACCTTAGGACACAAGCAACACCATGATGGAGAGTTCTCTGAGTTTTCATTTTGCCCCATATATTCTAGATTTAGGTTGCCAACCTGGAACTGTTAGGGAGGTAGAAAAATTTTTTTAAATTCCAGTAAAAGCCTGCTTTCTCTAACCAGAGAAATAGAAAAGGGGCAGGTTAGCAAGACAGAAGAAGTTCAAAAAATAATTACTCTGTTCTTGCCACAGGAGAAAAAAACAACAACAACAAAACTGTGTCCCCATTCTCACCCAGGACAGCAAAGGTCAAGTAAGAAGCTCAGACTTCCACTCATGGGAGATTGTAACAGACCATCCCAATCCCTATGCCAGGTGCTGTCAGAGAAAGCTTAGTTGGGACCCATGACTTCCATTCCTACTAGGTGGTTATGAAACCCCCTCTTGTCCCCATGGCATTAGTAGAGATCATGTGAGAAGCCTGGAGTGCCACCCCCAATCTGCCCTGTTTGGGTGGTGTCAGAAAAGGCCTAATGGGGAGTTGAGATGAAACAGATGCTCAAACAAAAACTTGCACACAAATATTTATAGCAGCAGTATTTGTAATAACAAAAAAGGTAGAAACAGCACAAATGTCCATCAGCTAATGAGTGGAGAAACAGGATGTGGCATATTCATAAAATGAAATATTCAGCCATAAAAAGAATCAAGTATTGATACACGCTAGAACATGGATAAACCTTGAAAACATTATGCTAATTGAAAGAAGTCAGACAAAACTTTCACATATAGTATGACTCCATTTATATTAAATATCCAGAGTAGGTAAATGCAAAGATCAGAAAGCAAATTAGTGATTGGCAGTAGCTGTGGGAGGGGAGGATGGTGAGTGACTCCCTAAAGGGTATGGGTTTTCCTTTTGAGGTGATAAAAATGTTCGGGAACTGTATAGTCACGATGGTCATACAACATTGTGGATCTACTAAATGGCGCTGATTTATAGACTTTAAAATGGTTCAAATGATAATTTTGTATGATTATTTTATCACAATAAAAAAATCAAAAGCCCTAATATGTCAATAATTACATTAAATTTAAGAATCTAAATATAACAATTAATAAACAGATGCTGATAGAGTAGATAAAAAAGCATGACCCAACTATATGCTGTTTATAAGAAATTAAATTCAAATATAATGATATGAGTAGTTGGAAAGTAAAGAATGAAAATTTTATAATGCAAATGTTAATCAAAAGAAAGCAGAAGTGCCTATATTATTATCAGATAAGGTGTATTTCAAGGTAAAAAAATTACTGGAGACAAAGAAGGACATTATATAATGATAGCAGTACTATTTGTTGAAAAGTGTGTTTTTTCTCATGGAATCACCTCGGCACCTTTGTAAAACATTGACAAATCAAAAATGTAATAACTGTTGATGGACATTTAGGTTGCTTCTGTGTCCTAGCTACTGTAAATAGTGCTTCAGTGAACATTGGGGTGCATGTATCTTTTCAAATTACGGTTTTCTCCGGTTATATGCCCAGGAGTGGGATTGCTGGATCATATGGTAACTCTGTTTTTAGTTTTTTAAGGAACCTCCATACTGTTCTCCATAGTGGCTGTACCAGTTTACATTCCCACCAACAGTGTAGGAGGGTTCCATTTTCTCCACACTCTCTCCAGCATTTATAATTTGTAGATTTTTTGATGATGGCCATTCTGACCAGTGTGAGGTGATACCTAATTGTATATGCCAACAAAAAAATTTTTTTAAATGTAAAACATATATTTGGACTCTCAGTTTTGTTCCATTGGTTTGTATGTGTATTGTTATCCTAGTACAACATACAATTGTATGGATATACCATATGTTTCCATGTGTCTTTTGATGGACATTTAAATTGCTTCCACTTTTTGGTTATAACAAATAACGATGCTACGGACATTCATGTGCAAGTCTTAGTGCGGATGTGTGTTTTTATTTCTCTTGTGTATATACCTAGGAGTGGAATTGCTGTGGTGTAATTGCTGTGGTGTAAAGTGGTGTAATCAAATGGTTACACCATTTACTCTTTGAAGGAACTGGCAGACTATTTTCCAAAGTGGCTACATAATTTTATACCCCTACTAGCAATGTATGAGGGTTTCAATTTCCCCATATCCTTGCCAACTCTTGTTATTGTGCTTTTCCATAATAGCCAATATAGTGGGTATAAAGAGGTATCTCATAGTGGTGTTAACTTTCATTTCCCTAATGGACTAGTTGAGCATTTTTTCATATGCTTATTAGACATTCGTGTATCTTTTATTGTTAAATGCTTATTCAAATTTTCACTTAAAAAAAATATACATTTCCAAATGTAAAATAGATAGCTAGTGGGAATCAGCCACATAGCACAGCGAGATCAGCTCAGTGCTTTGTGACCAGCTAGAGGGGTGGGATAGGGAGGGTGGGAGGGAGAAGCAAGAGGGAGGAGATATGGGGATATATGTATATGTATAGCTGATTCACTTTGTTATAAAGCAGAAACTAACACAGCATTGTAAAACAATTATACTCCAATAAAGATGTTAAAATTGATTTGTTTGCCTTCTTGTTGTGGAGTTTTATGTGTTCCTTATAACTTCTACATAGAAGTCCTTTATTAGATATAATGATTTGCAAATATATTCTCCAAGATTATAGCTTGTCTTTTGCTTTTATATATTGTCTTTGAAGCATACAGGTTTTTAACTTTAAGTAGAGATGATCATTTTTTCTCTTTTATGTATAATAATTTTGCTGTTGTATCTAAGAACTCTGCCTCACCCAAGATCATGAAGCTGTCCTAAGTTTTATTCTAAAAGTTGAAAAACTGTAGCTTTTACATTTATGTCTATGACCCATTATAAGTTAATCTTTGTAGGTACTCTAAATTGAGTCTAAATTTACATTTTTATGTCTACACATCCAATTGTACCAGCATTATTTTTGGATGTCTGTCTTTTCCCTTGGAGTTACCTTGACATCTTTGTAAAATATCATCCAATCATCAGTGTAAAGGCTTATTTTAGGGATCTCAATTCTGTTCCTTCGGTCTGAATGCCCATTGCTGTCTTAGTACAACATTGTCTTGATAACTGTAGCTCGATACACCATTTTAAAACCAGGAAATGTAGTTCTCCATTTTTTTCTTCTTATTGGAAATTGTTTTTGCTATTTTAGGTACTTTGCAGGATTAGCTTTTCAATTTCTGTCAAAGGGCTTGCTGAGATTTTGATAGGGATTGCATTAAATCTATAAGTCAATTTGAAGTGAATTGTCATCTTATAAATACTGAGTCTTCTAATCCATAAAATATATTGTCTCTCCTTTTGCCTAAATCTTCTTTGATATCACTCAAAAATATACTGAAATTTTTGGTGTGCAAATGTTGAACTTACTTTGTTAAATTTATTCCTAAGTATTTCATTCTTTTTTTGTTTTACTCTGAGAGATTTAACTGGTAAAGAACTTCAAAAATTAATGAAATGCCTTTGAAAATGACAAATCCAAACTAATAATTAGAATTAAAATTAATAACGCTGGATTACTGTATTGGGCCTACACCCATTTGTTAATAGTCTAAAATAATAGTTTGAAAAGAGTAGGAAAGTAGCCCAAATTTGTGCTTGAAATATTTTAAAGAGGTGACAAATGTCACTTTTGTGTCATAGGATGGTAATAGTTTAACTTATCAAACCAGACTATATGACAGATATATATATGAAGATAGAAAATACTCATTATTATAACGCTGGAAAGTGTAAATATATCGAAAATGGCCAAGAGGCAAAAAGCCTCAATCCTCTTGGAAGCTGGCATAGAAATATCTTTCTAAATATTGTGAATACACACACACACATCTGTAAATAAAATATAATAAAAAAAAACTAAAGGCAAATTAGAATATAAAATTCCTGAAAATGTGTGCAAAATTCAGACAGAAATATTGAAATTAAGAAGGGAAAATGGGCTTCCTGGTGGCGCAGTGACTGAGAATCTGCCTGCCAGTTCAGAGGACACGGGTTTGAGCCCTGGTCTGGGAGGATCCCGCATGCCGCGGAGAAACTGGGCCCGTGAGCCACAATCACTGAGCCTGCGCATCTGGAGCCTGTGATCCGCAGCGGGAGAGGCCGCGATAGTGAGAGGCCCACGCACCGCGATGAAGAGTGGCCCCCGCTTGCCACAACTAGAGAAAGCCCTCGCACAGAGGTGAGGACCCAACACAGCCATAAATAAATAAATAAATAAAAACATCTGATTGTCTTAAAAAAAAAAAAAAAGGGAAAATATTCCATAAGCAAAATGGAAAAGAAGAAAAAGTATAAGCAGAAAAGCTACTACTTTCCACCTAAAAGACATGGTTCCCAGGTGACTTGGAAGGAGTGAGAAAGCCAAGATCTGTGCCTTGGATCATGTTTTCTTTATCCTGGCTCCAGCCATTTGTAGTATAATCTACACTTTGCGTTTAACAGAGCAAGACTAAACAAGCAGGGGGTCCCCATGGCAGGGTTCAGCAAGCAGGGATGGAGAGCCCAGGGAACTGGCACTAAAGACCCAAGCTTCCCTAAGCAGGGATATATCATGAAGACTGCCTGGTCTTCAGCTAGACAAGTGCTTCCACCCAGTGATTAGATGTTCTGGGGAGATTTAGTAAAGCTGGACTCTCTATTTTCCATTTAGCAACCACTGAAGCAGCAGGTACTGTTAGCTCAGATACCAGCTGTAGAACTGGACAGAACTGAGTACTAGTATTATACACTTAAATATGTGACCTTAGATGAGTTACAGTCACTTGTTAAGTCTTTTTCTTGAAAAAAATTTTTTTATTGAAGTATATGATTTACAATGTTGTGTTAGTTTCAGGTGTACAGCAAATTGAATCAGTTATACATATACATATATCCACCCTTTTTTTTTTTTGAAGATTCTTTTCCTATATAGGCCATTACAGAGTACTGAGTAGAGCTCCCTGTGCTATACTGCAGGTTCTTATTAGTTATCTATTTTATATACAGTACTGTGTATATCCCAATTTCTCAATTTATCCCTCCTCCGCTACCCCCACTTATCCCCTGGTAACCATAAGTTTGTTTTCTACATCCATGACTCTACTTCTGCTTTGTAAATAAGTTCATTTGTACCCTTTTTTTTTTTTAGATTCCACATATAAGTGATATCGTATGGTATTTGTCTTTCTGTGTCTTACCTCACTCAGTAAGGCAATCTCTAGGCCAATCCATGTTGCTGCAAATGACATTACTTTGTTCTTTTTTATGGCTAAGTAATATTTCATTGTATATATGCACCACATCTTTTTTCCTCTGTTGATGGACATTTAGATTACTTCTGTGTCCTGGTTGCAATGACATTGGGGTGCATGTATCTTTTCAAATTATTGTTTTCACTGGGTATATGCCCAGGATTGGGATTGCTGGGTCATATAGTAGTTCTATTTTTAGTTTTTTAAGGAATCTCCATACTCTTCTCCATATTGGCTGTACCAATTTACATTCCCACCAACAGTGTAGAAGCGTTCCCTTTTCTCCACACTGTCTCCAGCATTTATTGTTTGTAGATTTTTTTTTAAAAGACCCTGAATAGCCAAAGCAATCTTGAGAAAGAAAAACAGAGCTAGAGGAATCAGGCTTCCTGACTTCAGACTATACTACAAAGGTACAGTAATGAAAACAGTATGGTACTGGAACAAAAACAGAACTATAGAACAATGGAACAGGATAGAAACTCTAGAGATTAAACCCATGCATCTATGGTCACCTTATCTATGACAAAAGAGGCAAGAATATACAGTGCAGAAAAGACAGCCTCTTCAATAAGTGGTGCTGGGTAAACTGGACAGCTGCATGCAAAAGAATGAAATTAGAACACTCCCTAACACCATACACAAATATAAACTCAAAATGGATTAAAGACCTAAATGTAAGGCCGGACACTATAAAACTCTTAGAGGAAAACATAGGAAGAACACTCCTTGACATAAATCACAACAAGATCTTTTTGGATCCACCTCGTAGAATAATGAAAATAAAAACAAAAATAAACAAATGGGTTCTAATTCAACATAAAAGATTTTTCACAACAAAGGAAACCATAAACAAAACAAAAAGACAGCCCTCAGAATGGGAGAAAGTATTTGCAAACAAAGCAACTGACAAGGGATTAATCTCCAAAATATACAAACAGCTCTTGCAGCAGTCTGTCAAGCCTTTTGCATTTTTATTATTTTTTTAAATTAATTTTATTTATTTTTCACTGCGTTGGGTCTTCATTGCTCCATGGGGGCTTTCTCTAGTTGAGGTGAGTGGGGGCTACTCTTGTTGAAGAGCACGGGTTCTATGCACATGGCCTCAGTAGTTGTGGCGCACGGGCTTAGTTGCTCCATGGCATGTGGGATCTTCCCACACCAGGCTCTAAACCGTGTCCCCTGCATTGGCAGGTGGATTCTTAACCACTGTGCCACTAAGGGAGTCCCAAGCCTTTTGCATTTTAAAATATTTTCCCCATATCTTCAGTTTTCACATAATCAGTGCCACTCCCCCAAGTAACACTTATTTTATATATTTTAAGTATGTCCTTGGATATGTATATAAACATGTGAAATAAATAGCCTTATGTCCTGTATGTGTATGAGCCTATTTAATTTACAAAGATTATATTTGTTGTAAAGCACATGCTGCTTTGTTTTTTTTTTCACTCAACACTGAATTTTAAAGATAACTGCTGCTTCTGAATGTTTTCTAGTTTTTTTTCTTTCTCAGAAAAATTGAAACATGATTAAGGTCTTTGCACAAAGTCATATTCTCCACTTATCTCAGTTTAAAGTCAGTTTTACCTTAAAAAGTTCTAGAAGTAAAGCCAGACTTTTAACACTTTAGTAACATTATCTCAATGCCAGTTAGCTAATTAACTAGGGATTGCCCTGCAAATTATGAACCTTAAAATGATTAAGTTTTGATAAATATTTGATCCAAATATTTGCCTGTTTTACCCAGCCTGGTAATATGCAAATAAATTTCCTTAATGCACCAGTTTCTACATAATTTACCAATAAAAATTATATGTCTTAATTAAACATGTTTGATGTCTATTTAGACTTTGGAGACTTCTGCTGAAATTGGAGAAACATTTATGAGTGTCTGTCTCCATGTAATATTGTTTTCTTTGAAGTCAATTAAGTTATAGAAACCACAGTGTCTTAACACATACTTTATTTGCTTTAAGGAGAAATATTAATGCACACAATTCAAAATAGTGTTTTAAAACAACTAACGTGATAACATATAGACTAGTGTAGGCAGTAAACTTTAATTTTTTCTTAAAAGTAGTTTCCTTACTTCATTTATATACACTAACTATGTATTACTTATTTGAAAATTTAGCATAGAGAACCTGTTTGCATTTTAGAGTGTAACATAAACTGGATTTTTATTAGCATTACTATTTCATATAAGCAAATTATTAACTCAATTATTAAAATATTGTATCCTTTTTCCTTAATAAGTCACAGGTTCTGGAATGTAGGCTTTAGAGCATGGATCACAAATGTTAGCCTATTGCAATTTGGTCTAGGGAAATGATTATTTCTTATCAATTGTTCAAACTGGGAAAACCACCTACCATTTCTGTGTGATAATTTTCCATCTAGAAAATAGGGGAAGCAGGACCTTCAAGATGATGGAGGAGTAAGACAGGGAGATCACCTTCCTCCTCACAAATACATCAAAAATACATCTACATGTGGAACAACTCCTACAGAACACCTACTGAACGCTGGCAGAAGACCTCAGACTTCCCAAAAGGCAGAAACTCCCCCACATACCTGGATAAGGCAAAAGAAATAAGAAAAAACAGAGACAAAAGAATAGGGACAGGACCTGCACCTCGGGGAGGGAGCTGTGAAGGAGGAAAAGTTTCCACACACTTGGAAACCCCTTCACTGGTGGAAATGGGGGGTGGGCAGGGGGGAAGATTCGGAGCCACGGAAGAGAGAGCAGCAGGGGTGCAGAGGGCAAAGCGGAGAGATTCCCACACAGAGGATCAGTGCCAACCAGCACTCACCAGCCTGAGAGGCTTGTCTGCTCACTCACCGGGGTGGGGGTTGCTAGGAACTGAGGCTTGGGCTTCAGAGGTCAGATTCCAGGGAAAGGACTGGGGTTGGCTGAGTGAACACAGCCTGAAGGGGGATAGTGCACCACAGCTAGCCAGGAGGGAGTCTGGGAAAAACTCTAGACCTGCTGAAGAGGCAAGAGACCATTGTTTCAGGGTGCATGAGAAGAGGGGATTCCTTCCCTGTCTGCCCACAGAAGGCAGAGCACTGCCTAAACGAGCTCCAGAAACGGGCATGAACCACAGCTATCAGCTTGGACACCAGAGATGGGCATGAAATGCTAACGCTGCTGCTGCAGCCCCCAAAACTCCTGTGTGCAAGCACAGGTCACTATCCACACCCCGCCCATGGGAGTTTGTGCAGCACGCCACTGCCAGGGTCCTGTGATCCAGGGACAAGTTTCCCAGGAGAATACATGGCACTCCTCAGGCTGGTGCAACATCACGCTGTCCTCTGCCCCTCGCCCCATGTTCCGTACCCCTCCCTCCCCCTGGCATGAATGAGCCAGAGCCTGCTAATCAGTCACTGCTTTAACCCCGTCCTTTCTGGGCAGGAACAGAAACCTGAGGGCAACCTACAAGAAGATGGGGCCAAAACCAAAGCTGAATCCCAGGAGCTGTGTGAACAAAGAAGAGAAAAGAAAATTTCTCCATGCAGCCTCAGGAGCAGCAGATTAAATTCCCACAATCAACTTTAGGTACCCTGCATTTATGTAACACCTGAATAGACAATGAATCAACCCAAAACTGAGGCAGTGGACTTTGGGAGCAACTGTAGACTTGGGGTTTGCTGTCTGCAATTGACTTGTTTCTGATTTTAATGTTTATCTTAGTATAGTTATTAGCACTTGTTATCATTGGTGGATTTGTTTATTGGTTTGGTTGCTCTCTTTTTTTTATTACTTTTTTATTTTAATAATATTTTAATTTTACTTATTTTATTTTATTTCTCTTTTTAATTAAAATAATTTTTTTATCTTTATTTTTTTCTCCCTCTTCTTCTGAGGCATGTGGCTGACTGGGTCTTGGTGCTCTGGCCTGCTGTCAGGACTGAGCGTCTGAGGTGGGACAGGCGAGTTCAGGACATTGGATCACCAGAGACCTCCTGGCACCATGTACTATCAATCAGTGAGACCTCTCCCAGAGATCTTCATCTCAATGCTAAGACCCAGCTCCAACAATGGCCAGCAAGCTCCAGTGCTGGACGTCCCATGAGAAACAACTAGCAAGACAGGAACACAACCTCATCCATTAGCAGAGAGGCTGCCTAAAATCATACTAAGTTCACAGACACCCCAAAACACACCAACCAATGAAACCCTGCCCACCAGAAAGACAAGATCCAGCCCCAACCACAAGAACACATGCACCAGTCCCCTCCACAAGGAAGCCTACACAACCTAGTGAACCAACCTTAGCCACTGGGGGCAGACACCAAAAACAACGGGAACTACCAACCTGCACACTGTGAAAAGGAGACCCCAAAAACATTAAGTTAAGCAAAATGAGAAGACAGAGAAATTTGCAGCAGATGAAGGAGCAAGGTAGAAACCCACCAGACCAAAAAAGTGAAGAGGAAATAGGCAGTCTACCTGAAAATGAAATCAGAGTAATGATAGTAAAGATCATCCAAAATCTTGTAAATAGAATGGAGAAAACACAAGAAACATTTAATAAAGTCCTAGAAGAACTAAAGAGCAAACCAACAATGATGAACAACACAATAAATGAAATAAAAAAATTCTCTAGAAGGATCAATAGCAGAATAACTGAGGCAGAAGAACGGATAAGTGACCTGGAAGACAAACTAGTGGAAATAACTACCACAGAGCAGAATAAAGAAAAAAGAATGAAAAGAATTGAGGACAGTCTCAGAGACTTCTGGGACAACATTAAATGCACCAACATTCGAATTATAGGGGTCTCAGAAGAAGAAGAGAAAAAGAAAGGGTCTGAGAAAATATTTGCAGAGATTATACTTGAAAACTAACTAACATGGGAAAGCAAATAGTCAGTCAAGTCCAGGAAGTGCAGAGAGCCCCATACAGGATAAATCCAAGGAGAAACATGCCAAGAAACATTAATCAAACTCACAGAATTAAATACAAAGAAAAAAAATTTAAAAACAGCAAGGGAAAAGCAACAAATAACATACAAGGGAATCCCCATAAGGTTAACAGCTGATCTTTCAGCAGAAACTCTGCAAGCCAGAAGGGAGTGGCAGGACATATTTAAAGTGATGAAAGGGAAAAACCTACAACCAACATTACTGTACCCAGCAAGGATATCATTCACATTTGACAGATAAATTAAAACCTTTACAGATAAGCAAAAGTAGAGAGAATTCAGCACCACCTAACCAGCTTTACAGCAAATGCTAAAGGAACTTCTCTAGGCAAGAAAAACAAGAGAAGGAAAAGACCTACAAAAACAAACCTAAAGCAGTTAAGAAAACGGTAATAGGAACATACACATAGATAATTACTTTAAATGTAAATGGATCAAATGCTCCAACCAAAAGACATAGACTGTCTGAAGGGATACAAAAACAAGACCTTGTTTACAAGGGACCCACTTCAGACCTAGGGACACATACAGACTGAAGGTGAGGGGATGGAAATAGATATTCCATGCAAATAGAAATCAAAAAAACCTGGAGTAGAAATTCTCATATCAGACAAAATAGACTTTAAAATAAAGACTATTACAAGAGACAAAGAAAGACACTACATAATGCTGAAGGGATCAATCCAAGAAGAAGACATAACAATTGTAAATATTTATGCACCCAACATAGGAGCACCTAATACATAAGGCAAATGCTAACACCCATAAAAGGGGAAATCGACAGTAACATAACCATAGTAGGGGACTTTAACACCCCAATTTCATGAAGGGACAGACCATCCAAAATAAAAATAAATAAGGAAACACAAACTTTAAATGATACATTAAACAAGAAGGACTTAATTGATATTTATAGGACATTCCATCCAAAAACAACAGAATACACCTTCTTCACAACTGCTCATGGAACATTCTCCAGGATAGATCATATCTTGGGTCACAAATCAAGCCTTAGTAAATTTAAGAAAATTGAAATCATATCAAGTACCTTTTCCGACCATGACACTATAAGACTAGATATCAAGTACAGGAAAAAAAAACTGTAAAAAATACAAGCACATGGAGGCTAAAAATACACTACTAAATAACCAAGAAATCATGAGGAAATCAAAAATACCTAGAGACAAATGACAATGAAAACACAATGACCCAAAACCTATGGGATGCAGCAAAAGCAGTTCTAAGCTGGAAGTTTATAGCAATACAATCCTACCTCAAGAAACAAGAAAAATCTCAAATAAACAACCTAACCTTACACCTAAATCAATTAGGGAAAGAAGAACAAAAAAACCCCCAAAGGTAGCAGAAGGAAAGAAATCATAAAGATCAGATCAGAAATAAATGAAAAAGAAATGAAGGAAATGATAGCAAAGATCAATAAAACTAAAAGCTAGTTCTTTGAGAAGATAAACAAAATTGATAAATCAATAGCCAGACTCATCAACAAAAAAAGGGAGAAGACGCAAATCAACAGAATTAGAAATGAAAAAGCAGAAATAACTACTGACACTGCAGAAATACAAAGAATCGTGAGAGATTACTACAAGCAACTATATGCCAATAAAATGGACATCCTGGAAGAAATGGACAAATTCTTAGAAAAACACAACTTTCTGAGACTGAACCAGGAAGAAATAGAAAATATGACCAGACCAATCACAAGCACTGAAATTGAGACTGTGATTAAAAATCTTCCAACAAACAAAAGCCCAGGACCAGATGGCTTCACAGGTGAATTCTATCAAACATTTAGAGAAGAGCTAACCTATCCGTCTCAAACTCTTCCAAAATATAGCAGAGAGAGGAACACTCTCAAACTCATTCTACAAAGCCACCATCACCCAATACCAAAACCAGACAAAGATGTCACAAAAAAAAGAAAACTACAGACCAATATCACTGATGAACATAGATGCAAAAATCCTTGAATAAATACTAGCAAACAGAATCCAACAGCACTTTAAAAGGATCATACACCATGATCAAGTGGGATTTATCCCAGGAATGCAAGGATTTTTCAATATATGCAAATCAATCAATGTGATAAACCAAATTAACAAATTGAAGGAGAAAAACCACATGATCATCTCAATAGATGCAGAAAAAGCTTTCAAAAAAATTCAACACCCATTTATGATAAAAACACTCCAGAAAGTAGGCATAGAGGGAACTTTTCTCAACATAATAAAGGCCATATACAACAAACCCACAGCCAACATTGTTTTCAATGGTGAAAAACTGAACATATTTCCTCTAAAATCAGGAACAAGACAAGGTTGCCCACTCTCACCACTATTATTCAACATAGTTTTGGAAGTTTTAGCCACAACAGTCAGAGAAGAAAAAAGAAATAAAGGGAATCCAAACTGGAAGAGAAGAAGTAAAGCTGTCACTGTTTGCAGAAGACATGATACTATACATAGGGAATCCTAAAGATGTTACCAGAAAACTACTAGCACTAATCAATGAATTTGGTAAAGTAGCAGGATACAAAATTAATGCACAGAAATCTCTTGCATTCCTATACAGTAATGCTGAAATATCTGAAAGAGAAATTAAGGAAACACTCCCATTTACCATTGCAACAAAAACAATAAAATACCTAGGAAAAAACCTAGCTAAGGAGACAAAAGACCTGTATGCAGAAAATTATAAGACACTGATGAAAGAAATTAAAGATGATGCTAACTGATGGAGAGATATACCATGCTCTTGGATTAGAAGAATCAACATTGTGAAAATAACTGTACTACCCAAAGCAATCTACAGATTCAGTGCAATGCCTATCAAACTACCAGTGACATTTTTCTCAGAACTAGAACAAAACATTTTACAGTTTGTATGGAAACACAAAAGACCCCGAATAGCCAAAGCAATCTTGAGAAAGAAAAATGAAGCTGGAGGAATCAGGCTCTCTGACTTCAGACTATACTACAAAGCTACAGTAATCAAGACAATATGATACTGGCACAAAAACAGAAATATAGATAAATGGAACAGGATAGAAAGCCCAGAGATAAACCCATGCACATATGGTCACCTTATCTTTGATAAAGGAGGCAAGAATATACAATGGAGAAAAGACAGCCAATAAGTGGTGCTGGGAAAACTGGACAGCTACATGTAAAAGAATGAAATTAGAACACTTCCTAACACCATACACAAAAATAAACTCAAAATGGATTAAAAACCTAAATTTAAGGCCCGACACTATAAAACTCTTAGAGGAAAACATAGGAAGAACACTCTTTGACATAAATCACAGCAAGATCATTTTGACCCACCTTCTAGAGAAATGGATATAAAAATAAAAATAAACAAATGGGACCTAATCGAACTTAAAATCTTTTGCACAGTAAAGGAAACCATAAACAAGAAGAAAAGACAACCCTCAGAATGGGAGAAAATATTTGAAAATGAAGCAACTGACAAAAGATTAATTTCCAAAATATACAAGCAGCTCATGCAGCTCAATATCCAAAAAACAATCAACCCAATCTAAAAATGGGCATAAGATCTAAATAGACAATTCTCCAAAGAAGATATACAGATTGCCAAGAAACACATGCAAGGATGCTCAAAAGCACTAATCATTAGAGAAATGCAAATCAAAACTACATTGAGGTATCACCTCACACCGGTCAGAATGGCCATCATCAAAAAATCTACAAACAATAAATGCTGGAGAGGGTGTGGAGAAAAGGGAAACCTCTTGCACTGTTGGTGGGAGTGTAAATTGATACAGCCACTATGGAGAACCGTGTGGAGGTTCCTTAAAAAACTAATAATAGAACTACTATATGACCCAGCAATCTCACTACTGTGCATATATCCTGAGAAAACCATAATCCAAAAAGGGTCATGTGCCAGAATGTTCATTGCAGCACTATTTACAACATCCAGGACATGGAACATCCTACGTGTCCATCGACAGATGAATGGATAAAAAAGAGTTGGCACATATATACAATAAAGAAGATGTGGCACTTAAAAAGAAATGAAACTGAGTTATTTGTAGTGAGGTGGATGGATCTAGAGTCTGTCATACAGAGGGAAGTAAGTCAGAAAGAGAAAAACAAATACCTTATGCGAACACATATGTACATGGAATCCAAATTAAAAAAAAAAAAGGTTCTGAAGAACCTAGAGGCAGGACAGGAATAAAGACGCAGACGTAGAGAATTCACTTGAGGACATGGGGAGGGGGAAGGGTAAGCTGGGACGAAGTGAGAGAGTAGCATTGACATATATACACTACCAAATGTGAAATAGATAGCTAGTGGGGAGGAGCTGCATCACACGGGGAGATCAGCTCTGTGCTTTGTGACCACCTAAAGGGGTGGGGTAGGGAGGGTGGGAAGGAGACGCAAGAGGGAGGGGATGTGGTGATATATGTATACATATAGCTGATTCACTTTGTTATACAGCACAAACTAACACAACATTGTAAAGCAGTTATACTCCAAAAAAGATGTTAAAAATAAATAAATAAATAAAAAATAAGAATGCACATAAATAAAAAAATGAAAAGAAAAATGTAAGCCTGATGGCAAGTATCTCAGGTTTGAATCTCCAAAGGAAGATTATCCTAATCCTGTATTTTGACCAAAAATCAGTAGATGGATAATTTAGATCCTTGGCTAGTTTGATTTGGTATTCTTTTATCTTGACTTCTAGTAAGAATATTTCAAGGCTTTTGTAAAGGATATAACTTATATTACTAGAACCAGAAAAGATACTAAAATAAATCTATAAACAAAATTATGAATAAAATATATATAATGACATATACTTACATGATGTTTATATGTAAATTATTCATTTTAAATCTTTTTGTATTGGTTTTGCAATTTTTTTTGGTATTTATGATGTTTGAAATGTTAAAAAAATCACCCAGAATAAAAAAATTGTATTCAACTTAAAAAAAAAAAAAAAGAAAATAGGCGAGAAAACAAAATAGACCAATAATATGGTCCTAATAGGACTGCAGAGGTTATAACAATGTCAACACATAGTATAAGCAGAGCAAACTAATAATAAATATTGTTAAAATTGTGAAGAATATATGGATATGCACTTAAAAATGTGCAAATACTGTGCTTATTATTTTTCTTTGTCTTTTTACACTGAATGAGAGAGATTATGGTCAATGTAAGACTAAAACCTTCCTCAGTTTTCCTTTTACCTCACTCATATATAAGAGACTGCATTCATCTAAGTCCTGCTTTCCTATTAGAACTTTTAACCATTTAGGATTTTTAACTTTAAAGTACATATAAAGAAAACTCTTTCCAATATTTTGAAATTATAAATTAATTGTCCAATCATTTTACAACCTAAAGGTTTATGTTAATCTGAGTCAAATGATGAGATTAAAGAAGAATCGTAACTTGAAATTATCCCAGATAGAAAACTAATAATTTTCCAAATATTGCAATTACAATTATAATTAAGGCCTCATCTCTGTAACTCTTATTTTTATTAATATTTTATTTATAAAGTGGACATTACTCTGAAAAGAACATTATTCCAGATTTAACAGGGGATGAAATTTGTAAGAAGTAGGATATGCCAAAGAACAAATTACACTAATTTATGTCCACAGCATCATGTGAGTCAGCCATAAAAACCCACAACTTCTGTTGTTTCTATTACACACAAGAAGCTGTGGCCACATGTGTAATTATGTAGGACTGGCAGAGAAATATTCCCTAACATCAGTGAATGAGAGTCTGCAACACTTATCTCAGAGCTGTCATTACCTGAGAGAGGGTATTTTCCTCATCAGAACTTGGTAGTGACATATAATAGAAATTTCCAAGCAGAGAATTTTATATCTGTTAAAATTACTTAAAACATTTAAACAGACTTTCTAATAAAGTATTAGCCACAGTACCTTACCTCTCATCTAGGACTCAAATGAGTCAAACATTCTTACCAGAACTGACCAGAAATTCAAAAAGCATACATATTCTCTCTCTTTTTAATAATGGGTCATAGGCTCTACTTCTAGCAATGGTGGGTTCCACATCAACCTTTCCACTGAGAATAATAAAATTTGCCAAATTTTATATATTTATGTAAGTGTATGTGCATATATATGTATATGTGTATGTATATGTATGTGTATATGTATATATATATATATATATATGTTGGAAACTTACATGTATATATTTGAAGGCATCAGAGAACTATCTGAGTGGCAATGATTTTCAGGCAAAGAAAATTCTAGAAATAAGGGAAGTCCAGTAAGGAGAGCCAGACATTAGCACCACTGTTTCTGTAATGGTTTTTGCTGATTTCAAAACTGTAGTTAAGAGATTGAAAACCTTTTGACAGTTTCATGGAGTTAGAGGTACAAAAACTGAAGTCCAAGGTTCACCAAGGAGTGTGGCCCTGGTAAATTCTGTGGACTTTAGAATGGGATTCTGAAGGGTTACTTTGGAAGAGAAGAGTAAACAGGATACAGATTTGTTCTCACAGGACCGAAGTCACTTTTTAAATCAGTTTGATAGATAAAGGTGATGTGCTCCCAACTTGACTTCCTGCTAAAATCAAAAGTTGACCTTCTGTGAAAAAAGATAGCCTTATATGATTCTTAAAAACTTCATTTTCAATGGCCAGCATTCAATAAAAATATAACCAGGTATACATAAAACTAGGAGTAAAACAAACAATAGATTTAAAAGACTAAAATTATTAAGGACATATATAAAAATGTGATTACTATATTCAAGATACTGCAGAAGATTTACAGATAATTCAAAACAATTAAAAATAGAAATTCTATGAAAAATACAGCTGAAATTCAGAACTCAGTAGATATAATAGCCATTATGGACAGCTGATGAGAGAATTAAATATTAAAACAAATTGTCCAGATTGAAGTATGAAGGAACAAGAGAAAGTACAATGCAGAAAAGCGTGCAAAAGACATATCATGCACTTTGGAGAGATAAAAAGTTGTATGTAACTGGTGTCTCAGAAGGAAAGTAGAGAAAAAAATGGAAGAAATATTTAAAGAAAAAAGGACCAACATTTTGCAAAATGATGAAATATATTAAGCACAGATTCAAGAAACTCTAAGAAGCTGAAGAATACCACTTGAAGGTACATCACACAAAACTGATATTTAAAAGATGACACATAGTTTTGAAAGCAGCCAAAAAACAAGGGGTATATTGGCTCTGTATTACCAACAATAATGTTCTCAAAAGAAAGATTTAAAGCCAAAGAACACCAGAATATTATCTGAAAAATGCTGGGGAAAAAATTGCCAATGTATAACTCTGTACGAAGCAAAAATGTTCTTCACAATGAAGGCAAAAAAGAAACGTACTTCCAGAGAAACAATGTGTTATTTGGGGCCCTTTTTCCCCTAGCCTGGCTAAAATTTGCTGGATATTAATAATTACAGATCAACCCCAGGATACATGTTTCTTCTGTTCAAAAAATATGAAAACAGTTATTCACTGGAAAATTGAAATAACAAGTGCTCTAATTTCCATCTTTGAAGCATTGTCACAGAATGACACCAGAGAACATTGCTATGGTTGTCTCTCCTTTCTTTTAAGTCTTTGATTCAGCATTAAACATTTTCCCTCTCTACTCAGCTAGAGCTTGTTTCAGATTAGTACCCCATTAGTAGAGGAGTATTCCTTGGTTTCTTCTCCAGTTTTCCACCTTGAACTTCTTTTTATAACCCTGCCCCTCCCCCATGCACTGCTTTACTAACCAGTTTGGAATACTTGAAGGATCAGAGAAAAAAAAAAGTAGAAATGATAAGGACAAAGGAAAAGCTTTTCAACTGGATTGTGCCCTGTGAGCTATACTTGTTTCCCTGAACCTGGCTGAAGTTTAAATCTGACTCTTCCTTTCCAAGCTTTCTTTAATAAATTCTCTGAGATTCTGTGATCCTCTCCCTTGAATATCCCTTCTGAAAGCTGAAGACTCCTTTCTCATCTGCTAGAATATCTCTTCCATTTCTTCTAGGTCTTTCTGCCCTCTAGATAACCCTTTTAGATAGAATCTAAGTCAACTCTCCCTCTTGTGTGGCCCACATTTGGTGCATGGGAATACTTGCATCCTCATTCCAACAAATTCAGAGAGTGCAGTCCTATACTACTGCAGTAGCAGTCTCCTAACTCTGTCAGTGTCAGACTTAATCTCTTGTTTCTAGATTTCTCAGGCAGGAGTCACACCCTAATCTGCAATGTGCACCAAATGTAGGTTGGGACACTTCCTGACAACATCACATGCCAATAGCCTGGGTGAAGTTTTCTCACAGACCACCTTTCTTAAAAGATAACCTCCTCACAAAAATATTCTATTTTCTCTGTACTCTGACCCCTTTTTCAGTCCTTTGTATGGCTGAGAATTTCAAGAGTTCTGAAATTTCCTGTGAAAATTGGCATATTTATTTCTTTTTTTACTCAGTTTGGAACTCAGCTCTCATGTTTTGGTGCCTTTCAATTTTGATATCCTATTTCCATTGGCTCTTTCAATATATTTTTGAATGGTTGGATGAATAATTATTTTAATTTTGATACAAGGATTTCTAAACACTTGCTTTCTATATTAAATACAGATAATTAGTAGTATATATAAAATCTGCAACCATGCAGTATGATCAATGTAATTACATTTAAGTATGGTACAATGTTTATTTGAAGACTCAGAAAAGAAAGAGGTATGGCCTTTAATTTCACTTACATCTAAATTAAATATTATTCCTACTTCAAAATAAGAGTCAAGGAATAGTGAAAGAGCCTGGAAAGAAAAATTGAATTCCAGGTCCTGTCAGTATTAATGTGTCTAAGACACTATACTTGAGAGATAAAGAAAAAGGAATTTGAGACCAAAAGACAACCCTCAGAATGGGAGAAAATATTTGCAAATGAAGCAACTGACAGAGGATTAATCTCCAAGATTTACAAGCAGCTCATGCAGCTCAATAACAAAAAAACAAACAACCCAATCCAAAAATGGGCAGAAGACCTAAATAGACATTTCTCCAAAGAAGATATACAGATTGCCAACAAACACATGAAAGAATGTTCAACATCACTAATCATTAGAGAAATGCAAATCAAAACTACAATGAGGTATCACCTCTCACCGGTCAGAATGGCCATCATCAGAAAATCTGCAAACAATAAATGCTGGAGAGGGTGTGGAGAAAAGGGAACCCTCTTGCACTGTTGGTGGGAATGTAAATTGATACAGCCACTATGGAGAACAGTATGGAGGTTCCTTAAAAAACTAAAAATAGAACTACCAAACGACACAGCAATCCCACTACTGGGCATATACCCTGAGAAAACCATAATTCAAAAAGAGTCAGGTACCAAAATGTTCATTGCAGCTCTATTTACAATAGCCAGGACATGGAAGCAACCTAAGTGTCCATCATTGGATGAATGGATAAAGAAGATGTGGCACATATATACAATGGAATATTACTCAGCCATAAGAAGAAATGAAATTGAGTTATTTGTAGTGAGATGGATGGACCTAGAGTCTGTCATACAGAGTGAAGTAAGTCAGAAAGAGAAAAATACCGTATGCTAGCACATATATATGGAATCTAAGGGGGAAAAAAAGATCATGAAGAACCTAGTGGTAAGATGGGAATAAAGACACAGACCTACTAGAGAATGGACTTGAGGATATGGGGAGGGGGAAGGGTAAGCTGTGACAAAGTGAGAGATTGGCATGGACATGTATACACTACCAAACGTAAAATAGATAGCTAGTGGGAAGCAACCGCATAGCACAGGGAGACCAGCTCGGTGCTTTGTGACCACCTAGAGGGGTGGGATAGGGAGGGTGGGAGGGAGGGAGATGCAAGAGGGAAGAGATATGGGAACATATGTATATATATAACTGATTCACTTTGTTATAAAGCAGAAACTAACACACCATTGTAAAGCAATTATACTCCAATAAAGATGTTTAAAAAAAAAAAAAGAAAAAGAAAAAGGAATTTGATGAAGCTGCAAAGTCCAGACATGTCTCCCAAATTGTGATGCTTAGCCAAAGTCAGGCTATTTTGAGTTTTGTCTATTATTATAGTCAGGTGTGACATAGTCTCTCCAGTAAAGAGCAGTTTTGAGTACAGTAAACCTATTTTACACACCAGTGCATTAAAGTGCATACCTCTATAAAATATTATTGTCACGGTTGTCATTGTATCAGTGGAAAAGAGTGGAGAAAGCCATAAAGGAAAGTTTACGGAGCATATCACAATAAGTGGGGAAGGGGAAAACCTTTCCTACAACTGAAGGTATATCCTATAGCTACATGTTCAGACCTTACCTTGTGATCACTTTGTCAACTTACCTCATACAATTCTGTTTCACCAACTAATTTGAAGCAAACAAATGAACTTCCCAAGAAGTCCCTGCAATTCTGTGGTGTATATACTGACATTGACAACTATTAGAGAGCTTTGTAACCTGGGGTTACCTGAGAGGCTGATAAAACAATGATTTATACATTTACTGACTCTCTTAAAAGCTAGAAATTAAATGTCCCTACAGCATATATTCAGTGAAGTTTGTACTTTTAGAATTGAATTCCCTTTTCTTCTGAATCCCCTATTCCCAGCCCAACATTTCTCTGAAGGAATGAGACGTATATGAAACATTTGACATTAAAAAGATTCCCTTGTAATTTTCAGGTCATATGCTTTGTGTTCAGTGTGCATTATGAATTTATTTCAAATGGGTAAGGATACTTTGCACAATGAGGCAAAGCTTTTAAACAAGATAGTTTTGTGTATAAGGCATTGTTCTACTTTTTGAAAGCTTAGCTCTACCTTAGTTACACAAAATACAAGATTTAGAAGCATGTAAACCAATAATAGTTATTCAATTCAAGCTGTAAGGGTAACTTACTATGGGCACTGGAGGTTGAGATGGGGCATTGTATTTGCATATATACACTATATGGAAAACTATTCTACCATTTTATGGAGCAGCAGTCATATTTAGTTTAATGTCTTTTAAGTCCCATAAAAATGATATTAGGAAATTTTGCTATTTGGATGGTGAGCAATCAAAGCTGTGGTGTTAACTCATCCTAACACTACGAGTTTGACTCTTCAGGCTTCATTAAATTGGGGATATAAATATGCCAGATCAACCAAATGAAATTAGAATGCTCCAATTTCGGGGTTTAGAGTAAGCTGAATGAGCTTGGTACCTTTTTTATATTTGTGGTTAGGTACTATACATGCCTACTTTGTGATGGCAAGGCCATTTCAACAAGAATCAAGATTAATGTATATCAGTAATTCTCAACTTTGTACCATGACTCTCTTGAGTATCCTGTAAAATAGGCATCCCCCAAATCATTTCTTTCACCAATTTTCTCATCCTTTTTCTCTTATGCACCTAACACAAGCCCAAAACGTGTTTTGTGGGTATTTCAAGTACTAACATTTTCAAGCTAAACTGTGGCAGCACTGTGGGAAACTCTGAAAAGGCTTAAGAAAAATAATAAGTCAAACCATCCAGTTCTAACCACCTATATTTTGTCAACTGAATATTTGGAGTTTAGAAGTTCTATCTCTGCCAACTCTCTTGGACCTAACTAATTGGTCCTCAAAATAAAGAATAGAGAGGAGGAGCTTCAAGATGGCGGAAGAGTAAGACGTGGAGATCACCTTCCTCCCCACAAATACATCAGAAATAAATCTATATGTGGAACAACTCTTACAGAACATCTACCAAATGCTGGCATAAGACCTCAGACTTCCCAAAAGGTAAGAAAATCCCCACGTACCTGGGTAAGGCAAAAGAAAAAACAGAGACAAAAGAATAGGGACGGGACTGCACCTCGGGGAGGGAGCTGTGAAGGAGGAAAGGTTTCCACACACTAGGAAGCCCCTTCGCGGGCAGGGACTGTGGTGGGAAGAGGGGGGAAGCTTCAGAGCCACGGAGGAGAGCGCAGCCACAGGGGTGCGGAGGGCAAAGCGGAGAGATTCCCGCACAGAGGGTCGGGGCCGACCAGCACTCACCAGTGCGAGAGGCTCGTCTGCTCACCTGCCGGGGCGGGCGGGGCTGGGAGCTGAGGCTCGGGCTTCCATCGGATCGCAGGGAGAGGACTGGGATTGGCGGCGTGAACACAGCCTGAAGGGGTTAGTGCACCACAGCTGCCGGGAGGGAGTCCGGGGAAAAAGTCTGCAGCTGCGGAAGAGGCAAGAGACTTTTTCTTGCTTCTTTGTTTCCTGGTGCGCGAGGAGAGGGGATTAAGAGCGCCGCGTAAATGAGCTCCAGAGACGGGCGCGAGCCGGGGCTATCAACGCGGACGCCAGAGACGGGCATGAGACGCTAAGGCTGCTGCTGCCGCCACCAACAAGCCTATGTGCGAGCACAGGTCACTCTCCACACCGCCCCTCCCGGGAGCCTGTGCAGCCCGCCACTGCCAGGCTCTCGTGATCCAGGGACAACTTCCCCGGGAGAACGCACGGCGCCTCAGGCTGGTGCAACGTCATGCCGGCCGCTGCCGCGCAGGCTCGCCCCGCCTCCTCTGTACCCCTCCCTCCCCCCGCCTGAGTGAGCCAGAGCCCCCGAAGCAGCTGCTCCTTTAACCCCGTTCTGTGTGAGCGGAGAATAGACGCCCTCAGGCAACCTACACGCAGAGGCGGGTCCAAATCCAAACCTGAACCCTGGGAGCTGTGCAAACAAAGAAGAGAAAGGGAAATCTCTCCCAGCAGCCTCAGGAGTGGCGGATTAAATCTCCACAAACAACTTGACGTACCCTGCATCTGTGGAATACCTGAATAGACAACAAATCATCCCAAATTGAGGTGGTGGACTTTGGGAGCAATGATATATATATTTTGTTCCCTTTTTCTTTTCTTGTGAGTGTGTATGTGTATGCTTCTGTGGGTGATTTTGTCTATATAGCTTTGCTTTTACCATTTACCCTAGGGTTCTGTCTGTCCGGTTTTTTTTTTTTTTTTTTTCTTAGTATAGTTTTTAGCACTTGTTATCATTGGTGGATTTGTTTTTTGGTTTGGTTGCTCTCTTCTTTCTTTCTTTTTTTTATTAATTTAAAAAATATTTTTTAATAATTATTTTTTATTTTAATAACTTTATTTTATTTTACTTTATTTATTTTATCTTCTTCTTTCTTTCTTTTTTTCCTCCATTTTATTCTGAGCCGTGTGGATGACAGGCTCTTGGTGCTACAGCCAGGCATCAGGGCAGTGCCTCTGAGGTGGGAGATCCAAGTTTAGGACACTGGTCCACAAGAGACCTCCCAGATTCAAGTAATAGCAAATGGCAAAAATCTCCCAGAGATCTCCATCTCAACGCCAAGACCCAGCTCCACTCAATGACCAGCAAGCTACAGTGCTGGACACCCTATGCCAAACAACTAGCAAGACAAGAACACAACCCCATCCATTAGCAGAGAGACTGCCTAAAATCATAATAAGGCCACAGACACCCCAAAACATACCACCAGATGTGGACCTATTCACCAGAAAGACAAGATCCAGCCTCATCCACAAGAACACAGGCACTAGTCCCCTCCACCAGGAGGCCTACACAACCCACTGAACCAACCATAGCCACTGGGGACAGACACCAAAAACAACAGGAACTATGAACCTGCAGCCTATGAAAAGGAGACCCCAAACACAGTAAGTTAAGCAAAATGAGAGAGAAACACACAGCAGATGAGGGAGCAGGCCAAAACCCACCAGACCTAACAAATGAAGAGGAAATAGGCAGTCTACCTGAAAAAGAATGCAGAAAAATGACAGTAAAGATGATCCAAAATCTTGGAAATAGAATGGAGAAAATACAAGAAACATTTAACAGGAAGTAGAAGACCTAAAGAACAAACAAACAGTGATGAACAACACAATAAATGAAATTAAAAATTCTCTAGAAGGGATTAATTGCAGAATAACTGAGGCAGAAGAACAGATAAGTGACCTGGAAGATAAAATAGTGGAAATAACTACTGCAGAGCAGAATAAAAAAAAAGAATGAAAAGAATTGAGGACAGTCTCAGAGACCTCTGGGACAACATTAAACGCACCAACATTCAAATTATAGGGGTCCCAGAAGAAGAAGAGAAAAAGAAAGGGACTGAGAAAATATTTGAAGAGATTATAGTTGAAAACTTCCCTAATATGGGAAAGGAAATAGTTAATCAAGTCGAGGAAGCACAGAGAGTCCCATACAGGATAAATCCAAGGGGAAACACGCCAAGACACATAGTAATCAAAGTATCAAAAATTAAATGGAAAGAAAAAACATTAAAAGCAACAAGGGAAAAACAACAAATAAAACACAAGGGGATCCCCATAAGGTTAACAGCTGATCTTTCAGCAGAAACTCTGCAAGCCAGAAGGGAGTGGCAAGACGTATTTAAAGTGATGAAGGAGAAAAATCTACATTCAAGATTACTTTACCCAGCAAGGATATCATTCAGATTTGATGGAGAAATTAAAACCTTTACAGACGAGCAAAAGTAGAGAGAATTCAACACCACCTAACCAGCTTTACAACAAATGCTAAAGGAACTTCTCTAGGCAGGAAACACAAGAGAAGGAAAAGACCTACAATAACAAACCCAAAACAATTAAGAAAATGGTAATAGGAACATACATATCGGTAATTACCTTAAATGTAAATGGCTTAAATGCTCCAACCAAAAGACATAGACTGGCTGAATGGATACAAAAACAAGACCCGTATATATGCTGTCTACAAGAGACCCACTTCAGACCTAGGGACACATACAGACTGAAAGTGAGGGGATGGAAAAAGATATTCCATGCAAATGGAAATCAAAAGAAACCTGGAGTAGCAATTCCATATCAGACAAAATAGACTTTAAAACAAAGACGATTACACGAGACAAAGAAAGACAATACATAATGATCAAGGGATCAATCCAAGGAGATATAACAATTGTAAACATTTATGCACCCAACACAGGAGCACCCCAATACATAAGGCAAATACTAACAGCCATAAAAGGGGAAATCAACAGTAACACAATCATAGTAGGGGACTTTAACACCCCACTTTCACCAATGGACAGACCATCCAAAATGAAAATAAATAAGGAAACACAAGCTTTAAATGATACATTAAACAAGATGGACTTAATTGATATTTATAGGGCATTCCATCCAAAAACAACAGAATACACATTCTTCTCAAGTGCTCACGGAACATTCTCCAGGATAGATCATATCTTGGGTCACAAACCAAGCCTTGGTAAATTTAAGAAAATTGAAATTGTATCAAGTATCTTTTCCGACCACAACGCTATGAGACTAGATATCAATTACAGGAAAAAATCTGTAAAGAATACAAACACATCGAGGCTAAACAATACACTACTTAATAACCAAGAGATCACTGAAGAAATCAAAGAGGAAATCAAGAAATACCTAGAGACAAATGACAATGAAAACACGACGACCCAAAACCTGTGGGATGCAGAAAAAGCAGTTCTAAGAGGGAAGTTCATAGCAATACAATCCTACCTTAAGAATCAAGAAACATCTCAAATAAACAACCTAACCTTACACCTAAAGCAATTAGAGAAAGAAGAACAAAAATACCCCAAAATTAGTAGAAGGAAAGAAATCATAAAGATCAGATCACAAATAAATGAAAAAGAAATGAAGGAAATGATAGCAAAGATCAATAAAACTAAAAGCTGGTTCTTTGAGAAGATAAACAAAATTGATAAACTATTAGCCAGACTCGCCAGGAAAGAAAGGGAGAAGACTCTAATCAATAGAATTAGAAATGAAAAAGGAGAAGTATCAACTGACACTGCAGAAATACAAAGGATCATGAGAGATTACTACAAGGAAGTATATGCCAATAAAATGGAGAACCTGTAAGAAATGGACAAATTCTTCAAAATGCACAACCTGCCGAGACTGAACCAGGAAGAAATAGAAAATATGACCAGACCAATCACAAGCACTGAAATTGAAACTGTGATTAAAAATCTTCCAACAAACAAAAGCCCAGGACCAGATGGCTTCACAGGCGAATTCTATCAAACATTTAGAGAAGAGCTAACATCTATACTTCACAAACTCTTCCAAAATATAGCAGAGGTAGGAACTCTCCCAAATTCATTCTACAAGGTCACCATCACCCTGATACCAAAACCAGACAAAAATGTCACAAAGAAAGAAACTACAGACCAATATCACTGATGAACATAGATGCAAAAATTCTCAACAAAATACTAGCAAACAGAATCCAACAGCACATTAAAAGGATTATACACCATGATCAAGTGGGGTTTATCCCAGGAATGCAAGGATTCTTCAATATATGCAAGTCAATCAATGTGATACACCATACTAAGAAATTGAAGGAGAAAAATCATATGATGATCTCAATAGATGCAGAGATAGCTTTCGACAAAATTCAACACCCATTTATGATAAAAACCCTCCAGAAAGTAGGCATAGAGGGAACTTTCCTCAACATAATAAAGGCCATATATGACATACCCAGAGCCAACATCATCCTTAATGGTGAAAAGCTGAAACCATTTCTACTAAGATCAGGAACAAGACAAGGTTGCTCACTCTCACCACTATTATTCAACATAGTTTTGGAAGTTTTAGCCACAGCAATCAGAGAAGAAAAAGAAATAAAAGGAATCCAAATCAGAAAAGAAGAAGTAAAGCTGTCACTGTTTGCAGGTGACATGATACTATACATAGAGAATCCTAAAGATGCTACCAGAAAATTACTAGAGCTAATCAATGAATTTGGTAAAGTACAGGATACAAAATTAATGCACAGAAATCTCTTGCATTCCTATACACTAATGATGAAAAATCTGAAAGTGAAAGTAAGAAAACACTCCCCTTTACCATTGCAACAAAAAGAATAAAATACCTAGGAGTAAACCTACCTAAGGAGACAAAAGACCTGTATGCAGAAAACTATAAGACACTGATGAAAGAAATTAAAGATGATACAAACAGATGGAGAGATATACCATGTTCTTTGACTGGAAGAATCAACATTGTGAAAAATGACTCTACTACCCAAAGCAATCTACAGATTCAATGCAACCCCTATCAAACTACTACTGACATTTTTCACAGAACTAGAACAAAAAATTTCACAATTTGTATGGAAACACAAAAGACCCCGAATAGCCAAAGCAATCTTGAGAAAGAAAAACGGAGCTGGAGGAATCAGGCTCCCTGACTTCAGACTATACTATAAAGCTACAGTAATCAAGACAGTATGGTACTGGCACAAAAACAGAAACATAGATCAATGGAACAAGATAGAAAACCCAGAGATAAACCCATGCACATATGGTCACCTTATCTTTGATAAAGGAGGCAAGAATATTCAGTGGAGAAAAGACAGCCTCTTCAATATGTAGTGCTGGGAAAACTGGACAGCTACATGTAAAAGAGTGAAATTAGAAAACTCCCTAACACCATACACAAAAATAAACTCAAAATGGATTAAAGACCTAAATGTAAGGCCAGACACTATCAAATTCTTAGAGGAAAACATAGGCAGAACACTCTGTGACATAAATCACGGCAAGATCCTTTTTGACCTACCTCCTAGAGAAATGGAAATAAAAACAAAAATAAACAATTGGACCTAATGGAACTTAAAAGCTTTTGCACAGCAAAGGAAACTGTAAACAAGACGAATAGACAACCCTCAGAATGGGAGAAAATATTTGCAAATGAAGCAACAGACAGAGGATTAATCTCCAAAATTTACAAGCAGCTCATGCAGCTCAGTATCAAACAAACAAACAACCCAATCCAAAAATGGGCAGAAGAACTAAATAGACATTTCTCCAAAGAAGATATACAGATTGCCAACAAACACATGAAAGAATGTTCAACATCATCAATCATTAGAGAAATGCAAATCAAAACTACAATGAGGTATCACCTCACACCAGTCAGAATGGACATCATCAAAAAATCTACAAACAATGAATGCTGGAGAGGGTGTGGAGAAAAGGGAACCCTCTTGCACTGTTGGTGGGAATGTAAATTGATACAGCCACTATGGAGAACAGTATAGAGCTTCCTTAAAAAACTAAAAATAGAGCTACCATATGATCCAGCAATCCCACTACTGGGCATATACCCTGAGGAAACCATAATTCAAAAACAGTCATGTACCAAAATGTTCATTGCAGCTCTTTGTACAATAGCCAGGACATGGAAGCAACCTAAGTGTCCATCAACAGATGAATGGATAAAGAAGATGTGGCACGTGTATACAATGGAATATTATTCAGCCATAAAAAGAAATGAAATTAAGTTATTTGTGATGAGGTGGATGGACCCAGAGTCTATCATACAGAGTGAAGTAAGTCAGAAAGAGAAAATCAAATACCGTATGATAACACATATATATGGATCCCCAAAAAAGGAAGAGCCTAGGGGTAAGATGGGAATAAAGACACAGACCTACTAGAGAATGGACTTGGGGATACGGGGAGAGGGAATGGTAAGCTGGGACGAAGTGAGAGAGTGGCATGGACATATATACACTACCAAACGTAAAATAGATAGCTAGTGGAAAGCAGCCGCATAGCACAGGGAGATCAGCTGGATGCTTTGTGACCACCTAGAGGGGTGGGATAGGGAGGTTGGGAGGGAAGGAGACACAAGAGGGAAGAGATATGGGGACTTACATATATGTATAACTGATTCACTTTGTTATAAAGCAGAAACTAGCACACCATTGTAAAGCAACTGTACTCCAATAAAATGTTTTAAAAAATGTGTTAAAAAGAAAAGAATAGAAAGGTACAACGAAGCTCAAAATACTTAAACAATTTAGACACATAGACCAGAAGCAAAGCAAATTTTCTGTTGTAATTTTTAATTGGTTTAAAAAATACTTCTCAAATGTTATAAAAATGGTCAATATTTCTACAGTATTATGGGGCTTATATATAATTTTTATTTTAATTTTCTTTCTTTCTTTCTTTCTTTCTTTCTTTCTTTCTTTCTTTCTTTCTTTCTTTCTTTCTTTCTCTTTTTTTAGGTAAGAATTGGATTTATTTAGAGAGAAACACACTCCACAGAGTGTGGACCATCTCAGAGGGTGAGAGGCCTTAATTTTTTACATTTATCTGTGACGGAGAAAACAAAAGTCATTTGATATTGTAATTCTTCCATTTTAAAAAATTATATATATATATATATATATATATATATATATATATATATATATATATATATATGTAGTGAATTGAGATTTTTGTCTTATTTTGTCCTAACAGAGAAGTCGCTTAGAGGCAACTACATGACTTATACCTGATCCCTACATATTTAAAACTAAGGGCATTACGACTCTTCTTGCTTGTCTTAGGCATCTGTGAAATAATATGAAAAACATAAGTGACCATGAAATGTAAATCCTTATTCACTGCTATGAATGTTGAATGAAATTCATATGATCCTTGAATCCAAAAGGGAAACATACACAACATTAAAAATAAATAAATAAATAAATAAATAGATATAAATAAATAAGTAAAGGTCACTAATATTATAGTTGCAATACATACATTGTCTCATAGTATACATACATTTTCTCACAGTAACATTTACTACTACATTTTTATTGTAAATATATACTTGGTTAATTTTATACTAAAAAAATAGGCAATCTAGCCTAGAAATGTAACCAATATTTGTAAAATTATTCAATGAAACATTGTATTCTGAGTTCTAAGTAATACACTTATAAATGCCAATTTGAAACATAATCCATTTATCGATTGGTGATCTGCCCCATTCAACACATGGGCACTGTAATCCTGATTGATCTAAGTAAATAGTTTTTATGCTCTTAAAATATTTCCAAACATCTATTAATGTCAAGTTGCAGGCAAAGCATACTGACTGTACCATTGAATAATAGCTGTATGACAGATTTTTTTTTTTTTTTTGTATATTTCTGGTTCTCTACAAATATTTTGAGTACTTTTCAAAGTAATATAATTAAGAAAAATAGACACCAGATGAGAAAATAAATGGTCAAATACTTTGTTTTGTAGAAAACCAACAATAATTAAAATTTATGAATAAAAATATATTAGCTTAATTCACTGAAAAATTTTAACAATTCCTGGATTATTTTAAATTATGACCTAAATTTCTCAGAATCCAAAGTTTATTTTCAGCTTGCATGATTCAGATTAGGATTAGCTGTCAACTTGCTGCTTCAATTTTTAAACTAAAATTTATTTCAATATAAATGATTCAAAGTTATATGCAATTTCTGAGAAATAAAAATAAACTACTGTAATTTAATATCAGGTTAGACTTTTTATCAGATTATTTCTTCTATAGATAAGTATAAGACATACCTCCTCTTCCTTCAATGTATAGGGAGTTCAAAACCATATATTGTTAGAAAATATATTTTACCCTTGTTTTTTACTGGGATCATTTTTAGAAGATGCTTTTCACAGTTCGGATCCATTATGTCCTGCAGTGTCAACTGAAAGTTGTTTGCTTGGTTTCCAGTAGAGAGTTAGTTATTGTGTATGTCTGCACTATTCTCATTGTGAGTGACAATCATAGACTATTCTGCTGAATACCACCCCTGTCATTGTTGGTGTTTGCTATTTGACAATTTTGTCTTTTTTCACCTTACTCTTTACAAGTGGATAGAAAAATCTAGTAAATCCTCAGAAGAAATACAAAGTTAACTCAGCTTTCAAAACCCTGCTTACTATCACTTTCTATAGTTAAGATTTTTACCTGAAGTACTGAATGTCTCACCCTGACATCAGACTGCACTAATTAATCATTAAACAGTGATTGAGGCAGTGGACCCCAGAAAATATCTCCATACACTACCATATGCTAGAGCCAGCTGCAAGCTAGTACTTAGAGAGAAGCAGCACAGAGGAGACAGTGTCTGACAGTTCCCTGCTGTGAAGTCCACATACAGAGCGCTTCTAACTAAGGGCCAAAAACAGAACGCTTGCTTGTGTTGACCTTCAGTACCTGACACTGTTTAAAAGATAAAATGTCAGTGTTAATGTCTTGGAAGTTTAAACATTTAATCACATTCTAATGAGTATACCAGCATTTTCACACTTTAACATTTATTATTTTTCTTCATTTTGTTTCCTAAACAACAATAACAATTCACTTTAGCAACACATACCTGTTCTCAAAAAAAGGAAACTTAAAACTGGCCACTCACTAGTAAACCAAATAAAACAAATCTAATATATTCAATTTTTTTTTTAATTAAGGAATAACTAGAGGGTGACAATGATGTTGGCTTCAAATATTTAAAGGGCTAGTTGTAGAAAACAAAGTAAATCTGCTGTCTGTTTCTCCACAAGCAGTTAATAGAACTTGTGAATGTAAGTTATTAAAAGATATATTTGAATTCATCAACAGTTAAAACTGTCTAATAATGTCACAGCCTCTGTCATGAATTAATGAGCTTCCTATCACATATGGGGACTCACATTTGATAAAAATGTAGTGAGGATGTAAAAAGAATCCCTTGAGTGTGTGGGTTGATAGATCACACAATTATGTCAAAATTCAAGTTTATAAGCAATGTTGACCAACTACTATATATTTATCATTGCTCTAGATATTTTATGGATTTGTTCAATTTTAAAATATGTCCAAAATAAAAAAATCAACCTTTCTTGTTTATTGAGTATAGAGGAGTACTCTTGTTTGCAGTACAAATTTTATTTTACTTATTTTTTATTTGTTCTGAAATGAAAACAAAAACTTTACTCTGTTTGCATTAGATAAGTTTTATATATTGTCTCTACTCTTAAAACACTACTTAGATGAAACAATTCACATAGCAGAATGGTTAAATAATGGCCCCCAATGTAGTGGATAGAATGTCTGAGTATAGAGTTGAAATATTTGACCATAAGAAATTTCCCAGACTTCAGTTTATGAAATTTTCCTGCCAACTATTTTGGTTATTGTCATATAGAGGTCAAGCTTTGCTCTTCCCAGATAAGAACACATACATAGATCAGGGATAAGGAGTAAGTATATTTGCAAAAAAAAAAGGAGTTTTAAAATGTTAAATCATAAAAATTTTCTTATTTTACTTCTTTTTATTTCATCGAGAAATTGTTTTTGTTTCTTTGTTTACTTGATACTAATACCAGAAATGTTTATAAAATGGAAAATATATAAATTAGTTTCCCTCCTGGATGACATTGCTCCACATTTAGCGGTAGTTTTAATTAGTGTATCTATACTTGCATTTCAGGGTATAATTCCTTCAAGTAAGGAATGAAGAATTTACGTGAAAGAGATATTTGAGAATATCTTTTGACTTGGTGCAATTTGGTCGTCTTCCTTTGTATTCCATTCAAGGATGGTTCACAAATGGAAATTATCTGTTAAGATGTGTGAACACAAGCTTTTTGTCAGTTAAGGGTTCTAGTCATGATGATCATTAATATATATTTTTCTTTTTCTTAAGGATTTAAATATGTTAACTCCTTATGCACAATTTTAGATCTCCACTCTATTTGACATACTAGTTCTCTTCTGCCTACCTCCACTTTTTAAAATAACAGCTGCTTATTTGAGGACTGCAGTTAGTTTGGTAGTCACTGATGTCTGTCTCTAGTACACAGATTCTATGCCTCTCTTGGTGGGCAGTTGTCTCTAGTTTCCTTGTGATCTTCCTTCAAAATTCAATGTTAATGTCCGACACCAAAAAAGAAAAATAATAAAGGGTTATTTCTAAAGGCTTAGATTTCCTAGTGCATAATTGCCTTTACATTTTTTTTCAAATTTGATCCAGATTCACATTTCACTTTTATGCATCTAATTTTAGGTTACTATTTTGGGTCATATAACTTTGAAATATGAATATTTTGACAGAGCACATTGAAAGAAATGTCTTCTAAATTAATGGTAAGTACTAATCTATATTTTTTCTGAGGAATTAATCCTTTTGTCAAGAATAAGTGTCATAAAATTACCTGATTGAAGACTGAGACATCTGTTTCTTTTTGCCTATCTAAACAAAATTTACTTGAAGTTAGCATTGTCGGTAGCAACAATTCTTCTTTTAAAATAGTTTTTGTTGTTTATTTATAACATACAGTTGAAAGTATACATGAATATATAGTTTAAAAGAAGAAAACAAAACCCAAAACATTCAGAAGATAACGTTTAGAAAATGCAGTTTGAACAAAATTGGGCAAATTTGGAAAATCATATATTAATGTTTTGAATGAAGCAATATAGGAGGGAAAAACACAAAGTTGGCATCTTGTTTCTGTGTCAGCTCCTTTGGCAAACTCTTGAAACAGATATGGAAAATGTACCTTTTACAAACATTGACTAAGACATATGTCCTAAAGTGGGCTTATGCCACTAATGGGCACACACAAATTCAAACCCTTTCTGTGACATAAACCCCAATAAATACCAATAGAAAATTTAAAATTCCAATGAATGAAATGAAGCTACTGTACATCTATCTAACTTAATTTCATGTGAAGAACATTTTCTTGGAAAACATTGTATGTCTTTATCAGTATAAACATGAAGCAATCAAAATCACTTTTAATTAAGCTGTTTCTCAGTTCACTAAGGAATACTGAGAGAATGCCAAACTATATTAATATACTCCATTATGACTTTGACTATATTTTACAACTTGAAAAAATTTCATCTTTATGGTGCCGTAAGCCTGCTACTTAATAGAAAATGTTTTATTGACATTTATGTTCTTTACCTAGTGATGTGTATTTAAATGATGGCTGCCATCTACATTAGAAGCGACTGTTGAAAGAGTTATAAGAGAATAGGGGAACCTGGTTTCATTCTAATTGTACAAACTGAGAATATAACCTTGGGCTGAATATTTGACCAATTTGAATACAAGGTTTAATTAAAAATACTATCGAGTTCCAACATTTTATGATTGTTTTTATGGTGATTTATTATTTTTACTGATCCTTGAAAAATTGTATATGTTTTCTATTTCTTCTTAAAAATAAATGTACTAATTAATTGTTTTAAAATTCTTCTTTTTTAAAAATTCCAAATCCCTTAATATTGTCAATGATCATCAGAAAAATACCAGGCCTGGGATAGTAGAAGTTATCTCAAAGATAAAATCTACTAATATGCCCAGTATTGATGAGCATATGCCAGTGGAGGTCATTTAGACTTTCAATTGATACTCACATAAATCCTGATTCTTCAAACAATTGGTTAATCATAAGTTATATTTAGCATTGATTAATTTTTATTAGCATTAATTATGGTAGTAAAAATATTATTCACTCCAATCACCATTTTGTTTCTTGTTAACTTACAATCTGTGTTTTTTTGCTTTCAAAGATTGTTCAGAACCATATTCTTAAATAAGAATTTGTCAAGGAAGTTTTTATTATTCAGAATAAAAATTTGAAGAACAAGCTTATTAAACTATAATCAAAAATACATAGTATAGATTAACTCATTTTTCTAATAAAGTATAATCTTCCATTTCACTGAAAATAGACATTTGTAATATATTAAACAGAACATGAACAATTAACATTTACTTCTAAAAACTGACCATTCATATACTCTATTTCACCTTATTGAGGAAATTTATCAGTTTTTCCAACATAATTCCAAATTTGTTTTTCTATTATTTCTTCAAATACAATTATGACTTTATTATTCATTTCTAGACTATGTTTTTATCTTGTATTTAATGTCACTGTTGCATTGACACAGTTTTTGGTAATGATTTGTTTTTGATTCCAGTGGTAGCCGGCCTCTTGGTCATTCTTTTTTTTAAACATCTTTATTGGAGTATAATTGCGTTACAATTGTGTGTTATTTTCTGCTTTATAACAAAGTGAATCAGTTATACATATACGTACATCCCCATATCTCTTCCCTTTTGTGTCTCCCTCCCTCCTACCCTCCCTATCCCACCCCTCTAGGTGGTTACAAAGCACCAAACTGATCTCCCTGTGTTATGCGGCTGCTTCCCACTAGCTATCTATTTTACATTTGGTAGTGTATATGTCTATGCCACTCTCTCACTTCGTCCAGGCTTACCCTTCCCCCTCTCCGTGTCCTCAAGTCCATTCTCTAGTAGGTCTGCGTCTTTATGCCCATCCTGCACCTAGGTTCTTCATAACCAATTTTTTTTTTTTTTTAGATTCCATATATATGTGTTAGCATATGGTATTTATTTTTCTCTTTCTGACTTACTTCACTCTGTATGACAGTCTCTAGGTCCATCCACCTCACTACAAATAACTCAATTTCATTTCTTTTTATGGCTGAGTAATATTCAATGTATATATGTGCAACATCTTCTTTATCCATTCATCTGTTGATGGACACTTAGGTTGCTTCCATGTCCTGGCTATTGTAAATACAGCTGCAATGAACATTGTGGTACATGACTCTTTTTGAATTATGGTGTTCTCAGGGCATATGCCCAGTAGTGGGATTGCTGGGTCGTATGGTAGTTCTATTTGTAGTTTTTTAAGGAAGCTCTATACTGTTCTCCATAGTGGCTGTATCAATTTACATTCCCACCAACAGTGCAAGAGGGTTCCCTTTTCTCCACACCCCCTCCAGCATTTATTGTTTGTTGATTGTTTGATGATGTCCATTCTGACTGGTGTGAGGTGATACCTCATTGTACTTTTGATTTGCATTTCTCTAATGATTAGTGATGTTGAGCATTCTTTCATGTGTTTGTTGGAAACCTGTGTATTTTCTTTGGAGAAATGTCTATTTAGGTCTTCTGCCCAATTTTGGATTGGGTTGTTTTTTCTTTTAATATTGAGACTGCATGAGCTGCTTGTAAATTTTGGAGATTAATCCTTTGTCAGTTGCTTCGTTTGTAAATATTTTCTCCCATTCTGAGAGTTGTGTTTTCATCTTGTTTATGGTTTCCTTTGCTGTGCAAAAGCTTTTAAGTTTCATTAGGTCCCATTTATTTATTTTTATTTTTATTTCCATTTCTCTAGGAGGTGGGTTAAAAAGGATCTTGCTGTGATTTATGTCATAGACTGTTCTGCCTATGTTTTCCTCTAAGAGTTTGATAGTGTCTGGCCTTACATTTAGGTCTTTAATCCATTTTGAGTTTATTTTTGTGTATGGTGTTAGGGAGTTTTCTAATTTCACTCTTTTACATGTAGCTGTCCAGTTTTCCCAGCACCACTTATTGAGGAGGCTGTCTTTTCTCCATTGTATATTGTTGCCTCCTTTATCAAAAATAACGTGACCATATGTGCATGGGTTTATCTCTGGGCTTTCTATCCTGTTCCATTGATCTATATTTCTGTTTTTGTGCCAGTACCATACTGTCTTGATTACTGTAGCTTTGTAGTATAAACTGATGTCCTGGAGCCTGATTCCTCCAGCTCCATTTTTCTATCTCAAGAATGTTTTGGCTATTCGGGGTATTTTGTGCTTCAATACAAATTGTGAAATTTTTTGTTCTAGTTCTGTGAAAAATGCCAGTGGTAGTTTGAGAGAGATTGCATTGAATCTGTAGATTGCTTTGGGTAGTATAGTCATTTTCACAATGTTGATTCTTCCAATCCAAGAACATGGTATATCTCTCCATCTGTTTGTATCATCTTTAATTTCTTTCATCAGTGTCTTATAGTTTTCTGCATACAGGTCTTTTGTCTCCTTAGCTAGGTTTATTCCTAGGTATTTTATTGTTTTTGTTGCAATGGTAAAAGGGAGTGTTTCCTTAATTTCTCTTTCAGATATTTCAGCATTACTGTATAGGAATGCAAGAGATTTCTGTGCATTAGTTTTGTATCCTGCTACTTTACCAAATTCATTGATTACATCTAGAAATTTTCTGGTAGCATCTTTAGGATTTTCTCTGTATAGTATCATGTCATCTGCAAGCAGTGACAGCTTTATTTCTTCTTTTCTGATTAGGATTCCTTTTATTTCTTTTTCTTCTCTGATTGCTGTAGCTAAAACTTCCAAGACAATGTGGAATAATAGCAGTGAGAGTGGATAACCTTGTCTTGTTCCTTATCTTAGAGAAAATGGTTTCAGTTTTTCACCTTTGAGAACAATGTTGGCTGTGGGTTTGTCATATATGGCCTATATTATGTTGAGGTAAGTTCCCTCTACGCCTACCTTCTGGAGAGTTTTTATCATAAATGGGTGCTGAATTTTGTCAAAAGATTTTTCTGAATCTATTGAGATGATCATGTGGTTTTTCTCCTTCAATTTGTTAATATGGTTTAACACATTGATTGATTTGCTTATATTGAAGATTCCTTGCATTCCTGGGATGAACCCCACTTGATCATGGTGTATGATCCTTTTAATGTGCTGTTGGATTCTGTTTGCTAGTATTTTGTTGAGAATTTTTGCATCTATGTTCATCAGTGTTATTGGCCTGTAGTTTTCCTTCTTTTTGATATCTTTGTCTGGTTTGGTATCAGGGTGATGGTGGCCTTGTAGAATGAGTTTGGGAGTGTTCCTCCCTCTGCTATATTTTGGAAGAGTTTGAGAAGGATAAGTGTTAACTCTTCTCTAAATGCTTGACAGAATTTGCCTGTGAAGCCATCTGGTCCTGAGCTTTTGTTTTTTGGAAGATTTTAAATCACAGTCTCAATTTCAGTGCTTGTGCTTGGTCTCTTTATATTTTCTATTTCTTCCTGGTTCAGTCTCAGAAGGTTGTCCTTGTCTAAGAGTTTGTCATTTTCTTCCAGGTTGTCCATTTTATTGGCATATAGTTGCTTGTAGTAATCTCTCATGAACCTTTGTATTTCTGCAGTGTCAGTTGTTACTTCTTTTTCGTTTCTAATTCTGTTGATCTGAGCCTTCTCCTTTTTGTTCTTGATGAGTCTGGCTAATGGTTTATCAATTTTGTTTATCTTCTCAAAGAACCAGCTTTTAGTTTTATTGATCTTTGCTATCGTTTCCTTCATTTTTTTTTTCATTTATCTGTGATCTGATCTTTATGATTTCTTTCCTTCTGCTAACTTTGGGATTTTTTTTGTTCTTCTTTCTCTAACTGCTTTAGGTGTAAGGTTAGGTTGTTTATTTGAGATGTTTCTTGTTTCTTAAGGCAGGATTGTACTGCCTAAACTTCCCTCTTAGAACTGCTTTTGCTGCATCCCATAGGTTTTGGGTCGTGTTTTCATTGTCATTTGTTTCTAGGTATTTTTTGATTTCCTCTTTGATTTCTTCAGTGATCTCTTGGTTATTTAGTAGTGTATTTTTTAGCCTCCATGTGCTTGTATTTTTTTTTACAGATACTTTCCTGTAATTGATGTATAGTCTCATAGCATTGTGGTCAGAAAAGATACTTGATACGATTTCAATTTTCTTAAATTTACCAAGGCTTGATTTGTAACCCATATGTGATCTATCTTGGAGAATGTTCTGTGAGCACTTGAGAAGAAAGTGTATTCTGTTGTTTTTGGATGAATTGTCCTATAAGTATCATTTAAGTCCATCTTGTTTAATGTGTCCTTTAAAGCTTGTGTTTCCTTATTTATTTTTATTTTGGAAGATCTGTCCATTGGTGAAAGTGGGGTGTTGAAGTCCCCTACTATGATTGTGCTACTGTTGATTTCCCCTTTTATGGTTGTTAACATTTGCCTTATGTATTAAGGTGCTCCTATGTTGGGTGCATAAATATTTACAACTGTCATATCTTCTTCTTGGATTGATCCTTTGATCATGATGTAGTGTGCTTCTTTGTCTCTTGTAATAGTCTTTATTTTAAAGTCTATTTTTTTCTGACATGAGATTGCTACTCCAGCTTTCTTTTGATTTCCATTTGCATGGAATATCTTTTTCCATCCCCTCACTTTCAGTCTGTATGTGTCCCTAGGTCTGAAGTGGGTCTCTTGTAGACAGCATATATACGGGTCTTATTTTTGTATCCATTCAGCCAGTCTATGGCCTTTGGTGGGATCTTTAATCCATTTACATTCAAGTTAATTATTGATACGTATGTTCCTATTACCATTTACTTAATTGTTTTGGGTTTGTTATTGTAGGTCTTTTCCTTCTCTTGTGTTTCCTGTCTAGAGAAGTTCCTTTAGCATTTGTTGTACAGCTGGTTAGGTGGTGCTGAATTCTCTCTACTTTTGCTTGTCTGTAAAGGTTTTAATTTCTCCATCAGATCTGAAAGAGATCCTTGTTGGTTAGAGTAATCTTGGTTGTAGGTTTTTCCCTTTCATCACATTAAATATGTCCTGCCACTCCCTTCTGGCTTGCAGAGTTTCTGCTGAAAATCAGCTGTTAACCTTATGAGGATTCCCTTGAATGTTGTTATTTGTTGTTTTTCCCTTGCTGCTTTTAATATTTTTTCTTTGTATTTAATTTTTGATACTTTGATTAATATGTGTCTTGGTGTGTTTCTCCTTGGATTTATCCTGTAGGGGACTCTCTGTGCTTCCTGGACTTGATTGACTATTTCCTTTCTCATATTAGGGAAGTTTTCCACTATAACCTCTTCAAATATTTTCTCAGACCCTTTCTTTTTCTCTTCTTCTGGGACCCTTATAATTTAAATGTTGGTGCATTTAATGTTGTCCCAGGGCTCTCTGAGACTGTCCTCAATTCTTTTCATTCTTTTTTGTGTATTCTGCTCTGCAGTAGTTATTTCCAAGTGGGTTGTGTAAGCTTCCTGGTGGAGGGGACTAGTGAGTGTGTTCTTGTGGATGGGCCTGGATCTTGTCTTTCTGGTGGGCAGGTCCAAATCTGGTGGTGTGTTTTGCAGTGTCTGTGACCTTATTATTATTTTAGGCAGCCTCTCTGTTAATGGGTGGGGTTGTGTTCCTGTCTGCTAGTTGTTTGGCATAGGGTGTCCAGCACTGTAGCTCGCTGGTTGTTGAGTGGAGCTGCATCTTAGTGTTGAGATGGAGATCTCTGGGACAGCATTCACTGTTTGATATTACATGGAGCCAGGAGGTCTCTGATGGAGCAATGTCCTGAACTCGGCTCTCCCACCTCAGAGGCACAGGCCTGACACCCAGCCAGAACACCAAGACCCTATCAGCCACACGGCTCAGGGAGAAAAAAAGAAAGAAAGAAAGAAAAAAGTAAAATAAAAAGAAATAAAGTTACCAAAATAAAAATTTAAAAATATTATTAAAAATAAAAAAAATTAAAAAGTAATTTAAAAAAAGAAAAAAGAAAGAAAGAAGGAAGAGAGCAACCAAGCCAAAAAACAAATCCCCAATGATAATAAGTGCTAAAAACTATACTAAAAAAAAACCCAAAAACAAACAAACAAACAAAAAATGGACAGACAGAACCCTAGGACAAATGGTAAAAGCAAAAGTATATAGACAAGGACTTCCCTGGTGGCGCTCTGGTTAAGGATCCATCTGCCAGTGCAGGGGACTTGGGTTCGAGCCCTGGTCTGGGAAGATCCCACATGCTGTGGAAGCAACTAAGCCCGTGTGCCACAACTACTGAGCCTGCGCTCTAGAGCCTGCGCACCACAACTACTGAGCCCATGTGCTGCAACTACTGAAGCCCATGCATCTAGAGCCCGTGCTCCACAACAAGACAAGCCACTGCAATGAGAAGCCCGTGCACCGCAACAAAGAGTAGCCCCCGCTCATCGCAAATAGAGAAAGCCCGTGCAGCAACAAAGACCCAGTGCAGCCAAAAACAAATTAAAAAAAAAAAAAAGTATATAGACAAAATCACACAAAGAAGCATACACATACACACTCACAAAAAAAGAAAACGGAAAAAAAAATATATCTCTATATATTAATTTTTAAAAAAAGGGAAGAGAGCAACCAAATCAATAAACAAATCTACCAATGATAATAAACTCTAAATACTAAAGTAAGATAAACCTAAAACCAGAAACCACTCAGTCGCATACAGAAAACCCCAAGTCTACAGTTGCTCCTAAAGTCCACAGCCTCAATTTGGGATGATTCGTAGTCTATTCAGGTATTCCACAGATGCAGGGTACATCAAGTTGATTGTGGAGATTTAATCCGCTGCTCCTGAGGCTGCTGGGAGAGATTTCCCTTTCTCTTCTTTGTTCGCAGAGCTCCCGCAGTTCAGCTTTGGATTTAGCCCTGCCTTTGCGTGTAGGTAGCCTGAGGGCGTCTGTTCTTCACTCAGACAGGATGGGGTTAAAGGAGTAGCTGCTTCGGGGGTTCTGGCTCACTCAGGCTGGGGGGAGGGAGGGGTACGGAGGAGGCGGGGCGAGCCTATGGCGGCAGAGGCCAGCATGACGTTGCACCAGCCTGAGGCATGCCGTGTGTTCTCCCAGGGAGGTTGTCCCTGGATCACGGGACCCTGGCAGTGGCGGGCTGCACAGGCTCCCGGGAGGGGAGGTGTGGAGAGTGACCTGTGCTCGCACACAGGCTTCTTGGTGGCGGCAGCAGCAGCCTTAGTGTCTCCTGCCTGTCTCTGGGGTCCGCGCTGATAGCCACAGCTTGCGCCCGTCTCTGGAGCTCGTTTAGGCGGTGCTCTGTATCCCCTCTCCTCATGCACCCCAAAACAACAGTCTCTTGCCTCTTCGGCAGCTCCAGACTTTTTCCCGGACACCCTCCCGGCTAGGTGTGGTGCACTAACCCCCCTCAGGCTGTGTTCACGCCGCCAACCCCAGTCCTCTCCCTGCGATCCGACCTCTGAAGCCCGAGCCTCAGCTCCCAGCCCCCGCCTGCCCTGGCGGGTGAGTAGACAAGCCTCTCGGGCTGGTGAGTGCTGGTCGGCACCGCTCCTCTGTGTGGGAATCTCTCCACTTTGCCCTCCGCACCTGGGTTGCTGCGCTCTCCTCCGTGGCTCCGAAGCTTCCCCCCACACCCCTCGTTTCCACCAGTTGAGGGGCTTCCTAGTGTGTGGAAACTTTTCCTCCTTCACAGCTCCCTCCCCGAGGTGCAGTCCCATCCCTATTCCTTTGTCTCTGTTTCTTCTTTTTTCTTTTGCCCGAACCAGGTATGTGGGGAGTTTCTTGCCTTTTGGGAGGTCTGAGGTCTTCTGCCAGCATTCAGTAGGTGTTCTGTACGAGTTGTTCCACATGTAGATGTATTTCTGTTGTATTTGTGGGGAGGAAGGTGATCTCCACGTCTTACTCCTCTGCCATCTTGAAGGTCTCCCTGTATTTCAATTATTCCAGGTTCATGTGTTTTTCCTATATTCTATGACACAACAGTTTTGGATCTCAACTTTTCAGGCCCATTGACAGAAAGTAAATCTCCCCCACCCTGAAAACAACAACAACAACAACAATAACAAATTTTGTTAAGATCACTTTAGTTCTGCCTAATGTGATACTTGAATATGCAAAATTGAATCCTAGACTTTTGTGTCAAAGCTAAGGCTGGATTAATTCTGCCCAGCTGTCAACTCTTTTTCTACAGCATTAGATCCTCAGAAAACTGGATCAGGCTAATTTCACTTACCTATAACATCTCTTCATTAATTATAGTTTTAGAATATTTTCTTGTCCTTTATTGGGAGATGTTATAAGAACTAGTCATATGTAGAATGCTTTTGTTTTATAAATGTTTTTGGATAGAGAAGTTTATTGAGGTATCTCAATTTATCAGAATAGATTCTAGAAATTAGCAATGCATTATGGATCAAAGAAAAAACAAGCTAAAGAATTTTCCTAGGTTTAGGTAGAAACAAGATTTTAAAAAAAGGATGTAAACCAGTGCCAGAATTAGACCTAGAATCTAAGCATTATTGTAAGAATTTTTGAAAAGTCTTTATTAATAAACTAATGAAAAAGGATTTGGACTTAATATCATAATACTTAACATATCACATTTTTAATTAAATTTCTTAAATCACACAAAAAATTATATCTAATGTTGCTTGACTCTCAAGAGATCGTTTTTGTTGTCTTTCTAAATGCTCATGTTATAAAATGATTTCGAGTATCTTTAAAATAGATTCATAAACTTCAGTGGACTTTAGTAATATAAGTCACAGTACTGATGCTCTAGAAAGAACAAGCCCAGATTAGGCATAAGACTTACATAATCAATGGTCTAACATAGATCAAGATATTTTAGTCAACTTTACATAAATATGACATTGATTTGCAGATTTACTAATTACAGTTTCTCATTTGGAACATGTCTGAGGCCTTTTTTACAAATTAAATTTGCTCCATTTGATACTATAATTTGATTATTTTGTTATCCATATAAATAGGAATAAAGTAATAAAGTAATAAAATAATGATTTTTGTGAAGAAGCAATTTGCTTAATGCCTGTACAGAAGGAAAGATGATGAGGGCAATGCAAAACAACTCACCAATTCATTTTATTGACTATAAGTAGTTGTGGTCTTGGAAAAGTAGAAAATAAAAAAAGAAATAAAGATAATATTATACTGAGGAAAGAATTAAATTTAAAAAGTAGAGACACAGACTATGGTGCATATTGGGGATATTTCATCACTTTCCCTAAAACCAGCCTTGCTGGTTTCAAAGATGTCATTTTCTTCCTTGCCTTTTCTTAGCCATCATAAAGAGTGACAAACTGTCTGAAAGATTTTGTTTGCAACTAAATGTGTATAAAATTCTTCCTTTTGATCTTTTTATTGATCAGGTGGCAATATACAAACTTACCAATGACCAACTCAGCCAATTACAGAATTACCCTTTGTCTCTGAAACATTTTCTCAATCAAGTTTTTTTTTTTTTAATTAGTAAAGAATAATCTTTCCTGTTTTGTACTGTCTTATTCTTTGGAATCAATAAAAATCATGTTTCTTTTCTTTCTCACTCACTTTTAAAATTTTCTCTTCCTTATTTTCTTGGTAGAGGATATAGCTGAACCCTTTAATATCTTTCATGATTTCTAAGTGGAAGCTACTACTTGTTAAGCTTTAATTACCTTTGCCAGCTATTTCCCTCTTCAATGCTACATTTATTTATTTTATAATTATTGTGGTCTTTTATTATTTAGTGTCTGTCATTTTCCCATTATTATGTCATATATCTGAGGTAAGATGTGTTGTCCCAAAGTTTACCACAGTACCAATCTCACGGTAGATGCTCAATAAATATTTGTTGAGTAAGTTAATTAAGTAATAATGAAGATAAAAACCAACTTAAAGATTTGGTAGTACAATGATTAATGTTAGAATATTGGCAATATTAATAATTTTTAGAATGTCTGACATTGGTGCAAACCTCTGTGTACAGTCTTTGTATATTCTTGCCAAACTGTTGACCAGAAACTCAACTCATATCAAAATTACAAAAGTGACTTTCAGACACTCAGCCTGGAGGTATTTTCTGTTGGTCCTTTTATCTACTTAGCTCCTCCTTCTATTAGAAAAAGAAGTAGAAGTAGCACATCAACAGTGGATGTAACTGATTGGGCTGTCCCTGTTTTATTTATTTTCCAGTTTTAGGGTTGAAAATTATCCAAATGATCATCTGACCTCATTTTTTTACATGGAGAACTGAGGCCTCTGAGGTCCTTAAGAAAATAGGAGGCAGTGCTGGGCTTAAACAAGCTTCTGTGTAATTCCAATGCTACTTACTACATTGTTGAACGATGGTTTTCCATTTGAGCATGAAAGATATTAAAATGTCTGGAAGCAATGGAAATTGAGAAGTTTACATCTTTATTTTCATACAAATCATATATCTTTGAAAAGAGTATCTACCAAAGAATTATGGAATGTAAAGATTTCTTTAAAAACACAAAGCATTTTGACACATTTGAGAGAGGAAAGAAGGAAGCAGAAAATATTCATCACATAATAAAATGCAGCATATTTTTGTAACTTAATGAAACAAAAATTATAATATTTTAAATAATATAAATAAAAGTGCAAACATTAGCAGTAATCAAAATGTCCCAACAAAGAAAAGCTTAGGCTTCACTGGTGAAATCTACCAAACATTTAAAGAAGAATTAATTCAAATCCTTCTTAAACTCTTCCAAAATTATAGGAGAGGGAACACTTCCAAACTCATTTTATAAGACCAGCATTACCCTGACACCAAAGTCACACAAGGACACTACAAGGAAAAAAAACTACAGCCAATAATTCTGATGATCATAGATGCAGAAATTCTCAACAAAATGCTAGCAAAGTGAATTCAACAGCACATTAAAAAGATCATACACTATGATTAAGTGAGCTCTATCCTAGGGATGCAAAAGTGGTTCAACACACAGAAATGATACACCAAATTAACGGGATGCAGGGCAAAACCCACATGATCATCTCAAAAGATGCAGAAACAGCATTAGACAAAATTCAACATCCTTTCACAATAGAAAATCTCAACAAACTATTTATAGAAGAAATTTATCTCAATGTAATAAAAGCCAGCTATAAAAATCCCACAACTAGCATCATACTCAATGGTGAAAAACTGACAGTTTTCCTCTAAGATCCAGTATAAGATAAGGATCCCCATTCTTGCTACTTTATTCAACATAGTACTGGAAGTCCTTGCCAAAGAAATTAAGCAAGAAAAAGAAATAAAAGCTGTCCAAATCAGAAGAAGGAAGTAAAATTTTTCTCTATTTGCCTATGACATGATTGTATGTATAGGAATCATAAAGTCTCCATAGAAAACTGCTAATTATCAACAAGTTCAGTAAAGCCACATGATACAAAATCAACATACAAAAATCAGTTGTCTTTCTATACATGAATAATGAACTAATGTGAAAGGAAATTTAAAAACAACAACAACAACAACAACAATCCCATCTACAAGGGCATCAAAAAGAATGACAAACTTAGGAACAAACTTAACCAAAGTTGTGAAATACTTGTATACTGAAAGCAACAAATCATTGATGAAAGAAATTAGAGAAGGCACACACACACACAAAAAAAACATTTTATGTTCATGAATTGGAAGAATTAATATTGTTAAAACATCCATATTATTCAAAGTGATATACAGATTCAGTGTAATCCTTATCAAAATCCCATGGCAATTTTAACAAAAATAGAAAAAAAATCCTAAAATTCATATTGAACCACAAGAGATCCCAAATAACCAAAGCAATCCTGGGAAAGAAGAAAAAAGCTGGAGACGTCAAACTTTCTGATTTCAAAACATACTGCAAAGCTATAGCAATTAAATCCATATGGTACTGGCATAAAACTAGACATACATCAATGAAACAGAATAGAGAGCCCAAAACTAAACTCAAGACTATAGAGTAAACTGATCTTCAATAAGGGTGACAAGAATACACAAGGGAAAAGGACAATCTCCTCAACAAATAATGCTGTGATGCTGGGAAAACTGGATATCCACATGCAATAGAATGAAATTGGACCCCAATCTTACACCATACACAAATAGCAGCTCAAAATGGATTAAACATTTAAGTGTAAGATTTTTAGAAGAAAACGTAGGGGAAAAGCTTCATGATATAAGGCTTGGCAATGATTTCTTGCATATGACACCAAAAGTCCAAGCAACAAAATCAAAATTTTACAAGTGGACTTGCATCAAATTTAAAAGCTTCTGCACAGCAAAGAAAACCATCACCAGGCTGAGAAAAAGCAACTTATGAATGGGAAAAAATGTTTGCAAGCCATATATCTGATAAAACATTAATATCTGAAATATATTAGGAAGTCCTACAACTCAATAACAAAAAACTAACAAACAAAAGAACCTATAACCCAACTTAAAAATGAGCCAAAGGAATTTAATATATATTTCTCCAAACAAGACATATAAATGGCCAACAAGTATATGAAAAGATGCTCTACATCACTAAACATCTGGGAAATGCAACTCTAAACCACAATAATATAGCACTTCATACCTGTTAGGATAGCTATTGTCATTAAAAAGTAAGAGACAACGTGTTGACAAGGACATGATGAAATTAGAACCCTTATGCACTGTTGGAGAGAATGCAAAATGGTGTAGCCACTATGGAAAACAATATTGTGATTCATCAAAATATTTAAAATAAAGCTTATCGTATGATCTGGCCATCTTGCTTCTTATTTTATATCTAAAAGAACTGAAATCAGGATCTCCAAGAGGTATAGGAACTGCCATGTTCATTGCAGAACTATTCACAATAGACAAGATATGGAAAAAATCTAAATGTCTATTGACAGATGAATGGATAAAGAAAAAATATATATATATACATATATCTACATAGACACATGTACACACTGTGGGATATTATTCAACCAAAAAAAAAGAAAAAAAAAAAAAGAACATCATACCATATGTGACAGCGTGACTAAACCTGGAAGACATTATGCTAAGAGAAATAAGCCAGCCAACAGAAGGACTGATGCTGCCTGATTCCACCTATAAGAGGTATCTAATGTAGTCAAATTCTGAGAAGCAGATAACGTTGGTTGTCAGGGGCTGCAGGGAGAGGGACATGGGGAGTTGCTGTTCAAAGGGTATCAGGTTTCAGTTATTCAAGATGAATGAGTTCTAGAGATCTGCTGTACAGCATTGTACCTATGGTTTACAATACTGTATGGTGTACTTAAAATTTTAAGAGGGTAGGCCTCATGTTATGTGTTCTTACCACAATAAAATGTAAAAATAAATTAATAAAAAGGATGAAAAGGCAATCTAGATAGAAGGGAGAGGCTTAGAAAGGCACAAAGAAGTGAAAATGTGTGGCATGTGGAGGACCCCAGAAATAGTTGCTTATGATGAAAGCCTGGGTTGTAAGGTGCAAATACAGCACCAGGATGGCAAAGAAAGACAACAAAAGTTGCCATTCGAGCAATTAAAACATTCTTTCACTAACATCAAATGTAGTTTTCAAGGCTTTAAGCTCTGGGAGGAAGATTTTGTTTGAAAGATTCTCAGTGCTTGGAATACTGAGCAGCAGGTAATTGTTATTCAGTAAGGCTTCTTGAATTCATATATGAATACATGGATTAATTGATGAACACACACACACACAAATATATAAAGAGAGACAGAAGTTAAACTCCTTCGCTCTTGCTGTAGGTTACTTTAAAAACTCTTAGAGTGTAAGAAGTGTCCATGTTTGAAAGAGAGCAGGGTAAAAGAGAAATCCTGTGAGAGTATGTGAAAACCATATAAGCAGTGTATTATCTTTAATAGGACAAATGTTTAAATATATTTTAGTAGTTAATAACTCACTATTGATTTTAAGGTGTACTAAAAGCTATAAGAAAACTATAAGTACTGAAAATGCTGAGGGAGCCGTTGAATAAAACCCATCTTCTAGAATGGCTGATACTGATTTGTGAATTGAGCTGCTGTGTTCAAGCAGGATTTGAGCTTTTTCTTACTGTGTCTGCACTCTGCTGAAGACATAGGGTGCCAATGGAGAATTAATCATATGTTCTGATACATAACATTGAAACTTTTATTTTTTTAATTAAAATTCAAGTAGCTAAAAGTGGATACAGTAGACAGTTGGACAGCCTATTTGGCAGAGCTATGTTTGAGTTTAAAAAAAAAAAAAAAAAGGAGAAACAATTTCTTTACATGACTGCTTTGGAGCTCTCTTCTCTCAGCCCTTCTTGGTGCATGAAGTGAAACTTTACCCCAAATGCATACTATTTGGAAACAGAAAAAGCTTTTTTGGTTGAAGGGTACAATGGAAAACGCATAAATCAACCTTCCGCATTCGGATGACTTTGGTAATGTGCATTCATCTGTTTAAAGAGAGACGTCTTTGGAGACTTCCTATTTTTACATAAAAATTATGCTCAGTATCTCCCAGCCTCTTTTGTTCACTAAAATTAGATTTGCTCACTTATACAATTCAGAGGGACTAATCTGTTCAGAGGGAAGTTACATGCTATTTACAGCATGTCCTCTTCTCAACTACCTCTTTCCAAAAAAAAAAAAAAAAAAAAAAAAAAAAAAATATATATATATATATATATATATATATATATATACCACAGCCCCTCTTCCACAGAAGTGTACACGCTCTAGTGACACATGGAGTGCACTCCCGTGGGTGAAAGGCCACCTCTCTATTACAAACCGGAAAGAAAAATTAGCAAAAAGTAGGATTTGCAGGTACCATGGGATTTTGCAAGAGTAATTACCCTGGCCTTCAGTATTAACGAGCAGTTAGAGGACCAACCATGAAGCAGTCCACTGAACCTGCAGCTTCAACAGTTCTAGTCCTGTGGCTTTGCCAATAATGGAGTCCTAACTCTACGCCGATCCTAGGAAGCTCTGAGATTGCTGTGGTTATTATGGCTGTACTGAAGTCTTCTTCCCATTGGATGTGTAATCCCACTCTAATTGGGAAACCTATTAGCAGGGCAGTTGCAGAGAGAAGTGAACTATATAGTAACAGGAAGGGGACACTTTATGAGATGTTGAAAAATAAAGAGCACATAAACATCTAAATATAAATTTTAAATGGTGTGTATAATATTGCCCTTGTGCTCTGTAAGACTAAACAAGTCACAAAGAGCTAGGGAGAAACTGTCATACAGAGTGAAGTAAGTCAGAAAGAGAAAAATATTGTATATTAATGCATGTATGTGGAATCTAGAAAAATGGTACAGATGAACCTGTTTGCAAGGCAGAAATAGAGACAGACGTAGAGAACAAACAAATGGACACCAAGTGGGGAAAGGGGAGGTGGGATGAATTGGGAGATTGGCATTGACATATATATACTAATATGTATAAAATAGGTAACTATGAGAACCTCATGTATAGCACAGGGAACTTTACTCAGTGCCCTGTGGTGATCTAAATGGTAGGAAAATCCAGAAGGGAGGGGATGTGTGTGTACATATAGCTGAGTCACTTCATTGTACAGTAGAAACTAACATAACATTGTAAAACAACTATACCTCAATAAAAAAATAAATAAAATTCAAAATTATAAAGCCATATATATGTATATATCCATCTTTGTCTTTTGCAAGGTATGTACCCTTGCACAAATCAGTTAAACCTTTCTAAGCCTCGGTTTTCTAATTGTGAAATAGGGATTATAGTATGTAGCATTCCTGAGAACACCAATGTCCAATTAGCAAAGCCAACTTCACAGACACATGGGCATTTACACAGGGCCCTGTGTTCAGAAACACCCACAGTTGGTTTAATGCTCTTCCGTTGCCATCGTGAATTTCTTAATTTTTAAATAGGCGCCCCTTAGTTTCCTTTTGCACTAGATCCCACTAATTACATAGTTTGTCCCGCAAATTAATGAATTATCCAGCCCAATGATTGCCGTATGTTAGGTGCTCACTATGTATTTGTCTCCTCTTGTCCTCCTCCTTCTCCTAAAAATGCAGAGTAAAGGGCTGTCAGAGTATCTACTGCTTCCCACTGGCTTCCCACACAACACTCTCAGGCACTAGAGACCAGCACATTTCATTTCAGTGGCTGCCTTTTTCCACTGTATCTCTGGGGTCAGATTCCAGGACTGGTTACACATTATCTAACAGTTCCCTAGTTCCATGTGCCACCTCTCCCTTGCATGTCATACATAGCCTTAGGAAATAATTACTTGATCCCTTTTCATGGTAAGGAATTGGCCCCAATTACTAGATTAAAACAGAAGGATGAGGAAATGGTTAACAGTGCATTGAAATAAAGTTTGCTTTTGGTGTTCAGCTCAAAGCTGTGGCTTTGGCTTTGGGTGTCAGGTCCAGGCTTTGGAGAACCAAATCACAGAATGTCTACTTAATGTCAGTTCTAGCCTCTATGAACTGCGTTTCATCTCTGACCTTGTGATTTCATGGGTTCCTTCATACCCAATCAGTGTAATGGTGTCAGTAACACTACAAGCTTAGCATTTGAATATATAGTTAATATCTGAATTTGCATGCTGAAATACAGGCAAGCAATCCAGATGCAATTTGGGGTAAAACTAGTTCTGAGGTGCTTTATCTGCTGAAATTCTAACGTCTTAGTGACTAAATATTTACTATTTATCCTAAGGGGAAAAATGCTACAACAATTCACATTGTGAAAGTTCTTAATTGTATGTTCATAGAAGTTTTGAATAGATAAGAAATAGTGAAATGGATCTGGAGTTAATATGAATTTTAAGAAAGTGAATTATACTAAAATCATTGGAAAATTATATCCTTTTGAGTCAAGTGTTTATATAATTTAAATAATAATTCAAAAAATAATGAAGATTAGATTATCTCATAATTTTTATTATTATATAGCTAGTTGGTGTGATAAAATTCTTAACTTTAAACAAAATATGAACTCTATATACATTTTAGTTATTTATACTTAGAACATGAGTCCAAGAAAATATAATTGACATTTTTTTCCCTGCAAATTGTTATGATAAAAAGCATAAATGATTCTTCCAATCTTAAAATTTCTCATTAGGAAGAAAATCTTGTATAGCAACTTTCATGCCAAGTTATCTTTGAATCAGATGTAATAAAGAATATATACAATATGAAGAAAAAAGAAAGTGATATAGAAAAATTAGATACCCCAAATAGATATTTCTCTCCCTGTCAATCCTTGAAACAAAAGATTTAATAAGAATGCATTATCATCAACATTTTAGAAGTAGAATAAAACTGCTTAATTCAGTGGGAGTCTGAAAAAGTCTAGCAGTTCTCCTGGTTTACTTATTTAACTTATTATTTTTAATAATGTGATTGCAAAATACCATTACACAATACTTTGAAGTCTGCTCTGTCTGAAATTAATATAGCTGCTCCTGCTGTCTTTTATTAATGTTTGCAAAGTATCTTTTTCACCTTCCATTTATATTTTTCCCACCATGTTAACCATTTTAAAGTGTACAGTTTATTAGTTTTTAGTATATTCATAATGTTGTACAGTGGTCACCACTACCTAATTTCAGAGCACTTCCATCACCCCAAAAAGAAACATTCATCTCCCAGTTCTCCCTTCCTGCTTTGCCCTGGCAACCACTAATCTACTTCCTATTTCTATGGATTTGCCTGTTCTGGACATTTCACATAAATGGAATCACATAATACATGGACTTTTGTGTTTGGCTTCTTTTACTTCTTGCAGTGTTTTCAAGGTTCATTCATATTGTAGGCATGGATCATTACTTCACTATTTTTTATGACTAAATAATTGTCCATTGTATGGGTATTGTGAATAGTGCTACTTGAACAATTCGTGTAGAAGTGTTTGTGTGATCGTATGTTTTCAGTTCTCTTGGGTATATAACTAGAAGTGGAACTGATGGGTCATAAAATAAACTCTGTGTTTAACTTTTTGAGGAACTGACAAACTGTTTTCCAACAAATTTAACTTCTGATTTGAATTATTTTCTTGATAATAAGAATAATTTTTCAGTATGCCTTTATAGTATGTTTGTTAACCAATACCAAAGAAATAAGATTCTGAAAATAGTTCTCTATATGTAATTAATGTAAAGGCCTAACTTATTCTTGGATATTGGAAATATGTCCTTTCTCCTGAAATTAATGTAAAGTACATGTAATTTTTATCACATTCTGCTATTGTTTGATAATTTTAGATTTATTTTTATTGAGGTAACATTGCTTTATAACATTATACAAGTTTCATGTGTACATTTTATTTCTACTTCTGTATACCCTACAGAGTGCTCACCACCAAAAATTTAGTTTCCATTTATCAATATACAGTTGATCCCCTTTACCCATTTTGCAACCAATCTCTTCCCCTCTGGTAACCACTATTCTGTTCCCTGTATCTACATATTTTTTTTGGTTTGGTTTGGTTTGTATGTTTGTTTAGCTTTGTTTGTTTTTTATATTCTACATATGAATGAAATCATATGGTAATTGTCTTTCCCCATCTGACTTATTTTACTTATCATAATGCCCTCAAGGTCCATCCATGTTATTGCAAATAGCAAGATTTCATCTTTTTTATGGCTAAGTATTCCATTGTATATATATACACATTTTCTTTATCTGTTCAACCACAGATGGGCACTTAGATTGTTTCTATATTCAGGCTATCTTAAATAATACTGAAATGAACACAGGGGTATGTATATCTTTTCAAATTAGTGTTTTCATTTTCTTTGGATAAATACCAAAAGTGAAATATCTGGATCATATGGTAGTTCTATTCTTAATTGTTTGAAGGATTTCCATACTGTTTTCCATAGTGCCTATACCAATTTATATTCCCATCAAGTGTATAGGGTTCCTTTTCTCTGCTTCCTCACCAACACGTTTTATTTTGCCAGTTTGATCATAGCCATTCTAAAAGGCATGAGGTGATATCTCATTGTGGTTTTGATTTACATTTCCCTAGTAATTAGTGATGTTGAACATCTTTTCATGTGCTTTTTGGCCATCTGTATAACTTCTCTGGAAAAATGTCTGTTCAGCTCCTCGGCCCATTTTTTAATTGAGTTGTTTCTTTTTTGTTGTTGAGTTGTATGAGTTCTTTATATATTTTGGATAGTAAACCTTTATCAAATATACCATTTGAAAATATCTGCTCCCATTTTATAGGTTGTCTTTTCTTTTTGTTGATGGTTTCTTTTGCTGTGTAGAAGCACTTTAGTTTGGTGTAGTCCTGATTTAAAAATGGAAATTTTTGCATCTATAATCATCAGAGATATTAGCCTATAATTTTCTTTTTTTGTAGTGTCTTTGGTTTTTGTATCAGGGTAATGGTAGCCTCATAGAATGAACTATGGAGTGTTCCCTCCTCTTCAATTTTTTGGTATAGTTTGAGAAGGATGGGTATTAGCTCTTCTTTATACATTTTGTAGAACTCCCCTGTGAAGCTATCTGGTCCTGGACTTTGTTTGCAGGGAGTTTTTTTTTTTTTTTTCATTACAAAATTCAATTTTACTACTAGTGATTAGGCTGCTCAGATTGCCTTGTTATTCCTGATTCATTCTTGGTAGGTTGTGTATTTCTAGAAATTAGTCCATTTCTTGTAGGTTCTCTAATTAGTTGGCATATAACTGTTGGTAGTATTTTCTTTTGATCTTTTGTATCTCTGTGATATTGGTTTTTATTTCTCCTCTTTCATTTCTTATTTTGTTAATTTGGGTCCTCTCTCTTTTCTTCGTGATGAGCCTGGCTAAAAGCTTATCTATTTTGTTTATCTTTTCAAAAAAAGCTTTGCTTTCATTGATTTTTCTATTTTTTTTTTTTTTTTTTTGGTCTCTATTTTATTTCCTCTCTGGTCTTTATTATTTCCTTCCTTCTTCTGACTTTGGGCTTTGTTTGTTCTTTTTCTAATTCCTTTAGATGGTAGTGTAGGTTGTTTATTTGAGATTTTTCTTATTTCTTGAAGATGGCCTTTATTGCTGTAAACTTTCCTCTTAGAACTGCTTTTGCTTCATCCCATAGATGTTGGAAAGTTGTGTTTCCATTTTCATTTGTCTTATGGTATTTTCTGATTTCCTCTTTGATTTCTTCATTGACCCATTGGTTTGTTATAGCATGTTGTTTAGTTTCCACGTATTTGTTCTTTTCCCATTGTTCTTTCTATAACTGATTTCTATTTTCATGCCATTGTGGTTAGAAACAATGCTTAATATAATTTATATTCTATTAAGTTTGTTAAGACTTGTTTTGTGGCCTAGTATGTTATCTATCGTGGAGAATATTCCATGTGCACTTGAAAAAAAATGTGTATTCTGCTGTTTTTTAATTGAATGTCTTCTATTAAGTCCAACTGGCTTATTGTGTCCTTTAAGTTCACAGTTGCCTTATTGATTTTCTGTCTGGATGATCTGTCCATTGATGTAAGTGTGGTGTTAAAAGTTCCCTATTATTATTATATTGTTGTCAATTTTTCCTTTTATGTCTGTTGATATTTGCTTTATATATTTAGGTGCTCCTATATTGGGTGCATATATGTTAATGAGTGTAATATCCTATTTTTGTATTGATCCTTTTATCATTCTATAATGCACCTCTTAGTCTTTTGTTAGAGACTTTTTTTAAAAATCTATTTTACCTAAGTATTGCTAGCTCTGCTTTCTTGGCATTTCCATATGCATAAAATATCTTTTTCCATGCCCTCACATTTAGTCTGTATGTGTGTCTTTAGCTTTGAAGTGAGTCTCTTGTAAGCAGCATATAGATGGTCTTTTTGTTATCCAATCAGACACCCTTTGTCTTTTGATTGGGGCATTTATCCATTGACATTGAAAGTAATTATTGATAGGTATATACTACTTGCCATTTTATTACTTGTTTTCCAGTTGTTTTGTAGTTCTTCTCTGTCCATTTATTTCTTCTTTTTAAAAAATTTCTTGCCTGTGGTTTGATGATTTTCTTTAGTACTATGTTTGTGTTTGCTCAGCTCAGGCTGGGATGTGGGCTGTGGCAGTTGCAGAAAACTGGGCAGCAACTGGAGCAGTCCTCAATCTGCCCTCTCTGCCCTGCCTTATAAGCAAGGCAGCAGTCATGTGCTTCTCATGATTGGAGTCAAGGCTTCCCACAGCCCTCCTGTTAGTCCCAGTGACCCACAAAGCAGCCAAGGTAGCTCATCTTCCTTATATTGGACCCCAGGGCTGAGACATCCAATATGTGGCTCAAACCTCTCACTCAGGGTGGATCTCTGCCTATGTATTGTCTCTTTTCCTCTGAGACCCATCCCTGGGTCACATGTCCAAACCTAATCACTTCTCTTCCCTTCCTACCCAGTCCTGTGTGGATCTTTCTTAAGGCCTTCATTGTACAGGAGTCTTACTGCCAGTTTCCCGTTAGTTTCCGTGAGAATTATTACTCTTATATATGTATGCTTGATCTTTTCATGTGGGTAGGTGAGTTCTATATCCTTCTACTTTGCCATCTTGCTCAATCACCGTTCCTTTGTGGTTTTAATTGAGCATTTCTTATGATTCTCTTTTCTTTCCTTAGCATAAAGTTATATATTTTTTTTTTTTTTTTTTTTTTTTTTACTTTTTCTAGTGGTTGCCTTACGGTTGCAATATACATTTACAACTAACCCAAGTCCACTTTTAAATAACATTATACCACTTCACAGGTAGTGTGAATACCTTATAATAGCAAAATAACCCTAATTCCTTCCTCCCATCCTTTGTATCAATACTTTCATTTATTTCAGTCATAAATAAGCATACATAAGTGTATGCATATGCTATATACATAGGCATACATGATTGAAAACATTGTTGCTATTATTGTAAACAAAATATCCATTAGACTAAGAATTTTTTAAAGTTTTAATTTTATCTTCATTCATTCCTTCAATGATCCTCTTCTTTATGTAGATCTGAGTTTCTGACTTATATTATAATCCTTCTAATAAATCTTCTTTAAACATTTATTAGAAGGCAGGCCTACTAACGATAAACTTTCTCAAATTTGTTTGTCTGAGAAAATCTTTATTTCTCCCTCACTTTTAATGATAATTTCACAGAGAGATAGAAATCATAAGAAAGAACCAAAAAGAAAGATTAGATATTAAAAAAACACTGTAACAGAAATGAAGAATGCTTTTGATACAGTAGGTTGATGGGTATTTTGCTCAACACTTTAAATATTTCACCCCACTCTCTTCTTGCTTGCATGGTTTCTGAGGGTATGTCAGATACAATTTTAATCTTTGTTCCTCAATAGGTTAGATGTTTTTATCCTCTGGCTTCTTTCAGGATTTTTAATCCATCTTTGATTTTCTGTAGTTTAAAAATCATTTTGGAGGGGTGGGGAGAAGGGCAGGCATTTTTTTCTGATAGCCGTTCTTTGAGTTTTTGGATCGTAATTTGGAATCTGACATTAATTTGGTAAAATTTTCAGTCATTATTGTTCCAAAATTTTCTTCTGTTCTTTTCTCTTTCTTTTTCTCCTTCTGGTAGTGCTATCTTATGTATGTTACATCTTTTGTAGTTGTCCTACATTTCTTGGATATTCTGTTCTGCTTTTATCAGTCTTTTTCTCTTTCCTTTTCATTGAGGATTCTATTGATATATCCTCTAGCTCAGAAGTTCTTTCCTAAGCTGTGTGCAGTCTACTAATAAGTCTGTCAAAGGCATTCTTCATTTCTGTTACAGTGATCCTTTTTTTTCATATCTAGCCTTCCTTTTTGGTTCTTTTTATGATTTATATCTTTCTGCTTATATTACCCATCTGTTCTTGCATGCTGTCTAATTTATCCATAGAACCCTTAGCATATTAACCATAGAGTTTTAAAAAATTCCTGCTCTGATAATTCCAACATCACTGTTATGTCCAGTTCTGATGCTTGCTCTAGCTCTTAAAATTGTGCTTTTTGCCTTTTGGTATGCCTTGTAATTTATTGATAGCTAAATATGATGTACTGTGTAAAAAGAACTGCTGTAAATAGACCTTTAGAAATTTGTGTTGCTGAGTTTCAGGGAGAGGGGTAGAGTTCTATAATACAATGATTAAGTCTCAGTCTTAGTGAGCAAATGCCTCTGAATTATGAACTTCACAAGTATCTCTGCTTTCTTCCTCCCTCCTTAAGTGTTATACGTTGGCTAAAATGGGCTGGAGCTGGGTTTTTCCCTATCTCCCAGGTCAGTTAAGTTCGATAATACCCTAGCAGGTAAGGATCTGGTTAACTAGTTTCCCCTAAGAACAGACCTTGTTAAGAGGAACAGAGTGCTCTGGTGTATTTTAAAGTAGTTATTTCCCTGCCTCCTTCTGTTGGAATCCAATCTCCAATATTTACTGTAGGAATCTGGTCAAGCTCCTGGAGGTAAAAATCATACTATTTTGGAAGCCACTTTAAGACTGGGTTCTCTGAAGATTTTAACTCAGAGTTATCCACACTGAGCTTCCAGCAATTTGTCAATTATAGTTCAAATTTTCCTGCCTCAGTACTGGTTCTTGCAGCAGGACTTGTGAGGCTCTGCCTGGGTAGCCATGACTCTGTTTATTTACCTCTCTATCTTTGCCATCTTCAGGGCAGAATTTTGCCCCATAATATCCCCTCTTTCATGGTCAAAGAAGATTTTTTGGTTTTTAGACTGTTCTGCATTTTTACATGTTGTTAGGATGGAGTGGAGACTTCCATACTCCTTATATAGGGACAAGAAATCTCAATTGGCTTGATTACTTTTTACTGCATAATTATATTCCATTGTATTGAAATACCCAATTCTGTTTATTTTCTTTTTGGTTGATGAACATTTGGATTGTTTCCACCTTGGTTTATTATTAATAATGCTTTATGAATATTCCTGTACAAGTTGTTATGTATACATATACTTTTATTTCTTGAATATATGCCTAGGAGTGAAATAGCCAGGTTTAACCTTTAAAGAACTGTTTTCCAAAGTATCTATATCATTTATATTATCACCTGCTCTGTATGAGGGTCCCAATTTCTCCACATCAATGCCAACATTTGTTATTATCTGTCTTTTTTATTATAGCCACTCTAACACATGTGAAGTGGTCTTTTTTTGTTTGTTTGCTTCCTTCATGGCTAATGATGTTCAACATCTTTCCATGTGCTTATTTAGGTATTTGTATATATTATTTGGAGAAATTTTTCTTTAATCATTTGCCCAATTTTTAATATGGTTGTTTGTCTTTTTATTATTGAGTTCTAAATGTTCTTTACATATTCTTGATGCAAGTCCCTTGTCAAATATATGAGATACAAATATATTCTACTATTCTGTAGATTGTATTTTTACTTTCTTGATGGTGTCTTTCACAGCTCAAATATTCTTAATTTTGTTGAAGTCCAATTTATTTTTCTTTTGTTGCTTGGCTTTTTGTTGTCATCTCTAAGAAACCACTGCTTAATTCAAAAGTATGAAAATTTACACCTCTGTTTTCTTCCATGAGTTTTATAGTTAGCTCAAGTGTTTAGGTCTTTTACCTACTTCAATTAACTTTTGTAGATGTTATGAGGTAGATCCATCTTTATTGTTTTGTATGTGGTTATCCAGTTGCCTCATCACCATTTGTAGAAAAGACTATTATTTCCTCAATTGAATTGTCATGACAGCCTTGTTGAAAATCAATTAACTATAAATATGAGGACTTATATCTGGGCTCTCAATTATGTAACATTGTTGTATATGTCAGTAAGTATGGCAGTACCACACTGTCATGGTTACTTTAGCTTTGTGGTATATTTGGAAAACATGAAGTGTGAGTCCACCATTTTGTTTCTCTCTTTTAATATTGTGTCAGTTATTCTGAATGCCTTAAATTCCCCTATACATTTTAGGATGGGCTTTTCAAGTTTTACTAATAAAACAGCTAAATTTTTATGAGAATTGCTTTGACTCCATAGATCAATTTTGAAAATATAGCCATGATAACAATATTGTCTTCCAATCAATAGAAGGGAGGTGTCTTTGCCTTTATTTATATGTTCTTTAATTTCTTTCAACAATATTTTATAGTTCTCAGAGTGTAATTTTATCCTTCTTTTGTTAAATTTATTCCTAAATGTTTTGTTCTTTGAAAACTATTGTATACATAATTGTTTTCTTAATTTCATTTTCAGATTATTCATTAAAAATGTATAAAATTAAAATTGATTTTCTTTATCAATCTTTTATTCTTCAATAATGCTGAACTTGTTTATTAATTCTTAAAGACTTTTAGTAGACTCCTTTGGAATTTTCATGTATATTTTCATGTCATCTGCAAACAGAAAGAATTTTAATCCTTCCTTTCCAATATGACTGTCTTTTATTTCTTTTTATATTTGTCCTATTGCTCTGGCTAGAAAGTCCAGTAAACTGTTGAAGAGCCTAGAGTTGGTATCTTTATCTTGTCCCTAACTGTAGACATAAGGCATTTACTTTTTCACTATAAAACATGACGTTACGGACTTCCCTGGTGGTGCAGTGGTTAAGAATCTGCCTGCCAATGCAGGGGACACAGGTTTGAGCCCTGGTCCGGGAAGATCCCACATGCCATGGAGCAATTAAGCCCGTGCACCACAACTACTGAGCCTGCACTCTAGAGCCCATGAGCCACAACTACTGAAACCCGCATGCCTAGAGCCCATGCTCTGCAACAAAGAGAAGCTGTAGCAATGAGAAGCCCATGCACTGCAAAGAAAAGTAGCCCCCACAATTAGAGAAAGCCTGCACATAGCAGTGAAGACACAATGCAGCCAAAAATAAATAAATAAATAAATATATAAAAACAAACAAACAAACCAAAAAACATGATGTTAGCTGTGGGTTTTCATAGATGTTCTTTATGATGTTGAGGGAGTTCCTTTCTATTCTTGGTTTGTTGAGAGTTTTATCATGAAGTGGTGCTAAGTTTTCTCAATTTGTTTTTGCTTTCGATATAATCATGTGGATTTTGTCCTTTATTCTTCTGCTATCGTGTATTATATTAATTAGTTTTTTGAAAGTTAAATCAACCTTGAATTTCTGATATTAATTCCACAGATCATGTTATATAATTATTTTTATAAGTTGAAGGATTCAGCTTGGTAATAGTTTGTTGAGATTTTTAAGTCCAAATTTATAAAAGATATTAATCTGTAGTTTTCTTGTGATGTGTTTATCTGGTTTTGGTATCAGGTAATACAGGTATTATAGCTTGAGTTGAGGAGGTTTTCGCACTAATTCATTTCTTGGAAGGGTTTGTGAAGAATTTCTATTAATTATTTTTTAAATGTTTGGCAGAATTCACCAATGAAGCCATCAGGGCCTGGGCTTATTTCATGGGTAGAATTTTAATTACAAGGTATCAACAAGGAAATATTGGACTTGAACTTTACTTTGGATTAAATAGACCTAACAGGCATATGGAGAACATTCTATGCAATATCAGAAGAATACACATTCTTCTCAGGCACACACAGGACATTCTCCAGTATAGATCATATGTTAGGTAATAAAACAAGTCTTACCACATTTAAGAAGACTGTAATCAGTACCAAACATTTCTTTGAATATAATGATGTAAAACTAGAAAAAAACAGCAGAAGGAAAATTGGAGAAAACACAAATATGTGGAAATTAAACAACACACTGCTAACAACCCACTGGTGAAAGAAGAAATCAAATGAGAAATCAAAAAGTATCTTGAAATATATATTAAAAAAAGAAGCACAGCATACCCAAACCTATAGGATACAGCTAAAGCAGTTGTGAGAGGGATGTTCATAGCAATAATTGCCTACATTAAGAAAAAAATAAAGATTCAAATGAATAACCTACCATAGAAACATAGAAACTACCAAGACTGCATCATGAATTAAACACTTCAATAATGAACAAGGAGATTGAAACAGTAATCAAAAAGCTCAAAAAAAAAAAAAAAAAAACCCCAAAAAAACAAACCTGGGCATTTATGGCTTTCCTGGTGAATTCTACCATATATTTAAAGAAGAATTAATACCAATCCTTCTTAAGTTCTTCCAAAAAATTGAAGAGAAAGGAATACTCCCAAATTTGTCTTATAAGGCCAACATTATCCTGATACCAAAGCCAGAAAAGGACACTACAAGAAAAGAAAATTATAGGCCAATAATTCAGATGAACACATATGCAAAAGTTTTCAAAAAATACTACCAAACGTTATTCAACAGGTCATTAAAATGGTCATACACCGTAATCAAGTGAGATTTATCCCTGGAATGCAAGATGTTTCAACATACACAAATCAATAAGTGTGACACACCACATTAACAGAATGAAAGGTACAAATTATACGATCATTTAAATTGATGCAGTAAAAGCATTAGATAAAATTCACATCCTTTCATTATAAAAACTTTCAATAAGTTGGGCATAGAAGGAATGTGTCTCAACGTAATAAAGGCCATATATGACAAGCACACAGCTAACATCATACTTAACAGTGAAAGGTTAAAAGCTTTTCCCCTAAGATCAGGAATAAAACAAAGGTGCACACTCTCATCACTCCTATTCAACATAGTACTGATGCCTTGCTGGAGCAATTAGTCAAGAAAAATAAATAAAAGGCATCCAAATCATAAAAGAAGAAGTAAAATTGTCTCTGTTTGCAGATGACATGATCTTGTATATAGAAAACCCTAAAGACTCCACGAAAAAAGTTAGAACTAATTGAGTTCAGTAAAGTTGTAGGATACAAGATAAAGGTAAAAAAATCAGTGGTGTTTCTATACACTAACAACAAACTATCAAAAAGAGAAACTAAGAAAACAATCACATTTATAATAGCTCAAAAATAATAAAATACTTAGGAATAAAATTAACTGAGGTGATGAAAACCCTATAGACTGAAAAGTGTAAGGCACTGATGAAAGAAATTGAGGAGGACACAATTAAATTGAAAGATACGCCATGTTCTTGAATTGGAAGAATTAATATTGTTTAAATATCCATATTACTCAAAGTGATGTACACATTCAATGCAATCCCTATCAAAATTGCATTAGTATATTTTACAGGTAGAAAAAAACAATCCTAAAATTCATATGGAACCACAAAATATCCCAAATAGGGAAAGCAAATTTGAGCAAGAAGAACAAAGTTGTAGGCATCAACTTCCTGATTTCAAACTGTATTACAAAGTTATAGTAATCAAAATATTATGGTACTGTCATAAAAACCCACACATTGACCAAAAATAAACCCATGCATATATCATCAACTAATTTTGACAAGGGCATCAAGAACACAAAATTGGGAAAGGGTAGTGTCTTCAATAAATTGTACTTAGAAAACTGGATGTCCACATGCAAAAGAATGAAACTGGACCCCTATCTTACATCACTCCCAAAAATTAACTCAAACTGGATTACAGACTTAAATGTAAAACCTAAAACTGTAAAACTCCTAGAAGAAAATGTAGGATGTAAGATCCTTGACATTGATCTTGAATCTTGGCAATATTATTTTTGGATACGACACCAAAAAACACAGGCAACAAAAGGAAATTTTATAAGTGGGACTATGTTGAGCTAAAAAGCTTCTTCACAGCAAAGAAAATAGAAAAAATGAGAAAAACAATCATCAGAGTGGGAGAAAATATTTGCAAACTATTTATCTGATAGGGGTTTAATATCAAAAATATATAAGAAACTTATACAGCTTAGTACAATAAAAATCCAAATAATCCAATTTGAAAAATCAGCAAAGAACTTGAATAGAGATATTTTCAAAGGAGACATACAAATGGCCAACATATACATCAAAAGATGCTCAACATCACTAATTATCTTGGAACAACAAATCAAAATCACAATGAGACATAACCTCACACCCTTTAGATTCACTTTAATTTAAAAGACAATAGATAACAAGTGTTGGTGAGGATGTAGAGACAGGCATCTTTGTACACTGATGGTGGGAGTGTAAATTGGTACAACCATTATGGAAAACAGTATGGAATTTTCTGAAAAATCAAAAAATAGAACTACTATATGATCCAGAACTTCCTCTTATGAGTATATACCCCAAACGAAAATAAATCGGTATTTTGAAGAGATATCTGCACTCACATGTTTATTGCAACATTATTCACAATAGCCAAGGTATGGAAACAACTTAGGTATCCATTGATGAAGAAGGGGATAAAGAAGATATGACACATTCATATATATATATGAATATTATTTAGCCATGAGAAAGAAGGAAATCCTGTATTTGGAACAACATGGATGAACCCAGAGGACACTATAATGAGTGAAATAAGCCTGATAGAGAAAGAAATACTGTATGATCTCACTTATATGTGGAATCTGAAAAAGAAAAGTCAAATTCATAGAAACAGTGAGTAGAATGGTGGTTACCAGGAGTGGGGCAGGGTGGGGGAATGGAAGATATTAGTCAATGAGTACAAGCCTTCAGTTATAAGATGAATAAGTTCTGAGGTTTTAATGTACAGCAATACATTAGATGTGATCTTCCCCATATTATGTTTCAAACAAAGTTAGCTTCTTTGGGGATATCTTTGAAAGTCTCTATTCATATGGACCGCTTCTCCTTCTGGGCAAAATCTCTGAACCATTGCTTGCTGCAGAACTGGGAGCATGTCAAATGACGTGCCTCTGTTGGATGGATACCTCTGGTAATGAGCAAAGTACAGAGTGAGGACAACAACTTCTGCTTTTCTAAACTTACTTCTCTCCGAGTGAAACCTGCGTGTCGTGAGTGAGCTGGTGCAAGGGCAATGCAGGCCATGCCTAGAGTTGAGCATCTGTTCTATGAGCGGAATTTGGGTGTATGAAATAAACACCCAATTTCTTGGCTGCATTTGCAGGAATTTATTTTTTTGAACTTGGAACTGGTGGGAACAAGAAACGCTTCTGGCTTGCCTTTCTCAGTAGGAAACATATCCCATGACTGGAAGGGGACAGAAGGAGCCCTGTTTTTGAGGCCATATCCAACCAGATTGGAGCATCTAAGCACTGAGATGGAGAAAAACAAAGGAGGGAGCAAACTGCAGCTGAAATGCCACAGACTTTCTATTCTTACCAAGATTTGGTAGATTATCTTGCATATGTGTTTCTTCATTTGCAGTATGACCTTAGGACAACTTCTACAGGTTTTAAATGGTTGAGGTTTTGTTGTGGTGGTTGTTTTTAAAATTTTGTCTTATTATTTTATTTTTAAACTTCTTTTATTGTCATGATTTTTAATTGAAGCATAATTGACAATAACATTACATTATTTTCAGTTGTACAACATACTGATTCAACATTTGTATACATTGCAAAATGATCGCAGTAAGTCTAGTTACCATCTGTCACTACAACGTTACAATTTTTTTCCTTATGATGAGAAATGTTCAGATTTAATTTCTTAGCAACTTCCAAATTTGCAGTATGACATTATTGACTATAGTCACCATACACAATAGCTGTGCATCACATCCCCATGTCTTATTTATTTTATGTCTGGAAGTTTGTTCCTCTTGATCACCTTCAACTTAAATGGTTGAGTTTTTAAAAAATAATTTTCAAGATTTATAGCAGTTATAGCAGTTTTCTGGGGAGCAGGTTCATGAGGCTCCTCATACTGCCATTATATGTCTCTTAATGTTTTTTAATATGGATTTGGGCAAGTTTGGGAAAGAACTTGAAATGGCTTTTTTGAATTGCAAAATTGCTACCAAAACTAAGGTTCCAGATTTTCAATCATAGAATATTTACTTCAGAGTGTCTAAGACCATTAGAAAATAAACTAATAAACAGGAAACATCATATCTATTACTCTAAATGTATCTACGTAGGTTGAGACTATTCAAATTGTGTCTGTTTTTATTTGATGATATTGAATAATTACAATAATAATGATGTGAAAAACAAATTTTTTCAGAAATCACTTTGGATTAGACAAGAAAAAATATGGGAATGGAATTTAGAGATGAAAGAGGAAATAAATATGTTATATCAATAAATATTATTATTGGATAAATTTTAGCATTGCATAGTAAAGAAATATACACTCTTAATACTAAATTCAAATTATGTAAGTTATAACCTAACTTTCTACTGTTTCAAGCTATACAATTTTAAATGATCGTGTTATAGCATAGAGTATTTTGCAGATGATATACTATTGTTAATGACCCATGTGACACCACTCTACAGAATCATTTTTATCTTCACTTGCTAGAAAGTTGACCTTTACTGTCATAAAGAATGCTAATTGAATTTATTTTCCTTTACTTAAACATGTGATACTTTTGTCTTTTGATTTTGTCAAACTCTTTTACCTCTCAAGCAGAGATATCAATACTTCTTAATTTATAAACCTACTCATTAACTAGAATTTTCCTATACTCTACACTGCCAAACAGTTAAACTAGATAATAAACCATAAATAATGCCTTCATGTCACCCCATCTATTTAACTCAACTATCTTTGAACTGAAAAGGAATCAATTATGTTCTAAATGTTCGAAAAGTTGAACTAACTAATGGTTAAAAACACTGTTTTTGTAACATGATGCTCAAACTGATTATTTTTCAAATGAGGCATGAAATGCCCTATGTCAGATTAAATTTTAAAAATGAATGACATCATTTGCTTGATAATGTCTTATCATTTGCCAAAGTTTATATGTAAAATTAAGCACAGCTACCTGCTATTCTAGGATATGTAAGAGTTGGAATGAGGAAGGTATGTCAAAAGACAAATCCTACAGCAAAAGTACATCTATTTCTGTCTACAGGCTGTGATTCTTTTTCAATAAAGAATGTTTGAACAACTTTCACTGGTGGCGTGCTGTTGCTCTCTGTTCAAGGATTAATTAAAACATGTTCCAATAAAAACCTCCAGCGTGAATACATGGAACCAGAGCATGTTCTGTGTGCTGCACCTTCTTGTGTGATAAGCCATACTTTCCTTCAATGGATGCACATTGCTTACGTTTTTAGAGCTATTAAACTGGGATAATTATGGAACAATCTAGGCAATGTTCAATAGCCCATGCAGATGCCTGACAGGGCATGTTGTCTCTTAATTAGGAATTTGAATGCCTAACGCTTGTATATTAACTGAAATAATTGAATAGATGTTTTACATTTCTTTCACTTTCACTGACATCAAAGCCAGACTAGCTAGAGTCATGTGTTTTAAAAAGAAAAAAATATTTTTCTATGTTACATAAGAACTAAAGATATTGTTCAATATTCTATTTAGCAGATATTGTTTTGATAATTTTGTTTGCATATTTTAGCTCAATATTCAATATGGTATTTTACAGATTCTGTTAAGAGTCTGTATCACCGTCTATTACTACTGGAATTGAAGTTAAATGTTCCCCTTTTTTTCCTACATCTCTGTTCTAATTAGGTTGTGTAAACACTCTGCATTTGTACGAGAAGTGTGTCACTAATATAGTATAAACATATGTATTGCTTATATTTAAAATGCTTGATAACAGTGTTTATTCACAACTATTCATACAAAAGCTGTTTTTAAACATAACGAATTGCTCTCTATTAGGAATACACATAAAGACCTATTTCCATAAACATTTTTAGTAAGAAATATCTTGATGTGCAAAACCCTGCAGACATTTCATGGAAATTAGACAACGTTGTGCAGAAGTACATCAGAGCCATATTGTTTTTGCTTAATATTCTGAGAGGTGGATTATTTTTGCTTGATATATAATGCAAATAAAGGACCCTATATAGAGGTGAAAGGAGCCTTCGTATGTTTCAATATATTTCTCCCTTTGTTTTACTCATGCACCTGGTTTATCTGAAAGATTTTATGCATAAAACAAAAAAGATATTATTTGGGAACTATGTGCTCTGTGTGCTCTCAGATGCACAATCATATTAATGTTGATTATATACAGCAAGAAGAATTGCCTTCATGCGCTCAAAGACTCTTAAGAGATATAAGTTTTGGTAAAAAAGAAATATTTAGCAATCAAAACGGCCTATATCATTTAACTCAATTTGTTGAAGAAAAAATATGAAGTTTGCCTTACACTAGAGAGTTGTGGGATTTAGAAATGTTTAATGTAAAACAAATGTATGCATATCAGCTTTTCTCCTAAACAATACGAATTATTTCACATTAGATTAATGAGATAGTCATGTAAAAGCATAGGGAGTAGAGCTGTGTGGAAAAACAAAGCTATAATTCAGAAGAAGATGAACTCTCCTCGCAAGAAAAGAGTTGAAAATCATAAACTATCCTAATTTTGTGTTATAATTCAGAAATGCAGACACTCTTTCCATTTTTAAGCAGTCATTCAGCATCTCCTATTTTCGCATTTTATTTTGCCATTTTAAAATCAGAGAACCCATATTAATGTATTAGGCTGACTTAAATAATATATCAACTCTTCTCGTGTCATTTCTGTTAGAATATATATAATAAATAATAAACGTAGCAGCCCATATTTGATAGGAAAAGATATATACCATAATGAAAAAATAACAGCAAAATTATTAATAGAGCAGGAAATGCTCAAGGCCCAACAGTCATTCCCTCTAAATAACAACAACAAACTGAGTCACATTAACGTATTCAACACCGTGGTGACATATCAGATGCCGTCTGTCATTACATGCTTATTATGTTGCTGGAATAAAATTATGAGGTTTTGCTGACAATTACTGCAGAACATAGTATGTCACATTCTTCTTCTTTTTTTTGGGGGGGGGGCGGTTGTATTTCATTTCTACTTAGACTAAAGAAAAAATATATATATATGAATCATATCAAGATTGAACTAAGAAATCACATTTTGTGACTTGTTAGGTACATAACTAGAAATTGAAACAGTCTCTTCTTTGATCCCTTTTTCTTCTTTTCACTATCTTCTTTTTGTTGGATAGGACTTTATTTATACAAATTTAGGAAAATATACTTTTAATTCAAAATGTCCTTTGTTTCCAAGCAATAAATCCTTTGGAATGGAAATTTACAGAAAGAATTATTTACAGGAATCAACTATAATCACATATAATTCATGCTGCAGCTGTTTGTAATTGTAGTTTTCCCCAGGACCTTTCCCTACTTATAATTACCCGAGAATTGCTTCTTTCTAAATGGTTAATCGGAATAATAATTTTTCTATAGCTAGATGCAATGGCATTAAACAATTAGTGAGAAACTTTTTTTTCCCTATAATCAGATGAAAAAAATTTTGGTTTGACGGAAAAAAATTTGATAAATACCTACTGTGTGTAGAAAATTGACCAAGGTGATGCAAGTTTAAGACGCAGGATAAACGGAAATTATAGTCTCTACCTGAGAAGAATTTAAAATCTTGTCTGAGAATTACAAACATAATCATACATAAAAACAATGTGAAAATATTTGTAATGGATAACATTGAGCAAGTGCAAAATATAGAACTACCTTGTTCTTGTTTTCCTATGTACAAGACCCATTTCTTTCATTGAAAGGTAAAAGTGAAAAATATCTTCAAAGAAACTTACCTAAGAGTCAAATGTAAAGCTGGATCTTTGCTGTGTATCCTTATGCTGTTGGAGTTCCAAAGATCACGTAACCCAGTGAAAGTATATGAAGTTTGGAATGAATCGGAATGAAATTCACTATCTCGCGCTAACACTTTGTGATTAGACAAACTAAACTTATTTGAGGCAAATTATTTAAACTTTCTGAGGTTTACCCTAACTAAAAAGGATAAATATCTAACTTAATTCTTAGAAAGATTAATTCAGACACTGTTCATGAAAGCCCAACTTGTGGCACATCCAGGAAAAAGTAGGCTACTACAATGGCAGAATCCCATAAGAGCACTGTGGGTAGTGCTTTGTTGTCTTTTCAGCACCAGAACCTTTTATTATAACGATAGTCATGGGATTAATAGTCTCTATTTATATGCAATACCTAGAGGTGCACTTGATTCAGGAATTCATGAAGAAAACAAAAGTATTTCTCAAGAGAGATTGAACCCACATGATACATTAAAATCTATGTACATTCTAACATATACATGTATATAGTATATATTTGCTTTTATATAACAAACATGAAAGATTATTCAAAGAAATCTGAAAAAGATGTTAAGTTCCTGTCTTTAGAAAAACAGTAATACCTTTAGAATCTATTCAGACTAGTTCATCTTCTGTGTGTCTGTTAGAGAATTCTTAAGGTTTCTGAATGTATTCAAAGTACACACTTTATGTTTGGAGTCTCTCAATAAACTATGCCTCTTGGTGTTCACATCCTATGTAGTTCCCATCTCTTTGAATATGGCCGAGCCCTATGACTCATTTTGAACAATAGAATGCAATGAAGTGACTCCATGAGACTTCCAAGGATAGGTTATTAAAAAAAAAAAAAATCTTTATAGTTTCCTCCTGGGTCTCAAGAAAATCTTGCTCTGGGAGTGTCTGGACAACCATGTAAGGGATCCAACTGCCTTGGGACAAATAAAGATATCCCAGATGTGGCACTGATTGTCAAGGAGAGACTTCCATGCCTGCTTCGTGACTGGATTGGATTCATGAAATTTCTGGCTTTTCCAGCAGTTGCCTAGAAGGTTCTGACATCCATTTCTTATGGGCAGCAAAGTTAAGATCCCATGAGTCTTATATTGACAAATAAGAGACAGGAAACGAACAGCAGGTAAACTGTTAGCTCTTCTTTCCTCTTGATGGGATGTTCCAAGATGCTGCAATTTCACACCGCCTCCAGGAATATATCCCAAGAAACTCAGAAACTAGCTATGTTTATGGAGAATGTATGGCTTACTCAGTAATAAACCTTGTGTTACTCCTCTTGCCTACTACGATTTTCTCACTTCTCTTTTTTAATCACTTTTATTCCTCATGTGCAAGGTTTTGCCACCGCCTCTATTTTCTAGAGAATCCAGGTATGACAACCAGGGAAGGAACATTATAAAATACTTAAACTGACCTGTGTAAGGATATATTAGAGTAGAACCAACTGAAATCTCAGGTATTAGGTGACTTTAAAAATTCCATGTTTCCCAAAATATTTTGGAAGTCTAAGATTTGCTAAGTTTAAATGTTTTAGCTTGGTTATTTAATAGCCACCAGGCCCCTGTTCTGTCACGTGAATATAACTGTTGTCTACTCTGGGTTTGATTTAAGGTACAAGAGGCAAAATAGTTTTTATTGTAAGTATGCTCAATTTCAATCCTGCTTTCATTTTTAAGATGAATTCAAATTTAAGTGTTAGTAGTATTAAAGCAATCTTAAAAAAAGTGGATATATGTATATGTATAACTGATTCACTTTTGCTGTACAGCAGAAACTAACACAACATAGTAAATCAACTACACTCCAATAAAAATGACTAAACAATAAAGCAATGCAAGTTTTCATATGAAAACGACTGTGGACACTATAATGAGCTTTTATGACCTATACTAAAGGAAATGTGATATTGCATAAGAGAGGTCACTTTCCTCTGTAAAAGTAAACATTTTATGAGGCAGGAAAAGTGGTGCTACAGAGTCTGTTACCTCAGCATATCCAATACCAGGGCTGAAAGTCAGGAGAATTAGCTGTAGGTGCTTAGGGTTTAGAAAGTGCTGAAGGGACGAAAGGCCGGTGTGTTGGTTCCAGGTTAGTTCTTATGATCAACTATTCTTTTTATCTTCCCCTAAGACCACCTCTCTCGTTTGCTGCAGAGGATGGGAGGGATAAGAGGAGGGGGCCAAGAAGGAGTTAGAATGTTTGATTTCAAATAGGAAATAGAATTCCTCAGATGATGGCCCTGTAGCAATGAGAAAAGGCACATTAGCTTAAGTAGACTGGGGACTGCAGCAGAGGGGAGGGGCACTAGAATTATTCACATAATTTAAAGCATTAAAAGTAAATCAAGACAATGGCCTATTCAGTGGTTAGACCTGTGCGATTTCTGGCCCCCTTTCCGCACATTTTTCTTTTGTTTATCTCCTGAGAGATGCCCACATGTGTACGATACAAAGAATTGAGTCATAAAAGCAGAGGCCTGTTAGCCTCCCTGAGGACCAATTAATGATGCTCCAAATCTTGTGGGCAGGCAGATAAAAAGGAGAGAGAGAGAGCGAAGGGGAAGAGGATGAATACTCAACTAGAGTAGGCCAGGATTTCTTTTTTCAGATGTTGGAAGGGACTTCTTTAGCTATTCTTATCTAACTTCTTTGGGGTTTATGGGTGTTTTTTTCTTACGTTTTTCTCTCTCCACTGCTTCTGTAGTCCTGCTACTTGTAATGTGAACAGAGAGAAAAGCAGTACTTCAAAATATCAATTATGCTTTCATCCGAACTGATGACAGCACGAGCCTGGTTGGCAAAAAAAAAAAAAAATTAAAAAGGCCATTTAGAATGTTTCTGTTCCCCCTTTCATATATTGGCAGTTTTATTGATAGGTGCTTGAGTTTGTATTACCATTTGTATCTCCAAGCTGGATATTACTGTGAATGCAAGGTGCTTTGTAGTTCAACCTTTAACTCCAATCTCACCCCCTACGAGTCCACAGGCCTTTGAACAGCCACGGAGTGGTACTTTGAAATCAGGAGTTGAAAGTGTTTGACATGGAAAGGGGAGCTTGAAAGTCTTGCTCTTTGAACCTTTTCTTTTCAAAGTCCCACAGAAAGTACAGGCAGGACAATAACAGACAGTCTGGGGGCTCTCTGGGCGGAGAGGGGATGTGTGGTAATGAGGTTTTAAGTGTTTCCCTAGCTCCATCCTGCTCTGTTTCCTCCGTGTGAGGGAATGAAAGCTGTCTTAAGATAACACAGTCGCCTTTTGGTGGCAGTGGTTGGAATTCTTTAAAAACATGTTAATTCATTGCTTAATGACATTGTGAGAAAAATCCAGCCAGCCAGTGAAGGCTAGAAAGTAGACATCAGAATTCTGTCTAGCCCAGGGAAGTTGGAAGAAGGTAGCATGATGTTGTAAAAGTTTCCACTGATCAGGAAGAGGTTGTAATAGGGAAGAACAAATCTGACACCATATTGGATCTGTTTCTTTTACTTTAACCTTTGTATTCTATTGCTTTTGCTACAAGTTAAGAATGTTGCTTCTAGCCTGAAATAGACAGGATAGCCCATTCTCAAGGTTCTGACCTTTAAAGGTATAACACATTTCCATTCACATAAGCGATAAAAAGTTGCAGAACAGAGAATAACATTTGTCCTGTTGGAGGTTTATAGGAATATTGTGATCTGACCTATCCGGACAGCTGCAAGAACAAAGGATTCTGACACCAAGAAGTCTGCAACAACCAACCACACCTCCTCCCCTTTTAGCGTAAAAGAAGCCTGAATTCTAACTCAGGGAAGATGGGCTTGAAAACAAGGTGATTTCTGAAGCTAATCTACTGAGGGGAAAATGTGTCGCTTAGCTTTACTTGGAAAGGGACTTGGTCGTTACTGTGGCATTTCCTCTGCTTGACCAAGAACTGGATTAAATTCTAAATCCACCATTTATTTTAAAACCAAATTCATATCATTGATGAGTATGGTGAGGTAAGGTTATACGTTAACTTTTGGACAATTTAGCTCAATGTCAACAGAATGAAAAGGCAAAGTTGCAAGGAAAATAGCACTACATGTATTTTCTATTTTATTAGCCATCCTTTGGGGATGAAGATGCTTCTCACTCACTGCCAACACAGCCAGCACAGAAGCCTTTAAAATGTTTTCAGTACTGATACATCCGATCTCTCATGAAGTCCTTCTTTTGACCAGTGCATACTCCCTCTGTACCAAATCCATTACGGTGATGGAATGCAGGAAGCAAAACAGATTGCAAAGTAAAGAAATGGATGACATTAAATATGATGCTTTAAAAATATTAATTTATAAGTGCTTTTGGTCTGGTGGCTAAGATAATTAACAATCATATCATATGGAAATTTAAACATGTGATCATTACATTTTTGGGGGTATATCAATGTTAAATTTGATAAAGGAAAAACCAACCAGAATATTTATTAAGCACCTATTATGTGACAGACACAATATGTTACAATAAGCTTTACAGATGTTTTCCTATTAATCTTCTTTATAACCCAGAGATAGATATGGTTATCCCTATTTTATAGATGACCTTGAGAGTTATAGAAGTTAAGTAGCTAAAACATGATCACAACGCTAAAAAAATAGTGAAATTATTCAGATTTCAAAATCCATGATTTTTGAACTGTATGGTAAATGGGTATGAGGAGTTAATTCATAATAAAGACATATTTAGAGTAAATTAAGTCATCAATATGTATCTAGATCATTTCCTATACCAATGACTACTAATGCCATTGTGATATCAGCAAATTGCATTCTTAAATAAGGAGAAATTTAACTCATCTAGTGTAGTTTTAAGGATCCAGGGGATTAAGAGTATATCCCAATTCCTAAGTGCTAAACCTTTCCAAACATTCTGATTAATCAACAATAACAATTTAGTTGTTGAGAATAATTGAAATGCACAGGATCTGGAAATAGCTACCTAAATCCTTTATATAGATACCTCTTAACCGTAAATTATCGCTGCAATTACTATGAATCTAAAAACAAGTTTTGATTAGATCATGACATTCTGTTGTGCTCCAAAACCAAAGTAATTTGTCCCATTTTTGTGGCCATTTCCTGAAGGATGAAAAAAAATTTGGACTGAAAGAGCAGAACTCTCTGGGTTGCTATGGCTTATTAATTGGATTAAGAGTACTATTTTTCTTGAGCTTTGAAATTCAAAAACACACATTTATTTCCTATCATGAAATGGTGCTTTGTTTGCATAACTAACATTCACTATACTGTGACTACATAACAGTGGGTTAAAAATAATGATAGTTACTCTAATAAGCATAGATCCTTGTGAAATCCCTTCTGGCAGTAGAATGTTTTATTCCCTCCACAGGTTTCTTGGATAACTAATTTGTGGCTCAGTGTTTTCTATGTTCTGAACTATTTGAAATAAAAATACTCTGTTATGGTAAAAATATTTTTATTATTTAGTTTAAGCACAAATATTTACAAACATATATACATAAGTATATTGCACAATACTTAATATATATACATCCATATGCAGCATATTAAAATAGGAAGGGTCTTGCAGACAGACTGCCTGGACACTGGGTCTTGGCTCAGATATTTCTTAACTATGCAACTTTGGGCAAGTTACTTACGTTCTCTGTGCCTCTCTTTACTTGATTACAAAATGATGGTAATTAGTATAACAAATTCATAGGAAAGTTGTGAGGATAAATGAGAAAACAAACATAGTGCCAGTGAAACTTAGCTACTATTGTTATTAAAGGTACCATGTCTTTATTCAGTGTTCTAGTGACCTGGTAACCACAGATACCAAAAGTTTAAATATAGCTATAAATGACATGAATGTCTTACATTTCAATTTCTTTTCTCTTGGAAGCACTGAATAATTGTAATTATGCTATTTTTAACCCATTATTATCATTATCATTGTTGCTACTGGTAAACTAAGTAACTAAGACAAAAAGTTTAAATAGCACAAGGGCAATTATACAAGCTTAATATTATTAGAACATATATTTCCTAACTAAATTTTATTTTACTACAATACTGATGAAAAGAAAAACAAGCAATAGTAATTGGACCAATTCTGGGATGGGTAGACAACATCTCAAGAAGCCTCTTGATTAGGATTCTGCTTTGCAATATAACTTTAAAAGTTGTGTGTGTGCATGTGTGTGTGTGTGCGTGTGAGTTTATTCAATATAATCAAGTCTAGATTAGAAATATACAGCCTATTTACCAAAAAAAAAAAAAAAAAAAAATTCAAGTTTTTTTTTTCTTCCCAAATGGTGACATTTGCATAATAATGTGTTAAAGCAGAGATGCAAGTTTGGAAAACAGAGCAAGGAAAACTGTAATAAGAAGTCCATGTGGGTGAATATGTCAAAATAACTCCTAGGGAAATTTTTTTTTAATTAACTAAAAATCAGTATGTTTCTCTTTATAATAAGGTTATTTCAGTTTATTCGAAGTCCTAGAAGACTAATGATAGTCCATTAATTTCATTTGCCATTAAGTCATAACAACTATATGTGCTGACAGTGGCAATTCTTTACACATAATTCCCTTGTCTAAATTCTAGACACAAAATGCTTTAAACAGTCACTACTCAATCAAAATTTCTTCTTAAGATCTTTTTGTCATTTTTATGCGACGTTAAATCACTTATTTTACGAGATAGCCAATTCTGATAGAGGTTGGAAAGTTTATGATATTTTAAAATACTTAATTTGAAAATTCAAAATCTTCATCACTGTTTTTACCATTTTTCTATTACTGAAGGGTTTCATACTGTTCCTAAATTCAAAAGCTAATTATATAACTGAGTATATTTTGCACATATAAAATAGATATAGATACAAATATTAATATAGGTATTGGCATGCATTTTGATTCTGGAATATTTCTTTTCCTGATAGACCTTCTGAACTACTTAATTGATAACTATGTTTCTTCCTGATGTTTTATTTTAACACTGTAGTTTCAAAATAAACAATAATTTTTCTTAAAAGCCAATCAGCCACATTTATAACAAAAACTAAGAGACATACTTCTTATAAACAAAAAGGATTAAAAGTTATTTAGAAAACGGCACACAAAATTCACATCATATGCAAATTTCCTTCTCCTATATTTAATTATTTTTAAGACCACCTAATAAGAAAAATCTAAGTAACTAATGGATTGATTGAACTCCATCTGCCAGACTTAATCTTTTCAGAAGGAGCCGGTAAGTCTGAGTTTGACTTTCACAGGGTCTCAATTTTTACATAGGTAAGATGAGTCTTCCTAAAATTTTTATGTTTTAAAAAGTGCTTTTGAAATTTATGAAGCAAAGTAAGCATGGTTGTTCAACATGATTCCTAGATTTTCAAAATGGTAGCCTTCAGACCAAGTCTTAAAAATGACCAGGTAGGGAAGAGATATGGGAACATATGTATATGTATAACTGATTCACTTTGTTATAAAGCAGAAACTAACACACCATTGTAAAGCAATTATACTCCAATAAAGATGTAAAAAAAAAAAATAGACCAGGCATATTATGGAGAACAGTATGGAGGTTCTTTAAAAAACTAAAAATAGAACTACCATATGACCTAGCAATCCCACTACTGGGCATATACCCTGAGAAAACCATAATTCAAAAAGAAACATGTACCACAATGTTCATTGCAGCTCTATTTACAATAGCCAGGACATGGAAGCAACCTAAGTGTCCATCGACTGATGAACGGATATAGAAGATGTGGTACATATATACAATGGAATATTACTCAGCCATAAAAAGAAATGAAATTGAGTTATTTGTAGTGAGGTGGATGGACCTAGAGTCTGTCATACAGAGTGAAGTAAGTCAGAAAGAGAAAACAAATACCGTTATGCTAACTCATATATATGGAATCTAAAAAAAAAAAAAAAAAGGTCATGAAGAACCCAGGGGCAGGATGGGAATAGAGACGCAGACCTACTAGAGAATGGACTTGAGGACACGGGGAGGGGGAAGGGTCAGCTGGGACAAAGTGAGACAGTGGCATGGACATATATATACTACCAAATGTAAAATAGATAGCTAGTGGCAAGCAGCCGCATAGCACAGGGAGATCAGCTCGGTACTTTGTGACCACCTAGAGGGGTGGGATAGGGAGGGTGGGAGGGAGGGAGACGCAAGAGGGAAGAGATATGGGGACATACGTATATGTATAACTGATTCACTTTGTTATAAAGCAGAAACTAACACACCATTGTAAAGCAATTATACTCCAATATAGATGTTAAAAAATAAATAAATAAAATAAAATAAAATACAATTCTACTTGCTAAAAAAAAAAAAAAAAAGACCAGGAATTACCCATAGAGCTTGATAAAAATAAAAATTCCCTGATTCATCCCCAGAGCTTCTGACTCTTTCGATCTTGAATATAGACAAAGAATCTGTATAGCTAACCAACTTCTTAAGATTTAAATGTGTTCCTAGGTTTAAGAAACACAAGTCTCAAAATTTTTCCCTCTAAAACATTACTGTTATAGCTACATTATAAATTATTTTTAAATGACAAACATTAGAGAATTTAATTGAGTTTTCATTGAGAATAACACCTTTCTACCTTCCTGCTTTACTTGCTGATGATTTGGCTAGAAAATAAACTGAGAATGATGGCAAACCAAACTGGGTAACTCTTTCTCAAAAGAATTTTTAGTATAAATTGAAATAAGTAACATTATTAGGCAGAATGGAAAGACCCCTCAGGAACTCTTGGGTTTCCTAAATGAGGTGAGATGGATGAGCTACTGAATGACTATTTTAAGTATATTGATCGATTTAACCACCAATATATATTCTTTTTATTTCTTTATTATTGTTGTTGCTGTCATGCAGATGATCACTTCACAACAGCCATCATTACCCTGCTCAGCAGCAATTGCAAGGCATCATAACCCAAAAGATTAATAGCAAGTGTTCTGAAGGTAGGCTTCTTAGTTTCAAATCCTGGCTCTACTTCAGAATTGCTCTGTGACTTTGGGTAAGTTGAATCACTGATTTCTAGTTTGAAAATATCAGTATAATAATATTATCTACCTCATAGAATTTTGGCAAGGATCACATGGAATAACACATATGAAGTTCATATTTTATTGTTTGGCATGAAAAATATTCAATAAATATTAGCAATGATGATTACTATTATATTTATGAAATGAGTCACATTAAAGAAACCTCAAAACAAAACTGAAATGCATTCTATGCCACAACTGAATAACAAATATATTTGTTCTTTCACTGAAAAAGTATTCCTACAGAAAAGCCTATCTTCTCTGTTGTCCCAAGAGGAGTACCTTACATTAGCATTTCATTATAATTGTTAAAAATAGTCTTGTGTATTTTTTCTCATTTAGACTTTGTTATCAAAAGTATGCATACTACTAATTTAAAGAATCACTTGTTACAAAAACAGCAGTTCCATCCCCCTTTTGCTGGCTAATATCACAATTCCTAGAGGGAATAATTTTCAACTACAGGCTGTCCACATATAGCATGGCAGTGCTGGGCAATAAAAAAGACTGTGCAAGGTGGAATTATTCAAAGTCATCTTCATGAGCAATGGGAAAATGATAATTCTTCTGTGGTCTTTAAAACTGTTTGTCCAAACACTGAAGACTCTTACTGTCAGTTATAACTATATAGGAAAATGAAAAAAAAAGTAAAATTAATTACATTGTCATTTAAAACATTAGATACATTGAAAACAGAATTTTGTTTAAACTCATCAACAGTTTTTGAACAGTGCTTGCTGTCTCCTTGTAAAACATATGATACAGAGCAAGCATCTTTTCAATGCCTTTCTGAATTGTCATTCTAGTTTCTAAACTTGGTCAGCTTTGAACAGTTCACTCTTTGTACTTTGTATATTGTGCAATATCTCCAAGAGTTCCTTTACTCTGAAAGTTTTACCAGCATCACTTCCTCTGAGTGATCCTTTCTATCACTACCCCATTCCTGTTTATGTCAATAAATTGTCTTTGGCTAAGTTCCTATGGCTGCAAGTCTTGAGTCTCTTAAACAACAGCACTATCAACATTCACACTGTCAGCTATTTTTTCTTTAATCCATTTATGTTGATTCAAAGTTCACTTCCAGCCTCATCACTTTCTGTTCATTTGTGCACTTTCATCTTGGTTAGCCAATTACCTGTTTGATTATTTATTCTTGTAAAATGTCACATGGGTTTGTCATTGGAAGACAAGGAGGTAAAGCAACTCCACTCTTTTGTGTGTATAACAGGTGTGCAGTGACCAATCACCAACAGAGTTTGAAAATTGTGATATGATCGGTCACTGATCATGGTGCACATCTAATATTTACATTATTGCTTGTGTACTGAAGAGCAAGTAGTGGAGTTTTTATATCATGCAGTTACAATTAGTATACCATGATAACAAATTTGAACCACATCTTAGAGAACCAGTGTCATTCAACTGTGCTTACTGAAATTTGTGTGTTAGAAACCTGCAAAGTGAGGACACATATTCAATATTTTGACTAGATCTTTTGGAACTTACTTCCATACATCTAAATAACATGGTTATATTTGTCCTTTTTTGTTTTGTTTTTAACCATTTTCTTTTGATTTTCCACTATGGAAGAGGATATGTAACTTTCTGTTACCACCATTTCAATGTTTTTCCCATGCATACCCATGCATACATGTGTGTGCATATACACAAACACACATATTTTCTGTCCCCACATTTTCCTGTTATATATACATCATATTTTGGGTTTGTCAGTTACATTAGGCTAGATTATGCAACAATAATAAACAACCCCAATATCTCCATGGCTTAAAAGATTTCATTTTTTTTCTTCTAGCAAAGCCTAATGCTGGTCCAGGACACTCTGCAGGACCATTGTCATGAAGGCAATGTCTCAACAATTAAGCCTGAAGGAGGCCCCATAATTCAATGGTTGTATCCTTTGGAAAGTGTGTCCTCTTCAGCCAATTCAGCAGGGAAAGAGTGTGCTAAAGGGACTCACACAGGCAATTAAAGTCTTCAGACCAGAAGTGACATTGGTTACTTGTTTCCACAGCCCACTAGCTAGAACTTATGATAAGGCTTTGCCTAACTACAAGGAGACGAGGTAATGTAATTCTCCTTTATGCCCAGAGGAAGAGGAAAACTGGTTACAGCTGAACAACAGAAGCCTCTACTAGTTAGGCAGCAGTGTTCATTTTATTTGGACTCTGTAAACACTACTCTTACCAGAGAAAAGCACTATGCTATAACACATTTTCTCTCCTGAAGAGTTTTTCCCCGCACTTCAGAGTTAAGTTGTCTTTTCCCCCCCTTATTTTTCTAGGTATTTTCATTAATTCGATGCTTCATACCTTTTAATTGTCTAAATCTCAGTACATTAATACTCAGCAGCTATTCTTTTTTTTTTTTCCCTCCCACCCTCCCTATCCCACGCCGCTAGGTAGTCACAAAGCACCGAGCTGATCTCCCTGTTCAGCAGCAGCTATTCTTGAAACATCATCCCATTTATGAAATTTCTCCCAGATGTGTTTGAACTGCTCTTACCTGTACTGATCCTGTTTTATACGTGTTGCACCTTTCCCCATTATGGAATCTACCTACTTCATCTTCCATATTATTATTTTAATTTCTCTCTTGAGTTGTGCATCTGTTTTCTGTATCCCATGTTTTTACTCTTTGTTTATACTGTCTTACTTAGGTAAAGTATATTCTTTGCTTGCCTGCAGAGAAAGGAAATCTGGAAAAGTTGGTTTTTTTTTTTTTTTTTTTTTTTTGAGAACTGGAATGTTTGAAAAATCTTAATTTTACCTCATATTTGATTGAGGTTTTTACTTTGAGAATTCAAAAGTAGAAGCCATTTTTTTCTCACAGTTGTGAAGACATTGTCCTACTATCATTTTCATTGCTGCTGTTGAGTAGCCGTTATGGGTTTTTTAAAAATATTATAGTTGCTTTACAATGTTGTGTTAATTTCTGCTGTCCAACAGAGTGATTCAGTTTATATATATATATCTATATATATATATATCTATATATATATATCTATATATTCTTTTTCATATTATTTTCCATTATGGTTTATCACAGGATATTGAATATAGTTCCCCGTGCTATACAGTAGGACTTTTTGTTTATCCATCCTATATATACTAGTTTTCATCTGCTAATCCCAAAATCCCAATCTTTCCCTCTCCCAGCCCCCATCCCCCTTGGCAACCACTGGTCTGTCCTTTATGTCTGTGAGTCTGTCTCTGTTTTGTAGATATGTTCGTGTTGTATTTTAGATTCCACATACAAGTGATATCATATGGTATTTGTCTTTCTTTTTCTGACCTACTTCATTTAGTATGATAATCTCTAGGTCCAGTCATGTTGCTGCAAATGGCATTATTTCATTCTTTTTTATGGCTGAGTAATATTCCATCATATGTATATATACCACATCTTCTTTATCCATTCATCTATCAGTGAACATTTAGGTTGTTTTCATGTCTTGGCTATTGTGAATAGTGCTGCTATGAACATAGGGGTGTATGTATCTTTTCAAATTATAGTTTTGTCTGGATATATGCCCAGAAGTGGGATTGCTGGATCATATGGTAACTCTATTTTTAGTCTTTTTGAGGAATCTCCATACTGTTTTCCAATTTACATTTACATTCCCACCAACAGTGTAAGAGGGTTCCTTTTTCTCCACACCTTATCCAACATTTATAATTTGTAGACTTTTTAACAACAGCCATTCTGACTGGTATGAAGTGGTACCTCATTGTAGTTTTAATTTACATTTCTCTAATAATTAGCAATGATGAGCATCTTTTCATGTGCCTATTGGTCATCTGTATGTCTTCTTTTGAGAAATATCTATTTAGGTCTTTTACCCATTTTTTGATTGGGTTGTTTGTTTTTTGTTATCGAGTTGTATGAACTGTTTTTATATTTTGGAAATTAAGCCCTTGTCAGTTGCATCATTTGCAAATATTTTCTCCCAGTCTGTAGGTTGTCTTTTAGATGTCTGTTTTGTTTATGGTTTCCTTGTTATGCAAAACTTATATGTTTGATTAGTTCCCATTTGTTTATTTTTGCTTTTATTTCTATTGCCTTGGGAGACTGACCTAAGAAAACATTGGTACGATTTATGTCAGCAAATGTTTTCCTATGTTCTCTTCTAGGAGTTTTATGGTGTCACGTCTTATATTTAAGTCTTTAAGCCATTTTGAGTTTATTTTTGTGCATGGTGTGAGGGTGTGTGATGCAAGATTTTTTATGATTTTAAATTTTATTTATTGCTACAAGCTTTTGGTGGGGACCTTTTGATCTAGAAATTTATGGTCATTAATTCTATAAACATTTTAATATTATTTGATTATTTTCTCCTACTCATTTTTTTCTATTCACTTCTTCTGGATATCATATTAATTGAATGTTTGTGTTCCTGTAATGATCCTTTAGTTTTCTACTTTATTTTATCTGATTTTCAACGCTATATTTTTTTCTTTCTTTGTGAGAATTTTCTCAACTTTCTAATAAAAATTATTTCATTGATTATTTTGATAATTATGTTTAGTATGTTAGGCTCTTCCTCCTACTCCATTTTTCTCTTTAAATTGCATTTTATAATACTTTAATTAATGTATTTTGGAATTTTTATTTTGCTCATGACATATTTATTTCCCTTAAGTTGCTATGTTTTACTTATTTGTTTGTGAATCATCCTAGCTACTTATTCATATTTAAGGGACACACATTAAGCAGCATTAGAGTTGTGTTGTGACTTTTTATGCTGTTGTGTATCGTTGGAGAATTCCAAAATTTTAGTACCTGTATTTTTTTTTTTCTCTTTGGTAATCTTCTGAAGAGAAGAATCCTTCTGGAAGCCAAGATAGGAAAGGGCAACAAGGGTCTTACTTTCACTGATTTCCTTTTTTTTCAGAGGTCCCCTATCTTTATTTGTAGAGTTGTGCCTCATCCATCTGCTGAAGTGCCTGTTTCTTCAGTGAATAAATGTACATCTCCAACATGGGTATTAGAATATTAGTAGTCACCTGAAACTGAATGTGAAGTTGGGGATATGAAGGTCTATCTTTTCATTATATAGTATTTCATCCAGTCCACCTGTTTTCATTCTTCTGAGGTTTTTGATACTCCAATCAGCATTAGTTAAAACAATCAAAACAATGGTGTCCCAAGTAGAAAAATTAAAAGGAAGAAAAAGTAAGCAAGCAATATTTTCTTTGTGGAATTAACTTTAGTGAGGTTTTTTTTTCTATTTAGGAGTGATATAGAAAATTAGATTAGATAGATAGATAATATACAGAGATAGAAAAGTAAATAGATATAGATAGATGACATAGGTAATTATAAATATAATCACTCATGAATAATGGTTGAGTGACTCTAAAATTAGGTTCCTATAGAGAATATGCTACAGCAATCAGCAGCAAACAAAAAGAAGTTTAAAATACATAAAAATAGCAGCAAGAAAATAAAAACTTAAAAGCCAAATTTTAAAAAATACAGTTACAATTTTATGGAATATATGAAAAAAGTGTGAGTATCAAATCAGCATTTGTTTCTATTCTCACTGCATTTGGTTAGAGAGACATTCTTGGCCACTAAAGATTTTTAGAAATACGCTGAAAAGTAGCTTTATTTTATTGTAAAAACTATGTTTGGCCCTATCTTCATGATATATATATTTTTGTCATTCATACTTCATCTAATTTGATCTTTTGGATTTAATAGACTTAAATATCTGTCTGCAGCAAATGTACAAATTTTTCTTCCCACAGGCATAAATTTTAACAAAGAAAAGCAATAGGTAATCCTAAAATCACAGATTGTTTAAATAAATAAAATATTCATAATAATATAACTTTTTATTATATGAAATCTTCTCATTTTTACATGTTAGAAAACTGAGGCCTAGAGAAGTTCTATATGACAAAAAGTCATACATCAATTACTAGACACAAACAGATGGAAAGATATACCATGTTCTTGGATTGGAAGAATCAATGTTGTGAAAATGACTATACTACCCAAAGCAATCTACAGATTCAATGCAATCCCTATCAAATTACCAATGGCATTTTTTACAGAACTAGAACAAAAAATTTCACAATTTGTATGGAAACACAAAGACCCCGAATAGGCAAAGCAATCTTGAGAAAGAAAAACGGAGCTGGAGGAATCAGGCTCCCTGACTTCGGACTATACTACAAAGCTACAGTAATCAAGACAGTATGGTTTTGATTACTGTAAAAACAGAAATATAGATCAATGGAACAGGATAGAAAGCCCAGAGATAAACCCACGCACCTATGGTCAACTAATCTATGACAAAGAAGGCAAGGATATACAATGGAGAAAAGACAGTCTCTTCAATAAGTGGTGCTGGGAAAACAGAACAGCTACATGTAAAAGAATGAAATTAGAACACTCCCTAACACCATACACAAAAATAAACTCAAAATGGATTAGAGACCTAAATGTAAGACCAGACACTATAAAACTCTTAGAGGAAAACATAGGAAGAACACTCTTTGACATAAATCACAGCAAGATCTTTTTTGATCCACCTCCTAGAGTAATGGAAATAAAAACAAAAATAAACAAATGGGACCTAATGAAACTTAAAAGATTTGCACAGCAAAGGAAACTATAAACAAGATGAAAAGACAAACCTCAGAATGGGAAAAATTATTTGTAAATGAATCAATGGACAAAGGATTAATCACCAAAATATATAAACAGCTCATGCAGCTCAATATTAAAAAAACAAACAACCTAATCCAAAAATGGACAGAAGATCTAAATAGACATTTCTCCAAAGAAGACATGCAGATGGCCAAGAGGCACATGAAAAGCTGCTCAACATCACTAATTATTAGAGAAATGCAAATCAAAACTACAATGAGGTATCATATCACACTAGCTAGAATGGGCATCATCAGAAAATATACAAACAACAAATGCTGGAGAGGGTGTGGAGAATAGGGAACCCTCTTGCACTGTTGGTGGGAATGTAAATTGATACAGCCACTATGGAGAACAGTATTGAGGTTCCTTAAAAAACTAAAAATAGAACTACCATATGATCCAGCAATCCCACTACTGGGCATATACCCAGAGAAAACCATAATTCAAAAAGACACATGCACCCCAATGTTCATTGCAGCACTATTTACAATAGCCTGGTCATGGAAGCAATCTAGATGCCCATTGACAGATGAATGGATAAAGAAGATGTGATACATATTTACAATGGAATATTACTCAGCCATAAAAAGGAATGAAATTGGGTCATTTGTTGAGACGTGGATGGATCTAGAGACTGTCATACAGAGTGAAGTAAGTCAGAAAGAGAAAAACAAATATCGTATATTAACGCACATATGTGGAATCTAGAAAAATGGTACAGATGAACCTGTTTTCACAGCAGAAATAGAGACACAGATGTAGAGAACAAACATATGGACACCAAGGGGGGAATGCAAGGTGGGATGGGGTGGGGGTGTGATGAATTGGGAGATTAGGATTGACATGTATACACTAATATGTATAAAATGGATAACTAATAAGAACCTGCTGTATAAATAAATAAATAAAATCCAAAAGTCAAAAAAAAATTACTAGAGCTTCTGTTCTCTAATATACTGATCTATCAATATATACAGTGTGCTATAGTGTCTCTGAAATGTTATTTTTACAACCAATTATTGCTGTTCATTATGTAAATCAATACATTTCCTAGATATGCGATTATCTCTAAAGGCTTCACAGACATTTCTCAAAGTTTATTACTATTCATTCTTTGTCCTTCAACAGATGTTTCCTAAGTATTATGTGTGTTTGCACTATGTTAGGAATATCATTAATAGGCAAAAAATGTCAATTGGATACTCTGCACTAATATTTGATTTTTTAAAATAAGAAACAGGGAGGTGTACTGCTAAGAATCTTTCAAAATTTAATGTCTGCCTCTATCTTTTTGTTCTGCGTAAGAATATCCAAGAGCTCCAGCTTCCACCACTCATGAGAAATTTATCATCACGCAGCCTAGACAGAGTAATGTAAATGCTATAATCAACAACATGTTCCATAAGGAATGCAGTAATCACTATAGGTTCAATAGCGAAAGCTTTAATATTTAATATTTCCTAGAACAATGGAAAGTTTAAGCACCAAGATAAAACTCTAGGCGATATAAGGGAACCACAGCAACATCCTATGTCGCCTGGGAAAAACCCTGCAGCAGACCATCCCTTTGTTTATCACAAGCACCACCTAGAATAACAATATAACAAGTCAAATATCAAATACATGTAGAGTTTTCAAGGGCCACAAAAATGTTGGTGCAGCACGTTTTCAGATGATCTCTATAGAAAGGGCATATTTAAAACAACTCCAGTACAAATTATGCTTAAAATATTCATCATTACATAGCGAGATTATATAGGGAAGTAAGAAGTGAATGCCTCAATTAACAACTAAATTGTAACTTTGAAGAGACACTCAAGTGTTGGATGAAAATTGCTCTAAGTAGATTTTTATTTATCCATCATCAGTTTCTCGGAATTTATGCTCAGAACACATAAAAATATGAAAAATGGGTTAATGTTTGAGGTTCAAACTTCATTTTGGATTCACTTCACAAATGCAATTTTAAAATAAGAATATATTTGTTCAGTTCCAAAACAAAAACCGTCATTTCATTGATCGCCTATCTTGTGTCAACATCTTACTAGATACTGTGTGGAAAAGATAAATGAGAAACAATGTGAAAACTAAAAATAGAACTACCATATGATCCAGCAATCCCACTCCTGGGCGTATACCTGGAGAAAGTCATAATTCAAAAAGATACATGCACCCCAATGTTCATTGCAGCACTATTGACAATAGCCAGGACATGGAAGCAACTTAAATGTCCATTGACAGATGAATGGATATAGAAGATGTGGTACATATATACAACGGAATATTACTCAGCAATAAAAAAGAACAAAATAATGCCATTTGCAGCAACATGGATGGACCTAGAGATTGTTGTATTGAGTGAGGTCAGACACAGAAAGATAAATATCACATGATATTGCTTATATGTGGGATCTAAAAAGAGGGGGTACAAACGGACTTATTTACAAAACAGAAGTAGAGTCATGGATGTAGAAAACAAGCTTATCGTTACGAGGGGTTAAGTGGGGGAGGGATAAATTGGGAGACTTGGGCTGACATATACACACTACTATATATAAAATAGGTAACTAATAAGAACCTGCTGAATAGCATAGGGAACTCTACTCAATATTCTGTAATGGCCTGTATGGGAAAAGAATCTAAAAAAAAAAGAGTGGATATATGTATATGTATAACTAATTCACTTTGCTGTACACCTGAAACTAACACATTGTAAATCTACTATACTCCAATAAAAATTTTAAAAAAAGAAAGAAACGATGTGTACATTAAAGGTGTTTGTATTCCAATAGAGGTACAAACACATATATAATTTTAATATAATCTGGTAAATAGAATATTAATTAAAATGTCAGGGCAAAACAGATAAAGAAGACCTAAATCAATCTATGTATCTAGGAAAAAACCTTCTGGAGGAAGTGCCCCCTAAGTTGAGTGGTGAAGAATGAAATTCAAGTTAAGAAAGGTAGGTAGTTAGAACAATTGAAGTAGAGGTGAAAATACAGTGTGTCATAAAAGAAGAAAACTTGCCAGTATATTGACAATTCAAATCTAAATTAGGAAGCAGTTTTATTCTAACTAATAAAAGCCCAGTAAATAAAAAGTGCATCTCTGTTATGTCATGTAGGACTTGGCCAAATGCAATTAAATCTCACCAAAGGAAGTAAGCTGAAGATAATTTTTAGTTATTCTTAAAGTTGTTTTATACCTTTCAGATCATAAGGTCAGATTAGATTGCTTACATAGACGTGAAAAAATATTAAGTGTTTAGCAGGTTCTTTGAAAGTAGCACATAGTTTAACAATTAAAGACCTTTCCTTTTATACTCTCTCCTATATTTTTCTACATTTCAAAATGAAGTACTGTTTAATGAGCTTTAATGTATATTTTTAACATTTACTTCAGATTCTTATATCCTACTCTTAACTTAGCATATAGAGTGTTTCTCCATATCTAAAATATGAACATTTTAGTTACTTTTTCACTAAGATAACTTTAGTAGGAATTAAGTGGACTAATAAATCTTCTTTAACCCTACCATCATATTCATTCTCACAATGCCCAGCAAAGAGTCTTTCTTTAGCAATATTAAATACAACTTCACCTATATTGAGGCCCTCTTCTAACTACTTGTAATAATTCATGCAATACTCACCACAACTCCAATAAACAGATGTTAGTATTGTCTTCATTTAAAAAAGAAAGAGAATCAGAATCACAAGTTAAAGTTTGCCCAAGTTCACCTCAGTAGTAAGTAACTCTAAACCCTTGGATTTTAAACACTGAGTTTTGCTGCCTCTGAGCAGCCAATATAATTTTATAAAGAGAATAAATTAATGTAAAATAAAAAAAGAGTTTTATAAATATTTCCTAATTTTTTTCAGGACCATTCTCGGACTAAGCTTAATAGATTTGTTATATTTTTGAACCTCATTACGTTATCTAGAAGGTTTCTGAGGACTAATTACTGTTTATCAAGGAAATAACACCAGCTCACATTGCATTCAATGACCAAACAACAGGATAATTTTCTAGATGTTTTTCACATGTTCAGAAGAGTTGACGGCAAGCAGAATTACCACATTGGGTTGTGTGCGAAGGATGTATTTTTATTTCACTTATACTCCCCTAAATATATGACTTTCCTTCAGAGGACTCTAGTCAGACCATGAATTTACCCAAGGGTATAACAGTGGCTCATTTTTATAACAGAGGAGAAATCAGAAGTCAATTCAGCCCAAAAGACCATCATTTAAAAATGAATGATGATAGCTGATGAATCAATCCTGCCTATTACCATGTTATAGTAATAAGAGAGGAAAAGGATACTCAGAGTTGAAGGGCAGTAAATATGGAGCAAATAAACTAAAATGGTATAACGAAGTCACAATCACCTATGGAATATACTACTACATAATGTAATATCATTGAATAATGTGGATTCTTCAAACATTCAGGCAATTTTAAGACCACAGACCACATTTATCTCCATATAAATTAAAAAGATGGTAATCAAGTCTCATGCTTCTGGAAAGAAAGTGATTGCCTATTAGACATTATTTTGGGTAATGTTTTTATTTGGTTTCTTCTGAATTATAGGCTGATGTAGGTAGGACATTAACTTTCTTTTTATTCTTTTGTATTTCTTGTTTGTCCCACTTTGGGACATTTATCTCATATTGCTCTATTGCAATTATTATTTGTGCACATATCTAAGTCATTTAAATCCTTAAATTGTAACTCCTTAATGGGAATAACTACATTTATTCAACTGCTATTTTCCGAATAGCTAATGAAGCAAATCACGTATGATAAGGAATTAAGCAGTATATGCTATGCATTCTTTCTTAGGGAAAGAGTGAGCTATTGGAAAGATTCAAAAGATCATTGTAACATTCTTCTGAAATGTTACTTAGTAAAAGAGAATATGTCCTCCATAGATATTAGTTTTAAATAATATCCTATTGCCCACATAACACCTAACCTAGAACACTGTATTGATATTTCAAACCTAATATGACCCAAACTCCTTATATGTCATCCCAGGCCTCCTTTACCCAATTCTCATAGTTTTATTAAATAGCAATTCCATATTGTCTTTTGCTCAGACCTAAAAACTTGGATTAACCTTCATTTTCTTATTCTCTCACACTCTACATGAAATTCATTAGCAAATTCTTGCAGTTTCTCTTTCAAAATTAGTCTGGAATCTGACCTCACCTACACTTGGACATGTCACCAGCCCAGAACAATCCCCATCATCCATCACCTGAACCACTACAGTAACCTCCTAACTGGTCTCCCTGTCTCCCCACTTCTCACGTGTCTCATTTTAGCATCCAGAGTTATCATTTTATAATAAAAGAGACTCCAGCCTTTCACTTCTCATATCATTTATAGTGAAGTCCAAAACTATACTTTTCAGGACCCTACATGATCTGATGTCTGATTACATTTCAGCTTTATGTTCTATCACACATTTCCTCTCTTTCTTGGACCCAGCTATGTTGCTCTCCCTGTTACCCTGCAAAACCACCTAGGATGCTCACTTTTAACGTTCTTGTCCACGATATTCACAAGGCTGCATATTTCATTCTCTTCAAAATGTCACCTCCTCAAAGAAGTCTTGCATGATTATCCCTATGTAACAGAGGAACCCCAGTCACAGTGATTCCATTTATTACTACTGACATTATATTTTATATTGATTTGTTCCCTTTTTAGTATTAATACTTTCATTTAATTCAGGAAAACCTGAGTATGTTTACAATGTTTAAGAAAATCTGGCAGTTAGTCGTAATTTTTTGAAAGATGTAGAAGAATTTGACTCAATGTGGAAACTACATTGAATGTTATAAGATTTTGAGAGCTATTTTGATTTGTTCTTTGAGCTCCTCATCAGAATGTAATATCCTTGAGCACAGAAACTCAGTCCCCTGTAATATCCCTAAATACTAAGAATAATAACTGTCATATAGTGGGTACTCTGTAAGTATTGGATGAATTAATGGTTATTACATTTGTTTATATTTATGTAAAATATGTTGAAACAATAAATATATTGCTTGCTTAACTCAGTTCAATTTGAATGCATGCACATACATACAGGTGCTCCTAATTTGCTAGAAGTTTAATTAGATAAGTGGCAGTTTAATTGGGAGGAAAAAGCAATATAACAGGGTAATGATAAAATGGAGATGTAAATGCGTGAGAGAAGAGAACCTCAAGGAAAACATGAAAGGAAAGAAAACAAATGACAGTAAGGCGTAACAGAAAATAAGGAGTAACAGAAAAGGTAGTGTATGTGGGATCCATGAGTAAAACAAGAGAAATTTGTGAAGAAAGTAAGTTTTTGTACTTAACAGAGTGGATATATGTTAGATCAATGGGCAAAATGGAACTGGTAGTCAGCCTAGACTGCGTGATGCTATTTAAGATGTGCTCTTTAAAGTGATTTTCTTCGGGGTCGCCTGCTTCACCAAGACACCCTTCCTGAAACAAATGAGAGCAGGATTACTAGTGATGTTAAATGACTCTGGCTCCTTTTCTCCCCCCAGATTCTTAACAATGATAGTTTTTCAGCTCTGGAAGTCAAATCATGACATCTCTTTAAACTCATACATATTATTTCCCTGGTGCCAGAAGTTGATGTGTCATGGAAAGATGGCCTACAGCTATGCCTTATAAAGCTGAAAAAAATAAAGCATGCCGTGTTCCTCCTGTTGTCAAGCTTTCTCCTTATAACTAAACTGGGCTGTCCCCCTTCATTCTGTTTGTTCTGACAAGTTTGCGTGTCAGGCCATCTATTCCCTTTCAGAGTGTTCTGTTGATAAAGTGCTTGGTCATAGTAAAAGTCCTGGAGAGCTCATCAGTGCAAGATTTTCACTGAACCAGCTGCTTATACAGTTTTTCATGGCAAGTCGGCAAAGCTTAAGTGCACAGCCATTGCCAGAGTGCAGGTGAAAGGACTGACCCAGGCAGTTATTTTGTGGGCTGTTTGTAACATGTATTATATCAAATGCTCAGCGTTTGGACATAATTATAAAATGACCACTTGAATCCTAGGAAAAACTCTGAAATCACTTTTTTTTTGCTATTTAGAAAATGATCATCATGACAATTAATTCCAATTTTTGAAATTCATTAGACGCTTGATGTTATCAAGACAATTCTCTGGTCAAGTCCTTTCCATGCAGTCTAAGAAGAAGAGTTGAAAAAATTACAACTGGCTAAAGATGCTGTACTTCTGAATATCAGCCTGAATGTTCATGATTCATCCACCCCAGCAAAATTACTATGTATTTTAGGCTATGGACCTCTGATCTCCTGGAAATACTCAAATCTGAGAATGGTACCCCTTGAAGATAAAGGTTCTACAATATAGCCACCTTATATATATCTTAGTCCTTCTTGTTTCCTCGAACTGTATGCAATGTCCTAAGCTAAACTAAGAGAAGTGGAAACCAGTTATCAATTTAAAAAATTAGTGAAAAGTAAAGTATTCTATTTTAGGTAAATATAGCACAAAATCAAATAAAGACTTGGAAATTATTCAACGAGGGAATTATTTGATGAATTTCACTATTGTAGGTGACATAAGAAATTGATTTGGTTAACCATATCAATTTGTATTCAATTCACTCAGTTATAAATGGTTCATAATTAAAGTTTTGTTCCAAAATTATTTAAATAATTTGGTTTCAGAAAACTGGACTAAAATGTATTTATGTGTACACTAAATGAAACCTTAAGATGATTTTTAGATTAAAATTCATTAAGAGTTATGTGGTCATATGCTTTAAAGATCTAAGGTTATGCAGATTAATAATTGAAACTTTTGATAATTTCCAGGGAATTTTGAGAAGATAATTAGATTAGCCATTGGTTCTATCTTCTAGTAAGAAAGATAAATAATCTGGAAATTTTTTTCTTGCAAAAAAGTTATTTTAAAACACTGAAAATATAAGATATTGGTTGTTCATATAATCCAAAATTACCAATTAGAAACCATCTATTACTCTAATTTTGGTTATTTATAACCAACCGTTGGGAGAATGGAAAAATACATATCTCTTAAAACTGCTTAAATAAATACATAGTAGTTGAGTTTAAGACTCTAAATAAAAATATCCTCTCAATGTTTCCTCTCCTAACTAATGTAACTTTATGGGAATCAGAGGGATTGTTGAGAGATTCGTTAGATTTACAATCAGCAATGCACAGTTCATAGATCTCAGAGATTATATAAGGTTGACATTCCAATATTAGAAGTTTTTTTATCATTTCTTTTTATAAGACAGATCACTATGTATGTCTAAAATTAGATGGTAATTAGATAACAGTAATACATAAACCAATATTACACTTGTAGGGAAAACATTAAATTTAATAACGTTCACTGCAACTGAAGAAAAGCATCAGATCCAATTTCCTATGAGATGTAGACCCACTTAATCTTTGGCAGTGGGAAGAAAATTTCATACATTTTATTCATTCATTCATTCATTCATTCAGCTTTTCAGTAAATATTTCTACTGTCAGATGACCTAGATTTCAAACATGACTTGACCCCTATAGCAATGACATGACTTTGAACAAGTCATTTTACGTCTATGATCCTCTATTTTCTTATAAGTAAAAAAAAAAAAAAGAAAAAAAATGGGCAAAGTAATAGTAATGATTTTATAGGATTTTTTTAGGGTTAAATGAGTTAATTCATGTAAAGCACTTAGCAGGGCTCCTGACACTCAGAAAACATTTAATAGTTCTTTCTAATGTTTCTAAAATTATTTTGTCATGTGCCAGAACTGGTAAGACACTGAAACTATAAAAATATGTAATAAAGACATAGTTTCTACCATTACGTAGATTAAAAGCTTGTGGTTAGGATAGACAATAGCTAAATAAACACGCACACCATATAAAATTGTGATTGGGCTGAGTGATATAAAGAGGTGTTAGCTTCTGCAAGAGCTTTAATAGAGACATTTGTCATAGTGAGAATGAATAGAGTTGTTTTATTTATTTATTTTTTAATGACAAAAGGAGGAGAATGGGCCAAGTGCATTTAACAGGAGAAGCGTATTTAGTATAAGAAGGATACTTATTACGCAAAAGACAGCATCTACAAGTGTAGAACTTTTCCATTTTTCTGTTCAAGGGAGATATTTGAACTACAGCTAGTAGGAGAATATTAAAGCACTTCCTGCCTTCATGAAGAAATTATCATCCTACCAGATGAACGTAGTCCCAGCACACAGCACTTAAATAAAAGACTCTGGGAGCTGCAGCATATGCGGCATTTCCCAATATTAAGGAAAAGTTCAGCCTTCTACGGAAGCCAGTTTAACCATTCTAAAGACATTGGAATTGTGCAGTGAACTTGGGTGAACGTGAGAGTCATCCATCTGTGCAGGCTGAAACCCACACGGTCAGCAGATATATGACTTCTGGTAAGAGTCACAGGGCTCCTCGTATTCCTCCAACGTAGGAGCAGGACATAGCATTTCACCAATTTTGCATACAATGTTGATATTGCGAAACTAGAAAGAAGGATTGGATAGGGCATTTAGCTACTGGACATGATAAAAACAAAACTGCATAAAGGAAAAGTCCTCAGACTCTACAAACTGTTCCCTCAGCCGGTATTTTTCAAACTTTTAAAAGATAAATATTGCCTGATGCACTTGATAAATATATAGTTTTCCAGATGCCTACCCTGAAGATTCTAATTCACTGAATCTGTAGTGGGACAATTTTAAAAAGTACCCCTACTAAATTTTATCATAAGGGGACGTTAGGGAAAACTGCATTGAATCACACTATGTTTAGTGGAAAGAAAAGTGAGATTGATATCTAAACTCAGGCACTATCATAGTTTGTTTAATAAATACACGTGAGTGAAATGCATAAAATTCTCATTACACAATGATTCATAAAGTTGCAAGCTCAAGAACTCTAGGATACTCTTATAGAGAGACCACAATAGGGAAGACATATCATCAAGGTGGTGGTACCTAGAATGAGCATCAATGTTTATAAATCTGAAGTGTTTTTCCTCTATTTTTAATTCAATAAGGCTATCCATTGAGCAGATACAAATTTTTTCTTATTTATGCCAAACATACATGTATGTCATAGATTTTTATTCATAGTCTTCATGTATGCTTCTTATTTTTGCTCCATTATAACAATGTTTACTACAGTTATTCCGGCCTAAAACTTTGAGTTACTTCAGCCATCTTTTATCTTTCCTTCCCCGACACCTATACCTGAGAATCCTAGCGACTGGTCAGTATGACTAAGCATAAATGAACCACGCACTTGTCCCTGAAGTAATCTCCTATGCCTTTCAGTCCCCTGGTTCATTAATATTCTTTTTCTTAAAACTGAAAATCCTGAAAATCTACTGGAGACTATTTCTAGAGTTTTAAAAGATTTAGAATGTATGCCTGTCTCTCAATATAGGGATTTATGTTATCAAATTCTCCCAAATACCTTCAAACTCATGTCTGTTGCAACCTTTACAACAACGTATGCGTATACTGTGTGTTCCCATTTCTCTCTTCCATTTCAGTCTGTAAACTGAGTACATACATATAGTAGGTGTTTCTATGTCCATTACAACAAACCATACACTGCAATGTTTTGTTATTAAGATGCTTTTTTTTTTTAATCTCTGTTATTTTTAAAAATTTATGTAGAGCAAGTAGATATGAATGAAGCAAGGAAATAAAATCCTCCTTTCTCACAACGATTTAGCATTTGCATTCCATATCTCTTCAAAGAATTTGGTCTAATTTGAGTTAGGTTTCCATCTCTATAGGTCGGCCCACCTATACTAATTCAAGTTTGCCTTAAGTAGCATGGATATCAAAAGTATTTCCTGCTGCTTAAGTATATTGCACTCTTCATTAAGGATTGAGGGATATATGTGCAAGGAAATGAGTACCCATGTGAGTTTCACACCCATCATGAAAATGACTTGTTTTTCCATGGCTGTTCCTTGTATGCCAATTTCAAAGCCTCTGCCTCAAATTTTTAGTAAAATTTTCACTCTTAAGATGAGGGCAATGTATTTAAATGTTAGATACCTCAAAGAGGAATTTTATATTAATTACATGTAACGTAATAAATTTAGTTTGGAAAAACTTTTCTAAGGAGTTTTGTTCCATGGATTCCTGCAAGTATGTAGGAACTTCAGAGTTATCTCAACTACCCTTATGTAGCAAAATGATTTTGAAATTTACAAAAATAAGTGAAATGACAGCTTTGGCCGTGTTTGCTCTTTAGATGATACAATATAAACCTAAATGAAATTAAAGGCTGATATATTACTTATACATCCGTCTCTAAAAAATATTTGTTTATTATTATTTATATTCCTCATACCTATAATACTTTTTAGGAGGAGAAAAGAATGGAAGTTTGCCAGGGATAGACAAGGATTAAGTACAGGGCTGTAGAACACACTGGGGTCCACTATAACTATGACTCAATGTCCATTCATGTGGACAATGGGCCAGTAGTCAATATTTTATCTTTACTTTGCTAAAGAATGAAGAGACGTAGCTCATCCTGACCCACCTGCATAGGCCCAGGAGATGTGCATCAGATTTTCTGTGCTGAAAGGTATCTCAGCTATGATGCCCAAACCTGGCCTATGCTAGATCCACATGGAGATCTCATTAAAAATAAGAATATGGAGCATCACCTCAGGTACAATGAACCTTAGTATTTTCACTTGGATCCCACAAAACTATATTTACCATAGAGTACTTATTTTCAGAAGGAGAAACTGTGAACAGAGGTTATTTAATGGTTTGGACAAGAACTCAGTGTCTCCACCTATTGTTCTCACAATTACTTCATGCTGATGAATATAGTCTATGAAACACAATGGTAAGACAGCATCTCATCAAACCACAACTCTTTATAATATAGCTTTTGAGAAATTGTGGCATAATCAGTATTTCCATTGTGCATTTCTTTTCCAGCTCCACATAGAAATATGGAGAAAAATTTTCAAGTTTAACCTTCTTGAATCACTACATCAGGCAACATTTGTGTGTGTGTGTGTTCCCAATATTCAATCATATTTACAGAAAAATGATTTTAACAAATTCCAAGCCACTTTTCTATGGAAAAATAAAGCAAAATATGTATCACATAAAATAAACTATGTGTTCCATTATTTACTGATTACATTTTTATACAGTAAAAAGTCAATAGGTATTTATAGCACAACTTGGTTTATCTAAATTTGTTGTTCATGATTATTATCCTTTAGAATCTTTTTATGTTAATGTATATTCTGTAGATTTATTTAGAAAGCATATGCAGTCACATAGTAAAAAAAATAAATTACTGTATATGCGAAAACCTTTTGTCTTTTTAAATTCTATTTTGCATATATGTTTCACGTGTCCTATTTCATTAAAATAAATTTCTTTAGTATTAGTATGCCATCTAGCTTTTTAATTAGTCCCTGAACACTTTAGGACTATTTTGAATATTATGCGAGAGGTGCTGTAATCTATGTAGTGGCTCTAACAATGCAGAAATTTCTGTACAAAAAAATTAATAAATTGGAGGGATTCACTTGTCAATTTCCTCACATATGAGAGCTGGAGTGTTAAATCCTAAGCCAAAGTTGGTCTGAATGAGAAATAGTAGGGTGATATTTGCTTTTTTCTAGCTCCTTCAGTGTCTGGTAGCATCAAGACAGTGAGATTCCCTAATTTGAGCTCTGCTCACTTGCATCCTTGTTCACAAAGGCAGAACGTACCCATCAGAAGTTTTTCTAATTGTTCCTTTTATAAGTAGTTCAAGTTTTTATTTTGTACTCTTTTCTAAAGAAGCAAAACAAAATAAGCAAAAACAAAAAACAACAAAAAAAAACCAACAAAAAAACAAAGAAACCTCTACAACTTTGTAACTCACCAGGTACAAGCAGCCTTGCAGTTACATTGCTGCTGCCACCTAGTGGCTACTCAGTGGAAATCTATCAGCTAGTTTTGGAGAATAAACAGAAGCTTCTCAAACCACTGCGTGGTCAAGTTGGTTTCTCTTATTGTGTTAGTCTTCATTTTACCAGAATCATGCCCTAGCAAACAGAAGAAAAATAGGTCCCATTGAAAAGAATTCTAAGTCCTTCACTAAGAAAGAACAGAGAAGCTGTTAAATTTCAATTAACGCATTGGGGAAATACAACTTATCTAAATTGCATACACAAATCTATGAAAGCCTCCTTTTCGTGTGACTTAAGACTTGTTATCGCTCTTTCAGGTGGTAGATGCACTGGCCTCCACAGAGTAAAAAAAAAAGGGTGGGGGAGGGAGAAAATAGTTAAAAGAGAGATGAAAAGCCTGAAATAAGCTGTGTTTTGTCTTGTAATTAGTTGCTTACTAGGTCCTAAAAGTGATGCTTATGGTTACTGTTTTTGCTGTGAGCTTTCCCTCTACTCTTCTGTTTATACTCTCTGTATTGTTCAGAAAATAATTAATCTTCTAGAGATTAATGCCAGTTGTTCATCAAGTCGAGCAAATGAGCCAACATCCTTGGAAATGATTAGACAAAATGAGAGCATCCCTTATGGTCTTCCAGGTAATTTGATGTGAGAATTAATTTATTAACTAATTTTCTGAAGGAATAAGTGACCACTAACTTGAAATAGGGTAGGTGTTTGGACACAGAAGGGAAGATCAGAAGTGCATAAGTTATATGCAATGTAAAAACACAGGACCCGGTGCATGTTACATAACAAGGAAAAATGATTGAAAAACTTTTCAGAATTGCTAAAAGCATTTTCACCACCTTCAACCTCACATTGCAAAATTTGGTTATAATTTTCAGCTATTCAAGTTGCAAATATCCCAAAACATCACCCTACACACTGAATTTGTATTATATATATTTCTTTGTCATGGGCAATACGATGTTGAAAGCCTATGATAGGGAGAAACAGATGATGTACATTTTTTAAATAATGGAAAAGTAAAACATAATAATAACTGAATGTAATTCAGTCAGTGCTTGATGATACATCAATCTGGCTACAATAGTGGAAATAGAAATTACTCCAAGTCTTTAAACAGAGGGAATTTCATGCTGGGGATTATGATGCAAGTAATGGAGTACATGAGAAACCTCAACCCTAAAATTCTCAATTGGAAAAGCTCTTACTAATCCTATGTTTCATCAGGGGAAAGAGTCAGTGTTACCCAAAGGAAGAGGCCAAAGCCAACCAAAAGAAGTAGATTCACGGAGGGCCTGCCCTTCCCCCCTTCCCCTCCAGTCTTATAACAGGGCCTTTAATTGGCTGAAAAAAAGTCCAAACCCAGGTCATATGGGAACCTGGAAATGCAGCCTGCAGACATAATCATCTCCCAAAATAGAATAGAGCCAAGAAAAAGAGAGAAATGAATTCAAGATCAAAACAAGTCAAAGACTGACACAGGTAAGGACAATCAGAAGGGGACAAATCAAGAGGTCTGACAGAAGGGCATAGCCTGAACCACGAAGAAAGAATAGAATGTAAAGAGGAAAAAGGAAAGGGAGAGCATATTGTGACAACAAACAGCCTGAGGCAGGATGAAGAGGAAAGTCTGTGAAGGGTGCAATCAGGCAGCAATGAGGAGGAGACTAAACAACTGTAAGAGAGCGCTGGGCACCAAGACTACTTGGGAGAGTCAGGAAGCCGTGAGTGCTAGAATAAGGAGCAGGAAGTCAATCTTAAAGACCAGTGCTTCCCAAAGGCTGTTACAGAGGATACTAATTCTCGAAGATACTGAAAAGATCTTTCTTGTGAAAAGGGTGTCATCCTCAAAACAGTTTAGGAAAATTAAAGTTTTTCAGAGTCTTTTATATGCAAGTGTGTTCTTTGAATCCATGAAGTATATATCATAAGTTAAGGTTTACAGATTTACTTGATACCAATGTACTTCTTTTTTGTACTTGTTGGTTTAGGAGGCATCACATGGGCCCAATATTTTGCCACAAGATACTCAGGAAAACTACTAAAGAATTTGGAAATTCTGCCACTTAGCAGCACACTGAATGAGATGTTCATAAAGCAACTAAACCCCAAAGATTGAAGTAAGTAAAAATACTATTATAATAAGCTATAACTGATTCAGATTTCAACTAAATCAGAGTTCATGATCTATTAGCTGAAACTACACTATTAGTTGAAAAAGTGTTTGTTTAGTACAATCAAGTGTTTTAATGGATTTTAACATAATAGATTTGATCTGAAAAAAGAAAGGTGATCATTACAGTCTCATTTATTCACTGAGGAATAAATGGCAGGGCCTCTTATTAAATCAGGAGTTTTAACTGTTAAAATATTTGTGGAAAATGTTTAAGGTTATTCTAAATGCAATTATTATCTAATTCAGAAATTATCCTAATGATGGAGATCACTGTTTAGAAAGTCACAGTGATTCTTGATAAAAAATTTTAAAACTACTGAAACAAACCCCATTGTCTCCTGGCATCCAGTAATAATCCAGGAAGGAAATTCTAGGAAAGGAAATAGGAAAGCCAGGTAAGAAAGAGTTAACCTCAGGCTTGTCACCCATTCCTTCTCTTTTTGGGCACTGGGAAAGTGGAGGTACCATGACTTTGGCCAGACTTCTTTGTAAAATAAACATCACTAATAGCACCGGTGGAAAAACACCAGGAATCTTTATCTATAAAATGTTTTAGGATGATCTACCTGGTCAGCCTAGATTCCCTATTGTAGATCAACCTGGAATATACGGTTTATGGAATAGGGATGGCTAGAGATTGGGGTAGCCACATAACTATGTAATTATTGGACCACAAAACAGAAATGCCCTAAAACTGAAATGGCTAGCTTTTATGATTAATATTTTTGCATCTTCTGCCTATGTTACTCATAAACCTCATATTTAATCCCAAATCAAAATGTGAACCAATATGGGAGAAAGTGGATATTTTGAGGACCTGCATTTTTGAGATTTTGAGCTCCATAAGAAAGAATGTCTTGATGTTCACCTAGATCCTTTGAGTCATTAGAAGATCTTGTTGCTGGTTAAGAGCCATGGTCTTTCCTCAGTCAAATTTGACAATTCAACCCTTTGTGGTAATGCCGATTGGCAGATACCGCAAGATGAACTTTTAGACCTGTAAGTTATAATGACTTACGCATTTATAAAAAGAGAATTGAGGGGTTAAGAAAACATGATAAGGATTTGTAACTTGTGTATTCTTGGTACGAAGTGGCAAAAACTATGGCCACTTAAACTATGGGGGAAGGTCTTAACAGTGGAATTTGAGGGTAATAGACTTAGAACTGGGGAAATTGACTAAGTGAATAGACAAAGAATGCAAGTAGAAAGAAAGTTAATAAAGGCATACTATCCCTGGCTGCTAATAATAGTCCTGGTAAAATCTAGACATCTATAGGAAGACACTAGAATAGAGGAAGGAGAAGTAAGACTTTTTTTCTTGATTTACTAAAGACATTGTAGTCAGTCACAACCCAGGTAACCTCAGATTTGAGAGGTTATTCTGTTAAGAGTTGGGACACTTTAGGAGAAATACAAGCGCAAGCCTGACAAATTCCTGCCAGCATGAATTCTCAGAATAAACGGTCCAAGAGCAAGTAACTAATTTTAGATAGAGCTGAATGAAAGAAGTTATTTGGGTTATCACTGATCCCTGAGTGGCTGAAAACTTTTGTCAAAGACGCCTCAGATGGTTTAATAACTAACTCGTTGAAACTGGTGAAAGTCAGTCTTCTGCAGGCTTACGCTGGGAGAGGTAATTTCCCTACAATCTCTTTGACCAACAGATGGAATATTACTTTCAAAACAGTAAACGGGGGCAAGCAATCCAAGACTGACTGTAGGATAATCAGAGAGATACACATAATTTAGTGCCATTTACACAGACTATGGTGGTTGCCAAAGTGTGTAAGTGACCATGCTCTTGGAGTGGGGGACAGAGAGGAGAGAGTAAGAATATTCAGAAGACAACAGATCTGCTAGCTCAGTGACCATGCACGGGGCTAAATGATGGGGAAAAATATTCATGCTACCCAAAAAGGAGGTGGCGCTCTGGAAAAAAAAAAAGAAAAAGAAAGAAAAGCAGGGAGATGGACTGGTATCTGGCTTAGCTGGGTAACGTTGTCCAGATGGCTATTGAAAAATAGGATAAAAAAGAGAAGACTGATGTGGCTGACATCACTGAACTGATAAGACATTATAGATTCTTGGGGGATAAGAAAGCTGCTTTGGGTCCTCCTCTATCTTTATAAAAGGCTCCTCAAATATGTCAATATATCCCAGCTTAGAAGAATTCAAATCCAATCATGACGATCATGATTTAGAATGGAAAATACTGAAACAAAAGGCTGAATTTATCTCATCAGTTAAAGCCAGAGATTTGAAAAATACTAACGATAGGTGAGATCTATTTACCCCATCCCAGGTAGAAGATCAAAGGCCTTTTGCTTTGAAATGGTCTGGGAATGGTAGGCAAAACTTTTTTTTTTTTTTTTTAATTAATTTATTTATTTATTTTTGACTGTGTTGGGTCTTCGTTTCTGTGCGAGGGCTTTCTCCAGTTGCGGCGAGCGGGGGCCACTCTTCATCGCGGTGCGCGGGCCTCTCACTATCGCGGCCTCTCTCACCGCGGAGCACAGGCTCCAGACGCGCAGGCTCAGCAATCGTGGCTCACGGGCCCAGGTGCTCCGCGGCATGTGGGATCTTCCCAGACCAGGGCTCGAACCCGTGTGCCCTGCATTGGCAGGCAGATTCTCAACCACTGCGCCACCAGGGAAGCCCAGGCAAAACTTTTTGAATCACTAAATACTCTCCCTCACTTTATAGAGATTCCCACGGAGTATAGAAAGAAAACATCTGAAAGGTCAAAGGTAAATAAACCTGGATGGTATAGAGATGCTGTGGTGGTAGGTAATGACCATGGTCATTATGCTGCAAATTAGAAAATGGGATTAAAGAAAATGTTAGATATTCTGTGGCTATATCACTATTATCAGAATGCAAAGTTGGAATAGATAGCATGTGTGAATGATGGATTCTGCCTTTATCACACTCACATGGGGTATTGACTGAGCCACTTCTTTCCCTCAATAATAATTGGATGTGATAAAATGGCACTTTGGAATTGCCCAAGCTTTTTTTGGAATGAAACGTTAAGCAATATAGAATTCTGGGATGTCATAAAAAGAAAACATTGCTCTGGTAAAGGAAATGGTAGTAGATGGAGTAGAATGAGTATTCTTAACTCCTACTTAAAATAGCCCTGTCTGACGAGCACATAAAGCAGACAGTACATGGAGACCAACAGTGTATTATCAGGGATTAAATTAAGTGCTTCCCCTTACTTCTTTAGCCATGATCAATATGGGAAAGACTATACAAGAAGTACCAGAAATCCAACAGGATACAAGGGATTGGAACACCACGATGGACTTGGCTAAAGGCTTCTTTTCTTTATTCATTCCTGGGTCCAGCCTGACGCAATCTGAGTTTTAAAGAATGACAGTCAATATACATGCGTAATTTTTTTCACGTGGATATTTTAATTTACAGTTACACTATCATAATTTAATGTGACAAGCTTTGAACTTAATGACCATTAAGAATAATTTATTGCACTACATTCATCATATCATGATAACTGCCCCTCAGAGGAAGCAGTGCAAGAAGAGTTAAAGACTATTGTCCCATACGATGTATGTAGACTGACTGATAATCCCAGAGAAAAAGACCTGGTCCATTCTGTGAAATTTTAGCAAATGATGTGGGACTGAGCAACCAGTTGCATCTCTCAAACTTTGAGAAATAAATTATTATGTTTTACCCTGTGACTAAAGAATAAGTCCTGGTAGAATCGTTTGTAGAAATCATACTACCCAACTAGGAATACTCCCAAACCCCACTAATAAGCGCAAAGGTCTCAAAAGTCCTGGATTGTACTTAGAAAATTCAGACTAATTGCTTGAATATGTTTATAAGTGATATTTTCACTGAGAGAGAAAATAGATTCTTTGTGCACAGGGAGATATTGAAAAATTATATATATATATATATACATATATATATATATATATATGTATATATATATAAAATTCAGAGGAAATACTAACTGCTTTTAATCTACTGCAGTTCATGAATGGGCCCTGTCGCCAAGCAAGTACAGGGGCAATTTAGGGTAATCAGGTAAACTTGAACTACTGAATGGCAGACGAGCCACCGATGTACCCCTCTGGCTCCATTTACCTGTGCTAATCAGACGACCTTCCATGACCAATTCCAGGTAGCTAAATTAGACCCTTTGGTAGGAGAGCTTCTCAACTGTTAAGCATGTAATATCTGTTAGAACATCCTGTCTACCTGCCCAGAGTTGTTTTCTGCAGTGTTCCTTGTTAGAATTGGGTTCAGTCAGTGTAGGGGATATTTAAACTATGCCATTAACTCAGAGGATGATGGCATAGGAGTTCACATTCAGGATCTTACAGTAAGTTTATAGGGCATGTGGTCCAAAACAAAAAGCTGGGATGCATCGGCCATGCTTTTGACACACTGTGACCTTTCTTAAGCAAAAAGTTAAATATTCTGAATATGGTATGCTAAGGAAAAGCTATCAATTCCTGATTTTACAAGCACGTAGAGTGGCAAGAAACGTAAAATATATAAAAGGTCAAAGGCCATTGTTACTTAAATGTGAGATTGAAGAGAACAGCAGTGTATAGAGATTGCAGGCCCAATGTGTGATCACATTCCCCGTGCATTTTAAGGGCTGTGAACGAATATCTGATTTCTCCTCCTTTCTTTTTCCACAAGTCATATAGTAAATAGATAGCACTAACAAAGTCAAATATTAATAACCAAGAACTACAGATCCTCAAATCCCCTTTCCCCCAACCAGCAAAACCCACAGAAATTTACACTGACCAAAGTAAATAGAAAATAAAAGTCAAACCACTTAAACGGTTGACATTTAGGGATGGAGCCAGACACTTGCTTTCATCCTTCTGAATCACCAGTGTTATAACATTAATGGAAAATAAGTGATATTATAGACATGGTGTAAAAGTTAGTGGTCAGGTTCAATGAACAATAATTTAATTAATACCTGCTGGTGATTAACATAATTTTAAATTTCACATTGGCAGAAGAGAACCATTTTACTTCGCACATCATAGCTCCCTTATCTTTTTTTTTTTCCAATAGGAAAGAACTATTTTAAAGAAAAATAACTCATAGCCATGGCCACATGGACCATGATCAAAATTAATTTTGAACTGCACTTATTAGTTGTAATAAGCATGGCTGACTTAGAAGGCAGAATGTCTAATTTATCTAAGTTGCTTTCCTCTGTTTTTCTGATATTCTGTCCTTTGAAAATATAAATTTAAAACACATCCTTTGGGAAATTATTTCACTGATCCAGGAGAAGGATAAATTTTAGCTTACTAGATTGTTATAGTATGTACTAAAGCCAGCTGTTTTTTGTAAGTGCTGATGGTAGAGAATTATGGCCAGGAACACGATGGTTATTGCCTTTCAATGTCTGGCTTTCACCTTGTAATAGTCTCTGTGAGAGCGCTGAATTAAAGAGAGAAAGGAAAACCAGGACTTTTTTCTCTAGCCAGACAACACTAGGCACAATGATGGTTGAGGTAGTATGGGTACTGAAGAACGTCAGATAAAGGCAACATGAATGAACACTGAAGCTAACTAGTCACAATTGTGTTCTATAAAAAAGAAGTCCTTCACCAATTGAAACTCTCCCAGTACTAGGTAATCACAAATCCAAATAGGATAGGCAAATCCTTTGTTTTGGACACAACTTGCTGTTCTACCCTCTTTCTTTTCCTAAGGCACCTTTGATGTACTTTTAGTTGCCCTAAGAAGTGTGGACTTTTCATAGGACATCTACAGAAAGTGGATCACCTAACCATATGAGACTCATGGAATCCCACATGGCCATAATCTCTCAATGAGAAATGGAAAATATGTAGGAAACCATGAATTGTAGATTCACTGGCTACAGGTTTTAAAAACCCTGACATATAAAATACATCTTAAATGTGGAAAGAGCTAACTTTTTATATGTTGTTTATTAGAATTGAAAAAAAATTGTTGGAATTTAAACAATTGTTGGAATTAAAACAATGCTAAAATCTCTAGGCAATGAACAAGGCTTTGTTTGTGTGTGTGATATCTACATCAAAATGCATAAAGAATTATATGTTTTATAATCTGCAGATCCAAAATAAGCATCATTATATTATCATCACTATTAGAGGAAAAAGAGGAAAAGGAGGAGGAGGGGAAAGAGAACAAGAAGAAGAAACAAGAAGAATAAAAATAATTAAAAGCTTATCACACGCTCAATACTAGTCTAGCTTCTTTCATACATTTTCCCCTTGATTTTGTTCCAGTTAATACAGTAATTATAAGAATATGTGTTATCTCCATTTTATAGATGATGAAAGTGAGATTTAAAGAAGTAAGGAAACTTGTTTATGTCCATCCATAATAATTTGTATTTGGCTTTCAAGATTTGTCCAAAAGTTCATATCCTTCCCAGTTTATAGAGCAACTCTTATAGAGGGCAGCAGTTGACTCAAGTAGAGACAAGAATCCTACAAGGAGCTAAATAATTTCTCTGAGAAAGGAAATAAGAAGTTTCAAACATAGACACTTCCCAAATCATATATAGACACAGTTTAAAGTACTTCTTTTCCCCTTCATGACACCAAATACTAAAGCAAATTAAAATCCATAGAGAACAAAAGAAAAGAACATTCCTTAAGTATTGGGAGCAACTTTGCTAAGAGGTGGTTTCCCAGAGAATCTTTGCTGAATCTGAATGCCCTCCTTATCTCCCTCGCACACAATATTTTTCCATCACCCAAAGCCTAAACTGAGACAATCTTGGAAATACTAAAAATCTGAAAAGTGAAACCTCTCATGGAGAAGATTATGTATCCCTTCTGCGTCTCCCCTCTTCAGGGTAGTAGTAAAAACTTGAAGGTGATAAGGAATATTTGTCTTTCGATGAATATGGATAATAATAGAAAATAGCTATAGTTTTATCAACAGTATATCCAAATCAAAAAGAAAAGGTTTAAAACTAAGTAAATATTATTAAATAAAGGTGCCATATTTCTTTAGAAACATTTTCTCCCTGGATCTTTCAATAAATGTTTGGCCAAAGTCTGCCCTTGAAAACACCCAGACAACTCCCACTAAAGTCACAAATTATGCATAAACATTTCTAGGACCAAATTTGGCCCGATGCTTAATTAGTGTCCGACTGTGATTACATCTGTGGTGTTGAAATTTCAAATTTAAATTTTCAGTGTTGCAACAAAACTTTGTAAATTCTCTTTAATTTCTGTAGGGGAAAACAATATCGAGAGTAGTTTAGTATTTCAGTCAGACTGAGAAAATATTTTTCCTTAGTCTGAAAGCAATTACTCTCAAATACAAAAAGAAACAAAAAGTGACTTAAATAAATACTGAAATATTGTGAATATTTCAGTATAAGAGGCATTGGCCTCTTGAGTTTGACTTTTGAATGTCAAGAAATTTTTAAGTAACATTGTTCTGGGTAATGGGTACTGCTTTTTCTCTCTGTTATCTGAGAAATAAAAAACATCTTCCCTTTTCTTCTTTTTTTTTTTTTTTCTCTTTCTATGTTTCGTTCCCTTACTCCATTAATCATTCACAAGTAGCTGGCTAGTAAGTACAATTCAACTCTTGTAAGCCAAATAAACACATCTTTCCCTGTGCCCTTACAGGCCCTTTCTCCATTGTGTATCTCGCACATTGGTTACAAAGCTGGCTTGGAAATTGTCTCTTTTTGGAAGGGAGTAGATTACTGTTAAAGAGCATTTATTTATATATATTTCACCTTGGTTTGTCATTTGTTCTTGTACCTTCAGTTGCAATGTCTTACTTCTTACTGAGCTTGAACTTGAGGAAAAGTAAGAAACCCAGGTTAAGATTTTCTATTTGTATTCTCCACAGTTCAACTGAGTCATCATTTGCAATATCAAATGGCTTGATTATAATGTATAGTTAAAGTCTGAAAAACTGTATGTGAAGTGACTGAACTTGTGAATTCTGGGGCTTTCATACACATGGCCTCTGCAAATAGAAATTTAGAACTACATGTATTTTAATTGTCTAATCTTCAATTTATTTTTGAGTGAGCAGCAGCTGGGCATAACTTAATTTGATCATGATTAGCTATTCCATATTTCATAATATTAAATATCAACTCTTATGACTTGGTGCTCCAAGTGTTTCAATGGTATTTGGTGTTCAAAAAGTGTTTTTAAGGATTCTCATCACCTCAGGGTTACCTTCACAGCCCAAGAAGGTGTACTTATAATGCCACAGACACGGACAGGAAAGAGAAAAATTCTTTCAACTGGTTGATACTAACTTTAAAGGATATTTTCTTTGCCTTTATCATATATAATTCTTGCTTGATAACATTTTATTTCTTGGCATGTCATGCACTTCTTAGGATCTGGAGTTAACCTCCTTTCTATACAAATATCTCTGGGATCTGAGTATCTTGATGTCAATTATGGGTAGGTGGGAGACTGGTTGTTTGTTAAGTGAATTTTAGACTTTGCTAAGACCCAAACTAAAAAGTATCCCCAATGAGTTAAAGACTTTGTATTCAGTTACCTGCTCTGAATAATCCAAGGTCATAAGACATTTCTAATGTTCTGTGGTCCTAGATCATATTATGTGGAAATTAAAATGTTATTATTTGTTGCAAATATTATAACACTTTCAATAAAACAAAATATATTTTTCCTGTGATTTGGTATTGAATTTTACAGCAGCAGGCAAATCTTTCCAACATTTCTGTAATTTATGGTGTAGACTTCGTGTGACATGATCAAGAGCTATAACTTAACTGAACATATATTATTTCTAAGTTAGTATGACTGAAAATCAGTATGTCTGAATTCTGTTACACAGAAGAACCAGGAAAAAAATAATTACTTCCATTAGAACACTCCAAAATCTTTTTATAGCCTGTAATCAGTGATATGATTTACTCTTGAAGTGCCACTCTGGGACAAGGCACATTGATCATAATCTTATTCTTCATTGCAATGGATGATGCTACTGGACCATTGCCAATGCGTGCTTTCTGTCATCTTATTCACTGAATTATCCCCGCTTTTTCTGTAGCTTTCCTTTATAACCAAAGCACTTGTTTTTGCAAATACATAAAGTGGCAGCAGATATGTGTACACGTTTGTGTGTGCGCGCACACTTCAAATATCTCGTGCAATTAATACTGTTTAAGTTTTCAGAATCAAGAAAAGCAAGAAAATATATTGATTCTCAATGAGATGAGAATAGAAATGTAAACTATTACAGTAGATAGAAATTCTATTGGTAGCTGAACTCAATTTGGAAGTTTGTTTAGAGCCATTCAGAAATATTAGGATTGCTGTTAAATGATACCTGACAAGTCAAAGCCCGTCTTTTCTCAATCTTCTTAACTCTTCAAAAGCAAAGTTAGATTCTTAATATCTCATAAGGAATAATCTTCATTGTTTAATTTATTTCTTTAAGATGTAGGGAACTTCACGTAAATAACTTTCAAAGGTGTTAATATTTCCTTTGTCATTTGAATCAATCTTAATTTCATTTGGGGTTTTTGTGTGTGTGTGCATTCAGATAGGGCACATTGAGATTAGTTTCAGTTGGACTGTCCACTTTGTGGAGGTGCTAATTTCTTCTTCAAGGTCTTGAAAATTCATGCAACATTAATAAGAATTTACCACGTACATATTATTTGTCATGCACTCTGTTAGGCACTGAGTTTGAAAACTAAAACATACTTTCTTTTAGGAGCTCATAATATAATTAAGAAAATGCATGATAATCAAATGGTTACCACATAATGTGAAAAGTAGAATTATCACAGAATCACAGGTTTCAGTGGAAGCATATTGGTGACACATCTTGTGTATATATGTATGAAATGAAAAGAATGTGTGTTTGAAAATGTCTCTTCGCTTTACAACCTGCCTCAAGGTTGAACTTCAAGAAAGGCAACCTATACCTACTTGACTGTAAAATTGCCTACTGGCTCGTAATTCCCTGGAAATCCATATAAAACCACATTGTCTGAAGGTAGACTTAACAGTATCTTTAAACATTTATTCTTCCCACCCTGTTCTGATGTTTCTATTAATCTTACATATTGATGTTATCAGGCTATCCTACTATTATTTCTTATCCAAACATGTCCAGTCTAATATATTTGTACAGGAATGAATGCAAGTTTGTATTTCTCTCTAGTGTAACAGGTAAGAAATCCAAGCTGCTAGGGGAGTTCTGCTGTCTTTGAGTTTTCATCTTTCATCTCTGAGTTCAAGGACAAAGATCCATTTCCTTTCTTTATTCAGTCAAAGGAGAAGAAAGAGGGATGAGCCAGAAAGTTACATGTGGATCTCTTATTGGATGAACCTGAAAATTACACACATCATTTCCATTAAAGCAATGTGGGAGAAGTGGTCTATGTGTCCAACTAAACGTAGAAATTTCTGTTATTAGAGATGGGAGAATAGAATGTGTAACTAGTGATTTTTTTCCCCATACCTCCTAGTGTATTTAACCATAAATTTTTAAATGCAAAGACTATTTTTTAAAAATTTATCTTTGCCTCCTCCACAGTGTACCTCTCAGGTACTTAATAAAAAAATTTTAAATTAATTTTAAAAGCAAATCCAGACTAAACAAGATGTTTATGTACATGCTATTTTTTCAATATATGAATAAAAGCATATCTCAACTGGGTTTAATTTAAATAAGAATAGTAAAAACTTAGAAACTTGACAAAGTCAATCCATTAAGAGTCAAAAAAGAGGTAAAAGAGAAGAGAAATTGGCTCCTCAGAAGCTCCATACCAAGTATCAGATAGGAATATCTGTTCAGGAAGTTGGGCATTTTAACAAGTGACTTTGAGATGAGCAAAGATGATGAGAATTAAAAGTATATACTCACAATTTACATATGCAACATTGTTGCAAATCAGTTTTATAATTTGTTATAATCATTGCCTATGCTGGTAAAGATGGTCAGTTCCAAGCACTTTGGGAAAAAAAATAATTTTACTCTAATTTTCAGAAGAAATTTGAAAAATAGAAATAATGTTATAAATCATATAGCTCAAACTCTTCATTTAAAAAAGCAGTCTTGGGCTCATCCACCAGAGGGCAGACAGCAGAAGCAAAAAGAACTACAATCCAGCAGCCTGTGGAACGAAAACCATGTTCACAGAAGGATAGAAAAACTGAAAAGGCAGAGAACTATGTACCAGATGAAGGAACAAGATAAAACCCCAGAAAAACAACTAAATGAAGTGGAGATAGGCAACATTCCAGAAAAAGAATTTAGAATAATGATAGTGAAGATGATGCAGGACCTTGGAAAAAGAATGGCAGCAAAGATCGAGAAGATGCAAAAAACGTTTAACAAAGACCTAGAAGAATTAAAGAACAAACAAACAGAGATGAACAATACAATAACTGAAATGAAAAATACACTAGAAGGAATCAATAGCAGAATAACTGAGGCAGAAAAAAGGATAAGTGACCTGGAAGACAGAAAGGTGGAAATCACTGCCATGGAACAGAATAAAGAAAAAAGAATGAAAAGAAATGAAGACAACCTAAGAGACCTCTGGGATGACATTAAAAGCACCAACATTCACATTATAGGGGCCCCAGATGGAGAAGAGAGAGAGAAAGGACCCGAGAAAATATTTGAAGAGATTATAGTTGAAAACTTCCCTAACATGGGAAAGGAAATAGTCACCCAAGTCCAGGAAGTGCAGAAAGTCCCAGGAAGTATAAACCCAAGGAGAAATATGCTGAGACACATAGTAATCAAACTGACAAAAATTAAAGATAAAAAAGCAATCTTGGAACTTCCCTGGCAGTCCAGTGGTTAAGAATCTGCCCTCCAATGCAGGGAACACGGGTTTGATCACTGGTCAAAGAACTAAGATCCCACATGCCATGGGGCAACTAAGCCTTCGCATCACAACTACTGAGCCTGTGTGAGGCCACATGCCACAACTAGAGAGAAACCTACACACCACAACAAAGAACCCCCACGCCTCATCAAAAGATCCCGCATGCCACAACAAAAATCCCACATGCTGCAACTAAGACCCGACACAGCCAAATAAATAAATAAATATTTTTTAAAAATAAAAATAAAAAAGCAATCTTTACTAAAAGAGAAAGTATGACATATTCCAAAGATACATTGTCAGCTCTATCATTCCACTAGTATTTATTGAACATTTACTAAGGAATGGACTCTATTCTAGATTCTAGGAATTGAATAGAGCAGAAAGAACCTCTATTCTTAAGGTATTAATACATATATTTAAAAGAGACTAGGCAGAAAACAAGCAAATCATTCACTGGAGAGTAATAAAAATATATTAAGTATATTACATATTTACAGTTATGAAGAGAATTAAGGTACAGTGAAATGATAACTACTTTAGATTAGGTGGTCAAAGAATTTTGAGGAGGAGATATTTAATCTAAGATTCTGTTATGTGGTATTCATGCAGAAGGAAGCACTAATACAAAGGTCCTGAGGTCAAACAAGCCTGGTATACTCAAGGAAGAAAAAGATGTTTACTGTGGGTGAAGTGGAGTTTTAGGAAAAAGACTAGATAAAATGATATAAGAAAGGCCAGGTCTGATAGGGCTTTGTAAGGCAAATAAATTGTTTATATTTTATTCTACAAGCAGAAGGTAGCCACTGGATGGTATTAACAAGGCAATGAGATGAGATGAGATTTATTTTGTATAAGGTCATTTTGTCTTCTACGGTGATTAATTGGGTGTTAGGGTGGCAAAGGGAATCGGGGCTAATGGTGCAGAGTTCTGGATGAGAAACTACTACATTATCTTGGATAAATGTAGCAATTTTGGAGGAGGAAAAAAATATAGCCAGGTATGGAATATATTTTGGAGAGTACAGTGAACAAAAGATCAGTTGGAGATTTTGGAAGAGTAGGCAAGTGAAAAAGAGGAATCAAAAATAATGTTTTAAAGTTTTTGGTATGGCCATTATAAAGCAGAGAAAGACTGGAGGAACAAATTTTCAAGTGGAGGATTAAAAGTTAGTGTGAGCCAAGTAAAATTTGAGATGTAATTTAGATATCTACATACCAGTATCAGAGTAGGACTTGGTGTTTGAGTCCAGAGGTACGAGGGGCAATCAGGTCCAAAGGTACAGATTTAGAAATCACTGGTATGAAGATGTCATCAAAGCCCTGGGACTTGATAAGGTTCTTTGGGAGTATGAATAGAGAGAGAAGTGAAAGGGGTCTAATTCAGACAAAGCTTTGGGGTTCCAAAATTCAGAAAACAACTAGAAGAAGAGTATCCTACAAAGAAAACTACATAAAAGGTTCCAGTGCAGGTAAAAGGAAAATTAATATCTCAAAGATGACTAAATTTTGTCCAAAATTTTTTGAGTAGAAATATTAACAAAAATTAGATGATAGTTCCTGGGCAATTAATTAGCTTGATGGTGATATTTAGAACCTTTGTGTTTTGCTGTTTCTCGTTCTTAGGTCACACATTATGTTAAGTCAATCAGCCATGGTACAAACGTTGAAAAGTCCATTCTCATGACACACTGTGACAGAGTACAATTCATTGTTAAGGGAACTCACTTTTATTGTTATCAGTTGCTACTTTATGTAATTTTTTTTGCTCAGTTTCTCTTTTTCTAAAGGGAGAATAATGACTATGTGACAGAATTTCCAAAACAATGACCATTGAATTTCCTTTAAAAATTACATTTAAGCTTTATCAGTCATTGGGAAATCCCTTGATAAGAAGGCATAATTTCATTATTAAGCACTTAAGTACTCCTTCCCTCTAGGATCATGTATAACAAACATACAGTAAAGAATCTTTTTCAAATACCACTAGCACATACATGTTTTAACAGTTATTGTAGCCACAAAATGGTACTTTAATAAAAATAATAATATATGTATACATATTGTATATAGTATATATAAACATGTACACAGAGTAATTTAAATTGTACATTATTTATATGATATATGTAATCTCAAAAAGCAAATTTCTTGTCTTCTACCTTCACTTTATGATAGTGTTAGTGCCACTCACAAACATTTTTGTTTTTTCCTTCCTAAGACACATGATAGAAAAATTATCCTCCAACTCTGAAATTAGAAGTGTTAGGTTATTTGCTTTGACCAACAAAATCTGAGGGATACTGTGTAACTTCAAGCAGAACCCTTAAGCAGCAAAGTATGGTTTGTTAAAATACTCTCCTCTGCTACACTGAAAAAGGATGAACATAAATGAACATAATACTCAACAATAAAAAACAAAGATTTTTTTTTTCCCTAAGATCAATATCAAGGTCAAGATGCCCACTCTCATCAGTTCCATTCCACATAGTAGTAATAGAAGTCCTAGTCAGAGCAAATAGGCAAGACAAATAAATAAATCAGGAAGACATAAAATTGTCCCTGTTTGCAAATGACATGATCCTATATATAGAAAATCCTAAAGACTCCATGAAAAAATTGTTACAGCAAATAAACAAATAAACAAATTCAGTAAAATTTCAGGGTACAAAATCAACATACGAAAATCAGTTGTGTTTCTATACACTAAAAATAAACTAACTGAAAGGGAAATTAGGAAAACAATCCCATTTACAATAGCACCAAAAGAATAAAGAACTTAGGAATAAGCTAAACTAAGGAAATGAAACACTTGTATACTGAAAACTACAAAATATTGATGAAAGAAATTAAAGAAGACACAAATAATTGGAAACATATCTTGTGTTCATGAACTAGAAGACTTAATATTGCTAAAATGTTCATATTACACAAAACAATCAACAGATCCAGTGCAATCCCTGTCAAATCTCATTGGTATTTTTTTTTTTTACAGAAATAGAAGAAAACAATTCATATGGAACCACAGATGAGCACAAATTGCCAAATTAATCCTGAGAAAGAAGAACAAAGCTGAAGGCATCGCAATTCCTGATTTCAAAACAGGAAAGCTACAGTTACAAAGCTACAGTTATCAAAACAGTCATAAAGATAGTCATATAGACCAATGAAACAGAATAGGTAACCCAGAAATAAACCCACACATATACAGCCAATTGATCTTTGTCAAGGGTGCCAAGAATACACAATGGGGAAAAGCTCGTCTCTTCAACAATCAGTATTGGGTAAACTGAATATCCATATGCAAAAGAATGAAATTTGACCCTTGTTTTACATCTTACACAAACATCGACTCAAAATGGCCTATATGCTGTAAGGCTTGAAACTATAAAACTCCAAAAAGAAAATATAGGGGAAAAGTTTCATGATATGTGTCTTGGCAGTGATTTGACACCAAAAGCACAGGCAACAAAAACAAAAATAAATAAGTGGGACTACACCAAACTAAAATGCTTCTCCACAATAAAGGGAACTATCAACAGAGTGAAAAGGTGACCTCAGAAAGAGAGAAAATATTTTCAAAGCATATATCTGATAAGGAGCTAATCTCCAAAATATATAAGGAACTCCTGTAACTCAATAACTAAAAAATGAATAAAGATTTTTTAAAAGAGTGCTAAAGATTTAAATGGACATTTCTCAAAAGAAGACATATAAAAGGCCAATAGGTATATGAAAATAAATACTTAACATCACTTATCATCAGAGAAATTCAAATCAAAACAATGAGATATCATCTTACACCTGTTAGAATAATTATTATCAGGAAAACAAAAGATAAGCAGTGTTGGTGAGGATGTGGAAAAATTGGAACTCCTGCATGCTGTTGGTGCAGATGCAGGCACTGTGGAAAAAAGTATGAAGTTTCCTCAGAAAAATGAAATAGAACCTACCACATGATCCAGCAATCCCACTTCTGGGTATTTATCTAAGAAAACTGAAATCAGGATCTTAAAGGGATACTAGTGCTCCTATGTTCATTGCAGCTCTATTCACTGAGATCCCCACCATATTTGAGGATAATTCACTGTTGGTTCCCTTTATGAGGTTAAATACTCCAGTTTATGCTTTATAATCTCTTTTTTAGACCCCAGGAAATCTAGTATTTTACTCCACACACTTGTATCCCCCTCCCTGGGGACATCTCATTCCTACAGTTCATCCCCTCCAACAACATCAAAGACTGTTTCAGGCCCAATATTTTCTCTTGCCTGACCACATCTGGTCCTTGAGAAACACTCAAACAGCTTCTGCCTTAATACTTTGGGAAAGCACAGATTAATCCGTCTGCTGTCAGAGTCACTAAACAGCCAGTTTCTCATGCTTCAGATTTCTTAAGTTTGAGTCAGACACCGTCCACTGTGTCTACCAAACTGCAGGAGACACATTAAGATCAGTTGTCTCTTTAAAGTTTCAATTCAACCAGAATGAGACACACCACCTTCCTTCTTGCACAGACAGCCTTTTCCAAAGAAATCTCTATCTAATCAAAATGTGGCCACACTCCCTCATTGTGAGTGAGGAAGCTACACCTCCTTTTGTGAGATTGTCTCTCATCTCACTTTGGAATGTTGACATCACTCACTTTGTGGCCCCAGCAGAAACTCAGGCTAAAATAAATTTATTTTAACATAGGGTTACACATATTTCATTCTTCTTCATTATTTGTTATTCTTTTGTTTTTGTTGTTCAGCTGAATTCAGATGACTACTTTGATCAGGTTCTGTTTGAAAATCTAAAATATTTCATGAACTTTGCCTTTTAAAAAATTATTGATAAGTTTAAAAAAATTGATTTGTGCTTCCTAACGAGATAAATTGAAAAATTTAAGTTACACCTCATTCTTTGGGCTTGCAGGCCTCAAAACAATATGGAATTTACTAGGGTTTTATTATGCCTAATCTTGTAGATAAATGGCATAATCAGCTCTTCTTTTAAATGCAAATCAGATAATCACAGATTAAGTATTTAATAGCTAGAAATGATCATGAAGAGAGTCTACACTAACCACTTCACTTTATCTTTGACTTTAAGGAAAAGAACTACAATCTTCAAATTACTTGTTTGACATTATAAAACTTATTAATATTAGAATCTATTTACTAACAAAACTTTCTCCATTATACCGTGGTGTTCAGTATTTGTACAAAACTCCAAATGACCCCGGTAATCATTAAAAAGTGTTGAATGTTTTAATTTAATGGCAGCTTTCTTAAGAGGACCCTTAAAAAGTAAATAGTATTCAAGTGCATCAAAAATATCAGTAATATACTTACTGGAAAACAATTGCAATCTCAATTTAAAGATGTTTTATGGGGTAGCTTTTCCTTTCCTTAATACCCTTCATATGTTTGGATAGATACTACATTATTTGTCCTGGCAGGATAAAATTCCTCCTCATTTCCCCATATTACGTTTCTTTCCCCCTAGCATAGTGAATAGATGTCATTATTAGTGTTGGTGAATTTTGGAAGGTGTCTAGATGGGAATTTCCATCATGATGCTCCTGGCCTCTCTGACTGTCTTAGACCTATACAGTCACTCCAGGGCAAGAGAGGGGAAATGAGAAAATGCAGTTATCAGGTCTTCCACTGTGTTTCCATTAACCTGAGTGGTCCCTTCACAACCTCAGAAGTGCAGAGAGTGAATGATGTCCCAGGTGAGGCAGGTCAGATAGATTCCGTAATTTTTACTCACTGTTTTTCCTCAGCCCTATCTGGCTATTGATTGGATGAGCTGAAGATGGGTAATGCCTCTGGGACCTTAGAACGACTAAGAGGAAATTCCCTCCCTCCACATAGTAACAGCTTCAGGCTCCTGTAGTCATTCACTTTACAGAGGAAAGTAAAACAAACCTTAACAATGAAGTCATCTGAAGAAAAATAAATTTCATCCTCCAATACAAAAGTGAACTCTCATGCTTATTCAGTTTTCAGATTCCAATTACGTATTTATGCTAAAGAAAACAAATATTTCACATAGGTTCATAAAGCTGCTAAGTAAGTAGGAGTTTTCAAGATCATTTGATCTAATCTCTTTACATAATAGACATGAAAATGGAAGTGCAGAGCTAATAATCCACGTAACTCCAATATTTGGGGTAACTAGAGTAACTTTGGTTTTCTAATCTCCAGTCCAGCAGCCTCTTTTTGGCAAGGTTTTCTAACTCCTAATAGAGACAGCTTCTATTGTCGCTTTGGATCTTGTTTGTTATAACACCTAAAACTAATGTAGCCACTTATTCCCAGTGTGAAAATGTATCCAACTTCATGAATGTCAGGCTGGAGAAGTGAAAAGGACTTAGGACTTTTGACCTTGCTAGACCAGTTCTTAAGCTTGACATACCTCTGGAATCTCTACTTTCTGCGATCAGAAATTTCCATCAGTTTAAGACAGTTTAAGTCTTATTTCAGCTTAAATAGTACTAACTAAGAAATTCTCCTTCTCAGCCTTATTTTTTCCTGTTTTTTTTCCCCAGTGGAGGAGCCATCTGGTCCCCTTCAAGGAATGGAGAGCTCCATGTGATTCATTTAGCTTGAGGGACAGAAAAGATATTGGCTATCCTTGTTCAAGAAATTCAAACTAGTTGTAAGTGTAGCCTGGTCAACTAACATCTACCGCTGGAATGGAGAGCATCTCCCATCTAGATGCAAACGCACAAGAAATTTTTCAGGGATGAGATTCTTCAGAGATGGAAAGGCTGGAGGGATTCATTCAATGGCATTCTTTGTTTGCAACAGAAAATAATGTGAGGATCACTAGGGTTTTAATAAGTTCTTCTGTACCAGTGGTTCTAAACCAGAGATGTTTTTTGTCACCTGGGAATTTGTCCTACCAGGGGACTGCTGTCAATATTTGGATTCATTTTTAGTTGGCACAATTTGAGGGAGGCGCTATTGGCATCTAGTGAGTAGAGAGCAGGGGTGATGCTACTCATCTTACAACGCACAGGACTGCTCTGTGCAAAAAATCACAGTCAAAAATGTTAATAGTTCTCAGATTGACAAACTCGGTTTGTTTTGGATTATCTGCTATTCATATGAATTTCAGAAATCCTAAAATTTTCATAGAGTTCTTGTATTTCACTCAACAAATTATTAATTCAGAGAGAATGGCTTCGACAAAGGAGTTGTTTTTTGTTATTTTGCAGGAAAATGCCAGATCTTTTAATGTTTGATTTTACTACATCATAGAGTAGATCATAAAACTGTCAGAAGCCTGGAGGAGAGGTTACTGAGAGACTGAAGGCAATGATTCAGACTTGGGGATGGTGTTTTGCCTCATGGAAATTTAATTCAGCTTTTAACAATGTATTTGTTCTTTGTGTTTTATGGTAAATGGGAATATTGCCTTCCTTGCTCTCTTTGAAAATTGATGAACCATGGTACTAGTTCTACTCAACTGACCATGGGCAAACAGGGTGTAGCATTTACTTGCTGGTTGGTGACTTCCCAGCTCTTTTTAACCCTGGTGCCCTGACGGGCAACACTCTAAGTAGTAGACTTTCTATCCCCATAGTTAATGCGACTTGAGCAAGAGATACCTGTTCATTATTTCAAGGCTGAGACTTTAGGTGGTATGTTTTTTCAGCCTAATCTAGGTTTATTTTGAAAAAGACAATTAGTAAAAATTTTAAATGGGTCATTTTGAGTTGAAAATGAAACTCAATTAAATATAAAGTTGGAAAGCGAATTTAAATTAAGACCTTAAAAATTCTATCAACAGGAATAGGGAAAAACATATCTGTTTAACCCCACTGTACATCATGTAATTTGCTTGCTTTCATTTCACAGACAGTGTTTGATCATCAACTATACAACTGACAAAATGCTAGGTACTGGCAATTGAAAGGTGACACAACAGAATGCTCTTAGGTACCAAAGCTTTTCTCAGCTTTGCCTGCTAAGGCTCAAAACTTTAAGCTCCACTAAATGAGAGATGTTATCTGCTTTATTCACTGTGGTCAACTTAGCATCTACTACATTGGTCAGCATATAGTAGGCTTTGATGAATAAATTAATAAATATGGATTTTAACAACTTAAGTTCAGGGAATTTTGAGTTGTTGGAACTGAGAGGACCATTTCAGCCCAATAATTATCATCACCAGAAACTGGATGGGAGATGAGAACGTGTAGTCAAGTTTTGGAGTTAAGCACTGTTAATAAATAAAGACAATTTCTTCAATGCATTGCTATTTCAGACAGTGAGAGAAGCCCTAAGAAAGTCACTTCCCAAATTGGGAATGCTTTTCTATTAAGTTGAAGATATTCACCATCTCACATCTGAAGGTTTCTGAACTGCTGAATAAATGATTGCCCAAAACTTCTGGGGCTGGAGAAAGACATAGGAATGAAAGGGTAGATTTAAGAGAGTACGCCAGGGCTGCAGCCCACCTTTGGAGCTACTATGGCAAGAAGATACCTCAAAATGTGGTCATCCTCTCCATACTAACCATCCCCAAAACATCATTTACTAAATTTGGAAAAACTAATATCAATAGCAGTGCATCTTTGCATTTATGTGTTTGCGTGTGTATCTGTATGTATGTGCATGCACCTAGGGGCATAGATTAAAACCCATCTGATGTCTCTTGACAAGGAATGAGAAGGATGCATCATATCTCACTTAAGACTCTCTTAAGTACCATCAAATGTGCCCCATGTGGATACTCACCCCACAGAGGGTAGCAGTGAGTCAATGTTACAAAGAGAAGCAGTGACTCGGTAGGGAGAGAAGAGGCAGTTTTATTTTAAAAGATCATTAATAAAAAATTTTAAAACAGATATATCTGAGTCTTAGAAACTAGAAGTTTGCTCTTCTAATAGGTAAAATTATTGACAATGTACAGAGGTGAACAGAGCTGTCATTAGAATGTGCTCATAACCAAGCAAGAAAGAGGGAGGTGTTGACTTAGTCGGCAACAGCTACTGGAAAAATAAATCGGTTTTATGCCTCACTCCAGTAAGCTGAGAATTCTAAATGAACCAGTTTCAAAAAACAAGATAGTCCTTGCTGATGAGATGCTTACAACTAGTAGGGTGAAAAAGACAAAATTTTCAACATGATATGAAAGTAGGGCTATGCGGACACACTAGCTGCAGGGGTGTTCTGAGTATTTACACTTAGACTAGGGAGATACAGGAAGATTTCCTGAGAAAACAGCATGGTGAGAACTAAAGTTTTAAGGATGAATAAGAGTTATCCAGGCAAAGAATTTGGGGAAGTGCATTCAGGGCAGTTAAGCAGCATGAGTTAAAGCACAGAGCTGTGAAACAGCATGGTGTGTGAGAAAAACAGCAAGTGATTTGATTCCAAGTGCATAAAATAAGAGGCAGGACAAGGCAGGAGAGAAGGTAAGAGTTAGGTCATGGGCTTCCCTGGTGGTGCAGTGGTTGAGAATCTGCCTGCTAATGCAGGGGACACGGGTTCGAGCCCTGGTCTGGGAAGATCCCACATGCCACGGAGCAACTGGGCCCGTGAGCCACAACTACTGAGCCTGCGCGTCTGGAGCCTGTGCTCCGCAACAAGAGAGGCCGCGATAGTGAAGAGGCCCGTGCACCGTGATGAAGAGTGGCCCCCGCTTGCCGCAACTAGAGAGAGCCCTCGCACAGAAACGAAGACTCAACACAGCCAAAAATAAATATAAAAAAATAAATAAATTTAAAAAAAAAAGAGTTAGGTCATGAAGGGCTACAGTATATAATAGTAAAGAGTGTCGATTTTATAGTGTGAGGATATTATGGGCAACAGGGTTCCACTGAAGGTTTCTGAAGCAGGCAAGTGGCATGATCAGATCTCATTTCAGATGGAATATTAACGGTAATGCTAATTCCATGGAAGATGGGTTGGAAGAAAGAAACGCTGCAGGCAAAGAGAGCAGTTAGGCACTCATTATGAGGGCTATACCCAAGGAGGTTCTAAACTAAAGGAACGACGTCCTGGTTTGAGAAAAGATTATAGATATATAAACAATTTAGTGGATATGTTTAGTAGGAGATTTCCTGGAAGTTGGAGTAAGGAAAAGAATGTAATATTGCATCTCAAATATTGTATTTAAAAAATTGCATTTGGACAATTGTTTTATCAGAGATAGGTCATACAGGAACAGGACCAATTTAATGGAGAAAGACAAGTTCATGCCAAGTTTGAGATAGTTTTGAAAATATCCAGCAGGAGGTTGTATATATAAATCTGAACTGCAATGTAGACATTGGCCTTCGAAATACACAAATGGGACTCATAAACATTGTTTGGAAATTAAAACTAGGAAAGTGGAAAAAAGTCTGCCAGGAGCATGTGTTAAATAAGAATGACCATAGGTGAATGTTGAGAGACATTTAAGGAGTGAGCAGGAAAAGAGGAAACCCATAGAAGATTGAGAAAGACAAGTCAAAGAAAGAGAGAGAGAATTGTTTCCCAATTACAAGTAAAAGAGTGGTAATATAGCTACTCTTCTAGTAGGCCAAGAAAGATGGAAAACCCACTGGATTTATAATTATAGGAGGTCACTGGTTACTCTGACAAAACAGTTTCAGTGAAATGATAGAGACAGTGTATAAATTATAGGATATCAAAGAAAATGGATGGGAAAAGAGGAAAAATAATCTTATTTCAAGAAACATGCTGGTAAAGGAAAAAGAGCAATCAGATGATAACGAGGGTGTTAAGTTTCAAATAAGTGTCCTTCTAATTACTTTTTTTCTTGGTTGCAGGGGTTGGTACTTAGAGACATTATACATGTTTGAAAGCTAAGGATAAAGCCAAGAAAAAGAGAGAAGGAAAGGATGCAACTGATGGACTAAAATCTTGGAGGACATTTGGAAAATAAAGAACAGATGTCTAGGTCATGATTGGCCGTGAAGAGGAGAATCATGCTATCCTCTAGGAGGGTAAGGTAGCTATTGAAATTCTACAAGTGAGAGAGACAAAAGAGCAAATGATCCATGTTTTACGGATTAAAATGTCCTAATAATATAGATATTTACCTGTAAAGAATAAGGGTAGGGGCGTAGGGAGCCCTTGAAGATAAATGTGGAATAGTTGTTGAAGAAATGGAAAAGGGAATTGATAAAAGAGGTAAAGGATGTCAAAAGATTTAGGAACTAACCAGGTTTGAATATAAATCTGTGGCTACAGGAACGTTTACATTGTGGCACTTCTATAGTAGTTTTGAGCACCAGCATTATAGTAAAGAAGGTGGACAGTAAAATTAATTCAGCCTTGAAATTTTACCAGATAGGTGTCTGTAAAGATAAGGGTGCAAGACATAGAGGGTAGTGGTAAAATGATAGTTGAAGTGATCAGTAATGGGATTCCTGCTAAGGAGAGAAGAGAGCAACTCCTGGAAAATCGAGCTCAGCTGAGAGGAGGTGGAGTGGGGTCAAGGAACAAGTTGTTTCTGTAAAGCTGTTTCTGTAAAGTTTAGCAGAGGTAGTAGGAATGAAACTGAGAGCTAGAAGGATAGGAGTTTGTAGTCAAAGTATGAGATATCAGTGCTTAAGGTTCAGATGTGGACAAATTTGGGTTTAACTTCAATGTGTGGCATTTAATGTGGTAAATTAGATATTTTGTGCCCAATTTATGACAAAGAAACTGATTTGGAGATGTTGGATGATTTGTCTGAATTGAAACAACTAGTAGGTATTAGAGATGTAATTTGATCCCAGTCTTTTTTTCTCCAAAGCTTCTGTGCTTTTACCATATCGTTCTCCACAATTCAGCTTTTCAAATACTGAAATAAAAGTATGCACCTTTGCTTACATATGTTTGTACTGTTTTAATCTGCAAAAGGATCAAGGTAATTCTGATAATCGATTGTCTTAATAGCTTTGTTTTATTTTGTTTATAAATGTCACTGTTCATGCTTGGTTCCTTTTTGTCTGAGTCTTTGATTTGGTAACGTCTTCAGAGATGTTACAGTTATTTATATTCTGGAGATATTCAGCCCAAAAACATTTTGTTCATGACACTGTGTTAAACACATCAATGGAGTTCATACTGGTTTCAGAATTACATATAATTAGGTAAGAGAGTAAGATATTACAAGTAAGGCATTTTATTTCAAATTATGTGATTGTACAGATATTTTATTTATATTTTGCTAAAAATATTGTTTAATCGAATTACCCAAATACTTTTCTTGTAGAAAACACACAGACTCTACAAAATCACAGACATCCACTAATGAGTCCATCCAAATTTCCGGTTAATTAGAATCCCCTCAGTTTAATAATGCAGGGCTAGATCAAAATATTTTACTCTTGAAGGTATGGAAACTAGATCTCTTTAATATCACAATATAAAGTTCTTAATATCAATGTTAAAATTCACATTCTGTTTAACTGAATTTTTTAAAGTCATTTATTTTGCCTGATCTCCAATTACTTGGATCATAGTCTTCCAAATGTGTAAGTGTTCTTGCATTTTTGTAACTGAGTTAATTTCAGAATTAGCTTCTGTAGTAGCATCCTTAAAAAATAGGAGTATTAAATATATTTTCTTTTTATTATAAGGTTAAGTTTGGTCTTGTTTGTGGCATTTTATGATGTCTTGATTATTTTTATAACATTTATTTCATACTGAAATGTCTGCTTTTAGTTGATTTTGGTGATGTGACCCCGGTAAAAGTAACTCATTAGAAAAATGTTCTGAAACCGAGTTATTGTTATTTCTTTTTTGCAGACAATTTTCAGCCAAAATACATCCTCTAATTTAAATAAGCTCCTTTATTTTATAAATTAAATTGTTTATAAAAAGAAAATGCAGAAACATGGTTAAACCTTTAAGTATTAGGTCATTAAAAATCCATTCTTGCCTTCCTGCCCATAACTACATCTTTTTTCAGACCTGTCACCCATTTCATTTAAGCACTTAGCTCTCTTCTAATGAATGAATTGGCATTTCATATTACCTTATTATCCTATAAAACAAAATGCATACTCAATAACATTAGCGGTAATTTCTCATAAAGACACATTATCGATCCGGTGCTACCTGTAAGCATTGAAAATTGCAGCCTGCACACAGAGCCTTTCACATCTGGGCCTGAAGAATTAAAGAAAAATTAAATTTGACAGCAGTAAATTCACAGGCACAATCTAGGCCCCAATTTATATGCAAAATGAAATGCTTTATGAAAATGTCTTCTATTTTCTCACGGAGATTTGGGAAAAAGATTTCACTAGATGCTTCTTCCTTTAATATCCCTCTACTTAAATATTATACTGCAGTCACTGCAGACTCTCTTTGATGTATAAATAATCAAGTTAAATTATGTGCAGCAAGGAGACTAGTGCTCTGCCATTCTTATTTTACAAAGTAATTTCTACCCTAGAGGGTCAAATTTCCCTGACAAATTCTTAATTACTATGTTGCAACAGAAGCAGAATCTATTTGTGCATAAATCCTGGGCATTCCCATGTGGCAAGTAACTAATATTACCAACCATTTCACTTGGCCTGTTCACTGAACTCCATAATTAGATAATACTTTTGATGATGGTACATTTGAAGTCTTAATCCATTTAATTTTTTATGAGATTTTTTTATTTTAATAGGGATATGTTAGTGACCACTGCCTATTTAAAAATCATTAAAATTCTGTCCACAGCAGTAATAAAGATTAAAGATTACTAATATGGCATTCATAACCTTGCTGGTTTTCCAGAAATCCAGGGCTTAAGGTAAATGTTAAAGGTCATTTAATATGTTAGTCACTAATTATAATCCTGGGTAATAGGTTCCTTTTCTAATTATCATGGTATAAGAGTTCTATTGTTTGGGTCTCTGCTTCTGATTTTCATATTTAGCTTTTTGGGGGATGAGTAATCCTGGAATTAAGCTCCTGAACATTGATGAAAGTAGGTAATGCTTGATGCTTAACTGGATAAAAGCTTATATTTGAATGCTGTATGATATCTTGCCTTGAAGTTACCTACAAAAGATGCAGAATCCCTTTTCTAGCACTGGGTTCAGGGAAAAGGTCACTGTAAGATTAATGCACCCATATTTTAATATCAAACTACAACAAATTTGATAACAGCTTTTTAGTACTCCTGCCAAAACATTAAGAAGAGCTTGAACAACCTGAAACATGAAGAAGCTGTTTTTAAAAAGTGAACTAGATTTTGTCTATCCTTTAACCTAATAATAAAAGTGCAGAATTGTCTAATTCACATGACAATAAATTGTTCACTCCTTGTTTAAACACGCACACACATACACATGCACACACATATACCCCACAAGCTAGAGTAACTGCCTAAAAAAGAAATCACTAGCTGCCTTCTAGACGAGTATTCTAGGATCATGATAAGCAAAAACTATTATGGACTAATTAAAGCCCATCAAATTTTTGCTTATTACTTTATACAAAACTCAGATTGTCTTGACATTTTCCATTTATTTATACATTTGTTTTAGAATTATTACATATTCTACTTATATAACGTTCACATTTTGAATTATTTCATCAATATGTATTTTCCCCTGTTTTGAAAATAATTTGCATTTTTCTGCCCCTTCAGTTTTATTAATTTGTGCCCAATCTTTGCACTCATCCTTGCAGGAAATATTTAGACAAACCACTAATAGAATCCTGAATGTTTCTTAGGTTGTTAGAGCCTTAAGAATATTTCATTAGAACTCTATCAGTAGATATACTTTGATTAATTCATAATTGTTTATTGACATTTGCTTTGTTCCAGACACATAAAGATCCCTGTTATCATGAAGCTTTTATTCTACTGGCATGAGATGTACAATAAAGAGAATACCTCTATACAGTATTCAATAATATGTCAACAGTTTAAAAGTACTACAGAAAAAAAAGTAAAACACAAGCAGAAGATAGGGATTGATGATTAGGAAGAAGGTCACTATTTTAATTTCGTTTGATCTTAGAACGATTCATTGAGAAAATGACATTTACCACAGACTGGTAAAGGTGACTCAGGTGTATCAGGTATTAAGGAAGAGCAAACAACAGGTACAAGGGCTCTGAGGCAGGAGCACACCTGGCTTATTCGAGAACAGCATGGAAATGAGTGTGGTTGGTAGGAAGTGAGTAAAAGTAAGAGTAATAGGAGATTTCTTTTTAAAAAGTATTAGGGTCCAGGTCATGAAGGGTCTTTAGGCTCTTGTAGAAATTTTGACTTTTTTCTGTGTGAGATGGAGGCCACCTGAGTATTTAAAGAAGTGTCATAAGTCTACTTGTGTTTAAAAATGACAACTCTGCCTTCTGGATTGAAAATCTGCTCATGAAAATACAGAGGTAAAGCAGGAAGACTAGTTAAGGAGCTTTAGAAATCATTCAATCAAAAGATGGTAGTGGTTTGGATCAGATGATCATTCTGAATATTGGAAGTCAAATTCTATATACTTTGTAATTAGAGCAAAAGAACTTGATAACACATGAGAGGTAGGTTGTGAATAAAGGAAAATAGTCAATAATTAGTCAATAATGACACTACAATTTTGGCCTTTACTGACACAGCTTTCATTTGTAACCTTGATAAAAGCATTTCCAGTATACTGTGGAGTCAAATGCCTAAATGAAATGAATTCAAGGGAAAATGAGAGAAAAGGAATTGAAGATAGAAAATATAAAGAACTCATCCCAAGAGTTTTGCTGTTCAAGGTGAGAACGTTAGGGTGGCAGCTAGAGGGAAATAAAGGTTTATGATGTTTTCTTTTGAAGATGGAAGAAAGATGTGCTTATCAGAATGATCCAGTAGAGAAGGAAAAATAATAGTTACTTGAAATTAATGGTTATGAATTTAAACTGAGACAGTGAACTATATCCAGGTTCAGAGGATTGATGTAGTTTAGGTGAAGAGTACAATACAACAATGGTTAGAGTTTTGCCAGGAGAGGGAGACAAAGTGAAAGAGGGGCAAGGAAGTTGATAGTGTTTACACACACAAGACAATGTGGGGATGCAGAATTTAGATTGGGTTAGGAAGGTAGGAGGGTGCATGTACACAGTGTCCTAATTATCTATGGGAGATGTTCCCTTATACATGGAGGGAATGGAACATATGAATGTATAAATCAACAATTCTTTTCAGCAGGATGGTTTTCCTAGAAGAGGGCAAATAATAGGACTGGGGAAGCTATGAAAACTCATCAAACTGAGGTGTGGAAGGACAGTGGTAAAAACCAAGAGGAGGGAAAAATAAAGAAGCAACTGTAAACATAAGAGTGTTAGTACAGACTTCTCAGAAAGGTGAGAACTATTGATGGTGCTTTTCCAATTAAGTTACAAAATGAACACAAACACAAGCTATAGCTGATGTCACAGGCAGGGTTTTATACAAGATGGTGAAGTTCAGGGGACCCCATGCTTAGAATGGTCTTGCACTTTGTGTCATGTTCTGCTGTCACAGCCTTGAGACTTTTAACAATTTTTGAACAAGGAGGTGTTGTGGTTTCCTGCAGAGGGCAGCATCAAACTCCCACCCAAGACGGATTCAGATGTTGAAACTGATGATGCCTCACACATACACCAAGAAGTTATGAAAATGTTTATTACTCACATAATAAGAGTTTGGGGGAGAGCAGGATAGGTTCCCAAGCAGATCCCAAATGGCTTGAGTGAATGAGGTGCAAATAAATGGCTTTAGTTTTGAAAGTGGTTAAGAGACAGGCTGAGATAAGAGTTTCCACAGGGAAGCTGGGTTTGTCTGGCTTGAAATTCTCCATCTGGTGCCAAAGAAGAGAGTCAGAGCTTTCAGATTCTTTATTAAAAGAGGTCTCCAGAATTCCATCTTGCACTGCCTCCACAAATTATATAGCCAGTGCTGGTTTTACAGAAGCAGATACAAAGATGTTTATTAGGGATTAACTACTGTGAAGGGAAGAAGGAAAGCAAGATGGGGCAGACGAAGAGATTGGACTGTCACAGAAGCCCAATAAAACTCAATGTCCCCTGAGTGGAGTAAAATGGCCATGATTTTATTTCCTCCTGTGCTTATTCATAGAAGGGTAGCTGCACACCCCTCAGAGCTAGGGGGCAAATCTTTCTCTGAAGGGAAATCTGGGTGGGTTCATTTCTACATTTACCAGGGTTAAGCAACTATTCAATATCTTGATATTTGTTGTAGGTCTTTGAATACAAATTAAAATATTTGATTTTTTTCTGTAAATTAAACATAAGTCAGAAGTAAAGGCCTTAGAGACACCCATATTAATAGGTCACTGAGAGAGCATAGAATTTATTGTAAAAGAAGCGGCATTCAGACTTCATCATTTATTAGATCCATGACTTCTTAGTAGATATGGAAAGTTCAGCTTCTCTGAGGGTTAGTTTTTCTTTGATGCAGATGGTAATGATACAAATAAATATTTGTTGTGAGGAATAAAAATATGAAATAACTGTTGATGAGTAAAGGTTTTATATAAATGTTAGTTATCTTCAAGAGCTTCAAAGTATAAACCTTGTGACCTGTGCTTAGGCCACTCAAAATTCTATTCTTTTGCAGTGGAAGAAAGTCTAACTTAGAGTTGATTCAATATATTATATTCTATATTGCCCCTTCTGTTAATAACCTATTTTCAAGAGCAAACTTTTAGTCATAATAAAATTTTCATGCCCATCAATGATTACTTTCTATTATATCTACTTTATTTACCAAACTCAGCTGAATTACCTGAAGATCATCAATAGAAAATAAAGTTTTAAATTGATCAGAGCATATTTCTTACTCATTTCAGTGTCTTAACAAGGGGTTACTGGTATCTTCTATAAGACATCAACATTTTATTTGTTTTCTCAAATTATATTAAAAGGATGCTTCTGTTTAACCATTTCTTGTTTTATCATGTCATTTATGGGCTTTTGCAGGGCTTTTTGAGGATAAATCTATGCATATCTAACATTCTCCACAGCTTTGAATTTCTTATACTCAAATTACAAATAAAAATATAAACAAAGTGTGAATCCTCACCCAAGTCATCAAGGGTAAAATAGAGTCCCAATTTAGTTAGGGCTCTACCTCAAGTACATAGAGACAAGTCTTCAGTTCATGGTTAAATCACATATTTCAAAGTGAGTAGAAAATGAAATAAACAGTCCCATATTTGAATGATAAAAGTCTGAAACTTGCTCGAATTCCTTTGTAAACCAGGCTGTGTAATCTCATGATGTCTCTGGAGGTTTAAAAAAGAGAAAGAGCCATTGCATCATAATATTGTCTATGTTTCTTTCAGGTTCTAATTTTTTTAATTGAAGTCTTAAGACAGGGTTGGATGTTTAAAATTAAAGTGTTTGCATCACTTAAAATTCTATGGTTCTTCCTTTTCTTATAGTGTTTAGTGTCACATAGGCAAACCCTGTCCCAATTACACAAGAACAGATTTGTCATTCCTGGTCTCTGAAATAGCTTGGAATAAAATTGGAGAGAGAAGGTGTATATACTTGTATTTATGTGGGATTAGAAATGCCAAATAGAACTGTACACATACACTTCATAAGAATCTTAATAGGAAAGTGATCATTTTAGAAACTCATCCTGAGCTTATTTCTCCATTTACATATTTGTTTATTTTAAAACTCAATTAAAGAAAGCTAAGGAAACATTTAGCTCACTGATATTTTGAAATAAGCTAACATCTTATTTGGGTATCCAATACCACAGTGCAGGGATATTTGAAAATGTCAAGAAAAAAATAAAACATTACTGTTTTTCTCAATCCCTCCCTCTTTTTTTTCTCCCCTCTGCTACACTGTGCTAGGTATAGATGTCCTATTTAATCCCTGACTGAGAAATGTAAAATGTCATACTATTAAGTTAAAATGGTAAAAATTGTGCCCTTTTGAGTACCATTCTATTGACCAAACCCTGCATCAGACATGAATGTGAAAATAGGGGGGAAAGATGCTACATTTCTATATTACAATTGTTAGACTTAGAAATCTATACCTTGATAAGACAGAATGAGAGAGAGAGAGAGAGAGAGAGAAAGAAAAACAATGAGAATTGGAATCATTAAGCATACAGGCATATACTACTATATATAAAATAGATAACTAATAAGGACCGACGGTATTGCACAGGGAACTCTACTCAACACTCTGTAATGACCTATATGGGAATAGAATCTAGAAAAGGGTGGGTATATGTGTATGTATAACTGATTCACTTTGCTATACAGCAGAAACTAACACAACATTGTAAATCAACTATACTCCAATAAAAATTAATTAAAAAAAGAAGGTAGGCAGAAAGGTAACCTAAAAGTAGAGTTCTTTTTGATTCTCTTGATACTCAAAGAAAAGTTGGCCCAATTATCAATGATCTTAACTTGATACTTTCTTCAGAACATATGCTCTACCCCTCCATAGCTATTAAAAAGATTAACAGTCACGATCACAGCACTTGAAAAGAACAATGCAAGTTCATTTTGGCTAATCAGATATCTTAAAATAGACCATCATAAAAATCACTCCAGAAAGATGAGAATCTATTTTTAAATGCTTCCAGAAAAAAAAAAGCAGTTTATCTTCCTCAGTTTATCAGTCCTGACCACGAAAAAAAGGCTGCCTAATTCTAAATCTAATTTTAAATTCTGTTATTTAATCATACACTTCTATGCTGAATATTAGTAAAAATGTGAACTTACTTCTCTCAAACTTTAGAAGTTTTCTTTCAGCTTCTCTTTTTTTAGTGCACTTACTCAAAGCATGGTTCTTGGACAATTTGTATCAGAATCACCTCATACATTCTTTAAAAATGCAGATACCTACCTGCAGATCAGAATATTTGGACATGATAACAGAAAATCTACTTTTGTAATTTAATTTCACTTTTTAACAAATGTTAATGATCTAATAGTAACTAATGTCGAGAACCCTTTTGACCTAACACTTTCATTATCATAATTATAATTCTACCTTAAAGTCTCATCTGATTACTCACCTCCATAAACAATTCATCATATTCTTATGATATCAACATAGACTTAGAATTTTGTCACAATTGATCAAAATAGTCATTCCCCCTAAGAATCTCTAAAGTCTTTCAAAAAATCCAACACATATCTATTGAGCACTTTTTCTACTGTTCTATATTTTAGGGTAACAGCAGTAAAGCACATAAAAAAATAATAACCAATGTCCTTGTAGAGCTTACTTTCTACTAAGGAAGGGTACAGACAATAAATAAAACAAATAACCCAAATATATTAAGAAGATAATACACACTAAGGAGAGTGGAAGTGTCAGAAGGGGATTGTGATTTTAAATAGGGCACTCAGTGAGTAAATATGTTCAGATTTTTGAGTAAAAATTTAAATGAGATGAGGTGAAGGAGGAAATCAAGCAGATGTCTGGAAAGACCACCCATAACAGGGAAAAAAGCAATTACAATGGCTCTCGGTCAGAAGTACAGCTGATGTACTTGAGAAATCACAGAAAAGGAACTGAGATTGGATAGAACTGAACAAGAGAGAAGTCGGAGGTGACAATGGATATGTAGAGAGAAGACCTTGGATGAGATGCAGAGCCGCTGGAGGATTTTAAGCAAAATAAGGACCTGGTTTGACCAAGTTTGAAAGAATTCCTCTCTCTGCTCTGTGGAGAACATATTGCAGAAGGAGCAAGGATGAAAGCAGGGAAACCAGATAGAAATTATTGCAATAATATCAGAGAGAGTTGACAATGCTTTGGACCAGGGTGAAAGTCATGATTGGGGATTGGATTCTGGATATATTCTAAAGATACATTCAATAGTATTTTCTTATTTTTTGGATATGGAGAATGAGAATGAAGAGTCATGATTCCTTTGAGGTATTTTTGGCTTCAATAACTGGAACTGTGGAGTATGCATTGAGTCAAGAAACACTACAGGTGGAGAAAGTTTGGAGGGATCAAAAGATTGATTTTCAGCATTGTAAGTCTGGGAGATAATCAAGTGGAAATATCAAGTAAATAAAGGGGTCTTTTGTTCAAGGGAGAAAATCAGGCTGGATCATATGATGGGATTTAAAAGCACCAGATTGAATGAAGTCACATTGGGAGAGAAGTAACCTAAGGAAATTCTCTGGGGGACTCCATTTAAGAGATCTGGTGCTGGGACTTCCCTCGTGACACAGTAGATAAGAATCCGCCTGTCTGGCTTCCCTGGTGGCACAGTGGTTGAGAATCTGCCTGCCAATGCAGGGGACACGGGTTCGAGCCCTGGCCTGGGAAGATCCCACATGCCGCGGAGCAACTAGGCCCGTGAGCCACAACTACTGAGCCTGAGCGTCTGGAGCCTGTGCTCCACAACAAGAGAGGCCGCGATAGTGAGAAGCCCACGCACCGCAATGAAGAGTGGGCCCCGCTCGCCGCAACTAGAGAAAGCCCTCGCACAGAAACGAAGACCCAACACAGCCAAAAATAAATAAATAAATTAATTAATTAAAAAAAAAAAAGAATCCGCCTGCCAATGCAGGGGACACAGTTTTGAGCCCTGGTACAGGAAGATCCCACATGCCATGGAGCAACTAAGCCCGTGCGCCACAACTACTGAGCCTGCGCTCTAGGGCCCGCGAACCACAACTACTGAAGCCCGCGCGCCTAGAGCCCGTGCTCCGCAACAAGAGAAGCCCCTGCTCGCCGCAACTAGAGAAAGCCTGAGCACAGCAACAAAGACTCAACGCAGCCAAAAAAAACACAGAGATCTGGTGCCAAAGCAGGGAGTGGGGACTCTCATCCATGATTTCAAATGTTATCTGCAGGTCAAGTTAGGAGATGGAGTGAGAATTCACCATTAGATGTATCAACATAGAAGAATTGTTGACATTGGTGCAAGCAGTTTTAGTAAAGTGGAGGATGAGAAGCAATAACCAGATTAGAGTGGATTTAGGATACAATGGAAAGAGAAATTTATACCTCTCAAATATATACACTTGCCATGCTCAGTTTTGCCCTTTCCATGTCGTTTAATGAACAGCTTATATATTTTCCATTTTTTCTCCAACCAATTAGATCACTTTTAATTGATGGATTAAATATAAATATACACTTTTAAATGTTTCTTTTTTATTGTTGATTCACAACAACAATATAAGCAACAATTAGCAACATTGTCATTATTGGGAACTTTGATAAAATCTATCCTACCTCTCATAATAAGAAAGGATTTTTCTGAATTCTATCCAGGTAGTTGGATGAATTCCTATTTGCAAACAATATATGTTTTTTAATTAGGATGACGTGTCAACAGATTTATGGCAACAAATCTTACCTATTTCCCTTTAACTCAATTGAATTTTTCAGTTCTTATAACAACCAAATGCAAAATGTACAAAACTAAGCACAACATTTTCTACCACAAACCATCTTGTCTCAGCTCGCCTGATGCTATTAACAGCAATATTGTCACACTTAAAAAAGCTTAAGTATCTGAGGACTGTTTAAGTTGGATAAAACAAAACAAACTGCTTTAGTGGATCCTCAAACTATATATGAATAACAACATATAGCAATAACATGTTATTGTATCAATGCCGTATTTTAATTCTACTTTTAAAAAAGCAGTAACTAACCATCTTAGAATTATTCACATCCTAAATGGTTAAACTATATTTAAAGGAGCAAAGACACAAACTCTTACCAATCCAGAATTCTCTGCTCTACAGAATAAAATACTTGCAAGTATCATCTTCCACCAAACTACAGATTAACATTTGCTAGTAACTTAAATAATAAAATGCAATTCAAATATTCAGAGACACGTCCACATTTATTATTTCAACTGTTTAATTTTCCTCCGGGTGCATGTATTAATTAATTAATGTGCTGGCCTTCCTATGTGATGACTTGCTTAGAAAGGTAGAATTATTAATAAAGAATATTTTTCTTGCTTTAGCATATTTAGGGCAAAGACCAAATGCTCGAGATATTTAAACTTATTTTAGCTTATGACAAGCTTAAAACGAGCAGGAAATGTGTCCCAGATACACTCTATAAGATAAAAATTGAGAAAGCAGTGACATAAAAGCTGGGCAAGAAAGAAAAAATGCACACACACAAAAATAATTCTTACAAGTCCAGTTCTTTTAAACACTAAGAAAACGAAAGAGAAAAGCACCATAATAATGATAATGATAAGTCGAGTAGAATCAAAATTTCAGAATGAATATAAAGGACACAAAGTCATCTAAAAAAAGGAAAAGTTGTTTTAATCCAAAAACTGTTACTGGAATCCAAAAGAATCTCAGCCCTCATTAAAAACAAATACATTAGCAAAAATTTTGGAAGGGGGGGAGCATGCTTTAGTAATCTATAATTAACTACTAATTTTTACATACTGTCCTCACGAATTGAAATAAGCCTTATTTGAAAAAGTCTGCAACATATGGTTCAGGGTAACCCATACCTTCTGTTGTTCAACATCTCAACTCTGTAAGAACATTCTTCGCCATACAGATATAAACAGGGTCAGTTTATCCATTAGGCACTGTAAGCATAGTAGGTCAAAGAAAACATTATAAAACAATATTAATATATTATTACATCAATCCTTTCATAAAACATAATTTTGAATTGTGTTTAATAGAAGAAGGGACCCACAAATGTAAAAAAGTGTCTAGGGCCTACAAAAATCATAATGTGACCCTGGAATGTGAACCAAATCAGTCAAATCAAGTCCCATATTTATTCTATTACCAGATGGTGAGAAATTTCCTCCTTCCTTTTACTGAAAGTGAGGTTAAGCTCCTTTGCCTTTGAGTTCCTAAGGAAAACAAAAGGTAAGAAAAGACTTTGAATGTGATTATATTACTTATATCTTGTCTCATTCAGAATGCTTTTTTATCTACTTTTGGTCTTTAGACATAGGTACTTTACCTTGAAAGTTATGAGTAGAAAAATTGATCCCCTCTGTGGTAGAGAGTATATTGCTCAGAAGCAATGTGGAATAGGCAATGATCACATGCTTTGGACTCATATGAGATATCTCAGCTCTGGTGATTTTAGGTTTGTATGTTTGGGCAATTTTCTTTCCTTTTTTAAAATTTTTATTGAAACATAGTTGACATACAATATTATGTTAGTTTCAGGTACACTACATTTTAATTTGACATTTATATACATAATGAAATGATCACCGCAATAAGCCAATAACCACCTGTCCCCATACAAAGTTATTATAATATCATTGACCATATTCCTTATGTTGTATATTACATCCTTGTGACTTATTTATTATATAACTGGAGGTTTGAACCTCTTAATCCTCTATACCTATTTTGCCCACCCTACCCTCCCTTTTGGCAACCACCCATTTGTTCTCTGTATCTGAGTCTGTTTTTCTTTTTGTTTGCTTGTTTGTGTGTTTTGTTTTTTAGATTCCACACATAAATGAGATCATGTCGTATTTGGCAATTTTCATAACATTTCTATACTACCTTCCTTCTGTATGTAAAAAATGAGTATCATGACATATAGCAGGATGGCTATGATATTTCACTGGCAACCCCCAAACTCAAACAGTCTTTCTTCAATGCCCACATAGCAGAAAATGCCACCAGTATTCACCAATCTGCTCAGAACAGAAACACTTGGCCTGAACCATGAACCCTATCTTTCACATCCTGGTTTGATCAACCACCATTTTCATCAGCTCAACTTGTCTATACCACCGATATCTCTCTTCTAGACCATATCATTAGCCTTCAAATTGTTCACCTTCTGTGACTCTTTTTATCTGACAATCTGTATATCACACAGAGGCTAGAGTTGTCTTTTTAAATTAGAAATCAAATTATTACATCACCAATGCTTCCAACAGACTATGCAACATCTCTATTAAACTATGACCTTCAAGCACTCTTTGATATGGCCCCTTTCTATCTCTCTGACTTCATTTCCTACTTTTCTAGCTACAATGGGTTTTTAGTCTTTTATTTAAAATAAACTTTAATTTTAAAATAGTTTTAGATTTTCAGAAAAGGTGTGAAAATGTTCCATATATCCCATAACTAGTTCCTCTATTACTGACATTTTACATTAGTATGAAATACTTGTCAAAATCAATGAACCAATATTGGTATATTACTATTAAGTAAAGTCAATAATTTATTAAGATAGCTTAAATTTGTACTTAATTTCTTTCTTCTACCCCAGAATATCATCTATATTACATTTAGTTGTTACAACTCCTTCAGCATCTCATGGTGTGACAGTTCTCAGACTTAAATGACCTTAATGGTTGTGAGAATGATTGGTAAGGTATACTGCAGAATGTCCCTCAATTGGAAATTTTCTGATATTTTTCTCCTGACCACACTGGAGTTAATGGATTTTGAGAAAAAGACCGCAGAGGTAGTATGTCTTTCTCATCACATCATGACACGTCAATGGGATGTAATATCAACACAGTTTAACCACTGTTGATGCTAGCCTTAATCACCTTGCTAAGCTTGTGTTTGTCAGTTTTCTCTGCTGCAATATTACACTCCCCCCACTTTTCCATACTGTGTTCTTAGGCAGCAAGCCATAATGTGCATTCCACACTTAAGGAATTTAGGGACTTATGCTCTACTTTGAGAGTGGAGTATCTCCATAAATTACTTGGAATTCTTTTCAATGGGATATTTGTCTATTCTCCTCCCCTTTCTTTATTCATTCATTTATAATGGTGTGGATTCATAGAAATTTAATTTATATTTGGGGTTATAATTCAGTACTATTTTATTTTGTTGCTCATATAGTTCCACCTTTACCTACTGGAGGGTCTTCAGGGCAGTCCTGTGTCCGCTTGACATACCCCCATCATTTTTTTGTATTGTTTCGTATTTTTTTGTTAACACTTCTTTACTTTCTGGCATATAAGATGCTCTAGGCTCATTTTGTGTACTCCCAGCTCCAATCCTAGAGTTGGCCATTTTTCTAAGGAGTTCTTGTTACTCTTACTGAAGACTGGTATTGGAAACCAAGATCTGGGCATTAGGCATGCTCATTGCTACAAGGGTGTCATTACTACCATGTTTTCTCAACCTACAGAACAATGCCATCCATATATGTTAATATGCTAACTCATGTTTGTACATGTAGCTATATATTTCTCTATGTATCTACATATAGAGGGAAATGAGTATCATGATAAAATAAATATAAATCCATTCTGATGTCTCCAATTCTAGACCACTTGGATTCTAGCCTTCTCCCCTTGCATGTCTGTGACCTGCCACTACAACAGTGAGAAACTGGGCTCCATGATCCACCATTCATTAATTTAATTGTTTAATTCCAGTGTACAATTTCAGTGGTTCCAGAATTGTTAACTGATATCCCCTTGGGTAGCAACTTTATCAACTAAAGTGCTATGTCCAATTCCTTTTGCCTTCAGTTTTACAGACTACTCATTTCCAAAGTTACTTAGGTTAGCACCCTTTTCTCGCAACACTTACAGGGAGGTTATTTCACATGTTTGTTACATGTTTTATCACAGTCTTTATTCCTCCTGGCATTCCTGACTTCCTAAATATTTTTTTTAATTTGCATACATTAAGGTTGACTGTGTTATAAATTTCCTGGTGTTTGACTAGTTTTGTATCTATATCATTATAGTCACATATAGAGTAGTTTCACCACCCTAAAAGTTTCCCCTACTTTACCTACTTAACCCTTTCTTCTCCCTCAAATTCCTGGCAACTACTCATCTGTTTACTGTCTCTATATTTTTGCCTCTGTCAAAATTTCATCCTTGTTTTTTGCTTAGCTTGATAGTCCATTTGTTTTTATGACTAAATAATATGCTATTGTATGGATGTACCACAGTTTATCCATTCACCTATTTATCAATTATTGAAAAACATTTTGATGGCTTCCAGTTTTGGGCCATTATGAATAAAGGTGCTATAAACATTCATGTGCAGGTTTTGAATGAACATAAGTTTTAAATTCAAATGGTTAAAAACCGTAGAACATTAGCACTGGATCATATGATAAGACTTGATTTAGTATTATAAGAAATTGCCAGTTGTCTTCTAAAATGGATATACCATTTTTCATTTCCAACAACAATGAAATTCCCACCAGAAATGAAAGTTCCTATTGTTCTACATATCATCAGCATTTGGTTTTGTCAGTATTTTGGATTTTAGCCATTCTAACCTGTGTTGTAATATCTCATTTTGTTTTAATTTACATTAAAGTATGTTGAGCATCTTGTCACATACTTATTTGCTGTCTGTATATCTTCTTTGGCAAGGTGTCTGTTGAGATCTTTTGCCGATTTTTAAAATTTTGTTGGTTTTTTTCTTATTGTTGAGTTTTGACAATTCTTTGTATATTTGTATTCGAGTTTGTTATCAGATATGTGTTTAAAAAAGATTTCCTCCCAGTCTCTTCATTCTTTTGACAGTGTTCTTCACAGAAGAGAAATTTATAATTTTAAAATCCAACTTATCTATTTTATTTAAATCCATGAACAATACTTTCGGTATTGTATCAAAAACTCAACATTTAACCCACAGTTACCTAAATGTTCTCCTGTGTCTCCTTCTAGAAGTTTTATAATTTTGCATTTTACATTTCTGTCTATGATATATTTTGTGTTAAATTTGTAAAGGTGTAAGGTCTATGCCTAAGTTCATAGTTATTTTGTTGCTGTCGTTGTTGTTGTATGTTGATATCCAAATGTTCCAGCACCATTTTTGAAAAGACTAGATTTTCTTCACTGAATTGCCTTAGCAAGTTTATAAAAAAAAATTATATTTGTGTTCCATCATCTAGGCTCTCTATTCTGTTCCATTGATCTACATCTTTATTCTTTTGCTGATGCACAATCTCTTATTTTCTGTAGCTTTGTACTAAATCTTAAAAACTCATAATGGGAGCCCTCCAGTTTGGTTCTTCATCTTCAGTACTGTGATGCCTATTCTAGATTCTTTGCCTTTCCATTAAAATTTAAAATCAGTATTTTGAAACCACAAAATAACTTGCTAGGATTTTGATTGGGGTTGCATTGAATTAATAAATAAAGTTGAGCAGGATTGACATCTTAATTATATTGATACTACCAATATATAATAATGGGATCTCTCTCCATTTATTTAGATCTTCTTGGATTTCTTTCATCATTGTTCTTTAGTTTAGGCATAGAATTCCTGTTCCTATTTGGTTATTTACATCCAAAAAATTTTTTTACAAGGCCAGGGGAGAGGCTATTGTAAACGGTGGGTTTTTTAAAATTTCAAATTCCAATTACTTATTGATGTATATATGAAAGCAATTGACTTTAATATATTGCTCTTGCATTATATATTAACCTTGCTAAATAATTGCTTGTCTTTTGCAGAAGTTTAATTTTAGATTCTTTCTGCTTTTCTAGTACATAATTTGATGCTATAAATTCCCATGAAGAACTGTTTTAAGCAATTTTTCTTTATCCAAAATATTTTGAAAAATAGTGTTTTCATTTTAAATTAGTTCAGAATTTTTGTAAAATTTCTCTTCATACTTCTTCACCTCATGAATTATTTAGAAGTGTATTGTTAATTTACAAATATTTGGGGGTTATCCTGACTTTTTTCAGCTAATTGATTTGTAGTTATTTCCATTGTGGTCCAAGAACATATTTTGTATATGTATTTTTTAAGTTATAAAAGTGTATTTTACATCCCAAAATGAGATCTATCTTGGTTAATATTCCATGTTAGCCTGAGAAGATTGTGTGCTCTGCTGTTGTTAAATGCAGTATTCTATAAATGTTAATTAGATTGATAGAGCTGTTAAGGACATCTATATTCTTACTGATTTCTCCCTGTCTGATCTATCAATTACTGACAGAAAGGCATTGAATTTCCCAACAATGATAGTGGATTTGATAATTTCTCCTTTCGGTTCTATTAGTTTTGCCTCATAATTTTGACACTCTTGTTTAGGTACGTACACATTTAAGATTGTTATGTCCTCTTGGAAAATGATCTCTTCATCATTAGGTAATGAATGCCTTTATGCCCAATAATCTTGCCTGTTCTGAAGTATGATGTTAGTATAGCTATCTTGGGTTTCTTTTGATTAGTGTTAATGTGGTATATCTTTCATTCCTTTACTTTTAACCTATCTGGGTATATATGAAGTGGGTTTCTACAGACAACACATAGGATCTAACATACTGTTTTATCCAATCTGACAATACCTTTCTTTTCATTGGTGTATTTAGGAATATCTGGATATATATCTAACATGCTTTTGAAATTTTTCTATTCATTGTGTATGTTCTTTGATCCTCTTTTTCCATTCATTTTCTGCCTTCATTGGTTACAACTGTACCTTTGATATTATTTAATTTTATCTATGCTACTAGAAGAGATATAATGTATTATAATGTATTACTTTGTTATACTTATTTGTAAAATGTTTTTACTTCTTTATAAAATGCTGTTATCTTATGCTTGAATAGTATACAGATTAAAAACATTAAGACAACCCTGCATTAACTTTTAAAATTGAGTTTTCTTTGTGTTAAAATTTAACCTTGATTTAAGGTCCAAGATTTCAAAGACATAATTTTGCAAGACTGACCAAATTAAGTTAGGAATGTGAGGACCTAGAAATAGACTATGAACTCATGATTTGATGCCAAGTTATGTGGTAAATTTAGTTTTGGCAGCATGGGAAGTATTTTTCCCTCGTGGCTCCACCTACACTTGCCTTCTCCCATCCCTCAATATCAATTATCTTGACCTAAACTGAACATCTACAGCTTTTAAGACAAATCTTTACAAGGTAATTTTGATGAAGAAACGATGTATATTTGTTACATGAATAGACTGGTCAAACCATATGTGCAGCATCTTTATTTTCTAAGAACTCAATATTTTAATTGACAAAACATAATCAGTCACGAGAGGACACAGGACATCCCCTTTTATGTCTTAGGATTGCTTTGATGACCTTTGTTGAACTTGTGCTCTCAGGAGAATTTAAATAATATTCTTTTTTAGACTTATGCCTATATTTGGAGTTAGAGCACGTGCACACACACACACACACACACAAACCCCTTAAATCTGTGTTGTTAATGCTCACTGTGTATCTGTGTGTATGTTTGTACAGATGTGTATATCTGTGTGTTGGGCAGTGAGGGGTGTGTGTAAAGGGATAGGGTTGGTCCTAAAGAGAGAGAAATTGGAAATATAAAATTCAAAAATCAAGATTATGTCAATCACATTTCCCTCCTCCATAGTCATCCCACCACCGCAAGTCTCACAAACCCACACGACCTTCACTTTCGATTCTAAATGTACTTACGAGTATTACCCTAATGAAACAGGATTGCCTCTCTGGCCTCAGCTTCCAAATAGATAAAATGGAACAGGCACAGTTATCTATACGGTTCATTTCAATTATGAAAGTTACTTTTCTATGATTTTTTGAGTGATTTATTTGAGTCTATAATACAGAAAATAATTCATCTAAATATAGTATACTGATTCGCAAGTAAATTTTGGGTTTAAATATACATGCATTTCTAGATAATTTTTATGTGAAAATATTACTAAATAAAAGTGTGGGGAAAAAGAGGTGAAATAATTTACAAACTTCTGAAAATACATTGCAGATTTTTAATTACACATCTTCTGATTTTTATATTATATTGAATAGTTTCAAGAATGAAATATCTTTTTTTTCTCTTGATCAAAACAATATATAGGGCTTCCCTGGTGGCACAGTGGTTGAGAATCTGCCTGCCAATGCAGGGGACACGGGTTCGAGCCCTGGTCTGGGAGGATCCCACATGGTGTGGAGCAACTAGGCCCGTGAGCCACAACTACTGAGCCTGCGCGTCTGGAGCCTGCGCTCTGCAACAAGAGAGGCCACGATAGTGAGAGGCCCGCACACGGCGATGAAGAGTGGTCCCCGCTTGCTGCAACTAGAGAAAGCCCTCGCACAGAAACGAAGACCCAACACAGCCAAAAATAAATAAATAAATAAATAAAATTAAAAAATATATATATATATAAAACCATTAGAAAAAGTCAGAAAATATTGAAAGTATTCATAAATCTAGAATATATATTTATACATATTGATATTTATGTATATATGTACCTTGTGCATATTTATGTGTATATGTACCTATACATGTATACTGACATACACACACATGTATATATGCATGAATATATTCATATGCATATATATTTATATGTCTATATAATATATGATAAAATAAATATTATAAAAACTTAATTATTTTTTCCACTGGTCTTTTCACTAACATTATGAACACTTTTCTTTAAATATACACTCTGCATCATCATTTCTAAGGGCTGCATAGTATTTTGCTAAGTGGATATACTGTTTTTTTTATATGTGGTCCCCTATATTAGGGCACTTAATTTATATACAATTGTTTCCTACTAAAATAATATATTTTAGTAATTACATATGCTATAGCCATATAATTATTTCCTAAGAATAAACTATAAGAGAATTTTTAGTCTCATGGTATGTTCATTTTTAATACTTAAAGATTGTACCAATGCTACTCAAAGGTACACATTGTTCAATTTTAATTACACTTGATATCTGTTTGTGAATATACATTTATTAAAAATGTTTAACTTAATTTTTTTCAATTTGAATAGAGTTTCAACCTAATTTGAATATAAATTTCCTTTTTGTGGAAAATAACAAATTGTAAAACCCTGATTATTTGAAAATATATACATCTCCAAAATCTCAAGTCACACTCATAATGTATATTTTACCTTATTTAAAGTACAAATAGTGAGATCCTACAGGGCTTCTAAATACTGTATACACAACAACAGTGTTACTTTGGGTTGTGTCTGCTGAGTGGTCAGCTATGTTCAATCTGTAGCTCAGTTGGTTTTCCATCTCACAGCCTGTCAACAAAGCATTTCAATCTTGGGTCTCAATAAAATGATAGATTATTAACTCTCACAGGTCCATTGGATTACTCTAAAAACCAAAAATATTAAGTCTAGAAAAGCCAGGCTACATTGTTTAGAAATATTTTGTTTTCCTTTAACTTATTACTATCAAAATAGGCAAATAATAGAAAAATATTATTTAAATATTAGAAAAATGGACTGTTTTTTATTTCTGAATAATTACTTTCTGACAGAAATAAATGTGAGGATTTTCAAATCACTAAGAATAAAAGCCATGTTTGAGATGTAGAATTGATGAATATTGCAATTACCTGAAAATCTAGAGTATTTTTAAAAATTTAATTATTAAAAAAACATTTTTCTGACATCAGGAAGCTTTAATAAGGAATATCATCTTTTCTAATTGAATTCCTTTTCTAAAACCTCAGCATCTTGAATCATAAAATACAGCACTACATTTCATAAAGGTTACATTTGTTTTCACATCTGGAAAAGAATTAAATCAATAGGTATATTTGGAAGAACAAAAGTTGGATAGTATATTCCACTGGGTGAAGAAAAAGAAGATACCGCAAGGTAAAAGTAGATGTTAACAGACTAATGATCATTTTTTAATAACAGAGGGACCTTTCTGTGAAAAAAATACCAATATATATTTTTCATTGCTGTCTTCTCTTTCAGCTAACCTTTGAATGAGAGAAACTTCTGCTGATGTCAAATGACCACAAGGATATTAACAACTGGACTTGGAGCCTGTCGGCTTCTGTTGGGTATATCTCCTTTACCAAGCTGGCTCTCTTCACTACTGCCACTGACCTTGCAAACAGCTCTGACAAAGGTCGGAATGGATTCATTGATCAGCTAGACCAAGCATATGACAGTCTGTGCCTTAATTGAATCCCAAAAGGAGGCAGACTGGGTTTTTATTACAGAGGCCAGCCGATAGCACTCATTAAAAGCTCCACAGACTGTGTGGTTTACTAATTAGTTTATTATACAGACACCTTGACGATGGGCAAAGTTGTCATTTTGCCCTTTATCGCACAGGGGATGTTGTTAAAAGTTTAATCAGCTAACACTGACCAACTTAGCTTGGCAGGCTGTGGATGGTCATTACTGAGGTCACCCCTGCTGTAGCAATTCTGACAGGGTCACAGCATGAACTTACAATAAAGAGAGTGTTACATAAGGTAAGAGAGCACCTGAAAGGGACCCCAGAAAAGAGATGTGCTCAGCAGGGAGTAGGAAACAGATGGGCTGTTAGGACAAGTGAATCCTTTTAAAGTTTATCTTTGCCTGCCCTGTTTAACATATGCTTTATGAAAAGATGGGGCATATAACAATCACTTTGATATGTTCATCAAAAATAAGATTGGTAACAGGTTTGGGGGGGGGCAAATATAGGGGCACCTGATTAAGAATTATTTCTCTGTGTTTTATTTAAATTTTCCATAGTTCCAGGGAAGAAAGCAAGATATTTCATACTGCTTAAACTTGCCCTAGATAGACCAAAGAAAAAGTCTTATTATAATCTAGTACTATTTTTCTTTTACTCAGAAGATCATTTTGAGCACTGCCCAATTGTATAAGAAAATTCTCTAATTTACCAACTTTGTCTCATTTATTTCAGAAGTTCTTATTTTTCTAATGGGCTGATTTCTAAAATGTATACCTGAGGAAAATTTACTTTGTGTGACTAAGCAAGATTACACAGTGAATGAAGTATAAGTGAAGCCACCTTATGAATTTGGTGAAGACTTATTAGAGGAATATAATACAATTTCAAGTTAAAAAGTATTGAGAAATTTGAAATATAGGAAATGTATAAATAAATATATAAAATATTATTTTTATGTCCACTTTTTGACTCCCATAATGATCTTGTTCTGTGTTCTCAGTAGAATTGGCCATGCAGTCAATCTAATTCAATTATTAAATTAGCCTCCATAACATTTTTCAACCCATAGTTTTGATTTTTGGTTCATAATCATAATAAAATTATACTATACAAAGTAACTGTTTATGCATTTTAATAGTAAATGTCAGCTCTCTGGATGATCTACTAAAATGCAGACAACCAGTTTAGAAACTAGTATCTACATGTTCTCTATGTCTTGTCCTAGGATATTCAAATCTCTAAAGATCTGCATGAACCTGAACTTCAGACCCAGATTATACAATATACGAATTGTGCTGATCCGGACGTGATCCTTTGAAATTGAAGCTTTTCCTAGCATATAATCTTATTTTTTTTAGCAACAGTTATCATATCTGTAATATTATCTGAAGGTTTTGTGATAGTAAATCCATATGGGTTAAATGAGATAAGAATGTGTTCAGGCTGCACATTTATTTTTGATACAACAAATTTTAGTTTGACTCTGTCATGAAAAATATATGCAACACTGAAAGCATCTACCCTGGAGATTAAAATATAATTTAATAGACACATGATTACATTGAAGGAGGCTTTATGAAGAGAACTAAGAAATATTCTGTATTGTGTTCAAACCGCAGAAGGAATTTTAGTAAACACTGTGTATTATCCAAATTGGAATTGATCCAGGACTCCAGGCCTAATATTTAGGCTAACTATAGGGTTTGTATGAAGAAGGTATCTTCAGGGGTTCACACTTTATGGTAGTCCTGAGGAAGCTTCCCACGGAGACAGATTGTTCTGTCAAGCCCACACAGGCAAATGTTTCATCATTAACTCACTTTGGAACAAAAAATAAACTGTTCTAACAGTGGAATTTAAGAAGTATTGCTATCGTGCATGTTTTCCCCCAAAAGCCATGAAGGAAATTGTGAAAAACTTTTAGTAAGAAATCTGAAACTTCATCTTTTCAAAATATTTCATCATTAGCATGCTAGTTTCAAACACTTCCGAGGTTTTATTCTATATAAAAGTTTGGCAAATTTAACTATTGAAGATAAAAATCTTTAATTTTGTACATCAAAAGACAGCTTAAGGTAACTGAAAAGTCAGATTATAGGCCATGAAAAGATATTTGCAATACACAAAACTTACAAAGGCTCAATATCAATACTGTATAAGAAATACATAAAAATCATTAGAGTAAGGGAAAATACAAATGGAAGAATGAACAGAGACAATGATAGAAATACTTTTAATGGAAGCAGGAAGACATGGACTAAATATATATGTATATAATACATATAACTATATAATAAACACAAACATATATATATAATACATTACATATATAAAATAAGTCAAGACTTATTTGTGATCAGGGAAATGCAAATGAAGATAACAATGATATATCATTTTATATATATTTTGTTTAGCACAATTTTGAAATTCTGATAATACCAAAGGTAAAAGATGATGTGGATACATATAATTTCATATATTATACTTTGAAAATGGCTTGGCATTACATATAATTGAATATTCACATACCCCTCAACCCAATAATCATTCTCCTAGGTATATATCCCTTAGAACTTTTGTCACATGTGTTTCAGGAGACCTGCACAAGATTGTTCACATCCTGGATGCTACATTCATGACTGTCTATTTATTAAACTATAAATATATAAACCAACCAACACACAGATATACAAATAAAGTAGACTATATATATAGCCAATGATGGGGGTGTTAAAGGAAATAAGATTTTTGTCTAATTAAATTTGTGTAACTGCAGAATGAGGAAAAACAGAGAAAATCAAATCTAAATAAAATGCACATGCCCACAATGAAGAAGAAACTAAAAATGAAATCATGAGGCAATAGATGCTGGAGCTTCCTGGGTGGGGATAAGAATTTTTGATCTTGGTAACCTAGGCAGTTGGTTTTTATTTCCACTCAGGGACAGGAGATAAATTCTTGGGCCCAGGTGAGGCAGGGAGTTAGAATGAATACTACTGTATAAATCTATTACTTTCAAAGTATTATATGCTCTCTGTGAAAGAATGAACCAAAAACTCAGGTAGATATTTAAGAGAAGTCTAAGCTTGAATTCTGGGTAAGAAAAGAAAATTCCTGAGAAGCTTAACCAATGCCTTGATTCTCAAGACAGTTTGGAATCTTCATTATCTGTATATCCTGGGAGTACTCATGTCAAAAATTAACATAAAAAAGGAATACATATGTCACTGTGATTAACAATATTTGACAACACACAGAATAGAAAATGACTTAAACCACAACTTGATCCTGTTATAATATAAAGATAATTTTTAAAATATATTATTATGATTAATACAAATAAAATATCTAAAAATATACACAAGCTATAAGTAAAAGGTAAGATACTATGAAATTGTTAAAGAGAGAAAAAGAATAGTTAAAACTATGGAAATAAAGAATATCCAGAACATGTTTACTTAAATTTTTAAAATATTAATATAAATTAAAGTGCAATTAAACAAATGAACTGATATAGCTAAGGAAGGAATTAGTGAACTGGAATATAAGAATGAGTAAATTAAATAGAATGCAACTCAGAGACTAATGAATTAAAGAATATAGGAATGACATCAATAGATATAAGCAGTAGAAAAAAGAAATCCAGCAGTTCTCTTTTTGTAGTTCCAAAAAAAGAAAATAAGATCATGCATTATTTGAAGTATTAATGGATGTCAAAGCATCAACCATAAAACTGAAAATGAAAACAGATTTCCCAGAAAGAAAAAAAGAGACGAATTATTTTGTCCATTCAGACATTTTAAGTTGTTTTTTTTTTTTTTTTGATGTTTATGACAATGAAACACACTTTAGAAAGCAAAAAACTTTGACGTCCTAGATGCATGCAAGCAAACTTAACATGTAACATATTTTATTTCTTTATTTGTTTATTGTTTATCTCCCACACAGAATGCAAACAGTGTAAGAGCAGACCCTTTTGTCTCTTGTCCTCTTTTGTTCATTGTTTACTTAAAAGAATGTAACACAGATTGGCAATAAACATTTCAATAATGAACGAAAGCAAACAATAATACTATTTTGTCATGAGCTAATATTCATTCAAAATGTAAACCAAATCTGTTTTTCCTTTCCTTAACCTACCATAGATTCTCAGTTATTTATATACATATATATATATATATATATATATATATATATATATATATATATAAGAACTATAAAGCACTTGGAAGAAAATATATGAGGTATCTTCTGTGATATTAGAGTATGAAGGATTTCATGAACATGACCAAAAATTCATTAACCAATTCTTAAGTGATCAGAATGATCCCCCCTTATTAACCAGCCTAGGCAGCTTCATGCTAGTACTGAACACTGTGCACAGTGGTCTCCAGAATCCCAAGTGGGATTCAGACTTTTCTTCTGAATTTTCTGAAATATCCCTGAACTTTTCCTGGAGTGGAGATTGTAAAGACATGCCTTTCACCATTTCACTTTTTATCTCTTTCCCCCTCCCTGTTGTTTCTCAACTAAATATAATATGGCTATTAATAACTTTGTAGGAAATGTCTTTCCCCAAGGTAAAACAGCAGTGACTCTTGGGATCGCCTGCCTTTCACTTGTTTAAAGCTTTCTAATGTTTTTATCTCTGGGTAGGTGATTCATGGGAAAAAATGGAAAGCTCTCAGCTCCTGTTAAACAAAGTGAAAGTTGGTGTTCAAAATATAGTAAAGAAGTTTTTAATTCTTTCAGTTATGTGGATAATGTCATAGAAACAAAAAAGAAGAAGTGAAACAGGAGGAAACAATGTAAAGCACATTAATAGAATAGAATAATAGGCTGAAAACAAAATGGTGTGGCATTTTTGCAGTTTAAGTATAAATAATTTAATTTGCTTGATAAAGTAGATTAAATTCAACAAAATGTTACCCCTGAATTTTTATTTCTTATAAAGTTGCTATGTAACATTATTTTAATTGATATTCAGAATATTATGAACCTAAAGATTCAATTACTTACAGTATTGAAACAATCTTTCTGTATAATTTACAAAGTGCTTTCACCAGCATCTCATTTGATCTCCTAACAACCTCAGATAGGTAAAAATTTTAATTACCAGTCCAAGATACAAAAATTGAAGTTTAGCAAGTCAACTTGGATTATCATTCTGTTAATTTAAGCTGTTGGTAATTTTCTTTCTCTTATATGACCTCATAGTATTTGTAAAGAAAATGTTTTAATACAAAAATTGTCATGTCTCCAATGGATAAGATCAATTTAGTCTAGTATATCTCGATCATAAAAAGAGCTCATCTTGTGATGACATAGTTGTCCTTCCTGGTATTAAATTTCAAGTCTAAGTACATATACCTTAAAGCACTGGAGTCCATTGATTCTGGATGAATTGTCTGACAAAAAGATTTAGAGAAAGATAAGAATGATGAAACAGTAATTTGGAATCACAATTAAATGTGAGTGAAAAAGAACACATCCTAATATCTTACTGGAAATTTAAAAGAAAATTATAAAACATGAATAAAGAGAAAAGAGGTCATTAAGAAAGAGAAAATGTTCAACAGTGTAAAATACAGTTGGTCCTTTGTATCCATGGGTTCCACATCAGTGGATTCAACCGACCTCAAATTGAAAATATAAAAAAAAAAGAATTCCAGAAAGCTCCACAAAATAACACTTGAATTTGCTTCATGCTGGCAAGTCTTTACATAGCATTTATATTGTATTAGCTATTATAAGTAATCCAGAAATAAAGTATTCAAGAGGATGTGCATACACGATATGCAAATATTACACCTTTTTATATAAAGGACTTGAGCATCTGTGAATTATGGTATCTGTAGGGATAGAGTAGGGAGTGAGGGCCCTGAGACCAATCCCCAGTGGATACTGAAGGATGACTGTACTCCTCCAAAAAATTCAGTGGGAGAGAAAACTGGATTATAATGTGTATATGATTTAAGATAATGCAAAGAAGAGAGGCAAATATCATATAGCAAAGGTCCATATAGGGCATATAAAAGATTTTGGTTTGTTTCCACTTGATTGAGACATAATTTATAGTCAGTTACCTGTGCCCATCTGAAGAATATATTTCAAAGTGTTTTGACAAGAGTATAAAACACCTGCACATCAAGGATTTCTAAATTAATTCTAAAGAGCAACCGGAACCCATTAGGTTTAGCAATCAAATGTTATTGGAGGTCTCCGAGAAATTAATCAGTAAAGTTTGAGAATAAGTAGGCTATAACCCCCAGGAGTGTCTGCTATAACTCTTCTTACTTAGTAGTTCTTAGTTGTGATATATAGCCTAATAGAACAGATCCTTGATATGATAGCTGGCATATTATTACCAAACTTTCTTAATTTCAACCCTGCATGCATTCAGAATTATGTGGTACATGTCAGTGATCAAACTCACATTATTTAGTCAATTTATTTTGTAATATCATGAATATTGATTATTTGGTCTACTAAAATTTGGTAGTACAATTCTCCTTTACATTGTAAATATTATCTTAAAGATAAGTCTGTACAACAATCAGTTATTGACATAGAAGGAACACTGAATTAAGTCAGGGAATCTATGTGTTGGCCTGTAAAGGAAAAACACTCCTGTTTCTTCTGTCTACTGTAGGGGAAGAAAAAGTTGCCCTTGATCCCCTTAGGGTCCCTGGCTGGGTCTGGAAATTAAACAAGACAGATTAACAGAAAAAAAAATGCACATTTTATTGAATTTTTACATATACATGGAACGTTTCAAAGAGAATGAAGACCTGAAGAAGTGATCAGAGCAGGAAGCTTTTATACCTTTTAGACAAAGAAACAATAAATTTTTGAATAATTGACAAAACAAAGGTGTTTAGGCTACACAAGTAAACGGTGAAGAAATAAGAAGATAAGGGTTAGTTTAACAAGGTTTGTTTGTACAGATTTCTTGGTCCCAGATTCCCCATCTCTGGTGATAGGAATGTCTTCCTCCTCCTGGTACAGGGAGGCTACCTTTCACATAAGAGTTTTATGACTTGTTCCGGGGAAGAAGGTGAAGGGGGAGAGGTCAGAGTGTCCTTCCTGCTTCTGCATTAAAAAAAAAAAAAAAAATCCTTCAGTTTAAGATATTTAATTTGCCAAGGTGTCATATTTTGGGGTAGTGTATCCTGAACACTACTTGCTACTCTGTTACTAGTCTCAATAGTTCTGGCCACCAAATGTGTAGAGCTTTTCTCCACATAAAGCAATTCTCAGACACTGGCTGGGTGTCCCATAATTCAACTCAATTATGACACTATCTACCTGGAGGTAGCGTCAGATCCCACAGATTAAGGGCTCAATCCTACAAAACTGTCCCCAGTTCAGATAGCAATTGCAAGTCCAGGTTGTCACATGTGCTTCTAAGCAATAGGCAATAAATCAGAGGTTCCCCTGATCCCCTTCTCATGCTCAATAATTTGCTAGAGGGACTTACAGAACTGAGGAAAACAGTTTACTTATTAGGTTACCAGTTTATTATGAAAGGATACAGTAACAGCCAGACGGAAGAGTTGCATAGGACGAGGTATGGGGGGAGGGGTGCAAAGCTACCATGCCCTCTCCAGGCATGCAACCTCCCAGCACCTCCACAAGTTCACCAGCTGGAAGCTCTCAGAACCCCATACTTTGGGAATTTTTCTGGAGTCTTCATTATATAGGCGTGGTTGATTAAATCTTTGACAGTTGGTGAATAATTCAACCCCCAGCCTCTCTTCTCCATTGATCAGGGGGTTTGTTTAATATTTATGCCCAAATACATTATGCATGTTAAACATTATAAAATATTTTGTTGTGATTTATAACAAGAAATATATACGGTATTTGGTCTTCAACACTTTTCCTGGCATAGAACTCCTAAACCTTTGGAATTTCCTGTGATGACAGGGATCAATTTGTCCTTTGTTATGTTAATGAAGTGACTTTTGGAAAGCATCTAAGAATGGGGGCTGGTTTCCATTGAATCTAAACATGTGATTAGATGGTTGGAACTTTCAGTCCTCCCCACCTCACACCCCTCCCCACCTCACACCCCTCCCCACCTCACACCCCTCCCCCAATTATGGGAAGAGGAGAAGGGCTGGAGACTGAGTTCAAACCCAAAGGCCAATAATTTAATTAATCATGCCTATGCAATGAAGCCTCCATAAAAAACCAAAAGGGTAGGGTTCAGAGAGCTTCTAGCTGGATGAACATGTGGAGATTTGGAGAGAGTGCTGTGCTCAGAGAGCATGGAAACTCCTAGCCTTTCCCCCATACTTTGCCCTAAGTATTTCTTCCATCTGGCTGTTGCAGAGTTATATCTTTTCATGATAAACAGGTAACCTAGTAAGTAAAATGTTACTCTGAGCTCTGTGAGTCACTCTGGTAAATGAATGAATCCCACATAAAGAGTCATTGGAACCTCCAATCTATATTTGTCAATGAGAAACCCAGGTGACAACCTGGAGTTGTGGCTGGAATCTGAAGTGAGAGAGGGCACAGTCTTATAGGACTGAGCCCTTTAACTTGGGGATTTGATGATATCTCCATAGACAGTGTCAGAATTAAGTTGAGTTGTAGGTCGTCCAGCTGGTGTTGGAGAATTGCTTGTTGCTGGGGGGAAACCCTGCACACACATTGAAACTGGGGGTCCAGAGCCCTTTAGTTACACATGTCTATGCTTATAAATGTTTACAATATAAATATTTATAATGTGTTTATATTTTTGAGATTTCATCATTTCTGGTATAAATTCAATATATTGTATCTTTATTCTTCACTTTGTGCCACACATTTTAGGCATAAGAAGTAGATATCATTGTATTCATTAATTTTTTCAGAGTCTAATCAATTGTAATTAGTGCATTAATAGCTTTATATAATAAACAACATAAGTGAAACTGTAATCTTTAAGGGGGAAACCCTGAAACTTACTATTACACTGAATATTGGCACAGATAACTGCTTCCTTCGAACTCAGAAGTCAATCAGGTTTTTTGAAGTACTATGTAACATCTTTTCATTTTTAGTACTTTTTATGATTTGAGCAGATTATTTTTGACTAATGAGGAACGCAGCCCATATTAGTGACTATGAGAATTGGCTTTAATATCAATATTGTCTTGATGATCAGATATCTTTTTTGATATCTGATGTTCAGAGAAAAAAATCTGAGTTTCCAGCTGTGCCTTTAAAATTGCTTTATTTTTTTCCAAGACAGAGATAATTTATTTCATTCAGTTGATAATAACAAGGGATTCTAATTTTTTTTTTTTTTCATGCTACAAAAATAGGTCTTTATTCTTAGGAAAATATAGTCAGAGCTAGCTTCCTTATGCTATACATAAAATCTTAACTTCAGAGGCAGTACAGATAGTTTTTGAACTGATCTCCAAACAGATTCTAATTTTTTGATGTGTTATTAGTGTTCAGGTTGGCATTCATCAATGTACTATAATGTATTCATAATAAGTGTTTTCATTGTATGGCATAAATATTTTCACGACTTAAATAATAAAGAATCTCGGAGGAGAGTAGAAATGGGGCAAAAGCCAATGAAAGAAAACTGTGACAAGAAACAGTAAGAAGCTTCTAGGAAATTTGAAAGAGATATAGATGTAATATATTATGTTGAAAAGCACAAGCAAAGATAGAAGTTGAGAATCACAAAACAGGGAAAAAATTGGGGAAGAATAAATGGGAGAAACATAACACATGAGTTCAAAGGTAAATATTGAAACTTCTTCTGAATTGAAAATATTATACAAAATATTTGCTTTAAACATTATCTTCTCTCCAAATTCTAAGAAAGTCATCTAACATCCTATTGATGGTAAGAAGGCAGATGGATGCTGAAAATAAAGCAAAATTCTGTAGTTTTTCTACATCCAAAAAATAACTAATAAGAAAATGTAGTTGAAGCAGCATAATGCTTAATAATAATCTGAACAAAAAGCAAAAAGTATACATATTAAATACATTTCTATGTCCTTTAGGACACCAGATATTGTAAATCTACAAATATTCCTTCAATTGATCTATAATTTAGGTGCATTTTTATCAAAATCTTAAAGTGACTTCTTTTAAATGTGATAAGAGGATCAATTCAGAAAAATATACTCAAGGGATGTCACACACACACACACACACACACACACACACACACACACACACAGAATTTAGAAGAGGAAAGAAATATGAATTGTCACACATTGGCAATGCATTATAGTGCTATATAAATAAATGCTGTGATGCTGTCAAATTAAAAGGCAAACAAATCAGTGAGACTGAATAGAAAGACCGGAAATGGAGCATATCTTGTACGAGAACTTACTATGAGCAAAAGGTAGTATTTTTATGTTGGTTGGAAAACAATGGGATTTCCCACTCCAAAAAATATTATTTTGGAGTATTAATTTTTAATTTGGTGAAAAAGAATACTAGATGACTTCGTAGCTCAAGATCCTCAAATTAATTTAAGATATATTAACTACCTAATTATAAAGAAAATAAACCTTAAGATTAGTAGAAAAATATAGGTGAGGCTTTATATTACCCTGTTTTTGGAAAATCGTTCACCAACAATGACCTATATTCTGAAGAAAAGTATTGCTAGATTTGAGAAAAATGACTTGCACATGCACACACACAAGCACACACACACACACACACACACACTTTTATACCAGGCAGAAGAAAATTAGCACAAACAGCAAAGGGTGAAATAGCCTGCCACACCTGAGAGACAGAGTTACCACCCTTGACAAAGAATTATTACAAAAATAGGATTAAAAAATGTTTTTCAAAGGAATCAAAACGCAATTCATCCTAGGTCATTGCACAAAAAATATAAATAACCAGTAAATATTTGTTGTTTCACTTCACAAGTGACTTGATAAATTAAAATGGAAGAGAATTTTGCACAAATATTTTTTTAAATTTACAAAATGTAATATTCATTAAAATGGGGAAATTCTTACTTAAACTGAATACGAGTGAGAGTAAAAACCTATAAGATCTTTCTGGAAGGCATTTTGCCAATGTTTCTTAAAAGAATTAACTGTAAGCGGTCTGTTGATCTATTAATCCTTTATTTAATGAATTTATCTTAAGATATCAATTGGACAAATGAACAAATATGTATGTAAAAGTTATTCATAGTTTTATACTAAAATTTGAATTATCTTAATATTTAGCTGGAATTAACTAAAATGTGCAAAGATAGGTATTCAGTACTGTCTCATGCACTTACAATAATGGAGTATGATGTAGCCACAAAAAAAAAAGGAAAAAATAAAAGAACAAGAGGAATATATAACAGAAATATTGTTTGCATATATTTTAAGTGAAAAAGGATACAAACAGTCTGAATTACATAATTTTCTAAAAACCATGAATTCCCTTTTCAGATGCATTTTGTTTAACATAAAAGTAAACTTTAAACTGCATATATGTGTAGATGTGAGGAAATATTGTTGCCACTGAATGTTTCAGATAAAACCACATTCTGAAACTCAACTAACCACTTTCCATTTACAGCTCATTTTAATGTAGGGAGTATATTCCATTAAAGTTGCAGATCAATTAACACTTTGAAAGTCTTTTTTATTAATAGGGAATAAATGTGATTTGTGTCACAACAAATTAATGTTAAAATGTGTGTTTTCTTATTAAAATTTTCTGTATCTGGCATACAAGAAAATCATCTCTGCTGAATTTATAAATCCTTTTATTTTAGCCACCTGCCACTTTTTCTATGCCCTCTGGGTTTATGGAGACAATGCAGAAGGTGTCCTGCAAACATCTTACTGAACTGTAATTTTTTTTAATTGAAATATAGTTGACATATAACATTACATTAGTTTCAGGTGTACAACATAATAATTTGATATCTGTATACATTGCCAAATGTTTACCACAATAAGTCTAGTTACTATCCATCACCATACAAAGCTATAAAAAAAAAAATCACTTTTTTTTCTTATAATGAGATCTTTTAAGGTTTACTCTCTTGGCAACTTTCAAATATGTATTAGAATATTATTGAGTATAGTCATTATGCTGCACATTATTCCCATGAGTTATTTATTTTATAACTGGAAGCTTGTACCTCTGGACTCTCTTCACTCATTTCTACCCACCTTCTCCCCTCTGGCAACCAGTATTCTTTTCTCTGTATCTGTGAGTTCTATTTTGTTTTGTTTTTTTGCTTCTTTATTTAGATTCCACTTACAAGTGAAATCATATGGTATTTGTCTTTTTCTGTCTGACTTATTTCACTTAACATAATACCCTCAAGTTTCATCCATGTTCTCACAAATGACAAGATTTCGTTCCTTTTTATGACTGAGTAGTATTCCAGTTGGGGGTGTGGGGGTGTGTGTGTTTAACATCTTCTTTATTCATTCACCCATTGATGGGCATTTAAATTGTTTCCAGATGTTGGCTATTGTAAATAATGCTGCAGTGAACATAGGGGTGCACATATCTTTTCTAATTAGTGTTTTCCTATTCTTCAGATAAATATCCAGAAGTGTAATTGCTGGGTCATATTGTAGGAATGTAAACAGTGCAGTCAGTACGGAAAACAATATGGATGTTTCCTAAAAAAATAATAAAAATAGAACTACCATATAAATTGTGATATTTTAACATCTAACACTCTAATTTGAGTTAGGTACCTATATGAGAATCCTTAGAGGCAAAACGAACTACTGCAAGAAATAATCTGGATGATTTAGTGGGTAGGCATTCTTCCACCTGGCTTAGAAATAAAACCATGCCCTGAGTTGACCTTTATAAACATAGAGTCTAGCTAACTATAGTTTTTCTATGGTTATAAAAGAAATATTAATTGTATATGTTTTCTATTGTGCCTATTTACAAAGAATTTAAAGCTTTGAGAATTATATAAAGTTGAAAAATATAGTAGTATAGGAAATAAAAGTAAATTGTCAATTTTATTAATATATATTTAATTATTAAAGTAACATAATTTTAAATTCAAACATTAATTTGTTCCACTAAGATTGGTTGAGTCCTACTTAATTTCAGTATTAATGATATTTATTTTTGGTTTTATAAGAAATCATTTCTTCTTCTGTGCTTTGCTGTGCCTTTTATTATTGCATTTATCACATTGCTGACACTAGAGTTTAACCTTCTTGAATACAGGGATCATCTGATATAGTTCAGTCAACAGTGTTTCTTGATTCATGGCTTTTGTTATATATGCATATATGAAATCAAAATCATCTAGTTACAAATATAAAAACTAAAAGTCATATAAAGCACCAACCAATGATTCAATATAAAACCAGTAGATTAACCATAAAAAGATAACCTTGCTCACCAGGCTATCTTACATCAATGAAATTTGGAATATTACCATTTGTAAGTTAAGAGTTCCAATTATTTTGGAATTATACTCAAATAATATAAAACCAAAGAGGTAAAATTTCCTCATATGTCATTTAATTTGTAGTGATCTTTGAAAATGGCAGAAAAAAGTTAGTTCTACCTCATGAAAATAAAAATGTTAAATTGGGCTGAAACCAACAAAGAACACATCTCTGAGACTGTTGATTTTTTAAGGTTTTGGTTATTTTTAAAACAAAGAGTAATTATAAATTGTAAGTCTCCAGAGAAATTATATAGAACCACACTTAAACTGACTATTGCTAAATTATTGAGATTACCAGAACACCATATTTATATTTCTGAAGTCAAAATCTGTGTGATACAGAAAGGGTTATTTAAAAAGTCTTTAAAAAGTACAGTTATTGTTTAAAAGTACTTTGGCTCATACTTTATCCAGGAAATAAAGAAACGTGGTAGAAAATATAACTGTTAGTTTTCACTCTATGATAAATAATTTTCATTTAAGAGGGTCCAGATCTTACAGAAAGATCCAGATAATCAGAAAGATCCTTTTGACCTTATTTAACTTAATTACCCATTCCTGTTATGACTTTGAGCATATGCTAAAAAGGGAATAATAAAAGCAAAGCTTATAGGTCTACTTTGATGACTAAGTAATATAATAGTTGCAAAATGCTTAGCAAAGGACTTGTGCCCAACAGCTTCCTCCTGTTCTGGAATATCACTCTTATGGGAAAAAGAACAAATCAGTAGCAAAAATTTGAATATTGTAAGAGCTGACCACCTCAGTTCTTATAAATATATAAAAGAAATAAATATATAAAAATGTTTGCATTGTTTTAAGATTTTGGTTGGTCATAAAATACAAATTTAATTCTGTTCCATGTTATTATTAGTCTCCTTAGTTAGAATGAAGAATTTGAGAACATGTTTTTTTGGAAAGAATACAAATACTATCAGAGAGGTTGAGGGTATTTAATTACAATAGAATTATTATAAGCAAATGGGAATGAACCAAAATAAATCCATAGAGATCACAAAGTATTTATACTTATGATACTTATGATAACATACTTATGGTAACAACTGGCTCTAAAAGTATTCTTAAAACTGTTTTTATTTTGCTTTTGTTAAGTACTTTCAAAGACAATATGGCAATTCAACTGGAGGTATAAAAGTAGTACAAAACCGATTGATTGGAAGACAAAATATGAAAAAAACATGAAGAGGATTTTACATATATAATGTAGAAAAAATGTATGAACATAGTCATAGTCACATACTGTTGGGAAGGCAATTGTTCAAAATCTTTCAAAATTGTAAATGCATATAACAAATATTTCTTAATATTTGAAACATGAGAAACATATATAAATATAGAGAGAATATGTTAATGACCTCTCATGTGCCCTTCAATTAGCTTTGACATGTATTAACTTTTGACTACTTCTACCGCCAACAAATTTCTCGTCTCTTTACTCAGTTATTTTGAAGAAAATCCAAAAAATTATATTGTTATAAATAGTTCTGTATATACTTCAAAAATATAAAGACATGATCTAGAGTTAGACAAAGATTTCTTAATTAAGACACCAAAAGTATAACCCATAAAAGAAAATAAATCTGTAAATGGGAATTTCATTCAATTTAAATAAATAAATAAATAAATAAATAAATAAACGTTCTATGTAAGACCCTGTTTTAAAAAAGGACACAAAAGCAATCCACAGACTGGGAAAAAATATCTGTAGATCTCAGATATTACAAAAGACTTGTACCAAGAATATGTAAAGAATTCTCTACACACACAGTTTTTTAAAAATGCAATTAGAAAATGGGAAAAGATGTGAAACAGATATTTCACCAAAGAGGATATATGAATGACAAATAAGTACATGAAAAGATGTCTAATATCATGAACAATTAAGAAAATGGAAATTAAATCTACAATGAGATATCACTACGTATAGATTAGAATGGCTAAAATGAAACATAAGGATGCAGAGAAAGTAGATCTCTCCTACATTACTGGTGGGAATGTAAAATGGTATAGCCACTCTGAAAAAAAGTTTTACACTTTCTTATAAAGTTAACCATGCATTTTCCATATAATTCAGTAATCACACTTCTGAGTATTAATCCTGGAGAAATGAAAACTTATGTTTACACAAAAATCTGTACATAAATATTCATAGCAATTTATCTATAATAACCAAAACTGGAAATAATCAAACATCTTTCAATGGGCAAATGGATAAACAAACTGTGTTACAACCATACAATGAAATTCTACTCAGCAATAAAAGGAACATACTATTGATAGACACATCAATTTGGATGAATCTGAAGACGTGTAAAAAATGCCAATCTCAAAATATCATTTATTTAATATTCTCGAGTGACAAGATTATAGTGATAATCAGTGCTAGGGGTCAGGGTTGAAAGAACTGTGTGACTCTGAAGGGATAATATCAGGAAGTATCTTTCTGGTGATGGAAGAGTGCTTTATTCTGATTTCTATTGTAGTTGTACAAATCTATTATGTGTGATAAAATTTCATGGAACTATATATTAACAGAAAGAGTGTATAAAAATTGGTGAAGAATGAATAAGGTCCCTTGTTTCATTAGCAGAATGGGTCAATTCCTGGTTTTAATAATGTACTATGATTTTATAAGATGTTAACCTTTGGGAGAAGCTAGGTGACATGTACTCAGGAACTCACTGTACTATTGTTGCAACTTCTTGTGAGTCAAACCATTTCAAGATAAAAAGTTTTAAAAATTACAAAAGAAATTTAAAATTTTAAACATGCAACCATGAATTCATTATGGTATGTAAAATATATAGAAATGATTTCTGAATATTATCAAATATCCAAGTCAATGTTCAACTTTTCCCAAATGGCTCATATTATTTTCATGGTTGGTTTACCATAACTAGGAACACAATACTGTCCGTGCATTGTATTTGGTTGCTATTTCTCTTAATTACATTTTAATCTGTACACTCTCTTTCTTTTTTTATCTTACGATTTATTAGTTGAACAAACCAGGCTGTTAGTCCTGTAGTATCTCCTACTGACCCCCATGTTGATGGTATTCCTGTGGTGTCATTTAATATATTCTTCTGTCTTCTGTATTTCCTGTCTTCCTGTTAGAACTACAGGTTTGATCAGTTGCAGGTTCAGTTTTTGACAAGAATATTTCACAAGTGTTTATGTATTAGGATTCACATACATAGATTTTCTTTGGGGGATGTGAGCAACTATTGATAATCATTGTCTGGACCCATTATTCCTTTAATGATTTCAACACAGTAATATTTAAATACTCTCATTTCTTCTGTATGTATTAGCTAGAGTGTCTTAATAGAGAGAAATTTCCTGTCATCCACTATTTGCTTCCTTTGAAATAGGGTTCAATAAAAAAATTTAAAAATGTATATTTGTTATGTTCATCCTGCTGACTCTGGGCTTAGTTTTTTCTTTTTTTCTAGTTCCTTGAGGTGTAAAGATGGGTTGTTTATTTGAGATCTTTCTTGTTCCTTAATGTAGGCCTTTATCACCATAAACTTCCCTCTTAGAACTGCTTTCACGGAATCCCTTTAAGTTTTGGCATGCTGTATTCTTATTTTCATTTACTTCAAGATATTTTTTTTATTTCAGTTTTTATTTCTTCTTTGACTCATTAGTTGTTCAGTAGTGTATCACTTAATTTCCACATATTTGTGAATTTTCCAGTTTTCCTCCCATTATTGATTTCTAATTTTATACCACTGTGGTCAGAAAAGATACTTGGTATGATTTCAATCATCTGAAGTTTTCAGACTTGTGACCTAACATATGATCTATCCTGGAGAATGTTCCATGTTCACTTGAGAAGAATGTGTATTCTGCTGCTGTTGGATGGAATGTGTCTGTTAGGTCTATTTGGTCTAAAGCATAGCTCAAGTTCAGCGTTTCCTATTGATTTTATGTCTGGATGATCTACCAATTGTTGAAAGAGGGGTATTGAAGTCTCATACTATTATTGTATTATTGTCTATTTCTCCCTTCAGATGTGTTAGTATTTGCTTAGCATCAATATATTTGTGTGCTCTTATGTTGGGTACTATTTCAAAATAGTATTTTTTCTATAACATTCTTTAAAGCTGACCAATAAGAGTTTCACTATTTAAGTGTCGCTATAAATATATGAATTTTAACATACCTGCTGTGTGTGAACTCATTTCTGTTATTCTTTTTGATGATTAAACTGTCCAACATTTGGCATTTAGAGAAAATGACAGAGACCACAATCTGGGTGGCTGAGTTCAGCTTATTGCTGTGGTGTTCTTTAGTGTTTCTAATGCTTTCAGAATCTGTATAGAAAATATATATTTTTGAAGAGATTATACATCCTGAATTTATAAAACTGTTATTTCCAATTCAAATATAAGACTGTAGGTTTTTTATTAGAACTTTTTTGATTGTGTGTTCCAACCTCCTTTCTCTTATGCTAGGATTACTGGTTCTTAATTGAATTAACATAATTATTTGCTTTCATATATGTGTGTGTGTTTGTATATATATGTATCATGATAAGAATATCAATGTTATTACTAATAATATAAAGATTAAAACCATTTAAATATTTTGGTAGTTTTGTTCTAAGGAATATCTTATAAGACATAAATGGTCAATTAGCTGCTTTAGAGTCACTTGAAATAACTCTTTTTTGTATGATATGCCACCAACTAGATACATGGCAGGTTCATTTGCTTTACATTACTTTAGATTTTAAGTGTTTTATAAATTTAGATTTATCTTATGAACATCTTAACATCTCCAAAATAGCAAAGTCAAATGTAGAACGTTAGGCAAATATAAAGAAGCCTAGATTGTGCCCCATCCTCTCCACTCTGCTCCCTTTCTCTCATACAGGAAATGTCTTTTTTGTTTGTTTTTAAATTTATTCATTTATCTTTTTAAAGTAACCAAACACAAGCATATTTGCATTTCTCCTCCTTATTAAATTATAATTACAAATATACATCACTGTACAGACTTTTCCCCCCATCTTGCTTTTTTTTCTTAAGATATTGCCTGAAAATTCCTCCATTTCATTAGGTAGAGATATTCTTTATTATTTCCTATAGCTGCATTTTATTTCATTGTGCAGATGTGTCATTTATTACCAAGTCTCCTATAAATGAATATTTGAATTTTTTTCCACATGGTTTTGCTTTTGTTATGAATACTATAAAAGTTGTAGCTATCAATATTCATGTACAGACATTTTCCCCCAAATATTTGCTAATGTATCTATGGGACAGAATTTTAGACACTGAATTTTAGGTCAAAGAAAGAAACATATGTAGCTTTGCTAAATACTGCAGTTGTTCTCCATAGGGTTGCATAATTATGTATTCCTATTTTCCATGTTAAAGTCTACCATATTTTATCAAAACAATGTGTTGTCAAAAATTGAGGTTTTTGCCAATCTGAGAGTTGAAAATATTATTTCTTGTTGTAATTTATTTTTTATTATGTGTGAGAAGCCACTTTCCATATGATTGAAGGCTATATGGTGATAAGGAGGAGAAGAAGAAAGAAGAGGAGAAGGAGAAAGATGTACTCAAACAAATACATTTATGTACGTGAATGTTCATAGCAGCACTATTCACAAAAACCAAAAGGTGGAAAAAGCTCAAATGCTTATCAGTAGGTTATCAGGTAAACACATTATGGTAAAATGAAATATTATTCAGCCATTAAAAGGAATGAAATGCAGATACATGCTACAATAATGATGAACTTCGAAATCATTAAGCTAAATGAAAGTGGCCAAACACAAAAGGTCACCTATTGCATTATTTTATTTATATAAAATATACATATGAAGTATGGATAGGTAAATCTATGGAGAGAGAATGCAGATTAGTGGATGCCAGGGTTTGGAATGCCAGGTGAGAATTGGGAGCTCCTGCTTATTTTATATATAGTAGTGTGTGTATGTGAATCCAAGTCTCGCAATTTATCTCTCCCCCCATTACACCCTGGTAACCATAAGTTTGTTTTCTACGTCTGTGACTCTATTTCTGTTTTGTAAATAAGTTCATCTGTACCCTTTTTTTTTAGATTCCACATATAATTACCTACTTCTTATAAGCTCCAAAATTATCTATCCAGGTCAAACCATTATGCTGTCTTACCTAGACTAGCACAATACCCCAACTGTTCCTTCTAGTTTCACTCTTGCCTAAACTACATTGTATTCACAGAGCTATGAGTTATCCTTTTTAAAATATAAATTGATTATGGCATTCCACCAACATTATACCACAAATAGCGTTTTAATATGCATAAGTAAAATCCAAAGCCCTAGCCATGATCTCTATGACCAGGTATCATCTGTGACTTGTTTATCTTACTTTCTCCCTTGACCATCCTGCATCAGGTACACTGATTTCCTCGTGATTCTTTCAACGTACAAAGCTGACCTCTATTCAGGACCTTTACCTTACTGTTCCATTTTCCTGGCAGCTTCTTCCCACAGACATCTGCATGTACTTTATCTAGGTTCGTATTCAGTTGTCATCCCTCAGAAAGGAGTGTTAATTAGCATCCTTCATAACTATTTATTGTTTTTGTCATGGTACTTATCTATCCTTTTATGATATATTCATTTATTCATTTATTTCAATCTCCTCTAAATTTTAAGGTCTTAAGTATAAGATTTTTTTCTGGTTGTTATTGTCATTTTTATATTTGTAACCTCAATGCAGAGAATAGAGCCTAGACCATAGAATTTATTTAATAATTATTTTCAGAGTTGTAAATTAATGAATTTATATAATATCCATGAAAAACTTTCTAAAGTTACAAAAAGTCGAGAAGGAAAATCATTGTGATTGATAAGAGAAATTCTAGACTAGACCTGTACTTCTTTGGGTTATCTAACCAATTTTTTGAACTTTGTATTTTTAGTGTAAAAGTGAAAGTCTTATATTACATTTTCCTTTTCAGCTCTAATGGTAAATATTTCCTAGGAAGATCTAATAACTCTCCTCTGTATTACTAGTCAGTCTTTTTTAGAGTAAGAAAACTGGCTACATGACCTCTCCAGGTTATTTGTATCTATGCATTATTATTGATGTGTTTGTTGTTTTATTGTGTTTCATTAATTTACTTTTTTTAAAAAAATGGCTTACATTTATGAGATCAAAAATAAGTTAATATAACTATAAAGTAGTGATATTCTGAATTTTTATCTTTAAGATTTTTTAGAAAAATCTAATGTGCATTGTAAAAAGAAAAACACAAAAATAAATGCAATTTATGAGTTATTCTTTCCTCATCATTCCTGGAAAGTCTCATCCAATGACAAATATTTAGAGCCACTTATTTTGCTCATGGAGATGCCGACTCAACTCCATGCTAGTTCTGCTGGTAGAATGGAACAACTAAAGAGGTTATCAAGGCCACAGAAACTTTTGTGATCTACCAATTCTTGTAAGTCCACTGAGACTCATTCGGTTCAGCTGCTCCGAGACACTATAAGAAAGAAAGAACTCATTTGAGGATCTCACAAATGAAGAAATCTTTTGTGGAATTTTCTGCCATTCTTTATTTGATACCAGACCATGGTGAGTGGAGTTGGACGAGCTGTATAATAAGGCACATGGCTCTCTGACAGAAACTTTCATAGAGAAGGAAAGTTACTGATGAAAGCCAGTGGATCGTGTGTGCGCACTAGTGAGCAGTTATGGGTTCATCGCGTTTGCAGTGACTGTAGGAGGAAGAATAACAAGGGAGCAGGCCACAAACCTGGACTCCCTCTGTTCCTCTCCTGAAAGTGAAGAAAAGCACCAAAGGGAATGATTTGAAAACGACTGCATATCCAACAGAAAAGTACTGTATATTCTTTCTTTGGGTTATAGCCATGGTTTGCATTATAAAGTAAAAGCTTCTTAATATAACATTTATGAACATCTTAGTCCTTGGTTATACATTGAGAAGTTGTGAAAAATATGTTTGTGTATTGGAAGTATTATAAGTTATGGATCAATTTATACCTTTTGTGATCTGAGATGGAATGATCAAATCTTTAATTGCTACTTCTTGGCTTTATTTATTTTTCCCCTTCACTACATTGGAAAGCTTTTTCCTCTCATAAACATACATAGCAAATGCATAATAACTCTATAACTCAAAGCAGTTATAATACTTGCATTACCTGAAGAATGCACTTTCAGGGAAATTTTTATTTAAAGAACATTATATTATTATTTTTAAATTAGCAATTCTAATCCTCTCATGGTATATGTTAAGTAAACATATTCCAAATAATAAGTAGCATTAATTAAATCATGGGATTTGCATAAATTAGATAAGAATTTCTAATTTCCTAGTTGATAAAATGTGATGAAATATTTCTTTTTGAATTTCTCAAGATATAGCTTCTTAGATTCACTGAGGCTATGTCTGTGATACCACAAGTTTGAGTTCTCATTCAAAGTTATTTTTCTAGCTTCAATTCACACAGTACAGATAAAAAGCTTCCAAACTGTTTCAACGGTTTTAACAAAGTAAATGTTTCTATTTTTCATGAAAATGGAACTAGAAACAATCTTCAATATTTTGGACATCTTACTACCCAAGCTCTTCATCCCACCTCCTCCATATCTCTGCCCCCTCAGTTTTTTCACTTCTAAAATATTTTGTATCTGTCATCTAAACGTAGCTATAAGCTGCACAGGTCACTTGTTTTTGGCTCAGCGTTCCAAATTCAGGTTTTGATCTTTACATTTTCCTGGGGCAAATATCAGTACATATTTTCAGACAGAGTCCCCCATGACTTTGTTATAGGTAGTTGAGATTTATTTTAATTTCTTTTCTTAGCATAATCACAAGCGAAAAGACAGCATGTAGTAATTTACCAAAATGCCAGTGCTATGCCTTTGCTTCTGAACATGGTTTTTTTAGGTCACATGTGAGTTAAGATTGATAGAGATTTAATGGCCTAATTAATAAAAAGCTTTAGCATAGCTCTCCAATTATGTTAGCCTATGTAAATGTTTCAACCAGAAAATGTGTATATAGCAACAAAATCCTTGTTTGGTAAACAGTAAGAAAATTCAGAGAAAAATAATATCTTTGGATTAAGTATAAGGTTAAACTGGAGTATTCTGACAGGGTTGGCATTTCAGATTTTATTCAGATGATCCAGTACAAGCACAACAGAAAAATTCAGTACTTTAAATTCTGCATCCATGTTACTCCTGACTAGCTAGTTGGAGCCAGAATAATTTAACCAAGAAGTATAATCTCCCCATACCCTTCCAACTGCACTACATACACCAATGTTTAATCCAGTTTTTCAGAATAGGGAGTACAAATGAACTTGCTTTTGTAATTGCATTCTCTCCAGTGATCATTAAACGTGTTTTATCTTTAACATGCTAAAATGCTGCGATACCACAAAAGAGTACTAACTCTCGAACTAACCTGTTACATCTGAGAAATCCTACAGATTTGTACTTTAAGGCTTCTTGCAAGAATGTGTTTTCAATATTATTTTCCAAGGCATATTGCAAAGTTTTATCAGGAGAAATCCAGAAACATTACTTAAGCTTTTATGTATGCTGTGAACCAGTGTTCTGTAGTTAGAAATTTTGATTGTCATTATCAAATAATATATAAGCAAGATTTCCCTACATTTAATTTTAAGTTCCAAAACCCAAGTTAGACATGAAGAATATTGAGATGATCCAGAAAAAAAGAAAATAAAAAAGAGACAAATTAAGAATGGAAAATATGCCTGATGATGAATACTATTGGGAGAAATGTAAACACTCCCTTGTATTGAATGAACATGAATCTGGATGGTAAAGACCAACTGTTTGATTTCCACAGAGTATATGAATTCATTAAACTAAACTACAAAGAATAAGTCAGAGTTTAAGGCTGTGAAAGACACAAACCATTTACCAGATGGTTAAAACTAACCCAGATACCTAAGTTAATCAAAAATACATTTCATGGAAACAGTAGTTATCCTTATATTTTCAGAGCAGCACAATGACTATAGTACCATAGTTGTTTAAATAATATTTGTTGACCAGATGAATGAAAGAAAAGCGGAACTAGATTATTACTGCTACTCTGATTGCTCCCCAGATAAAGAAATCCCTCTTTCTACAACAAATGTCTGCACTTACCTTACGCAAGAAGCAGCCTGTACTGTGAATTCATTTTATCAACAACAGGACTACTTTAAAGCAGAGCAAGAAGGCAATCATGCTAGCTGGGCTGATTGACTTCTTGGGATACTGAAATTCTGTGCCTGGTTTCCTACTCTGTTTTTTGTTTCCTACTATTGCCTCTGTGTGTGTGTGTGTGTGTGTGTGTGTGTGTGTGTGGCTTCCTCTGAATAAATAAGTCTGGACTTGTGTATCTCTGCTCCAGTCCTCTCTGTGTCCTCTAGCTTAGACTTTTACAACCTGCCTTTGGTTTGTATACTCTGAGCTCACAACTCCTAACTTTTTATTAAGCATCTAAGTTGGCCTGAATCATTTTCCTCCACAAATTGTACACCTTTGAATTGAATGATGACAGGGTTCAGTCATCCTGGACCTGGATCCTCTCTATTTTGTCTAGCTTTGCTCGATGGCCTAAGTTCTGAGCTGACCCATCTATCTGCAAAGAAAGTGACCCAATGTTCCCTAATGTATAGGAAAAGAATTGGACCTCTGGCTTTGATGCTGTCCCAGAATTCCCCAGCTGCCTCAATTGTGCCTCCTCTACCAATTGCTACTACCTCTTCATATGCTACTTTTGCCATACTTGATTCTGATAATAATTTTGAGAGTCGACCTGAAGTCCATAATGACAAATCATTCTAAAATGGGGTAATACAGTATGTGCATATGTATAAATCATCCCATGTAAATTGTTTTAAAATATTTATTTTTTAATAAATTCAAATGTATTACTACAGTTTCACTTGCAGGATCATGTAATTAATTGAGTGGGGGGAAAGTGGTTGATCTCTCTAGGGTTTATATAAATCTTAAGGTTTATTCATTGAAGCATTGATCTGGCACTTTCTCCCTCATACCCAAATGCTGTGAACTAGTTTAGGAATTAAGAGTATTAGATGTGAGGTGGATTTCCTATTGGCTTTTATATTCATTCTGTGCTCTTATCTTGCCTCAGTGTATTAGTTTCCTATTGCCACTATAATGAATTATCACAAATTTAGTGGCTGAAAACAACACAAATTTGTCATCTTACACTTCTGAATGTCAATATCTCACAATGGTTCTCACTGAACTCAAATCAAGGTATCTATAATGCTGAGTTCCTTTTGAACGTTCTACAGGAGAATCTGTTTCCTTTCCTTTTCCAGCTTCTAGAGGTTGCCTGCATTCCTTGGCTTGTGGTCTTCCACCTTCAAAACCTGCAACGGTGGGTTGACTCTTCACATGACATCACTTGAAATTTGCTTCTTTCCTCACATCTCTCACTTTAACTCTTTTGCCTAACTCTTGCACATTTAAAGGAACCATGTGATTATACTGGGCCCACCCAGGTAATCCAGGATAATCTCCTTATTTTAAAGTCATCTGATTAGCAACCTAATTCCATCTGCAATCTTAACTCCTCCTACCCATGCAACATAGTATTCACAGATTTCAGGGATTCAGAAGTAAACATCTTTGGTGTGGAAGGAAGGCACTATTCTATCTGCCGTACTCTACTTTGCATTGTAGCCAACCATATTTCTAAATTTCCCTTGAGAACTATTTCAATCTAGTTTCGCTACTAGTCAGCACTGAGAAGATGACTGAAGAGATTGAGATTGCTTGGGCAATCTAGCAGATGCTGTTTTTCCTCCCATTCCATATTAGCGTTCTCAGCAATTCTATTCTCTTTGTTAAAAATTTTTCTGGGTTAAATTTCATCTATTTAAAATTCCAAATTGTTTCTGTTTTCCTGACTGACCCCTGACTGATGGAGTTGTTGGTACCTAGTGGTTCTAGGGAACAGATCTTAAAGCTCTCTGAGAGAATGGAAATTAGTTGCTTACTTGTCAGAGATCGAATGTAGTGAAGGCATTCTTACAAACAAAAAAGAGTATAATAATTTTCAATGGTCTGCAGTGGTATAATACTTACATATACTATCACATGTGCTTGCTTTCGGTGAAGAGGTGATTGAAGGAAAAACTTTGGAGAATTAGCAACTGTTGTACCTTGTAAGCGTATTGATAATAATGACAGCAAAACAGGATTCTTTGCCATTTTACTGGCATAGAAAATTTACTAAAAGTATATGATTTAAAAAAAACCCAGAGACTTAAATTGCCCTTCAAGTCAAGGATAGGGAACCAAAACGCTTATACATGGGTAAAATGAGCAAGTTGTAAATTGACTTCACAACCTGCCTAAATCACTCGTTTTAAGATTAGGGTATTAATGGGAAAGGAGAGGGACCCTAAGGTGTGAGATGGCAAACTTTTGGCCAGACTTACATAAATATGGGAATATTGAATCTCAAAACTTCCCTTGCAGAATTTCCTAGCAAAGGGATGCATATTCTCCTCAGAATCCACTCCTAATACTTATTGCTTCTAGATTCAGAGATTAAGATTGTACCATGTCTAGGGAGATGTTATTAGGATAGCTTGAATGCCAAAATAATTGCAAAATCTTGCTAATTTTTATCAGCAGGAAAATAAGAAGTATGTGCAGAAATGGATTCTAAAGGCTGATTCAAGCAGTGCCAGGCTGAATATATCCATAAGTATGCACTTACGAGAGATTTTGCATAAGCTCACTAAAGTTGTAAAAAGTGGCTCTAACAGTCTGAATAAAATTTGAGTTCAATGGTAGCCTATACTCAATTAGGTCAAAATGCCAGAACTTCCCTGACATTATGAGGAGAAAGGAATCAAAAGACCAAGAAGATAGGGATGTTGTCTGGTTGTTCATGGTTTACCTTCTCATCTTCTCCCGCTACAAACTCCTGCCAACTAGAGGACCCAAAGGACTCTCACTCACAAATGCATTGAGAAACACACTAATTTGGAAGCGCCAGCAGCTTACAAAATTATTATTGATACTTTATATTATGGGGAAAAATATTTAAGTCTGGTTAGCAGAAACCTGATTTGGATAACTTCAATTGGAAGTAATTACTTGTCACTTGTTTTCCAGGCTTAAGGTAATTCATACTTGTGTTAAGAGACAGTTCTCCATGGGTCTCTCATTTTTGGCAATGTCTTTTGAGCAGAGCTATAAACAGCTTTTGTTTTAGACTATCCTTACAAGGATGTTTACATAGCAAAAAACTGTGGGAGTAGAGATAGTGCTTCCTTCGGAGCGAGGACAGACCTGTTTTCTGATCAGAGTAATAAAAATAACATCTTGTTCTGGAGCAAAGTTCTGGCAGGGTTGCTTGTGACTCATTATAAAAGACTGGAGCTTCTTAAGCCTGGTGTTCTTTAACTGAGATGCAAATCCATTGCATGTACAACGTTTCCCTGGGTCATCCTCCCACATGACTCTGTGAGAATTGTGGGCAAGAGAAACCAATGAAGACATGAAGCTCTCTATCTGCTGGGCTTGGGTCTTTTGTCTCTGAATACTCTTGCCTTGTGCCAGTATCTGTGAACCTGCCGCAGGTTAATCATTTAGCGTGTAAACAGGATAAAACCTCAGATTCCTCACAGTTCTTGACAACCTGAAGTCCTGTGATTGAAATGGAGACTCGGTTCCCTTAATGAGAAGGAGAGTTATGTTATATACTACAAGTCTTCTCCCAATTACTTACAAGCCACCACAAAGGGCTTATGGTCATAAGGTAATAAATGGAGTTTTGGCCCATGTGGTCCTTACAATGGGCCCAGTGGATTCTCAAACTACCTTATGCTTATTTTTTTCCAGTCCATGAATGCCCCTTTGGGATAGGCATTTGGCAGCTAGCAGAATCTCCACATTTGTCCCCTGGTGTGGCAGTCAGGCTATGGATGTCAAGAAAGACTAAGGGTAAGCTCCTACCATAGAACCCCATTATTAAACAGCAAACAAAATGTGCCACGTTCCTAAGAGAATTTCAGAATTTAGTACCACTAAAACAGACTTGAAAGACACAGAAGTGGAGATTTCATCACATTAGATCTTAAGCTGTTTTTCAGAGTTATAAAAGCAAAATAGATCTTTCATAATGGTTGAAGATTAGTTTAAACTTAACTAGGAAGTTGATTGATTTATTGGAGCAGACTCATTTCTCCATCCATTTAACAAGTACTTTTAAAAAACATTTATTAAGTAGGATCGAAAGAAGTTTCTGCTCAACTGATAGGGTCAACATTGTACCTTCTGTGGCTACTTAGTGCTTTACCAAAATTCCTGCTCCCTGACATAATACTATTTGGCTATTTGGATGTAGCTAAATATACATCTGTTATGGGTTGGATTATGTCTTCCAAAAAAGATATTTTGAATTCCTAACCCCCAGCACATCAGAATGGGATCTTATTTGGAAATAGGCTCATTAGAGATGTAATTAGTTAAAATGAGGGTATACCAGAGTCAGGTGGGCCCCTAATCCAATATGATTGGCATCCTTACAAGAGGATGGCCATGTGCAGATACAGAGACACAGGGAGAACTCCGTGTGAAGATGAAGGCCAAGATTGGATGCATCTACAAGCCAAGAAATGTCAAAGATTGCCTACCATCACCAGAAGCTAGAACAGCACAGAACAGAATCTTCCTCAGAGCCTCTAGAAGGAGTCAACACTGACAACAGCTTGCCTTTTAATCTCCAGCACTGTGAAAGAATAAACTCCTGTTGTTTAATCCAGTTTGCGGTACTTCGTTATGGCAGCCTAGGAAATTAACACATCTCACAGAACTTCATACTGACTTACTATTTTGATGAGATCATGCTGATGAGTCCTGGTGAGCAGGAAATAGCAAGTACTCTAGATGCTTTAATAAGACACTTGTGTGACAGAATTTGGCAATAAAGCCCAAAATATTTTCATAGATGTCCACTTTGATGAGGTTTCTGGTGAAGTGGTTTGAATAAGGTGCATCTTAAAAGTTGACTGATACTGAAAATGTTGCAAAAAAATAGAATTTACCCAAGAATTAGAGAAAACATGAGTAACAGCAAAAAAAAGGAGAGAATCATTTATCTTATTTTTACAAGTACTATTGTTTTTTAGAATAGAGTCATTTTCATACATTTATTATATTTCTCCAACTACATAAAGAGACATACCTCTAAGATGTGGACGGCACCTTCCTCTTTGCTAATAAACAGTATTGAATATATGCTTGGTGTTTAACTTTATAGATTCAACTAGTATTTGAATGTCTCAAGGTTTTATAATATGCACATAAGTAATTAATCCCTGTTGAAGGTTCATTTTGTACTCTCAGGGTTTAAAGATATTGAAATTGAAATTCTGTAAAAGGATTTCAAAATTTATGTAATCAAGCCTGTTACTTCTACAAAAGGTCTGATGGAGGGCTCAAGCAAAATACCGAAAGCCACCATCAAATCTAAACAGTTGTGTCTGAGAAGAGTTTTGGACTCAGAGCTAAAAAGATAGTATTTATCCCAGGATGGTGTCTTTGCCTCTTGTTATAGCCTAAAAGCAGCATTTAAAATCCTCAGTAGGTATGTAAGGGGTCATACTTTCTCTGACTCTCCTGAGAGCAGGGTGACCCCCTGACCCTGAAAGAAGCCCTATACTGATTAGGAACAGAAGTTTTTTTTTGAAGAAAGAAGTCGTTGCTTCTTTTGGAATCCTCATTGTATCTTTCCTGAAGCAAAGCTAGATCAGATTTTAAGAAATCTATAGCTCTGTGATTCTATTATTTAAATCCCAATCATAAAGGTAGAATAGATAAGGTAGAGAAATGTCATTCCCCACCCAAGGCTACATTCAAAATCCCTGTCTCTGGTAGAATTGGAACACAAGCCTCCCTCAGAGTATTAACAGTCACACTTCCTATTCGTCATACTCTTTACTCACCTGAAACAGTCCTTTTTCATATTTAAATAATACATATATTTTAAAGGGTAAAAGCTACTACTGTATCATCTCATTTTCCATGTCTTATAAGCCGGACTGCTCCCCACCATCTCATAAATGATGAGAAAAATTCTTCAGATCACGATACTGTGAATGTAATGCCATCTTTAAAAGAAGGATTCTTCGTGCTGAAAGCAGGTGTGCCGGTGTGACTACGTGGCCGTCCCATATTGAGAAGCCATATATTTCACAGTTAAGCTCTACACACAGAAATAAACAGCCATATGGCAAACAAACTTACTTTTTACTGCTTCATTTTATTTGTTTCAAAATAGTGCAATGCCACAAATCCAGAATATTAACAACGCTCCATCTGGAGAAATGTAAGTTTTGGAGCCCCGAACCAGCACGTTAGCATTCCCACAAAACTTCAGAACTTCAGTTGACTCCAAACTTGGAACAGGCTTTATGTCAACCCAGCATGTCTTCCTAATGTTACGCTAGTGACTCAATTAAAAATGTTTATAAAATGGGAAAATTCATAATTCTGGAAATATTTTTAAAAGTTGGTCGTCTTGCATACAGTTCTAATAGGTTACATTACACTCTTTATTAATAAATAGGGTTATAAATTTAGTTAGCTTTATTTACCCCTATTTTGCAATGAGAAAAAGGAAAGTGTAGAGGATTCCGTGAATATATCTGATCCGCACTTAGAATCCTAGCTGCTTAGACTAGAAATAAGTGACTTATGCTTCCTTTGCTAGTTCTACAAAAACTTTATTTATATTTATTTGTATTTTCTAGGCAGAGTACAAGAGAAGAAAATGAACAGAAGATGAGTTCTGATTTCAAGACACTTTACTTAATATAAATATCTATAATAGACCGCAATGGAACTGAAGGTCTGTTAGATATCTGCTTTATTTGATGAGAAGTTAAAGGCCCTAATTGGAAGTGATGCCTTTCTTGACCATTAGGAAGCTGCAGAATTTGGATGGTGAAATCAGAAAAATAAATAACAATCAAATGAAATTCAGGATTATATGTTTATGAGAAGTCCTAGCATATCATTGGGTTTTTTTTGTTTGTTTGTTTTTGATTTGTTTGTGTTTTCCCTTAAACCATATTAAAGATGTTTAATTGTAAAATGTTATCAAAACATGCATAAATGCATACACACAGTTTAATAAACATTTGTAAAGGGAATGTACATGAAATAAACACTTAACATAGGTAAAAACTAAATAAATAAAACATTGGCAGCAGTGCAGAAGCCCCTCGTATGTTATTTCATGATCACAACCTCTTTCTCCCTAACTCAGAAGGAAAAATTAAACATACTTATCATTATTTTCTTGTTCCTGGTTTTTTTTTTCTTAAAAAAAGAGCTTTTTTCTCACTTATATATCTATCACTAAGTGAGGAGTTTAATTAAGAGATCAGCAAACATTTTTCTATGTAGGCCAGATAGTAAGTATTTTAGTCTTTGCAGGCCATAGGGGTCTCTGTAGCAACTACTCAACACTGTGATTATAACACAAAAAGAACCATATATAATGTGTAAAAGAAGAAGCATGTATGTGTTACAATAAAACAATTTACAAAAACAGATGTTAGACCAGATTTGACCCATAGGCCATAGTTTCAGACTCCTGGTTTTGTTTTTCCTGCTTCTGAACTTTATGTAAACAGAATCATAGTTTACTATTTTTGGTGTTTAGCTTTTTGTTTTTCTCCTCAACTTTGTGTTTGTAGAGTACATATGCCGAAGCTATAGTCTATTCATTTTCATTGTTGTTTAATATTCTATTACATGAATTTTTCAAATTCATTTTTCCATTCTACTCTTGAACATTTGAATTGTTTTAAGTTTTTGGCTATTACAATGCTGCTATGAATATTCTAGTACATAGATCCAGGTACACATGTAAATGAATTTTACCAGTATATATCCTTATGGATGTAATTATTGGGCTATAGGGGATGCATGACTTCAAGTGTACCAGTTAGTGCCGATCTATTTCCAAAGTGGTAGAAGCGACTGACACTATCACCAGAATGGCATATGAGTTTCAGTTATTCTCTGTCTTTATACATATTCAATTTCTGATAGATGTTCCATGTGTACTTGGAAATAAAGTTTGCATAATATATCTTTTTTAATCCCATTACTTTCGTTCATTTTGTATTTTGTATTTTATTTGTCTCTTGGAGGCAGCATATAGTTGGTGTGGTTCTCCCAATATGACAGTGCTTGTCTGTAAACTAAAACATTTAGTCCATTTACACTGAATGTAATCATTACTGAAATTGTGGATTTAAACAACTGTCTTATGTAAAAATGTCTCCCAAGTTTCTTTCATTTCCCCTCCCCTTTTTTCTTTTCTTTTTTTTTGTTTTTTTTGCTTGTTTGTTTGTTTGTTTAAATAAGTACTTTTTAATCATGTCCTATTTTTACCCACTACCTACTGGGAATACTTAAACTGTGTTCTTTTCTGTGTTAGATGATCTCATGGTGTTGTTTTCCAGACAAATGTTATTGGTGGAAATTCCCTGAGATCTAGGATGAATGTGTTGTCTGCTACAGAGGATGTGCGTTTACTTCTCTCAGGAGCATGGGTCACTATCAGTTGCTGACTATCACAAACCAAATCCATAGCTTTGAGTTTATCTCGCTTACCCAAGCTATGCACACCTGGATGCAAATCTATGTAAGGACCACAGAGTCGCTGCTTGTTTGTTTTTACTTCATCTACTCTAACTCAGCTTCTTGGCAAAATTAGCTAGTGGCTCTGAAATTTGCGAAGGTGGGAGTGTTTAATTCTTGTTAATCCTTAACTGAGTGTTGTCATTTTATTTCTAGCTTATTGTGAAGAGGGTTTCTTAAAATGTCACGTTATCATCTTAATGTTACATACTTGTCTTTGAATTATGGGTAAATTCCAAGACAAAAGATACTTTATTTCTTGGATATTATTCTCAACTCTCTGGGTTATGATTACCTTCAGATTTTGGCCTAATGATTCTTTATTATCAGTTCAATTATTCAGTGCTATTGCGATCAGTTTTTAAAGTTTTATCTAAGATTTTTCTTTTTTCTTCCATTGGCAGTTTGATCCAAATAATCCAGCCCACTATGACTGAGAAAAAAGAAAGTGCACAGAAAATTTTATATCTAAATTTTAGTAGGTTTAGGGTAAACAAAGAAAACATTTTGGAAAGGAAAAGCATATAGTATAAACTATAAATGCAGTACAATGGAATCTTCATTTATCAAAAGGAAAATGGTGAGAAAAGTGCAATGGATTATCAAGGAGTCCAAGGAGGTTAAAAAAAAAAGACAACAAAAATCGAAAATGTACTTGCAAGTTACAAATACAATGAAATAGCCACTTTTTCACTTATAATGAAAAATTACAAAAAATAAAGCTAGATATGAGATTCTGCCTATCAATATTAAGGGGAATACCCAGATCCAGTTTCACATTTCCTCAGAATTTTCCTTTGTTGGAAATATAAAACTAAATGAAAACTCCCCAGTGACAAGAGCATTGATCTTTGATAAGGAGACAAGATGAAATGTATACATGGCAAGTAATAGGTTAGATTTGTAAAGTAGGAAGTCAAAATCTGGACTGTTGTGAAGCACTAACATCAAAGATATGAAGAACCAAAATATATTCATCATAAAAATGTCAGCATTTTCAACTAATAAGAACAAATTGTGTGGTCTTAAAAAAAAAAACTTTCAAAGTTTAAAGTAGAGAGCACATTCACACATATTGTCACAGATGATTCCACAATGGAGCAATGAAGACAGCATTATAAAATTTTGGAAATGATAAAAATGTCATGAAGTTTAAGTGAATAAGAGGCAACATTGCAATTAATATCAGTTCTTCTAAATTTAAATTGTGTCTTCTTTACACTATGTTATACATTTACTTTTCCTTGAAATTAAAAAAGATCAGCTATTTTTCCTTATCTAGAGCCAGAAAATGTATAGATCCTTTCCCAACAAAAAGATATTTTTTTAATGGGGAGAGAAAAATTTATATCAAATTACTATAATTTCCTACTATGACTCAGTGGTAAATCTGATAGGCCAAAGAAAAATAACAGATGTTATATCTTGAGAATGGTTATAAGTTAAATATGCCCTGAATCTAATACAATTAAAGTCAACATATATTTTTGACAGTCATCTAAGTGGTAGGCACCTGATGATGTACCAAAGTACATCAGTGAACATAGGCTGGTCCCTAAGGTCGAATATTTAAGCTGGATTCTTCAATCTAGCAATACAGTGATATTTGGGTTAAACGTGATTTATAAAATGAGGCAGAATGTAAGGAAGAAGTGGTTGACTCTACTTGAGATGGCAGGCTTCTCACATAGGAGATAGGTGCTTAAACTACTACTAAAGGAAAAAAAAAGATACTAACTGGGGAGACCTGTTGTGTTTAAGGGGGAAAGTAAGGACATTCCAGCCCAAGGGCATACATTTACTAAAGACCACATGCAGCAGCTTAGAGATCCAGGGTTCCCAGGGAAATTTAGTGTGAATGTTATATGCATCGTGAGGAAGGGGGTGATGCTTAAAGAGCCCAGCCAATTAGATGAAGGCATACACTGAAAGGGAGAGTCTACTAAGGCAAATGTGGGTGGTGCTAATCCTGTATTTAATGGAAAACCATTGTCACGTGTTAAGTAGGAAATAATATGATTAGAACTTACTTCACTCAGGAAGTTTACTCTGGCAGTTAGAGGTCTCTGAGGTTTGAGCAATAAAAGCCAGTTAAATGTTGTTACAGTTCCACAGAGCTAATAAGAGCTGAACTGGGGTGAAGCTGGATTGTATTTCTTCAAGAAGCTGATAAAATCAAATTTAGTGGGGCTTCCCTGGTGGTGCAGTGGTTGAGAATCTGCCTGCCAATGCAGGGGACATGGGTTCGAACCTTGGCCTGGGAAGATCCCACATGCCGTGGAACAACTAGGCCCATGAGCCACAACTACTGAGCCTGCGCGTCTGGAGCTTGTGCTCCGCAACAAGAGAGGCCGCGATAGTGAGAGGCCCGCGCACCGCGATGAAGAGTGGCCCCCGTTTGCCGCAACTAGAGAAAGCCCTTGCACAGAAACGAAGACCCAACACAGCCAATAAATAAATAAATAAATAAATAAATAATAAAAATAAAGGAATTCCTTTAAAAATCAAATTTAGTTTACTCCCCCATTAAAGAAGCTGGAAAGGAGAATAGAGGCTATAGACAATCAACCTGCAAGGCTGAAATTATCTAGAATTAAAAGTCTGCCCTCAAAGCATCTGCTAATTGTTCTCTCGTTTGAACAGAGACATCTGTAAAAGGCTTGGGATAATTGGCCACTGAGACAGCTGAAGACAAACCCAATGGCAGAATGGGACTCGAAAAGAATACCAAGATTAATGAAATAGCGCAGGAAATGGACAACTTTTATTAGTTAAGATAACCCTAAATTGAAGAATAATAGACTATTCTATAGAACAACCAAACTGGTAAAAGGACAGGATGTGCCAAATCTCTCTTATTTTTACGAGTTTGATTAATATGTGTCTCGGCGTGTTTCTCCTTGGATTTATCCTGTGTGGTACTCTCTGTGCTTCCTGGAGTTGACTATTTCCTTTCCCATGTTAGGGAAATTTTAAACTATAATCTCTTCAAATATTTTCTCAGTCCCTTTCTTTTTCTCTTCTTCTTCTGGGACCCCTATAATTTGAATGTTGGTGCATTTAATGTTGTCCCAGAGGTCTCTGAGACTGTCCTCAATTCTTTTCATTCTTTCTTCTTTATTCTGCTCTGTGGTAGTTATTTCCACTATGTTATCTTCCAGGTCATTTATCCCTTTTTTCTGCCTCAGTTATTCTGCTATTGATTCCTTCTAGAGAAGGTTTAATTTCATTCATTGTGTTGTTCATCATTGTTTATTTGCTCTTTAGTTCTTCTAGGTCCTTGTTAAATGTTACTTGCATTTTCTCCATTCTATTTCCAAGATTTTGGATCATCTTTACTACCATTATTCTGAATTCTTTTTCAGGTAGACTGCCTATTTCCACTTCATTTGTTTGGTCTGGTGGGTTTTTACCTTGCTCCTTCATCTGCTGCGTATTTCTCTGTCTTCTCATTTTGCTAACTTACTGTGTTTGGGTCTCCTTCTTGCAGGCTGCAGGTTCATAGTTCCCATTGTTTTTGGTGTCTAACCCCAGTGGGTAAGGTTGGTTCAGTGGGTTGTGTAGACTTCCTGGTGGAGGGGGCTGGTGCCTGTGTTCTGGTGGATGAGGCTGGATCTTGTCTTTCTGGTAGGCAGGACCGCTTCTGGTGGTGTGTTTTGGGGTGTCTGTGAACTTATTATGATTTTAAGCAGCCTCTCTGCTAATGGGTGGGATTGTGTTCCTGTCTGGCTAGTTGTTTAGCATGGGTTGTCCAGCACTGGAGCTTGCTGGTCATTGAGTGGAGCTGGTTCTTAGCATTGAGACTGAGATCTCTGGGAGAGCTCTCGCCAATTGATACTACGTGGGGCCGGGAGGTCTCTGGTGGTCCAATGTCTTGAATTCGGCTCTCCCACATCAGATGTTCAGGCCTGACACCCGGCCAGAGCACAAAGACTCTGTCAGCCACATGGCTCCAAAGAAAAGGGAGAAAAAAGAAAGAAAGAAAAAATAATAATAAAATAAAATAAAGTTATTAAAATAAAAAATAGTATTAAAATAAAAAAATTTATAAAGTAATGAAAAAAAAGAAGACAGCAACCAAATCAAGAAACAAATCCACCAATGATAACAAGCCCTAAAAACTATACTAAGATAAACATAAAAATCAGAAACTAGTCAGTCGCATACAGCAAACCCCATGTCTACAGTTGCTCCCAAAGTCTACCGCCTCAATTTGGGATGATTCATTGTGTATTCAGGTATTCCACAGATGCAGGGTACCTCAAGTTGATTGTGGAGATTTAATCCGCTGCTCCTGAGGCTGCTGGGAGAGATTTCCCTTTCTCTTCTTTGTTCACACAGCTCCTGGGGTTCAGTTTTGGATTTGGCCCCGCCTCTGCATGTAGGTCACCTGAGGGTGTCTGTTCCCGCCCAGACAGGACGTTGCACCAGCCTGAGGCACACCGTGCGTTCTCCCGGGTAAGTTGTCCCTGGATCATGGGACCCCGGCAGCGGCAGGCTGCACAGGCTCCCAGGAGGGGCGGTGTGGAGAGTGACCTGTGCTCGCACACAGGCTTCTTGGTGGCGGCAGCAGCGGCCTTAGCATCTCATGCCCGTCTCTGGGGTCCGCGTTGATAGCCGCGGCTCGCACCCATCTCTGGAGGTCGTTTAGGCGGCGCTCTGAATCCCCTCTCCTCGCGCACTGCGAAACAAAGAGGCAAGAAAAAGTCTCTTGTCTCTTCGGCAGCTCCAGACATTCTCCCGGACTCCCTCCCGGCTAGCTGTGGCGCACTAGCCCCTTCAGGCTGTGTTCACGCCGCCAACCCCAGTCCTCTCCCTGCGATCCGACCGAAGCCCGAGCCTCAGCTCCCAGCCCCCGCCCGTCCCGGCGGCTGAGCAGACAAGCCTCTCGGGCTGGTGAGTGCTGCTCGGCGCCGAGCCTCTGTGCGGGAATCTCTCCGCTTTGCCCTCCGCACCACTGTGGCTGCGCTCTCCTCTGTGGCTCCGAAGCTTCCCCCTCCGCCACCCGCAGTCTCCGCCCGCGAAGGGGCTTCCTAGTGTGTGGAAACATTTCCTCCTTCACAGCTCCCTCCCACTGGTGCAGGTCCCGTCCCTATTCTTTGTCTCTGTTTTTTCTTTTTTCTTTTGCCCTACCCAGGTACGTGGGGAGTTTCTTGCCTTTTGGCAGGTCTGAGGTCTTCTGCCAGTGTTCAGTAGGTGTTCTGTAGGAGCAGTTCCACGTGTAGATGTTTTTCTGATGTATTTGTGGGGAGGAAGGTGATCTTCACTTCCTCCTCTTCCGCCATCTTGAAGGTTGTTATTTTCTGAGAATTTTAAATGTCTTATCTCATTTTATCTTAGCATAAATCCTAGAAATAATATTCGTAAATTGATATTACTGCTTTCTCACTTTAAAGATGAGAAAACTAAGATATTGATATTAAATTACATGTTCAGTGTCACATAACTGTGAAACCAAGATTTTAAACCATGTAGTAAAAGGTGTGAATGAAAAATAAAGATATAAGCAGTCTGAGAATGTTATTTTCATCAGATGATTTTCTACAATATTTGACCGTAGGTATGATACTATCAGATAATTTTATCTAGGTCTTAAACTAATAAAAAGAGGGAACATAAGAAATGTGTTTGTTAATTAGCTCTGGGATTTGAAACATTCTGAAATATAAACCTAGAATTTTAATAAAATGAAAAAATTTTTAAATAATAGATAAAATAAATAAATTTAATGGATCCAATTTACTCAATGAAAAAATAAAAATTTCCTCATCTGAAAATGAACAAAGATTTTCTGAAATAAAAAGTCTATTGGATATACCCATTTAATCTCCATTACTTTGCCAATTTTTCTCCTTCTGTCACAATCATGTGCATACAAAATTGTGAAAGAAATAAAGACATTTATAAGTACAGGATGCATTCATCCTGTATGTTAAGGAAAGAAACTATTAAAAACCTATAATTTAAAGAAATTTCAGGCAAATTCACCACAGATGGGGCTAGATTAAAGAGGGACATCCATTATAGGTGCATAAATGATCTTGCACTTTTTAGAAAAAAATCAAATATACCTAAACCCCACTAATTCCCTGGGTTTAAAGAGCTAGTAAACTGTGCATAGATGTGTCAGGACTGGATCATACATGTCAAAATTTCTTTGGCAGAATGGGAGAAGTAAAAAGTAAGAAATTGTAGATAATTGAATGAATGAAGATAGCTATTAAAACATCCAAGATACAAAATTATAAAATCAGTCTTGAAATATGAATGAATAATTTTAAAATGACCACATAAATTTTATTAATAGGAGGATGAATTGCCATTAGATATATAGCTCTTGAAAAAGCATTGAATGATTTAGGCAAAAAGTTGGAAAAGTTTAAGTTATCCTTGGAAGACAGCAAAATAAGGTGGCCTCTATATAACAGGATTAGTAAAATAGAATGAGCAGAAAAGAAAGCAAAAGTTTAAAATTTTAAAAATGTAGTTACAAAATATGAGAAACATATTTGGCTTTTGCTGCTGCTACATTTGTTCTGGTCCCTGAAAGACATCAATTAGCACATATAGTTACTATGTTCTCTTTCCTCTATAGCCATTTACTCCCATTTACATCTACTCCCATTTATTCTTTTTCCTGGTCATTTTCACCTGTGACCTTGGATGGGATCTCAAGTTCATCCTTTATATTACCTATCTTATTAATATTATAAAGTTTTAATTTTTCTTTTTACAGGTTCTAATATAGATTTCAATTCTATTGTATCTTTACTCTCTTTGCAATCTTGCTTCACCTTATTTAGATCCCTTTTCATCTCATGCAATTGCCTAATTTATCTTTATGAATTATGTTGCTGTAGCAGAGTCTGTCTTCCTACACACTTTCCGGGTGTCAAACATTCTTGTGAAATTTTCTTCTATATCACACAGCAGCTATATTTCAAAGGAGTATTATTCCTCCCATTCTTCTAGATGCTGAAAACTGTGGCAAGGCTTTACTTGGCCTGCATTTTTTTGTTTTTGATGGGAAGTTCTTTTCTTGTCCAGTATTAGTCAACATGCATGATGCATGTTTTGCTTTATCTACTGACCTTCTGTGCAGACCTAATCCTCTTCTCAGATCATCCTCTGGAGAGCAGGTCGATATGCACAGATCTCAGACCACTTCCAGTCTTGCAGAAGACTTCCACTTAGAAAACCTCTTCTATAATGAGGGGGTTCTTTTTTCAGTCTTTGATGTCCGTTTCTGTTTTAAACTGATTTGATTGAATATATGAAAAGCTAAAACTTCCTTTAGACTCTTGTCTTTCTCTCTGCTTCAATGAACCTACAACTTCCAGAATATATCATGCTGCAGTATCACTTCTTTCAAAGACATGTTTTACAGTTTGTAGTCTCTGTTGGAATAGGAAAAATTGGTGGCATGGGCCACTCTTCTGATCACCCCTTAGACTGACATTTTAATAGCAGAAATAAGCTTTAAACTAGATAGACATAGAAGAATTTCAGTAGAAGTTAGTTTTTACTTTCCCTCCAAATTATATATATAAGCCAACTCCAGATCCACTAAATCATAATCCAAACTGTCAGGGGTGGAGTGATATGTATATCACTGACATATATTACTGTGATATTGATCTCAGCTTTTGGTAAAGGACCACATGATAACTATCTGGTTTTCCAGTTGATATAAGCCCTGATTTTCTGAAAAAAAAAAAATGGAGAAAACAAGGGTTGTATACTCTTTCCCTAGTTTACTAAAAAAACAAAAAACAAAAAAACAGTGAAAAAACAGTGGGAGAGGTACACTTTTTCCCAGAGGATTTTGTGATCCATGAGAAGAAACTAATAAATGATGACTTGTCTGTGTCAAAGTTCATTTTTCTCTGTTTGGCTCCATTTTTCTTAATTAGTTGTGATTCTTAACTATATTTTGATGCTACATTTTCTATAAATCTTAGTATGAAGTATGATTTTGAGTTCTGTCCCTCTTTTGATTAGAATTAGTTTTTTGTTTTATTTTTTAAAGGGCAAATAAGGCGGTTTTCCTTGCCTGAATTTTTTTTTATTAATTATTAGCACCTTTAATTATTATTTATTTAGTTAGTTAGTTTTTTGGCTGTGTTGGGTCTTCGTTTCTGTGCGAGGGCTTCCTCTAGTTGCGGCAAGCGGGGGCCACTCTTCATCGCGGTGCGCGGGCCTCTCACTATCGTGGCCTCTCTTGTTGCGGAACACAGGCTCCAGACGCGCAGGCTCAGTAGTTGTGGCTCACGGGCCCAGTTGCTCCGTGGCATGTGGGATCTTCCCAGACCAGGGCTCGAACCCGTGTCCCCTGCATTAGCAGGCAGATTCTCAACCACTGCGCCACCAGGGAAGCCCTTGATTAGAATTAGTTTTAATAAAAGTTGGAAGACTGTATCAAGAGCTTCTAGATATATGACAGCGAACCAGAATTTCTGAAAATTATTTTTAATGGCACTTAGAGTTATATTGCAGTTGTTTGAAAAATTCACTTAAAGCAACATAATATTTTTATTTATGTAATAAAAAGGAATTTATTTCCATTTAAATTTTATTTCACCTTTTCCCAAATTGTGCATTTATATGAGCTTAAACATTTTAAAATTATTCTGATAGATACATGTTTTTCACGTAAGGGTATGCTGCTTCTTTAATGTTAATGGCATTATGAGATAATCTCAGATTCATTCTTTCCTTATTTCTCATTAAAGCACTAAAAAATATTGGTTGTGCTACAAATTATTTCAGTCTTCAGCATATACCTAGGGCTGTCTCACTTTATATTTTCAGGTAAGAAGCACAAATGCTAACCAAAATGCAAAATTTCTTTCATTTCCTGCCAAAATTTAGGTTCTATTTTTGCCAAAATAGAAGAAAACACATTATACAAGATATGCTTCTCTGGGTGTTAGTTCTCCTGCCAGTTTTACTTTAGCATCATAGAGCTGAGACAGCAGATGGACCCCTCAGGTTCACATTTGGAATCAAAAGGTGTTTAGAGGACTGTGGCAGTAAGTGCAATTCCTTAATGAGAAATTATAAAGAAAGAAAAAAGGAAAGTAGTCTATTAAACTGCGCAACTTAACAGCAAATTTGAATCAATCGGTAAGTATTTTCTTTTATATGTGTTTCTGATACTGGATTTGAGATAAAAAGTCTGCTTCTCAAATCCAATAGTCAATTCTTAGACCTCACCTTGTCAGCATTTAGCACAGCTGGGTACTCTTCCTTCTAAAAAACTTTCTTCACATTTATATACACTACGCATGAAGTTTTTCTAATTTTTTTCTTCCTACCTCAGTAGTTGCTACTTCGCAGTATCTGGAACTTTCTCATCTTTATAAGTTCCAAATTTTGGAATGCTCTAGGGCTCAGGTTTCAGACTTCTTTGTTTTCCTAGGTGATATCATTTGTCCCCATGACTTTAAGAGCCACTTCTATGCTGAGGACCCCAAAATTTACATGTTTAGTTCAAACATCTTATATGAACAACGGATTTGAATTTTTAAAAAAATGTTTAAAGACTCTGTTGAGTCTTTCAAAAGTATGACTTCAAAATTTCTACTTTCTATAACCCGATCTATCTCTTTGTTCTTTATATCAATAAGTGACACCAAGTTCCATTTCCACTCACGAAGGAATAAATCCTTCCTACCCCATTGTAAACAAGTAGAAAACTTGACAAATTATATGAAGTGACTGTTTCTAGACACTGAACAAGAGGTAGTTAATTCAATGGGGGAAAGCCTTCAAAATGTGTACATATATCAAATCATCACATTGTATACTTTAAATATCTTAGAATTTTATTTGTCAATTATACCTCAAAAAGCTGGGGGAAAAAGAGAGTGAGATAGTATACCAGTGTGTAGAAGCTAGCATCAAACATGGTCCTCAATGATTCTTTTCTTCTTTTACTCACACTCTGATATATTTGCCTCTCACACTGAATAGAACTGACTTAGGCAATGAATGAGAATTTGTAGAAATTATGGTGTGTGACTTCTAAGGCTAAGTCAAAAAGAAGTTGTGATTCCTACCTTGCTCCCTTTTGGAATATTTTATCTGCGAGAAGTCAGGTAAAAACACATGAAGATATTCCAGTATCCCAAGTAGGTGCATGTGGTGACAATCTGAAATCTCCTGATAGCCATATGGATGATCCAAGTTGGAATCAGACTCTCCACTCCCAGTTGAGCTTCCAGATAACCAGCCTAAAACAACATATTGACTACAACCTCATGAGCAACCCTGAGCTAAATTCACCTAGAGGGGTGATTGCTTTATTCCTGACTGACCCAAAAAATGTGCAAACTAATAAATTTTTTATTGTTTTCAGTTGCTACATTTGAGGATAATATCTTAGCAATAAATAACTAATACAGATCTAGAAAACCTGTATGTGGAGAGTTGTTCTAACAAATAACTAAGATGGGGAGGAGTTTAAATTCAGACGATGAGCTGAAGATGAAAGAACTCTTCTGAGAGAGTTAGTACCTTGACCAGAAGGCTGATGGACTTTGAAGAGGCTGTCAGAGGGGGCTTAAAGGAAAGTGATGAAAATTCTTTAGAAACTAGAGGAATGGGAAAAAAATTACTTTAGTTGAAGAAAGTTTACCAACATAGTCATTTGCAGTAACGTGTAAAATAGAAAATGTACCTAATTAACTGGACGATTAAATTAAGAAAATTTCCACACAAAGTGTTGATGATGTCATCTGGTTTCTCCTTGCTGCTTATAGTAAACGAAAGGTGAAGTTTGCTATACATAGTTACCAAACCACTTCCCAGTATACACACAAGCTTGATCTAGTGTAGCTCTGCTGCTCTCTATTCTCACAATCCACTGTTTAGTACTTTTTTCCTTTTCAATATTATAAGGGATGGAGGGAGAGTGAGTGGTATAGTATTATATGAATGGAATTATATAGTTGTAAATATATATTTCAATTCTTATGGCAACCAGTAATTTTTAAATAGATATAACATTGATATGCTAAAAAATAAGAAGAAATGGAATCGTATAAAATGCTCAATTAAACTGCAAAAGCAGAACAGGGGAATATAAAAAAGAAACAAAGAACAAAAGCAACAAATAGAAAACTGTAACACCAAAGAAATGAAGTACTTAGGTTTAAATCTAACAAAACATGTGCAAATCTATACAAGGAAAACTACAAAACTCTGATGAAAGAAAACATAGAATATCTAAATAGATACATATTCTGTGTTCATGTATAAGAAGACTCAAAATTGTCAAAATGCCACTTCTTCCCAAATCGATCTACACATTCAGCATAATAATAATAAAAATCTCAGTGTATCATTTTCTGCATATCCACAAACTGATTTTAAAGTTTGTGTGGAAAGATTAAAGACCCAGAATAGCCAACACAATCCTGAAGAAAAAAATAATTTCAGAGTAATGACACTTCCTGACATCAAGAATAACTATAAAGATAAGGTAATCGATACAGTATAAAATGGCAAAAGAGTAGAAAAGTAGATTAATGGAACAGAATAAAGAGCATAGAAATATAGGCAGCTCACACAATATTCAGTAGACTCTCACAAATACAGGCAACTGGTCTTTGAAAAAGGAGAAATGGAAATTGAATACAGAAAGACTAGTCTTCTCAACAAATGGCTCTGGAACAACTGGACACTCACATGCAAATAAGAATGAATCTAGATGGAGACAACACCTGTCACAAAAATTAATTCAAATGGATCATAGTTCAAAAGTAAAAACATGTGGCTCTAAAGATTCTAGAAAATAACATAGGAGAAAAACTAGGTGACCTTCGGTTTAGGGATGACTTTAAATACAACATCAGAAGCATGATCCATGTAAGACAAAATTGGTAAGTTGGACTCATTAAAATTAAAAAAAAAAAGAAAAGCAAACTTCTGTGCTGCAAAAGTCTCTATTAAGATAATGAAAAGACAAGCCACATCCTGAAAGAAGATATTAGAAAAACACATACATGATAAAGGATTGGCATTCAAAATATACAAAGAACTCTTTAAAAAAAAATGATCTGAACAGACACTTCCTCAAAACAGATATACAATTGGCAAATAAGCATAGGAAAAGATACCATATGTCATTAAGGAATTGCAAATTAATACAACAATGAGATACCATTACACACCTATTCAAATGGTGAAAATCCAAAACACTGACAATACCAAATACTGGTGAGGGTGTGGAAAAATCAGAACTCTAATTCATTGCTAGTGGTAATACAAAAGGGAGCAACCTCTTTACAATACAATTTTGCAGTTTTTACAAAGTTAAACACAGTCTGACCCTACCAACCTATAATCTCTTCTCTGGGTATTTACCCCAAAGAGTTGAAAACTATATTATATTTACACAAATACCTGTACATGAATATTTATAATTGCCCAAACTAGAAGCAATCATATGTCCCTTAATAGATGAATGAATAAACAAAGAGTGGTATATACGTACAATGGAATATTATTTATCAATAACCAGAAAATAAACTATCAAGCTACAGAAAGATACGGAGGAACCTCAGATGCATATTGCTAAGTGACAGAAGTCAATCCGAAAGGTCAAAACTATATAAATATGAAAATGATCAGTGGTTACTAGCTGTTTGGGAAAATGGAAAGTGAAGGAGAGGATGAATAGGTAAAGCACAGGAAACATTTACATGCTGTTTATAGCGCTGAAACTAATCTGTATAATACTATAATGGTGGGTACATGACATTATGCATTTGCCAGAATTCATAGAACTGTGTAACACTAAGAGTGAACTCTAATGTAAACTATGGACATCAGTTAATATAATGTAACAATGTTAGTTCACTACTTGGAACAAGTGCAATGTGTTAATGATAGGGGGAACTGTGAAGGGGGAAGGGAGATGTATGGGAACTCATTGTATTATCTGCTCAATTTTTCCGTAAACGTAAAACTACTCTGAAAAACAATCTATAAATTTTTTTTAGAAAACATATGATAGTATACGTCTTAGCCTCAAAAGCTTGACAGTTTGGTTGAGAAAATACCTCAGAGAGCAGGATAACATAAACCTATGGAAGCAGAAGAACTTTAACTTATACACAATGGTAGAGATTCACTTGTAGCAACAAAGTATCTTTTTAAAATTTTATTTATTTATTTATTTATTTATTTATTTATCTTTGGCTGCATTGGGTCTTCGTTGCTGCACGCAGGCTTTCTCTAGTTGTGGGAAGCAGGGGTTACTCTGTTGTGGCTCGTGGGCTTCTCATTGCGGTGGCTTCTCTTTGTTGCAGAGCACAGACTCCAGGGCCCACAGTGTTCAGTAGTTGTGGCACACGGGCTTAACTGCTCCACGGCATGTGGGATATTCCTCGACCAGGGCTTGAACCATGTCCCCTGCATTGGCAGGCGGATTCTTAACCACTGTGCCACCAGGGAAATCCCGCAACAAACTATCTTTAATCTGCTTGATTTAATCATTTCTCTTTAAAAAGCCAATATAATTTAAATATTAAAGGCACAAATTTCATCTCTGAGGATCTTCACAATTAGAGGACAGGAAAAATAATCTTTGTTAAATATCTGATGTTATAAGAAGCCTATCTACTTGACTTTCTCCCTAACTCCTTTCACAGTATTTGATAGAGTGGGAATCATTTAATCCTCTATTTAGCATTGGAAAATAAAAGGAAATAGAAGTCCATTTAAAAAATTAAGTCAACTAAAAAAAAGAAAAAAAATTTAGTCAACTAAATGAAAGTTATAATTTAAAATTCACTGTAAAGGCCTAAAAGATAAAAATGCTTACTTTCTTTATCATTTAACTAAAATATTTTTACTTTGGTAGAAGCAACGAAATTTAAGCATATCCATCTATGAGGGACCTTGATGAAGTCTCATTGTCATTGATAGTCACAGCATATTATTATTATGGCATTTTATTTTGATTTAACTTTTGAAAATGCTTTTTCTTAATTCCTTGAATAATCTACACAATCCTTTGTAAACTGTATTGTAAACATCCTCTACCACGACATATTCATAATAAGGTAGTTATTAGGCATACTCTACAATATCACAGCATGTTACTTGCAAAATACAACAATGGATCAAAGCAAGAAAAGAGTTATATATTCTGAATTTGATTGTGTATTCAGCTGTTTTCTAATGGGAATTTCTACAGAAGATATAATTCAACCTAGAAAAGATGGAGCTAATGAATGCTAGAGAAACAAATTAAAATTCTGCCAGACATTGATGGGTTGCAAATGTGTTTTAATTTCTAAGGAAAGATATCCAGGTGTCATTGTGAACAGCTCAATAAAGATGTCAACTTAATATTCAACAGTAGCTAAACAAGATGTTTATTTGAATTATGAAAGGTACAAAATACATGGAACATAAGAAAATAAAATTATATAAAGAGAACAACCAATGGTAATGTTTTAGCAATTGTGTTTATTGTTAGATATTTCCTGTTCATCAGAATATATAATCAATTCTATATTCATTACGTGTATATATGTTGAGAACCTACTTATATAATTGGGGGAAATGGTCAGCAATGTTCCATAGGAGAGGTAATTTTTGAACTTCTTTTGAATAGTTAGCAGCAGATGCCAAACAGACAATGGTATTAAAAGGATCCAGGAAAAGAGAACAGCACCAGCAAAACCTTGGAGATTTAAAACTAACTTGTGTTTGGAAGGCAACATGTAGCTCAATAGAATTTTTCTTTGTGTTACCTAAAAAGTAGACACAGTCAGATCACAGAATTCTCAAATGTCATGGAAGAGAGGGTTTGGAATTACATAATGATACTCATAAAAATAATGCATTTTATTAGACTATTGTACCCCAGGTAATGTGTTAAATATATCACATAGCCTCATGAGAATTCTATGAAGGAGATACTTATTAGTCTCACTATACAAATGAGAAAACTAAGAACTAGATATGATAATTTGCCCAATGTCCAAAATAGTTGATAATAATTAGTATGGCAGGAATTGAATCCAGCATGTTTAACTCTTAAGCATTACCCATAATTGAAAATAAATATCAACAAGGGAGCTAGTCTCATGCATTGAGGAAGAACTCACAGTGCATCAGCTATGAACAGTCTTGCTTTAATAGCCTGCAGGAAAATACCCATGACTCAGTAGTAGATCACTTCCAAGGGATTTTCCTTCACTTTAACAGAGTTAATGTGTTGGTGTTTGCATGATATATCATCTTCCTTCTTTTACTTCAACTCTTATGTTTACATGTGTCTATTATAAAAAGCATATAGTGCAATTTAGTTGTTTGTTATTTTGAAATCATTACCTTTTAACTAGGGAATTTATCAATTTCTATATAAGATACTGATATATTTGGGTTTAAATAGACCATCTTACTATTGTTTACTGTCTGTCCAGCCTATTCTATCTTCCTACGTCCTTTGCCACCTTTCTTGTACTGATTATTTTCAGTGTTCCAGAGGAACGTTAGTAGTCAGTTATCCAGAAGCAAAGTAGTGCCCAGAGATTACAAATATACATGATGTATTGGAGGAAATTAAATATGTAATAAAGCGAGTCAAAGTAATACAAAAAGGAAAGTAACAAGAAAAAAAAAGCAAGGTGTGAGAAAGTGGGCTGAACCTGACAAATAAAAAAGTCATAGAATACTCCTTACCTCTACAAAAATATCCGTATGCCACTCTGAATGATGTAAACACTGTTTAATGATTTTAGACTTACAGGATCGATCTAGAGAAAGTACATATCTAATTATGCGTACAGAACAGAGGTAGGTATCATTAACCTTGACAACATTTGAGAAAAACTAGCGGTGACAGGAGGTGAGAAGACGAAGTGGGAAGTCAGGAGGCAATTTGTTTGATGAAGAATAATATTCAGAGCAGTATTCTGAAATCTCCAAGATATACATGTACCATTAACTCAATGAAGCTACCCACTGTTGGAGACGATCTCTTTCTGAATCCTGGCTACTCCAGGCCTGGCCTGGCAGCCCAAGAGCTGATGGCATCAAGATCCCAGAAAAACTACAAATCATCATAGTGCGCTGGTTGTGAAGTTCCGCTTAAGATTATAGGTGTAACAAAGAGAGGCATTTTAAATGGTTAAATATGTCTAAAACTGGGACACAAGAGAATGAAAGGGTGATTTGGTCTTAGTCCTCATCTATCATAATAAGAAATCAAAGCTTGACATAAAAATAGTATAGGTATATAAGCATATCTAAATATGGATATAGAAAGATTGAAAAGGACTCAAAATGGAAAACAGATGTTTTTGCTTTTAAGAAGCAGTAAGGAAGAAGGAGAAGGATAAAGAGAGACCTGTAAGTTCCATTAAATATCTTTCTAGACCTTTTAAACTTTTTAATCCTGTATGCACATAACTTTGTATATGACTTAGGATCTGCTAGATAAAAGAGTATTTATGAGGCATGTAGTAATATTGTCACCAGCAAAATGGCAATTCCTTAGGTTCTTGTCCTCTCGAAGAGAAAGAATTCAGTTGAGAGACATAGAGCCGTTTTAAACTGCAAGAGTTTTATTAAGCAAAGCAAAAGTACACTCCCTAGAAAGGATGAGGGTGGGCTGTCTGGAAACCAGAAGCAGCCCTGCAATGGAGGTAGGGTCGGTTTTTCAGAGTGGTGGAAAGTCCCTCCCTGTGTCCTGCATCATTTGACTGACAAGTTGATTGACAGCTTTATGTTATATAACTTTTCTCCTTGTGCACAGGCACTTACCCACAACAAACACCTAAGTGAAACCCATTGCAGGGGGGTGGGGTAGGGGAAAAACCGCAATGCTAATTTATTACAAATCTAGCATAATGAACCCTGGGTTACTTTGAGTCACATTTTAGGCCTTGGTGCACCTGTGCCAACCTGCGCTGGTGGGTTTTATCTTGTTTGGTCCTGATAAGGCTGGAAACTTAGCGGTTCTTGACCACAAAAGGAGGATCTCTGAGCATGTTCTTGTCAGCAGTGCCCAGGTGGGGGGAGGAAAGATGACTCCGTCCAGGAGGGAGCGGAACCTGCTCATGTCTGACTAGCTATCTAACAATATGATAAAGTCAAACAATAATAAGAGCTCTAAAAAAGGTATAAATAGGGCTTCCCTGGTGGCGCTAGTGGTTGAGAATCTGCCTGCCAATGCAGGGGACACAGGTTCGAGTCCTAGTCTGGGAAGATCCCACATTCCGTGGAACAACTAGGCCCGTGAGCCACAACTACTGAGCCTGAGCGTCTGGAGCCTGTGCTCCGCAACGAAAGGCCGAGACAGTGAGAGGCCTGCGCACCGCGATGAAGAGTGGCCCCCGCTCATGGCAACTAGAGAAAGCCCTCGCACAGAAACGAAGACCCGACACAGCCAAAAATACATAAATAAATAAGTTTTTAAAAAATGTATAAATAAAATATGGAAAAACAGAAGTAATTAATATAGTCACTGAAATAAAAATGTAGGCTCAAGAACAACTCTTCATTCATGTTTTCCTGGAAACTAAGAGAAAATGCTGTAGAAAGTGTATAGACGGTGTAAACTGATCATTTAACTTAGTTTATTTCTTAAAGCAGAATAAAACTCTGACCTCCAGATGTCGGGAGAGAAGCAAATAATTGGTTGCCCTTAGTCCAGCTCTATTGCTTACCCAAGGAAATACTGAAGAGAAAGGAAGCTCCCAAGTCATGATCTTTCACTTTCCATCTCCCAAACAAAAAATAGTCTCTCAAAAGGCAGCTAATCATAGTCCTCACCAAGTTAGGAACTCATTAACAGTGACATTCTGAAAATCTTTCATCTATACCTTTTCTGTAGGAGAGGTCTATCTTCTAAAGAAGACAGAAAACAATAGTTGCATAATAAAGAGAAAACACATTTAATAGGTTATAAAAATAGAGGTGTTTATGGACAATAGAGTACAAGTTCTGGTATTTTCACCTGAGTTCAGCTTCTTTCTTTCTTTATCCTTGCATAGCACAAGGCTTGACTTATTGCTAAAGCACTTACTATCTCTTACAGGAAATATTGACATATGTCTATCTCAGTCAAAAATTTCCTAGGAAAAATGAATGATGTTTTATTTCTTTACCTCTTTTACTGTCCATCTTAACCATCCTTGTTGTGCTGGTCATCTTTTGTATACATTGCCTTTAATAAATTTGCTTTGACTGGACTGAGCTCACCTGATAATTATTGGTTAGGTTAAAAAAATAGTGAATGTTTCTGGTACAAGGGCTAATAACAAAAATAAGGGGTTAGATTAAATTTAACTTTTCTCCCTAATTGTCGAAGTGGTTTTCTACTTTAAACTGATTTTCATTTTCCATTAAATAATCGAATCTAGATTAGGCTTAATAGTTCTAAAACAATGCTGTTACTAAATATTGTCGATAACATGTTCAAGTTTAAAGCCATGTTATTTGGCTCTAGAGAGCTGCAGGTTTCAGGCTGGAGTTTTAACTAGAGATTACAGATTGACTTATTATTTATCATTGTTTAGGGACCATAAATCTAAGATGTGCACCTATCTGCAAAAGAATACAAAACATCGCTATTCTCATAACACAGATTTTAAAAGTGCTTATAACTTGCTATATTCCTTTTCATTTCTTACATATGCATATGAATAGATGTATGTACATATCTTAAATACATACATAAATATATATACATCTGTTTTACATGTGTCTTTACAATTGTGATAATATTGAAAATAGTGCACCTGTGTTCACAGTAACTCTATGATCACCTCTAATTAGAAAACTTACACCTAATTGCAAGGAACAAGTTTCTCACCTGACCAAAGTTCTGCAATGTCTTTTCACTCTCTTATCTTGTATTGTATGTATCCAGAGACTACAATTCCCACATGTACCAGTGCAGATTGTCTGATGCAAAATATTGTGGAATGACAAGTCTTAAAGGATCATCAATAATGGAGGCAGAGGTAAAGGTTAAAAAAAAAGTCAACAACCTGTAAGAACTTGAGAAAAGTTTTTCACTCGAAAATGCTGCACTTCTGTCTCTTGTCTTTACTTTATGGTGCTGTTGTTTTCAGTTGTTTCAGGGATTTTCAGTGGGTATTTTAATTGGAGGTTAAAGCAAGATAAATAATACACTGCATGACAGCTAACATAACTTACAGAATCTTCTTCTGAATCAGTTGTATTTGTTTAAATTATTTTTTCCAATTTTGAAAATAATGTACTATAAACAATTTAAAAATTATAAATGTAAACGTATAACACTTATGCCAGATATTGTAATAAGAGCTTTACATATATTACCCCATCTAGTCTTCAGAAATTTTCAGTTAGATGTAATATTAGTACCCCTATTATACAGCTGTAGAAATATGAATATGGTTTGTGTACTAAGAATTTTGCATTTCATTAGTTGTTTAACTTTTCCATGCTCAGTAAATTAGAATTTTTTTTCATAAGGAAGAGAAACAATCCCAAAACCCCTAAGTCCCCAAAATGTCATTTTCTCAAATAAGAACTGTAGGCTTTAATGCTAGACAAAAATAAATGGATGAGAACTCATGATGAATTTGTTAGCACTATATCTAGAGAACGAAATAAAGAGGCAGTGTGAGATAGACTCTAGAGGAAGTTAGAAGTTTCCCAACAAAATGATAAAGACTGTTAAAAATTTCCCTGTTGGGATTCCCTGGTGGCGCAGTGGTTGAGAATCTGCCTGCTAATGCAGGGAACACGGGTTTGAGCCCTGATCTGGGAAGATCCCACATGCCGCGGAGCAACTAGGCCCGTGAGCCACAACTACTGAGCCTGCGCGTCTGGAGCCTGTGCTCCGCAACAAGAGAGGCCACGATAGTGAGAGGCCTGCGCACTGCGATGAAGAGTGACCCCCGCTCGCCGCAACTAGAGAAAGCCCTCGCACAGAAACGAAGACCCAACACAGCCAAAAATAAATAAGTAAAATAAATAAATTAATTAAAAAAAAAATTTCCCTGTTGTCTAATATAAGGAGTTTGCTCATCCAATTTGTTTTAAAAACCTTCTTGTAGTTCTATTTCAAGGAGGTTTCCAGATTTTTTAACTGTGATACCAGGGAAATAGATTACAGTAAACTAAGGACTAACTATACCTTTCTGTCTTAATCAGGCGTAGAGACAGAGGACGTGAGTTTTCCTTATTTAAATAATAGCCTAAGATGAGTAGTTTATTTAGTCTTTCTTTCTAAAATGTTTTCTAAAGGTTTCAATTTGCTTTGAAAATAATTGTAATTCAAAGGATAAATGTGGATGTGACAGGTTGGAAATAAGTGTGCCAACTTAAAAACAACTATTTGTTAAAATCAGTGCTTTTTTTCTAATTTTTAAGGTTGTCAGGTAAAAATTTAGAAGTTGTTTTTCCTATAAAAGTTATAACTACCTTGTTCTTTGGCCTTTCATTCTAATCAGTCAGAATGGTTCTTGTCCTCAGGAATCCTTTTTCCCACGCAACATAGGAACATTCAGTATAATAGCCACTTGTCAGAATTGCGCTTTCTAATGAAACAGTTTACTCAAAGAAACCACTATCTGGGAAAGATACAGCCAAACTCTCATGTTATTCCAATTAATATTCCATATGGAAAATACTTCTGGTCTTTTCAGGTCTGTGAATGAGTAGAGGGCAAGGAAATAAAACTTGGTGCCCAGAGTATGAATAATCAGCTAAATATGCCCACAGAAAAGTATTGGCAGGTCAAAGGTTATAAGTGAAGAACTCTCAGATACAAATCTTCATGTATTCATGTGTTAGAAATAAACATAATTATACACCACAAGATGGAAATGATATCTCATTTTGTGAAATTAGTTCTGAAATTGGGTTTAGTGGTCTTTATATCAAAGGAGCCTGTGTTCGATTTTAAATTAAATTCATAAAATTTAAGACTGTCCTAAAAATCTCTTTCCCTCTGCCCTAAAATCATTTATGCTCCACTTATTCACCCTTCCTCCCCTGCAAAACCCTAGCAGCTGCTGAACTTTTTACTGTCTCCATAGTCTTGCCTTTTCCAGAATGTCATATAGTTGGAATGATATGGTATGAAGCCTTTTCAAATTGGCTTCTTTCACTTAATAATACAAACATACCTCGTTTTATTGTGCTTCACAGATACTGCGTTTTTTACAAATTGAAGGTTTGTGGCAACCCTGCATGAAGCAAATTTATTGGCACCATTTTTCCAACAGCAATTGCTCAAATCATGTCTCTGTGTCACATTTTGATAATTCTTGCAACATTTCAAATTTTTTCATTATTATATTTTTTATGGTCATCTGTGATCAGTGATCTTTGATGTTATTATTGGCGTTGTTTTGGGGCATCGCAAACTGTTCTAAGAACTCTAATAAATTATTTCTTCATTGTAAGGATACTTATCTTTATCTGTTGAAGATATTTTAATTATTCTAGTTATATGATTAGTTTTCTTTAATAAAGTATAAATCTGTCTGGGTGGCCACAGAAATAATAAAAACAATGAATAAACAACTACATTCTGATGTAAATAGCTCTGGAGTACATTAGGTAAGCAATTTATGGAATGGAAAATATATTTGCAAGCCATGTGTCTGATAAAGGATCAATATCCAAGATACTTGAGAAACGCATACAACTCAATAGGAAAAAAAAAAAATGACTAAAGAATGGATAACGAATCTGAGTAGACATTTTCCCAAAGAAGACATTCAGTGAGAATAAGGATGGACAAGCTTTTCTATGTAGGGGATACGTGTCACTCCTTTCAACCTTAAATTTTACCATTTATTAATATGGAGCTCCGAGTAAAACTGTGTACACTATATTATTTCATATTTCTATGTTTTTTCTTATTGTTCCTTTTGCCCAAATTACTTCTTTTAAAAATGAATGTTTATCAACTGTCTAATATATTTTAGGAAATATATTAGATACTTGAGCAAGAAATAAGCAAAAGCTTCTCCTTTGAAGTTTGTTCCATTTAACTTTATTAACTTAACTATTTCTCATTCTTCAAATTTTGGGTCAATGTCCTTTCTACAAATCCTTACTGGAACCAAGAGAATTTGCCATGTGTGTTTACTTTCAGTGCCCATATACTCATACTTACACTTAACATTTTTTTCTTCTTTTTTTCTTTAGTTAAACAACAACAACAATAAAAACGTTCATTCATTTCTCCCACCCCGGAACCCCCCTTCCCCCTGGCAACACTTAACAGTAAATACTCATAAAATTCAGCTGACAGTCACTGTAGCATTTGAAATGAAACTTGCTCCTTTGACTAACTAATATATTCAACACCAATTGTGCTAAAATGTTTCAACTATATTTTTTTTCACTCAAACTCAGGGAATTTCGCTCCATCAAATTTTCTCAGGAAATTTAACCAAATCTCTGTATGCTACTTAATTGCCTTATGATTAGACTGATAGGTGTGTTGAATAGAATAATGTGCAGTGACATTTATAGGATTAATATAAATTAAAATCTAAGAAGGAAACACAGAGTTAATCTATGGCAATAAGTTCAAGAAGTAGTTTCAGAGTTTAGTTTCCTATAAGAAACAAGAACAGCTATTATTTTCATGTTTATATAGAAAGTTTTCTGTATAATTCTTACACATCCATTTTATAGAGAACATTTTCATTTAGTTGCATTTTCCATGACACAAATTCTTATCAAACTACAGCACTAAATCATGGTTAATATTGCAATAGCAAATTATATAGCACAGAAAATATTTCCTGAAATTTATATAGATATTATAATTTCCTAGCATGTGTATAGAAATTATGATCATTTTCTCTATTAAATACAATTACTTTATTCAGTTTTCAAGCACTTCACTTCTTAGAGAAAACTTGAAATAGCCAAGTTGCCAGCAATTACAGAAATAAAAATTAAATTGTTATCAGGTATTTTCAATACCAACATTTCTGTAAAAAATGTATAAAAATATTATATACACATGTATAAAAATATTAAGCTCCTGAAACTAATAAGAAATTATAGCAAGATATTGCAAGACAAAAGTCAATTTCTTTCCTATATACCAACAATGAACAAGTGGAATTTGAAATTAAAAGCATAATACCATTTACATTAGCAATCCCCAAAGTGAAATACTTAGTTATAAATCTAACAAAATATCTACGAGATCTATGTGAGGAAACTATAAAACTCTGATTAACAAAATCAAAGAACAACTAAATAAGTGGATAGATATTCCATGTTTATGGATAGGAAGACTCAATATTATCAAGATGTCCGTTCTTCCCAACCTGAATTATAGATTCAATGCAATCCCAATCAGAATACCAACAAGTTATTTTGTGAATATCCACAAACTGACTCTAAATTATATACGAAGAGACAAAAGATCTAGAATAATTAACGCAATCAGGAAAGAAAAGAACAAAGTTGTAGACTGACATTACCCCACTTCAAGACTTACTGTAAAGCTGATTAGCTAAAGCTAATAATCAAAACAATATTGGTGAAGGAAGAGAGAATAGAGAGCCCAGAAATAGACTCACATAAATACAGTCACCTGATCATTGACAAAAGAGCAAGGGCAATACAATGCAGCATAGTCTTTTCAACAAATAATGCTGGAATAACTGGACACGCAAAAAACTTAGTCTAGACATGGACCTTACACTCTTGACAAATATCAATGCCAAATGGATCAGAAACCTAAATGTAAAACACAGAGCTATAAAACTCCCAGAAGTTAACATAGGAGAAAATCTAGGTGTCCTTGGGTATGGCAATGACTTGTATATACAACACCAAAGGCATGCTACATAAAAGAAACAATTGATAAACTGGATTTCATTAAAATCAAAAACTTCTGCTCTGCAAAAGACAACAAAAAAGAGAATAAGAAGACAAGCCATAGACTGAGAGAAAATATTTGCAAAAGACATGTCTGATAAAGGACCGTTATCCAAATATACAAAGATCTCTTAAAACTCAACAATAAGAACAGAAACAACTTGATTGAAAAATGGATCAAATATCTTAACAGACACCGGGCTTCCCTGGTGGTGCAGTGGTTAAGAATCCGCCTGCCAATGCAGGGGACATGGGTTCGAGCCCTGGTCCGGGAAGATCCCACATGCTGCAGAGCAGCTAAGCCGGAGCACCACAACTACTGAGCTTGTGCTCTAGAGCCCGCGAGCCACAACTACTGAAGCCTGCAGGCCTAGAGCCCGGGCTCCGCAACAAGAGAAGCCACCGCAATGAAGCCTGCGCACCACAACGAAGAGTAGCCCCCGTTCTCTGCAACTAGAGAAAGCCCGCGCACAGCAAGGAAGACCCAACACAGCCATAAATAAATAAAAATAAAATAAATTAATTAAAAAAAAATCTTAACAGACACTTCACCAAAGAAGACATATAGACAGCAAATGATCATGGGAAAAGATGTTCCACATCATAGGTCTTCAGGGAAATGCAAATTAAAATGAGATTGTACTACACACTTAATACAGTGGACGAAACTCAGAACACAGAGAACACCAAATGCTGATAAGGATGTGCAACAACAGGAACTCTAGTTCATTGCTGGTAGGAATGAAAAATATTACAGATATTTTGGAAGACATTTTGGCAGTTTCTTATGAAACTAAATGTATTCTTATCATATGATCCAGTGATTGTACTCCTTCGTATTTACCCAAAGGAGTTAGACACTGCAGTCCGCACAAAAACCTGAACACAAATATTTATAGTAGCTTTATTCATAATTTTGAAAAGTTGGAAACAACCAAGAAGTTCTTCAGCACCAAAAAGAAATGAGATATCAAGCCGTGAAAAGACATGGAGGGACCTTAAATGCATGTTAGTAAGTGAAAGAAGTCAATCTGAAAAGGCTACATACTATATGATTCCAACTATATGACATCCTGAAAAAAGCAAAACTATGGAGAAAATAAAAATATCAGTGGTTGCCAAAGATGGCATGGGGAGATGAATAAGCAGAGGATGGAGGGTTTTTAGGGCAATGAAATTACTCTGTATGATATTATAAAGATGGATACATGACACTATATGTTTGTCCAAAACCACAGAATATACAACACCAAATTGAACCCTAAGGTAAACTATGAACTGTGGGTGATTATGTATCAGAGTAGGTTCATCCTTGGTAAAAAAAATGTACCTTCCTGGTGAGTGATGATGAAAATGAGGGAAATTACGCATGTGTTGGGGCAGGGGGTATGTTTGAAATCTCTGTACCTTCTAAATTTTGTTATAAACCTAAAACTGTTCTTGAAAAATTAGACTTAAACACACACACACACACACTCACACACACAAACACACACACAACTTGAACCTCTTGACCAAGTTGACCAAGTCTCAGGATTTTTAGTTATACCTAACTTTAAATCATGTCCCCTGTGAAATCTACATATTTAATTTTAATTTTTATTTGTTTCAAAGTTCACAGAAAGAAAAGGATAGTTACTTCTTCCCAAGCAACTTGATAATGTTAAAGAAAATTAAGACAGTGTTCTGTATGACTACGTAAAATTACTTCTTTTCCTTCTCCTACTACTATAAACATGACGTGAGTTACATATTAGCTTATGTAAAAAATGAATTTTGGTGTCAAGTATCATATAAATCTGATTAATTGAATATTCCACCACTATGTTTTGGCAATTATAAACTAAGTTAAAATTTTAAGTTGCTAAAGAAATATTCTAAGAAAATTACTGGCTTAATTTCTATCTAGTTTAATGTATGTCTTCACAAAAGAAGCATAGTGTAATGAATAAGTTCCTAAATTCCCAGCCTGACATAGAAGTCTGGTTTTGTTTCTATGATTCTACTTACCTCTGTAACTGTTTGGAATGACACATTTTAAGGTTGTAACTACTATGCAATTAGATTAATCAAATTAGATTTTACTTACAATGTCTTTTTTTCTACTTTTGTACTTTATCTTCACTTTTTCCAATTTACTATAGGTGACATAGTACATTCAGGTCCTGAAATAATTTACACTAGACAGATAAGTCAACTTGATTTAAAATATTTCACATAAAACATACTAAGATCATCTATCTCCAGACCAAGTTTTAAATGAAGGTTTCATTATCACAAAAATAATGCAATATAGAACATAAAATCCTACAAAGTATGAGGGAGTATTCACCCCAAATGGAACAGAATATGTAACAACTTTAATTCCACTAACTAGTAAATACTCCATTTTTCCTTCATGAAATATTTCAGGTAATACAAAATTACTTTTAGAAACCTTTTTTTTTTTTCTATAAATGTGATGCACTCTATAATAGAGCCCATATGCATCTCTATTTAAATTACCAAAAAAAGTCCTTAGATTTTTGCCAAAAGAATAATCTTTATCATTAAAATGGGTTTTATAGTGTCATTTACATCTTTGGTGGCTTGCCTAGAAATGTGCATGTTTCATGAATATTTCAAATTAGTGAAGATGTCCATTGCTGATGTTGCATCACCTCCAGCCAGTCAATATTAAACAGAGAAAGAACAGCCCACTCGATGTTACATTCACCTTTCAAAAGGTGATTCAATTTCTTCACATCAATATGGAAAAAGATCATAGTTTGTTTGGTTCATAGGGTATTGCAATATATTGCTAAAATTACTGTGCTATTTTAACAAACTCTTGAATTTGCTTGAATAGCAGCAAATAAATGACCTTATGAAAAGATAACAGTATGGGTATGTAATTCTTGATCTTCTGGAGCAAAAAATTTCCTTTGCTATTTGTTTATATTTATTAGCCTACTGTCTATTCTACTGTATCTATATTTATGGTAGTCTTGCATTGTGTCCAAAAAAAATTGTGCATGGTTTAATTAATAAAAGAGTTGTTCTATTTTTTCTAATATGTCCAGCATATAACATTTTATTGCCTATGTAATATTCTCCAATTCTGAGTTTTCTCCAAATATAGGATTCAACTCTCACCTGGTACACAAAGGGCCAGATTAGCTCAGTCATTGAAGAACTGTACATGGAATAATTTCCCACTGGGACTGCAATGAAAACTTCTAAGTGGAATCTCAGGCAGATTTTGGAAAAAAAAAAAAAAATAGAACAAATCCTCACAGAACTTGTCAATGTCTGCTTTTCAGCTTTCCAAATTTCCCCAAGAGATAATCTGTTACACTTCTGCTAGTAAAAGTGTTAGTCAAACAAACAGGGTAGAGTAAGGTTTTTGTTTTTGCTTTTTCTTGACCCACTGAGAGAACGTTGTTAATGTCCTTAAGAAGAAGCATGTAAAAACCAGAGGTGATATTATTTGGGGTTTAAGCATTGTTTTAAGAAAAAAAATCTTGAGGAGACAAAAGAGCATGTCTATGTTAACAATAGAGGCTAATTATGAGGAGACAACCTTCAAGATAAATAAATCCTTAAAGGAAACTAGGAAAACCAGGGTGATACTTCTTCATCACCACCTATAGCACACTTACATAGCTATGAAAAGTACTTGAAAATATCTAGCATCCTAGAGAAAACAAAAAATCAATTTATACAGATACATTACAATTCGAGTCAAAATTTTTACAAAGTTTTTCATGTAAATTGACAAGAGGACTTCTACTTTTATACTGAAAAGCAAATCATCGAAAGAAACTAAGACATTCCTGACAAGTAAAATGAATAAGCACTGGCCTTCCAAAATCAAAGATTAATTAAGAGAGTATATTATAGGTGTTATAATAAACAAGTCAAAGAACAGAAAAGAGAAGTGAGGAGTAGGCCCATAAATATGTAGAAATCTTATTTATGACAGCTTTCATAGCATTTCAGTGTGGGAAATTAAGGGATACCAACATCTGGTCCTGGGACAATTATTGTCAATGTGGAAAAAAATCAAATTTTTTTCTGCTTTACGTAAAACAGTAAAAGCAATCCACATGGGTTAAAAAAAAAAATCAAACCATGTGACTTAAACATACACACACAAAAAAAACCCTTTAGAAGACAATATAAAATAATATTCTTTCTGATCTTTATTAAACTTTAAAGCAAATCTTTGATAAATCCCATTGTTTTAAAATTAAGCTTTCTATTAACTGAAATATGCTCAAAATAAAGTAAAATAAAAATCACAGACTGAAAAGTGACTAATAAGACATGTAACTTGAAGGAATTAATATCCAGAATATATAAAGAACTCCCTCAAATCCATAACAAAAGACAACTCAATAGAAAAAGAGTAAAACAGGAGTGGGTTCTATATCATAAATAAAACACAAATAAATAATAGCCATTATTTATCATGGAAATTAAAATCTCAGTGAAACACCATTTTGCATCAATTGGATTGACAAACTTTTTCTTTAAATGTTTGACAATACCATCTATTGGTGAAATATGAAGCAACTTAACCTTCATAAGCTGCCGACCTACCTAAATTTATAAATCATGTTGATAAACAATTAGCTTTTTCTAATAATATCCCAGAGATTCCAGAAATTCTTCCATACTCTAGACACTTCTATTTGTGTACCAGAAATGCCCAGGAAGCATTATTTGTGATGGGAAAAAAATCAACAGGAGAATGAATAAAGACATCATGGAATAGTCATATTACACAACAACAGTATATAGCAGTAAAGTTGAAAGAATTATAGGTATACCTGTTGTACCAGTTGAAGTCCAGTCAGGAAAGAGAAATTACACAGTGTTTCAACATTGAAAGTTAAAAGAATTATTTATTATAGCAGGGAATTGGAAAAAGCTAAGGATTGGCTAGAAGTAAAGGGAACTCTGAAAAGTATAGAAATCGCAGATATAAGAAGCCAGAACTCCTCAGGCTGAGACTGAGTGCCCAAGGAAGAGCTGCTACACACACACACACAAACACACACACACAAGACCACCTTGAAGTGAGAGCCGAACCTTGTTGGAGAGGGCATGGCCAACGCTCACTGAATGCAGAGGAGTGATGCCATCAGAAATTCACCCTCTAGGGGCCTGGAAAAACCGTTTATGGAGAGGAATCTCATCAGAGGTATTCTGCTGCAAAACCTCCAGAGTGGTGTGCTGAGGGAAGGTGCTGGGTGCTGCATACTGTCGGACTGTGTACTAGAGAAGCTGTCTGCTGCTAGGAAAGACCCTTTCTTCCTGCAATGACCTTGTAGTGTCCTTTACAAAGCTTAACATAGGGCCAGCTGGCATAGAAAACTATTTAAAGGGCTCAGGTCCATTTTTGTTCACCTTCTGAAATAAAGAAAAGGACAAGGTAAAGGAGAAACATGATACACTTCTTGGCTATTGTTAGTGTTGTTGCTTTTAAGCAGAGAGGTGGATACATGAAAAATGGCATTTTTTCCTTCTCTATACCCTTTATATGTGTCCTAATATTTTGTGTACTGAATTAAAATAATTTTAAAGGCCCAAATCCAATATATATTTATAGAAAAACACAGTCTGAAGTGTGGAGTACGTGTACTACATACATCATTCAAATATTTCAGTGCATAGTAAAATATGTATACTTAGAAATTCATTTTATAAACATAGCATAACCTTGATACCAAAATCTGAACAACTTGTACATAACTAACCAACAAAATGTCCCAAATTTTTAATGAATATAGTTACAAAGACGCTGCATATACTCCTAGAAAAATATGATATGAACAGTAAAATTTATTAAAAGAATGCTAGGATGTGTCAAATTGGGAATTCTAGCAACAAATCAAAGTAGGAAATATATAAACGCATAGATATGCTTTACATTTTGTTGTTAAACATTAAATAAATATTAAGGAACACTCCAAAAATTTTAAATATGATAAAAATATATGAAACCAACAGAAAGCATCATAATTAATTGAAGTAAAAGAAGTATTTTAATTAACTCTATACAAACATCAAAAAAGGATAATTAATGAAACTATTAATTCTCAACACTATTCTCAAAGTTGTTGCTAATTCTGCAGTATAAAAAATATTGCATATAATAAATATTAACTGGAATAATGATTTAATCATTATTGGCAGATTTTATATTTTACAATTAAAATTCTTTAGAATATTATGGAAGTCTACTAAGGTGTCTGGATAATATATAATATAAAAATTAAATAGATTTTCTTAATATCATAATAATCAGTTTAAATCATAATGGGAAAAATAATCTTATTAGCATTAGGAACTACTACAGAATAACAAGGAATTAATCAAAAGTAATGTAAAATAAAGATGATACAATAATTTGTATATACTGGACATTTCTATAGTATATATGTATGTACAACATGTGAATATATCATATAAAATATAAACATATATTATAAATAAATCTTTTAATGAATAGACTGTGCAATTTGTCCTTCAAATTGAGGTAATCCTTTCAGAATTACAATGGAATTTATTCTGGAACTTATGCAGCCGTCCTAAAATTTTTATGCTACAAATCAAAATAATTAAAACCATGCTGTATGAATTCACAAGTAAGAAATTAGATTAATACAACAGAATAATGAACATGGAAAGAGTTATATATATTGTACTGATTTAATTTAGATTAAAATTGAATATGTTGAAAATATTACAGGGTAATTGACAGTAGAAAACATGGGAAAATGTGTATTATCATATACATATAGATAAAAGAATTTAGATTGGATCAAACATTGAAATATAAGTAAATAAAACCATAAGCAATTTAGAATATGATATTTAATATGTTACAGAGACTAAGATCTTTCTCCAAAAGACACAAATGAATTAAATTATAGATGAAAGAATGATAATTTACTTTTAGGTTCAATTGCATTTTCTCAAAGTTGTCTTCTATATTTTACCTTTTAAAAAAATTTTAGCAAAAAATTTAAAATCACCTCCTTCTTCCCTGCTTAAGAATTTCAATGTTGCTGTGGCACCCTTCCATCTTCTACCTGCTTCAAGGAAGCATAACTTTATCTCCAAATCTAGGATCCCTCTGGATTTGTGCAAGCTTCTGGTCACAATTCATTCACTGATAAATGAAACACACAAATAGAGACACTTGGATGTGCAGTAGTCATCTTCAGTTTTTTAGTAGAGACAATCTAAAGATGTTAGAGAGCAAAAATGAGAAGACTCAAGGATTCTTGATAATTATTGATCTGTTGAATCAGGCATCTCCTCAAGTGACATAATACTTTTTCCTTACTCTAGGGGCAGTTGAATCACACATTTCTGTCAAATAAATAAAAACAATCTCTTTACAATGATGATCAGCTTGGCAAATATATGTAAGATTCAAAGTACCACCTAAGGATATAGGCACACTCAGATACTTTTGGTAAAAATTCTTCGGAGGCAATTTTGGAAATATATTTATCAACATTGACCCATTTTGGACCTCTAAAATATTTCACTTCTAGAAATTTATCTTTAGGAAATAATCAACAAAATAAACAAAAATATATGATTGTTTAATGCTTTTGTGAGAATGTTAAAATACTTAAAACTTAGAAGCGTCCTTAATACCCAAAAAACATAGAATTGGTAGAAAATTATGGAATACTAGGCAATCTTTTAAAAATAAACCAAATATATTTTATTGATATTAAAATATGTTCAGAATATATATCTAATGTGAAAATATAATTTAAAATACAGTACAGTCTTCTTTTATTAAAACATCAGTAAGTGATTATATATCAAAAAGCCAGAAAGTGTATACATCCATAAGTTTTAACTGTTTTGCTCTTAGAGAAGTGATGGGTAAGAGGCTAAAATTGGGCAACAAAATAAAATTAAATTAATTAAAAATAAAAACAACTATGTACTGTTGAAGTATTACAGAGTTTATTCAAAAGTGTGATCAGAAAAACAAAAAGTTCCAGTTGGATGGAAAATAAGGACAATTAGGAAAATATATAAGTCCTAAATGGTTTATGATTTTAGAAAAATTGCTCAAGCTCTATTAAAATTGGCTCAGTCTATATAAATAGTATCTTATACTCATCTCATGTATTTACCTCTGAACTTCATACTTAAATTGTTGTATAAATCCTAAAATATTGTTTCATAGAAAAGAAAATTTTTTAATTACCAGTTTTACATTCTTTATCAATACATAGAATAAAATATGTCTTTCCTTACATTACATAGACTTGAATTGGATGTGAAAAATCACTGATTCACTGATCTATAAAGGTAATTAATCTAATATGTATCTTCTCTTTTGTGTATAAACTGTATCTTAGGTACAAATGCCGATGGAGAAAATTCTTTAGTAAGAAATTTCAGCTACCAAATTAAAAAGGAATGACACAATTAAAATATCACCATTGTAATAATAGTGATAATGGAGCTAAACAATAGTAATCTATGATTGCTAATATCATTAAATGAAAAGCTAACAGGAAATTTTATGGATGGAGGGATCAGATTGTCAACAATTTAACACACTCATTGATTTCATTATTATAAAAAGAAGAAACAATTAGATATTTTGTGTTTCCTGGTGTGTCACAATTTGGAAGTACAAAATACTATATTTCAAAAAAATTTACCGTAATGTAGAACCTGAATTTAATCAAGTTTTTTCCTCATTTCCAGTTTATAGTAACTATAGGCCAAAGAAACATACTAAAAGACACTGTGAAAGTGTAGTTAGCAAAATCCTGAATGTGGGAAACTTCACAGGAAAAATGATCTGTGTTTTTTTTAAAAAAATAATAAATGTAAGGATAAATAAGATGGGATAAAATCCTCAATATTAAAAGAGCTTTGAGAGATATAGAGACAAAATGCAATTTGGACATTGACTGGATTCCAGTTTAAGCAAACCAATAAAAGGAAAAAGATGAGAGACTGAAGAGTACAAACACAGACTGGATAATCTTATTTAAATTTTGTTATGATAATATTGTTGTGGTTATTTTTTAAAAAGAGTATTCATCTTTTAGAAATACATTTTCAAAGATTTTACAGTGAGATCATTTGAAGCTTGGGGTTCTAATTAATTTGAGAGAGAGAAAGAAGGCTACAATATAGATGAAATTTGATTGGCCACATGCTAAAAATTGTGGAATCTGGGTGATGTGAGTGCATTTCACTATTCTCTGTTTTGGCTCATGTACGGAATTCTCCATAAAGTGTTAGTTATTAAGATTTTGAAACATTTCAGCAAGCAGATGATGACAAATGGAAATGATTACTATAATATCAAGTATAAATAATTGACAATGTGTAAAATACCAATAATGTTCTGTTAAATAAAAAAATTAAGTATCTGATCTGTTGTTTTGGTGATGTACATGATCAGATCAACTCTTCTCAATGTAGTTTGTGCGTTGTTAGAAAGGTGGGATGTTATCAACACTGAAAAATAGATATTTAGCATATCCCCAGAAGAAAACAGAATTACAACAGTTTTCCTCCTAATTTTCAGTTATCACTTTGCACCAAATATAAGAATCTTTCAGTTGTTGCAAGTAGGATATAAAGGGGCAATGGAGCAGGAAATAATTTATATCATGAACTTTCTTCACTAATGTATTCTCTGATGACAGTAGTGACATCAAAGAGTTTAGCTATAGTTTTAAAGTTTCCTCCAAAAAACAAATTCAGCAGCAACAATTTTTTGCTCTTTCCTTATACATCCTGGTATGTATCGATGTATGAATACATGACATCTGGATGCAAAATAAAGATAGTATGTACAACGTTTTATCTAAAATGAAATAATACATTCTCTCTCCATATTCATTCACATAAGCACATTCTTATGTGCACATGTAGGTATGTGTGTGTATGTATGCATGTCTTCACTTGTGAACGTTGTTTGCAAAAATTGAGATTACTTTTTTTACCTCAAAAAAGGAAGAATTTAAACTAGACGTGATTGCCTTTCTAATTGATTAAATAATATTCCAACATTCTTCCAAATAATTTCTCCCATATCAGATTGGTTATTATTTATTGCAAGAAGTAATAATAATACTTTTGCAAAAGCTTACTAGTAATTTCTCTGATAACATAGCTTAATGCAATCTTCTTGCTCAGCTAAAAATATTGTCTATAAACAATTTTGTTAAATAATAAAAATAGTCAAACAATTTCTGTTGACCTTTAAAAGCCAGTGCTTGAGGATATTCTGGCAATCTGACATAATATAAGAGGTCTGTTGTGGACTTTAGGAGTCATTCAAACCAACTACAAAATATTACAAATGAAAACAATTAAGATGCAAAAAGATTAAGTAATCTGATTAAGGTTAAACAACTTTAGGATTCTTTGAAGATGGATTGGATTGAGTATACTCTCTTGATTTTTTCTGAATTTCAGAGTTGTTCTGTCACTACACACAGCACAAACCAGCAAGAACAGTGAAATAAAAACAACCATATTATTTTGCGCTTCCTTCAGTTTCAATACACTGCTTCTTTTTTCCCATAACAGGATCTTTACCAAATTCATTTGATTACACCAATGATTATGGCAGTTCTCCTGGACCCATACTGTTTGTGTCTTTAAAAATGATTAATTTGAAAATACACTAAGTAACCATAAATAGTCACTGCTGTGGGACTGAGATACCAGCAGAGATTTAGGCGAATTGGGTAAGGTATTCAAATAAAAGTCTGGTTTCCCCACATGATACTTGTGAAATACTAGTTTTCACAGCATAGAGTCTTGAAGACCTTATCCAAGAGTCTCTACAATAACAGAAGAGTTGTTTCACTGTCTTGTGGTCAAGTTTGAGTTTGGGACCCAGAAGAGTGTAAACCAGAGGCTCTCTGAATGAAAAATCCTTGATTTGGTGTAGAAGCTAATTAGATGTAGTTGTTCATCCATAAATCTATTGTAATGGTTTGAAGAAGAATAAATTATCTCACTAGAGCAAGATGCTGTCTAGTGTTGCCATATACATATATATTTACATAGAAGGATCAGCATTTAAGAAATGACTGTTTACCAAATAATAGAACCACATGACTCAAAAGCAACTAAAAAAATTCAGATAATAGATGCTGACACAGTTGATTCAAATATTGGAGCAAGTTGAAAAGAACTTTAAAATAATCATGTTTAGTACATTTAAGGGAATAAAGAAAAAGATGATAAAGATTGAGAACAGATGAATAAATTTGCCAGAGAATTGTTATCTATAAAAACAAACAAGTACATCAAAAACTACAAGACACATATCTGAAATTAATAAACAAATTAAATTATATTAATTATAGAGACAACAGAAGTCAGAATTTGTGAGTGGAAAAACTAGGAAATATTGATAGAATATACATCATTTAAATTAAAGGGGGAAAACATTAAAAATAAAAGAAATGCAAATATTAGTGGTTCCATACAAAACTGTAATATACATGAAATTGGGGTTCCAAAAGAAATCAGAGAATCAAGAAAAAATTTGAAGATATAACAAGTGCGAATTTTCCAAAAATCATGACAAACAGGTGTCTATTGAAAATACATACAGAATAAATAACCAAAAAAGTAATATTAGAGTAAGGTTGCTGAAAATTAAAATGAAAAGAAAAGTTTGACAGTAACAAGAGGAAAAAAGAAACATTATCTTCAAAGGAATAATAATAGGATGGCCATTTGATTTCTCAGCACATTAATGGAAGCAAGAAGACTGTGCATTTAAGTTTATCATTGTTAAATCTTCCTAACATATCAAATGATTTATCATTATAAAATATCCTTCTTCATCTCTAGTAACATTTTTTTGCTTACATTTTGTTTTGTTTGATATTAATATAGCCACTCCAGCTTTAACTTGTAGTATGTTTTCCTTTAAGCCCATATAAATTTCTTTAGATTTCTACTTTTCCTTTTCTACTCATTTCAACATCTGGATCATCTTAGTCTCTGGTCCAATTGATTCTTTTTCTCCCTGTGTAGGTCACATTTCTGCTTCTCTGCATACCTAGTAATTTTGTTTCATGATAAATATTATATATCTAACATTTTCAATGGTCTGTAATATTTATTTATTTTTTGTTTGTTTGTTTAGAGTGATTTTTTTGTTCTGATGAGCAGTTAATTTACTGGTGGGTTATTGTGTTTCTTTTGAAGATTATTTTTAATTTCTGATAGATGAATCTCCTAAAGCATGAGTTGTCAGAGATGTCAGCTCAGTGCCTAGGCAGAGACTGTTCAATTGTGGGGCTAATCTTATCTGTTTCTCTTGTTTCAGTAATCACAGTCCTATGCTGCCTGTTAGTCAACCTCTGACAACAGCTGCATACATTTTGTCCAGCTTTATAGTTGTTTACAATTGGAGGAAGATTATAGTACCAATTACTCTCTATGATTAAGAACAGAAGTCAATGCTTTTTTATTATTTTTGAGACAGATAATATTTTTGAAAAACATATTTTGGAAAAAAATAACTTCCCTAAACTTTTTTTAGGCTTTTAAAAAATCTCTCTAGAAAGTTCCTCCCCCTACTTATAGTATTTACCACTGATTCTTTTCTTAAACTTTTTTTTGACAACAGTTTCAGAAATGCATTACATAAAATGACACTGACTTACGTATCTTTGATCATGGTTTTTGTTTTGTTTTGTCTTTTGCTCTTGACATTATGAATAATGAATTTCTCTAGGATGGTGATTTTAAGGTATTAGGCTATTTTCTTGAGATGAATTTATAATTTCTGCAGTTACTAATCAAACTTGATACCTTACCAGGGGAAATTAGTATCACAGGGAACAAACTCTTAAAGTCACTTTAATAACAATAATTTAAAACTTTTGGAATATTTCATTAACCTGGGGGTTAGTGTGGGAAAACATCAACAAGTTTTCGATTTAGCCTGAATGGATTAGGATAATAGCTGTTTCAGTTTGATATAAGGATAAAAGCAATTCCATTAATTTACTTTTAAAGTAATTGATTAAAAACATAAATGACTCCATTAATAAAGCAAAATGTAAAGGATCTTTAGATTAAAATATGCATTTTAAAATTATTTTGATTAATTTCTCAGTTTGCCCCTTAAGAAGCCACAAACTGAGGAAGGAATTAATATCATAATTTCTTGGATCTACTAATGGAGAAACATCTTATTTTACTTTTCATAGTGTAAGCTCAAGACTGTGTCTCAGTTGGAACTCTTTTTGCTTTACAAAGGGTGGTTGGTGAATAATGGGGACTGTTTGTCATATATGTTAAGTATTCACAGAGTCCACCTAGGCTATTTTCTCTCTTGGATACTACATAGATTGTAGTCACTTATAATTACTTGTATTGTATGCCAAAAGAACCTGGGTATGCTTTCTTATATAGCCCAAATAAAATAATTTCCTGAAACTACATTGCTCTATTTACTTGGCCTTGATTCTCCTTTACAATTCCTTCCAACATTAGATAATGTATTTGTAGGCTTTTTCCCCCCGGCAGCATTTTAGTATCTATGCATTTGTACATTTTCATAACACCTTTTTTCAAATGGCATTATGGGTTTGCACATAAATTCTTCTCTTTTCCCTTGTCATGTCTGCTAATCTTTTTGCTGTTGTTGCTGCATTTACTGCTGCAAGTTCAATTTAACTTATGAAAATCAAGCTGTCTATTCTGCTTCATTCATCATCATCAACCAAAATCATTCTGGAATCAAAACTTGTTTTCTACTATCTTGTTATTTTTTGGTGATGATATGTGGAAGGGAAAGTAGACAGTGGCAGGACATTGGATTGAACTGCAGTTTTAGCAAACATCTGCCTCTGCATAGTAACCTTGTGGGATTTGTGCAGACTCTTGTCTACAAAAATCAAAATTCTGAGAGAAGCTTTTTCTGCCAAATGTTGTTAGATGCAGAACTCAATATGTATGTCAACAAAAGAAAATTCAAGTGTCAACTACACATAGATTACTCATATTATATGTAATTATAAGAAAAACTCAAACACCAAGTATGTCCTAAGTATAAAGAATAAATTGAATTTAGAAACTTCTATCTTTATATTTTGAAGTAACAGAAACAATTTAATAGATCACAGTATATTTTTCATAAATATTTTTGGGGACAGTTAAAAAGAGAGTGGTTTAGTTTTGCTAGTAACTTGGGAGAGGTGTAAACTCCGGTCACTCTTCTAGTACAAATAGGCAGAAGGATATTCTTAATCACATTAGGATCCAATAATTAATGCAAAGGAGATAGTATATTTTCCTATTGTGATTGTAAAAAGAAATACCTAGTTGATAATTTTCTTCTATAGATTCAAAGGTTGTAAGTGGAAAATCACTCAGAATCACTACCCTTTTATCATGCAGTTTAGCCTCCATATTAAAATGTAGTAATCTTAACTATTATACATTATATCAGTCATATGAATGTTAGGTTTTAAAGCAAGCATATAAAGTCTAAGTGTTATAATTAATTTATTATCTGGTCAGGTTTATGAAAGTAATTGAATTTGGCCATTCAATTATTTAGTTTTTTCAGCCTTTAAAGACCTTTAAAATCACCTGACAAAATTGAGATACCTATATTTGGAAGGAAGATATCAATTAAATGGTGACAATTGTGAGCAAAAAATACATTATGGATTACATGAAATGAATTAATAGCTCAGAAAGATTTCTTATAATTTTAATTTTGATGATAGTTCATTCTCATTATTTTTGTTTTTGTTTTGTTTTGTTTTTTTGGCCACACCATGTGGCATACAGGATCCTAGTTCCCTGACCAGGGATCAAACCTGCACTCCCTGCAGTGGAAGCTCGGGGTCTTAACCACTGGACCACCAGGGAAGTCCCCTTGTTATTGTTTTAACCACCAAGTTTTTCTTATTATTATCATTTTATTTTTACCATACACAGTCTGCATGTAGATAGCCTCTAATTTATGATTCACCAATCCTGCTATTTGGATAACATCTCAATTTAGATAAGTCTTTTTATTCCACTATAAAAGTCCAAACACGTGATATTGGAGGGCTCCTAAAATGTCCTGTAGTCCAACTTCTAACTTTATGCAGAAAAACTCTCTAAAACATCCCAGAGATGTGGTCAATTTGGAACCTCTCATGAAAGAGAAAGTCATTTCATCATAAGCAATGTGTTCTGGTTGGGGAGTTCTTACTCATATTGAACCAAAATTCTACTACGCATTCATCTAGATTTTTCTTTTGGAGTCAAACTCAGAAAGAAATTTAATCCTATAATCATACTAAAACTCTTCACATATTTGGGAATATCCATCATGTCCTAGAGCTTCAACATAGCAGATGAAAAAGTCCTATTTCCTTCAACTGCTCTCCCATCAACATGGTTTGCAGACCCCTATAAATCATGCATTACCATTTCTATCACACTATAATTATGTTTCTTAATATATCTACTAAAATGTAATTTCCAGAAATATGTAAATTCCAGAAATACAATTTCCAAGATGTGATTGGACCTATACCAAATTTTACCTGTTTTTTGTTTTTTGTTTTTTTTTACAAATATCATATTTTCTTTAACTCAACTTCAGATTTCAATAACATTTTTGCCAGCTATATTATACTACTGGCTCATGTTGAACACATACTTATAAAAGACATGGTTTATTTTATTCATTTATCCAATTTGATAAATATTTAAGAATACACACTACTACTTCTGGTTAAAAGCTGTATGAGGTACTGGGAAGATACAAATAAGATAAGGATTTCAATATAGTTGGTGAAACTGTTGAATTCATATAAAGTTCAATAAAATGCAAACAATAAAATGTTCAAACCTGACAGATCAAGGGAAGGAATAATTAGAGAGTGTGGGATTGACATGTACACACTGCTATATTTAAAATGGATAACCAACAAGGACCTACTGTATAACACAGAGAACTCTGCTCAATATTATGTAACAACCTAAATGAGAAAAGAATTTGAAAAAGAATAGATACATGTATATGTATAACTGAATCACTTTGCTGTACACCTGAAACCCTCACAACATTGTTAATCAACCATACTCCAACATAAAATTAAAAGTTAAAAAAAAATCCTGACAGATCAAGATTTAGCAGTAAAAGCATATGTTTTTAACAAGTGATGGTGACTCCTGAATGTTTCTGTTAAGGGAGCTGGGAACAATTCAGTGAAACATCCCTCTTTCATCTTGATTTGTTTTCAGCATTACCTCCTACATTGTCTTCAACTCAATACCAGTTCTGCGTTGCCTTATTCTTGTCCAGAAAAAAACGGTGGGTACAAGGGAGAGAACTCAAGAGAAAGGCGGACAGGAAAATTCCAAGGTTAACCTGTTTATCAACAGAATGGAAGCTTCCAACATGTAATAAGTTTTAATGTAGCCACCTGGACTTGAATTCAGCTGCCTACTTGCTTCCATGCTTTTGGCATTCTAGTATATCATCGTCCATACGATGTCAATTATGACGCTCTGGAGACGGTCATTTTCCATCAAGTCAGAAGACAGAGCATATGCCTTCTCTATTACTCTTCCTGAAATGAAATTATTTTACAACCAGATCATTTAAGAAATAAAAAATATAATTTTGTACATTTATGGATTTTTGTTACTTTCATTTTGTTAGATGTTTGAGTTTTTTTTTTTTTTTTTTTTTTGGACCAACAATGTAGGAAGTAATTATGACAGATTTAGCCACATATTTTACTTTCCTTTGAGCGGTTTCTCAGGTCCGTTTAAATCCACACATACACACTACTCTCACAATGGTCTCTATTGACTTCAACGAAGCACACTCTCTACTGATGTCCCCTGTGAGATAAAAAAGAAAGAAGCTTGTTCATAGATTCCCTGTAGCACATCTCCGCCATTGATCCATGGTTTTAAGGGCTTTAGCCACTAATTTCCTCTCACCAATGGAGAGACCCTTTGCTCGGTGTGTTTAGACTCTTATGGTTGCCCACTGTGACTTCAGTTCTTAATCTGCCTGAAAGTGTCAAAAGTCACGCTGCTGTTTGGAGAGAGAGTGATTTTTTTTTTTTTATACCTGCTACTGGGAGTGATGCTTTTCTTAGTACTAAGATGCCCATGATAATGGAGGCAGCTCTGAAATATATCTGTTCTGTTCTCAGTTGAATAAATAACCACAATAGTTCATCGACATATGTCAGAGAATTGTTTAGCAACATATTTTCACTCAAGAAACTCCTGCATAGGTAGTACGTTAAGAAAAATTGCATGATGATTCTGTCACCAATGTCTAAATATAGATCAAAAATGTTAGTGTAATTAACAAACGAAATCAGTTTGGTATTTGTAACATTCAAGCCTTAAAGCTCTAGGTGACTACTGTTCAGTATTATTCACACAAAGTGAGTATACAAGCAGTTTTTCTCATTAACGATGTATTTGATTTTAGACAAATAGGTCAAAAGTATTAAACAGCATAGCATATATAAAGATGTTTAACCTCACTGCTAATTAAATAAACACAAATTGAAACATCAATGAATTGTTACTTTTTTACTTTCTAAATTAGAAATATTGAAAAAGTAATACTACTTAATGATGAAAATATTTCTGGTCAGAGAAGAAATCACTTCATTGTTTTGGAAAGCAATTTGTCCATAGGAATTTAAAACCACTAAAATGTCTATCCTCACTGACACTTTAATCCCACTTTTGGGAATCTATCTTATGATACTAACCTGAAATACAGAAATAAAAGTACGAATAAATGTCTAGTCCAGCATTATTTCTAATTGATAAAAATCATCCCACAATATGGAGATTAATTAAACTATGATACAACCATATGATGTAATATTACACAGCCATTAATTTATTTTAATAAGAAGGGAAATACTTGTTATTTTGTGTTATGCTAAGACCACAGTCCAATCCTGAACACGATTGATATCAATTGAACTTAGAAGCTAAGAATGACTGGGCATCATTGGTACTTGGAATACCAAGTATCAACTTGAAATAGAATACTATTTGCATATGTGATATTTTTATTGGTCAAAACTTAATCGGATGCAAGTGAGAGATTCAAATCAGCTGGCTTATGGTACGATTGATAAAGTTTAGTGTTGTTCTCTTAGCTAAACAAAATGCTAAAAACAATACCACCACCACCAACAACAATAACAATAAAACTCTTAAGAAGGACAGAATCCAAGACAGCATGAGGGAACACAAAGATTATAACCAAGGATGCCAGAGCTTCCAATTTTTGCATCTCTTACCTTGCCTTCTCTTTGAATTTTGGCTTCACACTCTCCTTCCCCAGGCACCATTCTATACGCAGAAGGAACCATGGCCCCTTTTGTTAGTATATGAATATGTCTATATCCACAAAGGAAAGACTTCCCTAGGGGAAGTCTCTCCATAATTTTATTTACGAATAAGGTATAAGAAGAGGAACAGTAAAACAGCATATGAATAATCATGCCCAGATAACTCCCTTCCCCTTGCAGGATTTATCTCTGGCTTTAAGAGACTAAGGAGTGGATCTGAGTGTAGCAATGCTAACTCCTTTCCTCCTCAAAGTATATAAAAGGGAGTAGACACATGCGCATTGAGGGAATCAGTATCACAGTTGCCATCTCAGTATGTGTCTCCTGGAATACAAGCAACATGATGTAAAGAATATAAATAAGAAAAAAAAAAGGGGGTGGGGGAAGAAACTGTATGGTCCGGTCACTCACGGTGGCTGTTCTCTTGCTCTCGGTCCATCCCCTGCTAGACCACCGCCTGCTTTGCCTACACCCTATCACATGACTGACCTTCCTGCGTACTTGCCCTAGGCCCCAGCCTGCAATAAGGGGCGTGCACCTCTGCTGGTTTCCCTGGTAACTAATGAGCCCACCTGAAGTCAATTCTTCCTATAACTGGTAATCTCCTGCTTCCCTCCCAGGAGTGAGGACTGTCACCATGTCCTACCCTCCATCTGCTTCACTGGGTGGGGTGTTGCTCCAAGACCTTGCTTCAGAAATGTAAGCTCCCCCATCCATTACACCACTGATGTCTCTGTCACTAACTCTGAGCTCTTTCTTCAGTTTTGAAGCTGGGCAAGTGCAGGCCTTGTAGGCCCGCAGGGTGCAGCCCAACAGAAATATACCAACATTTTTATGGTGGTAGCATTGTGGCTTTTAAAAAATAAACACAAATCAAACAAATTTAAAAAAAGACAAACTCTTAATGAGCTGTTTTGCATATTTTCTATAATGAACATATTTTTATTTTTATTTTTAAATTGTTCCATAAATGTTTCACAGAGTATGGAGGGAAGGGGCTTAAAATAAATATATAATAATATTAATATGTTAATGCATCACAGAAATGGCTAAAATATGAGTTGCTTGGTAGCATATGGGCATTTCTTGGCATACCTAAGCAACTAAAAAGCAATAAAGGGTTTTTGATCAATTGAATTAATGATGCAGCTGGAAGTGAAGGTAGGCAGAAATATACAACATAAATTTAAAAGAAACAAAAATTTTGTTCCACATTTTTACAAATGTAGAAAATATGTATTGTTTGCTGAGTAATGTTGGTGTAAATTTCCTTTTTTTTTTTTGGAAAATAATTAAACAGGGTGACATAAATCAGAGTTACTATTCCAATTTATGTGAAACAGCAGCCCTGAAAATTATCCTGTCTCTGCAGAAATGATTATAAAGACTCACCTTTGGACTTGATTGGTCAAATCCAGGATATTACAGTATGAGGAGCAAGGGATCCAAAGTCTATCCTGTAGAGTAAAGTTTGTGATAACTTGCTTTTCCGATCTGGGAGCTTAGCAGAGTGTGCCCATTCTCCTGAAACAGGGCCATCCAGTGTATTAAAGGTTAAGATTTTGCAAGTTGGCTTTTCTGATGGTTTCTTAAAGTTTATGGCTATAAATCTATATTATAGATCACTTACCTCCTTGTATTAAAATATTAAGACCTTTTACCTAAATGTCAGGAAGAATCGATGAAAATGATAAGTTGGCACACTTTTCTCAGTGAGTTTTAAAACTTCAGTTTTAAGCTTCAGTTCAGCTTCCTAAATAATACAGGAGTACTTTTTTATTAATTCATTTAGCTCTGGCATTACAAATTAAATCCCCATGAAATGCAAACATGTTTTTCTTAACACTTCTCTATTAAGACCTATGCTGTTTGCTTGAACAAGGAGACAGTTTGTGGTGACATAGTCATTAATTTATTTCCTTTGCATACCCCAGGGCTGGTGGCAGTTCTAATGGTATTCTTTCTACTGAAAATAGGAGAATCACTGCTCAATGGGGAATTTGGGGGTCCATGAGATGGAGACAAATGTATTATCTTACATGAAAAATTATCCCCCCAATGTATATACTAGAACAACCTTGTCTTCACTAGATGGTAAAACACAGAAATATTTGGTAGAAAATCTATCCATGTCTCTACCCTGTTGTTAGTATCAGGCAGAGAACATAGCCCCATGGAGTCATTGTAATGGTCAAATAGAGAAGCAATGAAACTAGAAGCTAACTTTAAGAATGTGCTTAAAAGCCCAGGAGGGTTCACAGAAAACTTCCGTACCTTATTCCATAATTTTATTCATGAATAAGGTATAAGAAGAGGAAGAGTAAAACAACATATGAACAATCATGCCCAGATAACTCCCTTCCCCTTGCAGGATTTATCTCCCGCTTTAAGAGACTAAGGAGCCTGAAATCAGTATCTTCGAATCACACAGCAGGCAAACTCAAGGTATCTATTTAAGCAACTCTTCTGATTAAGCCTTGATACTGCTGTTAGTTTCCCATTGTGTGGTTTCTGTGACGTTGATATAAATTGAACACAGGGTTATTGCAAAATTAGAAGTCTCTTATGACTCAATCCCTGGACTTCAGAGGAGCCAATTGGTCAGGAGCAGCCTCAGTCATCTGGGTCAGACAACAGAGTCCTGTGCTGCAGAGGACAGCAGCCAATGAGGCCACGCCATGGAAAATATGCTCCTCATATACTGGGATGATATACAGCTTGAATCAATTTAAAGAGTTTAGATCTGCTCTGCTTAACTCTGGATAAAATATGTCCAGTGAGTAGGTTGGACAGAATTATTTAATCAAATTACATAAATCCACAATAGGTTCTTATATAACACACTCGCCACTCTTTCATGGATGTACTAAATCTTTTCATATATTTACGTCACTGTGAGAGCATCCCTTTATAAGCACTTGAAATCACAGGGCTAAAGACCTGTCCAAATACAACAAGACTCTGTTCATTTGACAGAATAACATAGTAAACTCCCATTGGAATTTTGTGATTATTTAGACAGTGCTGCTGGTATTGTTTTGGCTTTTCCTTTGGTAATCTTGTCATTAATTCAGATAACATTTACTTTGGCAGTACACATCATGCCATGTTCAGTTGTCCCTTACTTCTTTGTTTATTCTTTTTTTAGTTAATAAAAATTATTACCCCTACAAAACTTTAACAATTTAACTTTTATTAGTCTGATGATGTGACTAATTTTTGTCAACTAAAAGATGATTGATTTTATCCTCTATTTAACTCCTTGGGGTCCCAATCACTAATCAGTGTTGAGTGACAGAAGAGCAAAAAATGGATCAGGGAGTGTTGTGTTTCAATTCTAATCATAGCCTTTGTAGACATTGTATTAGTTAACATTTGATACTTAGAAAAATACACATAAAATGTGTTCTGATTACTATTTGCTGAAAACTTCAAATTAATATTCCCAACCCAGACACTTCTCTGGAACTTTAGACTCCTATAAAACTGTCTACTTGATATCTCCTCTTAGATGTCTCATGGGCATCTTGAATTTAACAAACCCAAAGTGAGGGTCCAAACCTCCTCTTTGAAAAATCTGTTATCTTCTCTATCTCTATCTTCATTTAGTTCTTCAGGTCCAAAGCACTGAGATTATCTTTGATTTCTCTCTCTCTTACATCATTTGTAATCCTCAAGTAAATTCAGTTGACTCCACCTTCAAAATGTCTCCAGAACCTAAACACTATCACCACTATCACTGTCACCATCTTGGTGTAACTATCATAATTTCTCTCCTGAATTTCTATGATAACCTCCTCACTGGTCTTTCCATTTTGCCTTTGCTCAATAGAGTCTGTTTTTTACCACAAAATCCAAAGATTCTTTGGATTTTGGTTCTTTAAAAACCAAAGACAGATATTCATAACCATCATATGGTGTCTCTTCCCTTTCAAAGTAAAAAGCAAAGACATTACAGTGACCTATGAGACCCAGTATTGTCGCCCCCAACCGTGTCATTCTCACCTCTCTTTGGTTTCATGTCCTACTACTCTCCCCTTCTCTTACTCTACTCCTGAGTCCATGGTTACCCCATTATTTAAAAAACATGCCAGAAATGTTCCAGTCTCATCATTTTTGCTGTATCCCCTGCCTAGCATATTCTTCCTTCAGACATTGTCCCATTCCCTCACCTCCTTCAGATCTTTGCTTAAATATCAGCATCTCAATTAGGCTTTCCCTAAGAAAATTATTTAAAATTACAATGCTCCAAAATACCTCCAGCACTTCTTCTTACTCAATCCTGATGTCTTTTTCTTAATGCTGATGTGACGTACTATAGGTATCAGGTTAAATTTCTCCCATTGCAGGCATTGAGACAAGAATTTTATTGCAAGTAGTAATTTATTAGGCAAGTAATCCCAGAAAGTACCAGTAGAGTAATAGAGAAGTGAAACAGGAAATGGAAGACTACCAATACAGAATGTATTAAAGAGCAGGTTACAGCTGTGGTTAACTAGGGCTCAATTGTCATGGGAACATATGGGCCACCGTAGAGAAAATACCTGCATTGTCTTACACAATCTGTGAGAAAACTGGAGTATTTAACTGTCAGTTCACTTATGGCAGTTCCTCCTTTCTGCAAGCATATGCAGAATATGTTCAGGCAGCCATGGAAAGCCATGGAAAGCCCTCAGGAAATTTGTTGAAAGTGTTTGCAGTAAGAAGCCATTAGATCTGAACACACAGGTAAAGCGCCTGCTACAGACATTGTCTGCTACAGTACACCTTTTGCACAATTCAGATCTACCCATTGCCCATATTAAGTTCATTCATTTTATCTATCATTGATTCTTTAAGGTGATGGTTAGTCATAATTCATAAATAAATAAATAAAATGTTAAAACAGGAGCGTTACTGGGAAAAGTTATGGATCTCTACTATTGCAGTTGGCTCACCGGGCAGTAATTTGATTGCTTGCCCAAGTGAGTTAAGTCAGACCTTCATTTCTGAAGGGATTGAGCTCTTATTACCATGTCCTTGTCTGGCTTTGACTGCTTCAATTGCCCTTTCAAGGCTATTGCTAGGGCAAGAACACCAAGAGGCATCACAGTGAATTCAGTGAGTTCAACACAAACTGTTTCCTGCACTATTAGGTAGCGGCAATCTTATATTCTTATGATAATAAATATCAATTATGACTTCCAGCATACCTACGTCTCTTCTTTTCCCATTAGTCTTCTGACAGGAGAACCCCAAACAGCAGCCATAGGTTTAATTTGCCTTGTACTCTTAAAGAAATGTCCCCTAACCCCAAAGAACCAAAACATTTAATCACATGGATCTTGAAGATGCATGGGATGGGAAGCACATATTCTTTTTTTTTTTTTTTTTTTTTTGGGAAGCACATATTCTGTAAGTGGAACACGGGGAAGGGTTGTGAGAGTGGCCACTCCTGCTTCCAACACTTGGTTTCTGGACCTATGTAGTCTAGCTATCAGGAACACAGAACCAGGCGGTGGTCTTTTTTTTTTTTTTTTTTTAATATATAGTGTATCTTGAAGGACAGCAGAATGTCATCCTCAAGCTGATGCCTTAACTGTGCCTTTGAAAGGTTGTTGTTTCAGAGTTCTATCAGATTGTCAACTTGTGACTTTGTATAGTCAATTACACAAATATTCTAAATTATTTTATGTGTAAATTTTCTTGGTTTAGTAATATTAACGTGATAGAGTCTTGCTTTCAATAAATTAAATATCTTTTTATATCTGGGCCTCATTTTCCTCCCATACGACAGAAGATTGAGTTGCGTGATTTACAAGAACTTTTCCAGTTCTCATTTATTCTGTATCTTATCCAGATAGGCAGAAAGCTATTTCTGCATCATTTTGGTGTTTGTACTATGGAGAAAATACATACTCATTGAACTTGACCTTGTGATGGTAACTGTGTACTAATGGTATGTACCCAGATGTAATTTTCTCATCACGAAGTATCTCCTTAATTTATATCTACTTGAAATGTCGTAGTAGGCACTTTTAAAACAAAACTCTAAAATTATAGGAGCATTAGATCTCTCGTAAAGAAATTGGTAAAGCTTATAAAATCCAACATCATGAGTAAATTAATTCTGTAAATAAGACAAAATACCAAGAACTGGTAATTGCCATATTTGGATATTATTCTCTATATTTCACTAAAAATTTGACTATGAAAAGAACAAGTTATAGAATTCATGCCACTGTATAAATGTTGAATCAGATAATTTTCTGAACCACTATGAAAACTAAAAACAGCTTCGTGTAATTTTATAATTTCAGTCTTGACTGGGGAGCTGGAAAACCTTTTTTTTTTTCTAAATAAGTTTTACCCTGCTATTCCAAGATATCCGATTGTATTTCTGAAGATATAAATACCATCAAGAGTAGGCATATTCTTACACCTGTAGGCAGATGAAACACCCTTACTTATGAATACTGGAACCCAAAATTGATACTACATTATCAGAATCAGTGACAGATCTAACTCTTCCCAATAGGTGAGTCCAGCTTTTTACTATTAATTAGTGGTAAGAATTACAAGGCCTATGACGTTGGAGCTATGATAATCTTATCAGCCTAAGAATTACAAGATTGTTACCAGCACCTTCAAAAGACAGCATTATTTCATATGGTGGAATTAAAAGTCAGGATATAGAAAACGTACTGGGAATCAAAAAGCAAATGGTTTAGAACTAAACAGGAAAAGCTGAGGTTATTGTTTATTATTAGAATTTTTATAGCTGATGTTCTATATCAATTTATTCATTCAACAAATATTTACTGAGTTTCTGATATATGCCAAGTATCCTTCTAGACATTGGGAATAGGATAATAATAAAACACTAACCCCTGATGCCATGGATCTTATAGTCTGAGAGAGTCTTACAGGGAGAAACAGTTTTTTTAAAAGTATACTGTTGGTAAATTGTATACATGCATATATATATATATATATATATATATATAGTATGCAAGTTGGTGTGATAAAAACTATGAAAAATAAAGGTAAAATAGGAAAAAGTACAGTACATGAAGAAGACAAAGAATGTTGCAGTTTTTTGAAAGGGTGGTCAGCAGAAGGCACATTGAGGTAACATGAATAAAAGTCTGAGAGGGTGAAACAACAAACCATAAAGCCATGTGGATATTCAGAGGAAGAGCCATCCTGGATGCACGAAGAGGATGTGTGAAGGTTTTACCACAGAAACATGCCTGACAAGCTCGGGAATATCAAGGAAGGCAGTGTGGTGGAGGTGAATGAGGAAGGGGATGAATCATAAGAGCCAAGATCAAAAAACTCACAAGAGAACAGATCATATGAGACCTTCAAGTTCATCATCCATTCAGAGTGAGATGGGAAGCCACTGGAGGGCTTTGAGCAAAAAAAGTGGCATGAACTAACTTAAATGCAGCACAATTACTGCATTTTCTGTGTTTAGAATAGATAGAAGAAGGTTTGGATGAGATTAGGAGGACCAGTCAAGAAGCTGTAGTGAAAAATCTAGAAAAAGAGACTGGTCCAAGGGTATGTTACATCAAAGGTAAGGAGAAGAGGTTTTATTCTTTAGGTATTTTGAAAATAGAGGAAAATGGATTTTTTTTGTAGAAAGATGTAGTTCTCATTTAATGATATCAGAAATAACATGCTTTGGAGGTAATATAAGGAGTGTTACTCTGATATTCAAAGTCTGAGGTACTTACCTGTCATTCAGGTGGAAATATTGAGTAGGCAGTTGGCTGCATTGATCTGGAGTCCAGGAGAGTGGTAAGCTTAGAAATAGAATTTAAAGCATTAGAATAGTGAAATAACCAAAGGAGTGGAGGCGAAAAACAGCTGCAGTAACATTAGAGTTTTAGAGTTATCACGAAATAGCTCTTCTTTTTTAAATTATAACCTTTACATTAAAAACATCACTTGATCTCACAGTCGATAGCTAAGCCAATAAAGTAGTCATTCATCTCTTAGCTATTAGTTAATAATTTAGTCATGTTCAGTTATCACAATAATTCAACTATAATTTAATAATTCAGTGAAAATCCGAGATGGTTTTTTTTAATGCTTTCAGCTCGCCCTTAGGGTAAATAATCTATACAACATGCATAGCATAATCAGGAAGAAGCAAACACACTTTTGACTTTCTGATGAAAGCCACCAAGGATATATGTTCCACACAACATTGCATCACTGGACTCAGGAATCATTACATGCAATGTTAATGTGTGAAAATATGTAAATTCATGGCTTCTACAATATGCTTTTCCTAACTCACAGGTGTAATGGACAAAAAAACAGTATTTAGCATTTTTCTAGGAATAAAAGTGACATTTTGCAGATTTTTAAAATTTATTATAGTCACATAGGGAAAAAGTCAGGTCCCCAGAGGGAAATAGATGTCATACTCAAAGTGGGTAATTTGAAGTCAAGTTTAATAAAGGGGCAAAAATGACAGCAAGATTCAGAGGGGTAACTTGGTAGATGTCATAAAACTAGTAAGCTGTATAATTGTCATTTAAAACTTAACTCTTTCTGACTTCAAGTTCACAGATTTAACATGATACCACACTTTTGAGATCTACCTTTACTGTTTGGAATGGACAAGTCAGGGGGAAAAAACCCAAATCTCAAAATATTTCAACAGACCAGTTCACATACATGAAACTTTGTAGGTTAATGTTTTAGAGCAGAAAATGTAGTATTGCTTCTATTAGAAGAGAATAATAAAGGTCAGGGTCTTCAGAGAATTTAATACAATTAAAATTACTAATAAGAAAATGCTCTAAAATACTTCAAATATTCTTTATTTATGTGGAAAAAAACTTACTAAATATTATGTAAGCATTTAGTTAGGGGAATCAATAATTAATTATAAACACTGGGATATTTCGAGAGCATAATAGGGTATTATATACTTGAGTGCTCATGGTCATTCCGTTTAGTCTACTTTCTCAGTGCTTCATGGCTTTGTCCCTTGCTTTCTCTTTCCACTATCCTAACTCAGCTTTATTTCTTGGTCAGACTCATACCACATCTCAGGGTTGGGAAAAAAAAAAAAAAAAAAAAAAAAAAAATATATATATATATATATATATATATATATATATATATATATATATACACCAGACTTTTACTCACACTATCCTCAGCATTTATAGATTAAGGGCCTCTTCCACATATGAAACTGCTGAAGTTAAATATTTTTCTAATCCTATGTATGGCCAGTTAAATCTATCACGCCTTACATCAACATTATCATTCTTCATCATCCAGTATAAAAGATCATCCACTGTTCTATCTTTTCCTATACTGTTATTTGTATAATGCTTTGAGATTCCTTTCCTTGACCAAACTTACAACTTCTCACCACCACACAAACCACAATTAAGAAAACTTTAGAAAACTCGAGAATTGAAATGTACATCTCCCTCCAGTACCTAGTAGTAAAATTATTTTAAAATGGTCACCAGTGCTATGCCTAAATTAATACATGTTTATAAGACTGAATTTGTAAAGTATAAGTTTGAGTTTTCAGAGTGTTGGATTGGTTGGGACATATCCAGTGATGAATAGTTAAAATAACAATGACATCCAATTAGCATCATAAACATAAAAACATAGACTCCCTGTTAGAAGCAATCAAACTAGGCAGAAACGTTGTATCTGTTCCTGCTGTCACTGCTAAGACCAGTTAGCAGAAGCACTGATTGTCCACTCACCAGGCATCTTAGGGAATCCCAAGTATGCTAAGATAAAATTCAGCATCCATTCCTAACAAAAACTCCAAAAGGCAGGAATAAGATTAATTAAATATGACCAAAAGCCATAGAGATGAAAACAAAACAAATTTTGTTTAAATGGTAAACATTTTAAAGCCATATCTTTACATCTAGTACAAGATAAGATTATTCACTATCACTATTATTATGTAACATTGTTTTGGAGACTCCAGCAAATAAACTAAAAACAAACAATTTTTTTAAAGATGCAAATATTAGAATAGAAAAATCTTCCTCAATTAAGTAATAGTTTATCAAAAAGAGCAAAGCTCTAGTTTTATACAAGATTAGAATTTAATTAACAGTGGAATTTGTTAATCTTGCTAAATACAAGAAAATATTCAAAGCCAGTAAATTTTTCGATTTTAACTAAAAAAAATTGAAGTACAAATTTCTATCCACAAAGGTTTTAAGCAAAACTGCATTACTCAGAAATAAATAGAACAATAAATGTATAAAAACCTATTTTAAAAGTAAAATGTCTTATTGAAGGACATAAGCAAGAGTTGGAAAATGGAAAAGTATACCAAGTCGTTGGACGGAATACTTACTATTATAAAATGCCAATTTTACTAAAATTAATATATGCATGTAGAGTTATTCCAACTAGAATTCCAAAGATAGTTTGATAATCAGATTTTTAAAAATTCTTCAGTTTGCACCAAAGGACAGATAACAGAGAAGATCCAAAACAAGGACAAGAGTAACAAAAGAAAATGAAGAATAGTGGAAGTGGGGACTGATGCCTTACTGATTATTAACAGAAATGATGAATCCACTGTAAACTTAAGTGCAGTATTAAAGAGAAATTAGACAATTAGACAATTAGAATCAAATAATCGGTCCAGGCCTTACTTTACTCAGGGGAAAAATTTTTAATTGCAACATACATGAACATATACACACACACACACATATATATATACACATACACATATGTACATATACAGATATACATTCTGAACATTATATATCTGTATGTATATATTATATTAAGTATAGATATAGTAATTTACTTCATATATACCATAATGTTTTGGAATAGATATGTGTGTATATATATATATATATATATACACATATAAAATGTGTTTCTGTGTGTGTGCATAATTGCTATAGACTCAAAAATAGACAAAACCTAAATATGTGAAGAACAGGAAACAGCAAACGTGTTAGGCAAACGTGTATTCGTTGTTTATTTTATAATCACACACATACACATAAACATATATATGTACACACATATCCACATAAGTGCACATGTATATTTTTGTTTACATATTTATATAAAATTCTTATGTATTAGATGTTCCATAGCTCTTTGTATTTTAATAGACTTTATTTTGGTGCACTTTTAGGTTTACAGAAAAATTGAGCAGAGAGTACAGAGAGTTCCCACTTACTCTTCTGCACCCCTCCTCAGGCATTTTTTCCCCCATAATTAAATTTGGCATTAATGTGATGTATTTGTTACAAGTTATGAACCAATATTTATACATTATTAACTAAAGTCTGTAGGTAGGATTCACTCTTTGTTCTATGGGTTTTGAAATATGCGTGTCAAGTACGTACCATTACTGTACCATATAGAATAGTTTCACCACCCTAAATGTCTCCTGTACTCCACCTATTTCTCCCTCTCCACAAACCACTGGAAACCACTGATCTTTTTATCGTACCTTTAGTTTTGCCTGTTCCAGAATGTCATATAATTGAAATCTATAGTATGCAGCTTTTTTAGACTGCCTTCTTTGATTTAGCAATATGTATTTGAGTTCTCCATGTCTTTTAGTGGCCTGTGTTAATTACCTTTTATTTATTTATTTATTTATTTTTAAAAATTTTTTGGCTGCGTTGAGTCTTCGTTGCTGCACGCGGGCTTTCTCTAGTTGCGACAAGCAGGGGCTACTCTTCCTTGCGGTGCGTGGGCTTCTCATTGTGGTGGCTTCTCTTGTTGCGGAACATGGACTCTAGGCATGTGGGATTCATTAGTTGCAGCATGTGGGCTCAGTAGTTGTGGCTTGTGGCCTCTAGAGCGCAGGCTCAGTAGCTGTGGCACACGGGCTTAGTTGTTTCACAGCAGGTGGGATCTTCCTGGACCAGGGATCCAACCGTGTCACCTGCATTGGCACACGGACTCTCAACAACTGCACTACCAGGGAAGTCCTCTTTTTATTTTTGAATAATATTCCACTGTATGAATATACCACAACTTATTTATCCATTCATCTATTGAAGGACATCTGGACTGCTTCCAGTTTTGGGATATTATGCATAAGGCTGTTACATACATTCGTGTGCAGGTTATTGTATCAACATACGTTTTCAATCATTTGGGTAAATAGCAAGGAGTGTGATTGTTCTATCATAAGCCACTGTTTAAATTTATAAGCAACTGTCAAACTCTGTTTCAAAGAGGCTGTACCATTTTCACATTCCCTCCTGCAAGGAATAATAATTCTTACTCCAGATTTTTTTCAGCATTTGATGTCTTTAGTATTTTAGATTTTAGGTATTCTAATAGGTGTGTAGAGGTATCTCCTGGTTTTAGTTTGCAATGCTCTAATGAAATTATTATACATCTTTTCATATGCTTATTGGCCATCTGTTTATCTTCTTTGCAGAGATATCAGTTCATGTCTTTGGGTTGTGTGCTTTCTTATTGTTGAGTTTTAAGAGTTTTTTGGATATTTTGAATAAAAACCATTATCACATATGTATTTTGCCTGTATTGTCTTCTAGTTTATGGTTTGTCTTTCCAGTCTTTTAATTGTGATGCTGCAGAGTAGAAGTTTTTAATTTTAATGAGTCCAACTTATTAATTTTTTCTTTCATGCATCATCCATTTAATGTGCATCCTAAAGACTCATCACTAAGTCCAAGGTCAGCTAAATTTTCTCATATATTATCTTCTAGAAATTTCATAATTTGTGTTATACATTCATACCTATGATCAATTTTGAGTCATTTTTTGTGAAAGGTGTAAAGTCTGTGTCTAATGTCATTTCTTTACATGTTGGTGCCCAGTTGTTCCAACGCATGTTGTTGAAAAGACAATCCTTTGAATTATCTTTGCTTTTTTGTCAAAGATGAGTTGACTATGATGGTATGGGTCTATTTCTGGGCTCTCTATTCTGTTTCATTGATCAGTCTGTCTGTTCTCTTTCCAATACCATAGTATAATTACTGTAGCTTTATAATAAGTTTTCAATTCAGGTAGCATCAGTCCTCTGAGTTTCTTTTTTTCTTGAGTATTGTGTTGGTTATTCTATGTCTTTTGCCTTTCCATATAAACTTTAGAATTAGTAGTTGATATCCAAAAAAGAAAAAAAATTGCTGGGATTTTGATTTGGATTGTTTTGAATCTACACATCAAATTGGGAAGAATTGACATCTTCACAATATTGAGTCTTCCTATCCATGGACATGGAATATTTCCACATTTACTGATATTTTCTATGATTTTTTGTAATCAGAGTTTTACAGTTTTCTTCATATACTTTTAATGCACATTTTGTTAGAATTAAAGTTAAGTGTTTCATATTTGTTGTGCAAATATAAATGGTGCTGTGTATTTTTATTTCAAATTCCAGTTGTTTATTGCCGTTATGTAAGAAAGCAATTTCTGTACAATTGCTGTACACCTGAAACTAACACAACAGTCTAAATCAACTATATTTTGATTTTTAAAAATCCAGATCAGTTTCAATTTGAAAAATATTGAAGCATATTACAAAAGCAAAAGTTGTAGCTATTGTCAGCAACAAAGGATAAATTATTAAATTCATGCAGAACACATTTAAGACTGATGCAGAACTTGAATGTTTCTTTGTTCGTGTGAGAACCTGCATGCTTAATGGAGATGTCTATAAATGACATTCTGGAATGAAAAACTTAGAAAATGTTATTACATGGTGGAAATTAAAGACATCAAAGAACACTTGAATGGGCTATTGACATTTGATCAGAAGCCCTTTTTCTTATAGTCTTTTAAAATTCAAGATTACAATGGCCTCCATGCCTACATAGTCTAAATTGTTTTATTCATCTAAAAATTATAAAATGTATCTCCAGATGTAAGTGCCACACAAGTGCACATTTGGCAACAAATACAAGAATATTTTTATCAATGAGGTAATTTGGTTAGTATTTGTAGTCACTATTTAGTAGTTTCTCACTGGATATCAAATCCTTGCACAAGAGCTAGCTAGGTTTCCTATTTTCTCTGGGAATCTAAGTAGGTATATAGAGTGTCTTATATTTTAATTTTGTATTTGTGTTTAAATTCTATTCAGATGACTATATGTTTTCTCTTGGAATTGCTGTCAATTTCCTCATTTCAATCAAGAGTTTCATTTGCTTAAATTAAAGACTAACATAAATGTCTGTATGTGTTTGTTTATCCCAAGTATAAAGGGACTTTTCCATGTAAATATGTAAATGTATGTACCACCTTCTGAGTGTTTAGTACAATTGGTTGGTAAGCTGTTTATATTTTACTTTCTCATGGATTTCTCAGACTACACTTTTGCTTCAAAGTATGTAAGTAACATATTATGCCAAACATATTGAAGACGTGTTCCTTTTGGAGTGTTCAGTTGCTAGGCACCTCTTTCATATCCCTATGCCTCAGTTTTCAGTGGGGTAATTGTATCTACATTTTAAGTTTGCTGTGAGAATCAGTGCATTCATAGATGTCGAGTGTTCCTGACCTATGATAAGCAAGTTAAATATTAGCTAATCATTTTCCTTAGGTAACTAATGTCTTGCTATCTATCAGAAACACATGAAAAAAAATGCTATCCAACTAAAATGTTTAAACTAATTGATTTCCGAAGTTGGTTATACCTACAAAGTCTTTCTTTTTGTTCTTTTGAATATGTAAATAAAATTTAGATCAATGCCTTGATACTCTACCAAATATCATAAAGTTTCTTAGAACTTTATTACAGCCTTCAGTCATATGAATTGCTACTGCATCCTGCTTTTTATCACAAATTGTTTTTAGTTTCTTAGATATCTTATTTAAATATTTAACTGATACTTATGACAACTTCAAAGGCTCTCCACAATTAGTCTCTAACAAAGTCAAGACCGACCTTCAAGATATTCCATGATTTTGACTCCAGCTTATCTTTCCATTCAGTTCCTTAATAAGGCAAACTGAACTTCTTGCTGCTTTCGATTCACATAGCAATATATGTGATTCCTGCCCCCTCCCCACCTACAGAATCCTTCCTCTCATATTGATAGGCTGGAAATTCTCATGAAAATGCTAACTCCACACCATATGCAATTAAGTCCTGATCTCAATTATGTCCAATATTTCTTCACTAATACACCATATACACATGGGAGATAAAGTTCTTATTCCAGACTTGTTGGTGTCTATAAATAGGCTTAGCTAAAAAGGCTCCAACTAGCGCATGAAGTGGGTGAAAGCTTATGTTTAAAAAGTTTTCACCCAAGCCCTGTTCCAGTGGCACCTTGGAAACATCTCATCTTGGGTGAAATAATGAGATGGTAATGAAGAAAGCTACTATAAAATAAGCCAAAACAAAGCAAATATAAAGTTACTCACAGCCAGGATATGAATGACAGGGAATGAATTAATAGCAAAATCAACATTAGATATCATAGGAAAGGATTTTATCAGTTATATAAACATTTACTATCAAGTCTGGAATTTGAGTCTCAGAAACTTTTTTTATACCAAAATTTTCACACTCTCATTGGGTGGTTCCAATTCCAGGTAAGGTGGAGTAAACACATGCTTTCCTTTCTCTCTCACTGAAAACTATTATAAAACCTGTACAGAATGTATATCCTAGCTATTTGAGGACTCTGAAAACAAAATAGCAACAAGCAGTTTGGGGAAGAACACCAGAATCCAATGTACTACTAAATCTGTGTTGAGTTTACCTTTTCCTTTTTTTTTTCTTTTATTTTCTCTGGTATGCCCCAACCTGAAGTCATCTCAGTTTAAGAACCCAAAAGTAAGTAATGCAGGGCAGACAAAGAGAGAGATACGACAGTATTCTATCTTGAGGAGTAGAAAAAGGAACTCCTTACAACTCAGAGTGAGGAAAAGTCCCATTTTTCTTTTGTGCTTTCTCACCATTCTTTTGTGCTCTAACACCCAAGGAATTTCACACTGGCAACTGGAGCCTATAGGAAACAATTCTAAGGGATAAAAACTCTCCTCTCCATTCAGTAAAACTGGTGTCCCATGAGTAACTTTCTCTCTCTCTCCATTTCTATCTCTATCTCTCTTTCTCTGTTTCTTGGCTGTAGGTTCAGTGCAATCACAGAAATGAGCAGTGTCTGCTAGTACACCAAAATGTAAGCCCTTTAGAAAGAAAAAGTACTTGGTAGAGAGCAGGGAGGGAGAAGCTTGGGAAACCTACTCCAGGAAGTTAAAGAGGAACTCCTGAGCTCACCACTGTACTGTGCACCTATGAATCTGACCCAGACTCTCATATCGAAGACTTTGAGAATAAAATAATGACGGATCTCCACCCAGATCCCAGACTGACCACTGAGTGACTCACAAATAGGCAGATCTGAATAGCACTACAAAGTTTTGAAAACTGAACTGATCCTATAGTACCAGTTCAAAGAATGTAGGATGGAATTTTTGGCCTAAATCTAACAAGGTCAACTGCCTGCCAGAACAAAAATATCAACATTCTCCAGAGGATCTAAATAAGGCTCAGTTTCTCATAACATAATATTTAACATAATATTCGAAATGTCCAATATAATCCAAAGGATGCTGACTGAAGTTCAACAAAGAATATTTGAAGAAATAGTGACATAAAATTTGCCGAATTTGGCAAAAGACAGAAACCTACAGATTCAAGAAGGTAAGCAAATCCCAAACAGAATAAAACCTAAGGAATCCCATGCTTAAATACTTCGAAGTCAAATTTTGAAGTCGAACGTTGCTAAAAAACAAAGACAAAGCAAAATAAATTAATAAATTAATAAAATCTTAACAGCAACGAGAAAAAAAGAGCACAATACCTACAGGAGAACAACAATTTAAATGGCTGTAAATTTATCCGAACAACAGAACCCGGTAAAGCTAGCATAACACTTTCAAAGTGTTGAAACGAAATAATTATAAATTCAGAATTCTGTATCTCGTGAGCATATCCTTCAGGGATGAAGGGGAAATCAAGACATTCTCAGAGGAAAGGAAACTAAGAGAATTCATAGCCGGCAGACTTGTTCTAAAAGAAAAAAAAAAATTAAATGAAGTTCTTCAGAAAGAAGGGAAATGATATCAGAGAAATATGAAACACCAGGAATAAAGAAAGAGTAATAGAAATTGTAAATGTCTGGGTAAGTAAGGTTTTTCTTCTCATGTTGAGTTATTCAAATTTTATGTGATGATTGAAAACAACAAATATATTGTCACACTAGCTTTACAATGTATGTAGATGTAATATATAAGACAAATATAGTATTAGTAGGAGAACAAAGTAACCTATATGGTAGTAAGATTTCTACATTCAATTAAAGTGGTAAAATATTATTTCTAAATAGTCTTTCAAAAGGGAATTATGTATTTTTTAATACCTAACGCAACCATTAAAACTATTATCAAGAGATTTTGTTAAAATCAAAGTGATAAAGTGAAAATGAAATATTAGAATGTTCAAATCACACAAAAGAAGCAGAAAACAGGAAAGGGGAAAGTGGAGAATAAAAAAAGAGGGAACAAACAAAACGAATAGTGGTATAACTAATTCCAAACATATCAAAAATACTAAGTATACATGGTTTAAACACATCTGTTAAAAGACAGAGATTGTTAGAATGGATAAAAAATAAAATGACCCAAATATATACTGCTCAGAAGAAACTTACTTCAAATATAATGATATGAATAGATTAAAATAATGGAAAAAGATATACTATGCAAACACTAATCAAAGGAAAACTGGAATGGCTATAGCATTACCAAACAAAGTAGACCTCAAAGCAAATAAATTTACCAGAGATAAAGACAGAAGTAGGGAGATTGCATATTGAAGAAAGTGTCAATTCACTAAAAAGACATAACAACATTAAATAGATATTGAATTAACAAGAGAGTTTCAAAATACTTGAAGCAAAAACTGACAAAACTGAGAAAAGAAATAGACAAATATACAATTATATTTGGATATTTCAAAACTCTATTCTCAATAATAGATAGAACTAGTAGGAAAAAAATCAAGTATGTATTGATAGAAGAGCTGAGTGATACTATCAACTGACTGGATCTGATTGACATTGTCTGAACACTCAACAACACCAGATTACACATTCTTTTCGAGTGCACATGGAAAATTCAACCTAATAGACTATAGCTTCAGTCATAAAACAAACATTAACATAATTAAAAGACTTAAAACCATACAAAATATGTTCCTTGAGCATACTGGAATTAAACTGAAAATCAATAAGAGAAAAATAACAGGGAAAAAAATCACCTATTATTTGTAAGTTAAATAACACAATCCTAAAAAGTCCATGTATAAAATTTAGAAAGTATTAGAGAAAATTAAAAAATCTTTTTACTGAATGAAAATGAAGATAAAATACATCAAAATTTGTGTGATACTACTATAGTAGTACTTAGAGAAAAGTTATAGAATCTAATGTTTATGCTATAAAAACAATTTTAAAACAATAATCTAACCTTTAAAGCTAGAAAACAAAGGACAATTTAAAATCAACTGAGAAGAAAAAAAATAATAAAGAGCAGAAATCAATAAAATCAAAAACAGAAAAAAAAAGAAAATCATAAAACTTTAAAGAGCAATGAAACTGATAAATTCTAGCAATACTAAAAAAAAAAAAGAGAAGTAACAAATTATAAATATCAAAAATAAAAGAATATCATTATAGATCCTGACATGATGTTATTAAAACGATAACAAGGATATTACTACAGACCACACAAAAAAATGTTGTTGAAAAGATAATGAGAATACTACAAACAGCTCTATGCTCATAAATTTGAAAAATTAGACAAAATAAACTAATTCCTCAAAAATCACAGACTACTAAAACTCACTGAAGATAAAACAGATTATCTGATTAGCCTTATAACTATTGAAGAAATTGATTCTGTAGGTAAAATCTGAAAAGAAATCTCTCTATGTACACTCTGTTTTACTGATAAATTCCACAAAATATTTAAAGAATAAATAACACCAATTCTTTGGCATCTCTTCCAGAAAGAGATAAAGAGAGGAAATCCTTCACAACTCACTTAACAAAGCTATGATCACTCTGATACCTAAGCCATACCGAGACAGTACAATGACAAAAAAACAAAGAAACAGAAAAACTACAGGTCAATTTCTCTCATAAACATAGAAACAAAAATCCTCAATAGAATATTATCAAATTAAATCCAGCAATATATAAAAAGAATATTATGGCATGAAAAAATAGAATTCACTCAGGAATGCAAGGCTGATTCAATATTCAAAAATCAATCAGTATTATGCACTATGTTCAGTCTAGAAGAAACACATGGTTACCTCAATAAATGCAGAAAGGCATTTGACAAAATACAACTTCTGTTATTGATAAAAGTTCTCAGCAAATCAGGAATAGAAGGGCATTCTCTCCACTTGATGAAAGGCATGTATAAAAACTTACAGTTAACAGCATATTAAATAGTGAAAGACTGCTTTCCCTCTAAGATCTGGTACAAGGCAAGGATATCCAGTCTCACTGCTTTTACTCAGCACTCAATATTCACCACTCCTATTAAACAGTGTACAATGATTTCTTTATAATTCCATTTCTCCAATATTAAATAAGTCCCTCTTTCCTCACACTTGTATGGAGGGCTAAGGAATTAACAAAGGTGACTGGAACTCCATCAGGAGGGCAGTGACAGATTGGGGAACTAATGTGTCACCACCTGATCTCTCTATATCTAAGTTCTACCATCCTTTAGGCTCTCCCAATGCCACCACCATCATAATCTCCTATGTTGAAGCAGTTTCACCATCTTAAGAATGACACTACAATTGTTTTGTGTTTTTCTTCTTTTTTACAACCAATTTTTCTAATAAATATGGTTGTGGATATTTACAGATATTTACATTCTCTCAATGTCTTAATATTTTAAGTATTTCAAGGGCTAAGCCTACACTAATCATGTCTACTACCTAAAATAAACATAGGGACTAAAATTGGCAGGCCGTCAAATTTATTTAATAATCAGTAAATGAATACAACTAAAACCTTTCTCTAACTCACTTCCACAAGTACATTCCATTTACAGAATTTGGCCTCTTGTATTTCTCACCTCTATATTTTTTATAATGCCTTTCATCTGCAATACTTATCCAAAGATGTATTTCAAGCAATTAAAATAATTGTCCTATTCTTCAAGAACCATCTTTTCCACGATGATGCTGCATTTTTCGTATTATTTTGACATCACTTGGCAGTAAAATAAGTTTTTCTTTACTCCATATATCTTTCCTAACTTGAACATAAGCTCCTTGGAAACAGGGACTACGGTGTATGGGGTGTGTGTGAGTGTGTGTATCTTTACAGGGAAATTGGCAGTAAACACATGTTGGATATTTGTATGTTTTTTTAAAAAAATTGCAATTCTTTCATCTGGGTTATTTAGAATAAAAATGAGTATTTTCAACCTTCTACTTGTTGTTCTATTTAGATTTAGCCATTGAACCTGAGACCACCTATTTGTTAGATTGAATATGATCACAGCATAAATTATTCATTTTCAGAGATACTGCCTTCTATTCTTTGTTCCTCAAATATGGTTTTTGCACTAAGCATATTTTTACTGGCATAAAAAAACAAAATGAGCCTTTCTCTCACACTTTCTAAAATTCCCCTTACTAATATAAAAGCATCTGTGTCAAGCATGTGAATAAGTAAAAGCGTACTTTTATCTATCTCCCCACTCCCCAAAAAATATATCTTGATAAAATTATTATTTAAAGTTTTCCTAAGCCTTTTCTTCTGCTGCCTCATGGTGGAGACAAATTCCTATCAATAAGCAATATAATCGTTAGTATCTTTGTCCCTTTTTCCTGACCTAAGCCAAGTTGAACTATTTTTGCAATTAAAATAAATGCATTGATAGCACATCATGTGGTTATTTGCTATGTAACAAAATAACTGCTTGTTCTGGGTAAGTGGGAATTTCAAAGAGATAATATTTTTAATACTTTCCTAAAATTTTTACTGATATTATAAAAATCCTGATGCTCATTTATATACTAGATAATACAAATTTTTAAAAATCATGCTGACTTTATTAAAAGGTATTCTCTGCTTTTTTTCACATATAAAAACTAAACTCAAATCCCATAGGCTTAAACTCTAACTGGAGTCTATAAGACTATTCAAAATTCAAAGTTGCTTTCTGAACAGATTGCACCAGCTAGTTGATGAAACTTGAGCTAATTACACTAATGTTGACAAATGCACTGGCACAAAAACAAATGTCACATTTTTCAAAAAATTACACCTCTTCAAAAGATGCTAAATAGATTCAGTGATTTGTGGGTGTAACTGAGCTATTTGTGCAAAAACAGTTTCAAAAATTCTGATTTAAGATATAAAAAGTCTAAGTACAGTATGAGTGCTTATATGCCATTTTCAAATGTATTTTAATGAAATATTTGAATTTTTGGAACAATAAAGAAATTACTATATTTGACACTGGAACATTTTCTCTAAGTTGTTTATTTTAAATTTTGTACCATATACAAAAATAAAATCTTTCTATCTTAAGAAATGCCTTTATGTATTATAAATTGAGCTGGTATAGATATCTGAAATGAAAATGCAAATTTGAGTCTGTATACTATTTCAGGAAGAGTATTTCTTTAAATTCAGCCACAAACACAGTTATATTTTCTATTACTTGGCAAAATAGCTACTTTGTGCTAAAAGTTTTATGCTAGGAACTTGCTAAAAGTTTTATGTAAATGATCTAATTTGATCTTTCTAATAGTCCTGCAAGGGAGAAGTTTTCAAAATGAGGTACCTGAGAATCAGAGAGATTAGATAACTCATCCTAGTTAATGGGACTGGAATTGATCCATGGTCTCCCAGACTCTCAAGCTTCTACTGTTCCTACTGCCCCACCAGGGACCTCACATGGAAAGTTTGATCAGCTCCCTTCTGTTTCACGTTGGAGAGAACGTTCCAATGATGTTTCCAGAATATGTCAATGATTCTTTTAGAGGTGGGATTTGTCTTTTATTTGCTGTTTTGAACAATCCCAAATTGCTGTTGTGTCATCTTAGAAGCAACCTACGTGGGCTGGATATGTTCACTGAATCTCAAGTAATCAATCTTGTCTGATTCTTTAACGATTTTTAATTTAAAAGATTAAACTGAATGAGAAATATTGATGACAGAAATCAAGCTAGTCATTAAAAAATAAAAAGTGAGTTTAAATTACAGAAGTTCTGTTAGTCATGTGGGGAGATAAGGACTCTTCTTGACAAAGACTGTTCTTACTCAGCAACAGAAGGATAAGATTCAACCACTCAGGATAACATCAGCCCTTGTGATCAGGGTTCAAAATGGTGCTTCCCGTAGCCTCAGTTAGAAACAACCAAAGTCGTCAACACGTCCTACTGGAGTCACTGATGTATATGACTGTTTGACCTTTAACTATCATCTACAAACCAATATTAAAGTTATAAAGGAAAATCCAGTTTTTAGGGTAAACATAAAAGAGATAGCAATACTTTTTATTATTCTATCACCTATTATGAGCCAATTAAAATTTCCTATTTATTAAAATTGATCTTCAGTAGATCTTGCTCTTGTCTCTGATTCACTTGGATAGTTTGGATTGTTGATGCCTTATCTTTTACTACCTGACCCTCTGACCCCTAATTTAATCTAAAATTTGTTTACTGTTTCCTAGCCACATAAAATTCTTGTCCTCCAGACTTTTGTTCCTCTGGGACAACTGGTTTACCTTAGTTTGGGGGAGTTATGAGACTTCTCAAATATTCCTCTGCATGCTTACCTTCTGAGGGCTTCTGTAGGTTTTAGTCCTTTAGCAACTAGTTGCATTAAGCTGAAATATCTTTCTGGTTGCCAGGCACACAGGCCATCACTCATATCTGAAACAATATCTTTGGGACTAGAGATCACTAATCTGAATCCATAAAATAAGTGAAATTTTTGTATTTATTTAAGATCAGGATTAACAGTTTCAAAATATGTAAATTTGGCTCTTCCTTGAAATATTTGGGGCTTTTAAAACTGATTAAAAATAACATTCAAAGAGGTCTTAAGTTCAGAAAACTAAGATTACTTCTACTTTTCCTTCATGTTATAAAACTTTCCTAAAGATCATTCATGTCCAGTTTTCAGCATACCTACTTGGTGCTTCCACTTTAGTAACTGGTTTTACAAGAGGACAACTCTCTACATGCAGTGAGGCAGCTGGGGTGGCACCTATTTTTTTTTTTTTAATTGGTCTTTTTTATTCACATCCAATAGTAATAAAAATATTATCTTTGTTCATTGGATGCATGTTTCCAATTCTCAATTGTATTATCATTTTAAGTCTGAATTTTTGTAATATTAACATTCTCTTTTAAATGGTCTAATATTCAGCTATTTTTTATGATGACTTAATGTAGTGCAAAGAGCAAAGGCCTAGGTAAAAAAAAAAAAAAACTGGGTTCAAATTTAGGAAAGTTACCTACTAGGTACTAGGTATCGAGTTAGTTATTTGACCTTCTTTGTGCTCTACTTTACTTATCTAAAAATAGAATAGTATTCACTGCCTAAATGTTAAATACACAAAATCTTCTCAAACTATAACATGCAGCATATCAAGAACTAACATTCTTAATTAACAGTATACAGGTTTAATGGGATGCTAATGGAAAAACTACTCAAGTGAGGAATTTTGTTTTCAAATTACCAAAATATAGAAGGAAAGCTCACGACTGATATGAATTCAGGTGGATCTCTCTGGGATATCTTGCATTCACAGCTGTTTCATCAGGTTAGCATCAATCACATTCTTTGTTACTGTTCTTTATTATTTCCCTGAGTTTGGTGTAAGTATTTTGAGTAAAGCTGAATTCTCACATTTTGTTTGCATGAAAATAAATATGAAGATATAGGGAGATTCTTTTCTGGTTATTTTAGAATTGATCATTTCTAATTAATTATTTCAAAAGTTTACCAGACAAATCATTTGAACCAAAGACAATGACTTTCTGTAAAAATAAATAATGACTTTCAAGAACACTTAGGATGTTCCACTATCTAATAAATGTATCCAGAACTTACTCAATTACAGACTGATTAATGCATCTAATTATAAATTTGATTTCATATTTATATGAAAAATGAAAGATATAGTCATCCAGATGTTTTTAAATATTTGTTATCATGTAGGGAAAACATCTGGATGAGAAAAGTTTTCTTCTGGGTGTTGCTGTTGTTGCTTTTACTTTTCCCTCAAATATTTCAGCATGTTATAGAGATAATCCAGATATCAATCAAAATAGGCACAGTACAGAGAGATCATTGTTATCTTTACTGGATATTAAAAATCTTTAGCCTGTTGATTTATTCAAATGAAGATAAAGAATAAATATTTAGTTTCAACAGATTGATAAAAGCATCATAAATATTGTTATTACCGTATGAAATTTTATTATATAAAACACGGTATGTTTAAAAAAAAAAAAAAAAAACCCTAAAAGTTTGTTACCAAAGGCTCAGCAGAATGGGATCTGCTCTGCTCTTGTGCTGTATGCTTGTGATCATATCTAGGTTATGCTTATCATTAAGTGGAAAATTTTTTCTATCCTTAAATTTGAATTTTGATGACCTACATTGCTAAACATACATATCTTAAAAATAATATTAGAATTAACATCTTTGCATATTTCATCTTCAATAGCCCAGATAGAATAGATATAAGCTGTCTCTAACTCTACAGCTGTCCTTCCTCTAATTTTTTTGTTACTAAATTTGATTTTTTTATCTTTATTTTTTTTAATTGCAGTATAGTTGATTTACACTACTGTGTTAGTTTCAGTGTACAGCAAAGTGATTCAGTTATACATACATATATGTTTACATTATTTTTTTCAGATTCTTTTCCATTATAGGTTATTACAAGATATTGAATATTGTTCCCTGTGCTATACAGTAAATCCTTGTTGTTTATATATGTATACATATAGTTGATTCACTTTGCTGTAAAGCAGAAACCAACACACCATTGTAAAGCAATTATACTCCAATAAAGATGTTAAAAAATAATAATAATAAATAAATTTGATTTTATGATTAGAGAATAGTCAAGATGTGGATTTGATTTTTGCTTATTGTATTTTTTTTTATTTTAAAAACAAACTGTCACTTCTGTTTCTCCATCTACTACTATTTTATTAGTTTAAAATTGGACTAAAAGAGACTAATAAAATACCTTAAGCTTTCTTCTGGTGATTTTTAATCCAACTACTGTTTAGTAAGCCCATACACTGGCTGATAGAAAAAAATTAGTTTTATTCCAGTAGACATTGTTATAAATTATATTGGAAAGGTGAGACCAGATCTTGTTCAAGAAGTGCCCCTGCCGTGAGGATATGGGAAACCTTTTTTTTCCTAAGATATTTAAATTTAGTTTACAAAAGGTTAATTTGGATAAAGTACCCAAGTTAAAAGTTACTTACTCCAAACTATTTATCTTAAACGCAGACTCACTAAGTAAACCTTCAAAATCTGTCCAGTGTTTCAAGTAAGACTGCAGTGAGGGTCAAAATAATAAAGCCAACCTTGAAACAGTTAAATTTTTGTCAATATCTGGTCAGAGAATGAAGGTGATTCATTAACCAGTCCAGTAACTGTTTATTTTCTTATATTTCAAAAATAATAAATACCACCCGAATTTTAAACTATCCAAGATATTAGGAAAATAAATGAGGAATTCAGAATTCAAGGCATATTTATTCAAATAGACAAGTCACATAGAAATAAACCAAAGAAAATTACTGGACCTACTTTTTATGTCCCTGAAATCTAAGGTAATATATAGATTCAGAGAAAGTTCAGTTAAAAACCTTGACCCTTGTAAGGGTCGTCATATCAGTACAAATCTTTTAGTTTTCCATCCTTAATTAGCAGAGCTGCCCACACTGTTTTGATATAAATCTCTAGAGAAAAATGGAATGTAAACTCCTTCCCCTATTGTTAATGCTTGTTTTATAGATGATGAAGTATAAAATGATTGATCATGTAATATAATGATGGATAAGGCCAATTTCTGGAAAGGTCAAACCTATTAAATAAATCTTAGAATATATTTAAAAACATCATATCTGCCTCACTGGAGCATGGCAACTCTTTTCAATGACAGGCGGCCTTCACATCAGAGGAGTAACAGCAGTGGCAGACAATAGACATCCATACTTCACTAAAAGAGTGTTGGAAAAAGAGTAAGGACTGTGAAATTACCACTGCTAAAGTAAGAGGCTATCTTGAATAGAACACAATAAATAAAGACCTTGACTACAGCTGCATAATCCTGGAACATCCTAATGAAAAGCAATGCAAAACAAACAAAACAAAACAATCAAACAACAACAACAAATAATCCTTTCCAACCCTCAGATATTTGTGGACATTGTAACGTAAAAATACTGGAAAAAATTCTTTTTTTCCACGCCATGCAAAAAAAAAAAAAAAAAGAAAGAAAGAAACACTAATAAAGAAACACTAATAACAGGTTCTTTAAAAATGAAAGAAAACACAACCTTTCTAACAAACATGTATTTTTTTCTACCATGTACTCAAAAGCTTTATTTCTATCAGCTTAGGAACTTAGAAAAAAAAAATTTCACTTAGAGTTAACAGAATTATGGAAACTTATAGCTGGAAGGAACATCAATGCTCATCTTGAAGACACAATGCATATTTTTTTTAAATCTTGTTTTTATTCTCTCATACAACAAATTAACCATTCCACCCACCTTCATTTATAACTTAATAGATATAATTTCCTTATCTTTAAATTATTTATGAGAGATAGTAGGTGGGTAGTATTCCACTGCATGCATTCATCAGCCTAATATTAATGTATTTAGCCATCCTCTTTGAAATCTATTCCCAAATTCCAATTTTTTTGGTAGTTGCTTGAATAGGCTAAAATTCTTCATGTTGCTGTATTTTGTATTTGCCCTTTTTCTGCCTAGAATTTCCTATTTAAACTTAATATCCCTAGAAAGTTTTTTCTGATTCTTTGTAACTTAACCCAAGCATCATCTCTTCCATGAAATCTTTCTAGCCTTTCCCAGAGAGCATTAGGTTCTCCGTCAGGCTGTCACAAGTCTCCTTTATGCATGCCTCATTTATAGGATTGGGTTAGAAAACCCTAAGTCTTTCTCTTTCTCTGTGTGTCTCCTTTATTCTCACACTATTACCACACTCACAATACTTCTGACACAAGATGTATGGAGGAGGGGAGTGGGGTTTCTTACACCAAGCAATTCTCTGTAACATTAGCTGGACATCCTACAATTTAACTCAATTCTGACACTATCTACCTGGAGAGAACATCAGACCCCGGGTTAAGGACTCAGTCCCACGAGACTGCTTCCACCTCGCTTCAGATGCCATTCAATAATCCAGGTTGTCACCTGTGTTTCTGACCAATCCACTGTACGTCTGAGGTTCCCATGACTCTCTCCTCGGGTTTAATTAATTCACTAGAGCAGCTCACAAAACTCAAAGAAACACTTAGTTTACCAGTTTATTAAAGGATATGATAAAGGATACAGATGAACAGCCAGATAAAGAGGTATGTAGGGCAAGGTCTGAGAGGATCTCAAGTGCAGGAGCTTCTGTTCCTGTGGAGCTGGAGTGTGTCACCTATCAAGTACATCATGACTTCACTGACCTGGAAGCTCTCTGAAACCCATGCTATTGGGAATGTTACAGAGACTTTATCACATAGCCATGATATAGCATTAACTCTGTTTTTAGCTCTTGTCCCTTCTCAAGAGAATTAGAGGGGGCAGGGGATGAAAATTCCAAGCTTCTAATCATGGCTTGGTCTTTCCAGTGACCAACCCTCATCCAGGAACCATTCAGGAGTCCACAGAGAGTCTCCTCATTAGAACAAAAGATGCTCTCATCATTTAGGGATCTATAAGGGTTTTAAGAGCCCTGTGTCAAGGATTGGGAACAAAGACCAAATATATATTTCTTATTATAAATCACAATATCACAAAGATTCAACACATTACCGTAATTACTTCTTGACTACTTTTCTTTTCAACCAGACTTCTAGACTCTCAAGATCTGGGCCTATGGAACAATAATTTATTTATCTGTAATACCTAACACAGCCACTAGTACACGATACACATGTAGTTTATAAACAAATGTGTGAATGACTTAGAGAAGCTTCATATGAACTTGCATAGAGAATGTGGTCGAATGAAGCTATAATGACATACACAGTGCTACCACAACCACAGATATGCAAATGTCTTACATACTGTATTAGTTTCCCAAAGCCACTATAACAAATTACCAAACACTTAGTGGGTTAAGCAAGACACATTCGTTCTCTTATAGTTCTGAAAGTCATAAGACAATTTCGCTGGACTAAAGTCAAGGTACCAGCAAGGCTGGTTCCTTCTAGAGAATGAAGGAAGAATCCATTTCCTTTCCCTTTTCAGCTCCTAGTGGAGACCTGTATTCCTTGGCCTTTGACGCTTTTCTTTGTGTTCAAAGTACATCACTCTGCTATCTGCTTCTATACCCACATCTCCTTCCCCTCTGACTCTGATCCTCCTGGGTCCCTCTTACAAGAATGCTTATGACTTCATAGAATCTACCCTGATGATCCAGGATAACTTCCCTTCTCAACATCCTTAACTTAATCACATCTGCAAGGTTATTTTTCCCATTTGAGGTAACATTCAGAGGTTCTGGGGACCAGAACATGGACATATCTGGGGGCCATTATTCAGCCTATCACTAATACTCAGTTGCAATCTGATAGAGAATTGTATAAACATAATTTAATCTTTTTTGATGACATAACATCTCCATTAATTTGAATCAATTACTCCAATGTGCTATAACAGAGTAAAATACCCACTGCAGAAAAGAAATACCTTACTCTACAACAGAGTTTTTCAAGCTGTTTTTTGGGAGAAGTCACTGTGGCAAGGGTCAGGGAGGAGGAAACATGACAACAGAAACCTTTTCTCAAAAGTAGATTTTGGGAAAAGCCTCTGTATATCAAACAAGTGAAAACAAACTACTTAGATAGAAGCCGAGTGGAGGGTCCAGAGTTCTGGTGCATGGCTCATCTCTACCCCTGCATGGCCTTTAGGTGCATCCATAGTACCCTGGGGATATGAAGAATTCAGTTTGAAGGGTGCTAACCCCCTCCTCCGTGTTTCTACTACTTGCTGTGGTAGAAATTGTTTCTACCACTTGCTGTTGATTTTATTTCCTTTTGGTTCAAATAATATCTGTTTCAAGCAGCTGATCTTTATTTGCTTAGTATGTTAACCTAATAAAAAGTTAAATTTGACAAGATTTGTCTGATTGCATGTAATGATGTATCTATAAAGAGGAATAAATGAAAGATGATTCAAGATTTTAAGGATGAGAAATTTAGAGAATGATGGTACTATTCAAATAATACAGAAAATTTTTTTAAAAAAAGGATAGAAGTAGAATGAAAGACAGATGAGTTCACTTAAAATATGTTGAGTTTCAGAAACTGGTGTTATTTCTAGGTAGAAATATCCTGCAATTGCTAATGTGAGACTGGATTTCAGCAACAACAAAAAAATTAAGATTTTAATTGGAAGTATAGGCTGAGAATCAGCTACACTGACATAAATGAGGCATTTGTAATTATAAACAGGTTTAACAAGGAAAATATTGTAGGAAGGACGAGAGTGTTCCAAGGATAGAGTCTCATAAAATGCCTACAGTTAGAAGACACACATCTTCCTTTACTTAGTCCTCTCTCTTTTTCTCTCTCTCTCTGAGCATAACACTTGGAATGCTCTAAGAGTTTGCCTGGCTGATTATTTGGAGCCTAGATTCAATACTGGCTTCCTATCACTGAAGTTAAGATTCTGGAATTTGTCTTTCATACTATGAAGGATATGCAATATTGGAGTGGATCTATTGTATGCAATTTTTTCTGCTATTTCTTAAATGTACACATGTGTAGGGCCCAAATATATTCCCCTTACAAAAGCTTTAAGAAAAAAACATTTATGGTGGAGTACCAGCATTTTGGCGGCTTCCCACTGTAAGCTGAAGATGGCCATGGTAGATTGAGCCATTTAATTGGGTTCCCCAATTTCAGTGTGAATAATGGGATCCCAAAGTTGTAGAAGCTGGGTGGTAGTGATACTAATGATTAGAGACAAGAGGCTGAAGGGCCAAAGCTGCATTCAAAGAATTTTAACCACAGAATCTGTAGCAATAGTTAATTGATTGTGAAATCGCTATGCATGAAAGAGATTGGTGGTCATTATGATGCTGATTGATCTATATATTCAGAGAAAAATTCTGTGTCTGGAAATTGCAGTCTCAATGAGTTCCAGACCTAAGCCAGTTTGTACAACCAGAGTCTTTTATTTGTAGGGAAAGGCTAGCTCACTGTGAATAAACCACCTGCAATGGAGGTTCAAACATATACTCTGAATCTTCCTTTAAATCATTACCAGAGAAACTTGGCTATAAGTTGGTGTTTATACACTACTGAAATGGAAATACCTAGAATTGTGTGGGAGTTATTAAATACTCACTCGGAAGTAACATTAATTCCTGTGGAACCAAAATATCACTGTGATTCAATCATCAGTAATGTTTGCTTACAGAAGTTAGGTGACAGATGAAGTCATATCCCAAGTCCAAGTTACAGTGGATCCAACAGCTATTTCTCTAGTGCTTAAAAGTATAGCTAAAGTAAAAATATTTGGCAACTAGCAGAATCCTTACATTTGTTCCCTGACCTATATTTGTAAAAAGATTCAAGACAAATGAAGAAAAATCCCCTGAAAGTTGACTCCCTTCCACCACTACAATAATAATCTAAAAACACATCAAATTGGTATAGCCCCTGACATTCAATATACAGGTATTGCCTCAGCAGACTGGTTTCTTTTAATTCCAAGTAGTTACAACAATCAGAAATAGTTTGTCTTTACCTAGCAGGGACCTCTGTAGGCCTTTACTGTCTTAAATCATGGTTAGGCCAAATCTACTGCATTCTGTCATGATATGACCTATAAAGCATAATTCTTGAACAATACATTGGTAACATCATTTTACTTTATGAGACAGAAGTAGTAAGTACCACAGATGGTAGATGCCATAGTAACTAACATTTTAGTTAGAAGGTGAGGGAAATAAAACTGTCCACACAAGTCTGAGGTCTGCACATTACTGAAGCTTTAGGGGTCCAATGGTCTTGGAATGCCAAGATGATTCTCTAAAACGAGTGACAATTTGCAGCATTTTACACTATCACCATGAAGAAAGAGGCACAACAGATGGTGAGCCTATTTAGGTTTGATGTCTGCTATTCTGATCCACTTACTTAGTAATCAATAAGTCTGTTAGCTTTAACTGGGTCCAATGCAAAATGTGGCTCATGCAGTTATGGGTCTTATGTCAACCACTGTGAGAAGAGCATGCTGTGGTTAGCTGCTGTTTATAGGAGAGACATGAAGCAGACCTGCATATATTATGCAGGATGAAGAATCATCAGTGAGAAAAAAGAATGTTTGTCTTAATCTACAGAGATTTTAGGGTTCTCTGTCATGCACGGTTATCAGAGCAACAGTAGAATAATACAACAAGTTCCGAGGCCATGGTTAGAAAGGAGAAAAGCTTTACTAGGGAGCACATTCATGGAAAATGAGGCTGATCATAGGCATTTTGGGTTTTACATGTCTTGGAATCAACAGGCATCAAGATGGTTATTGTAGGGGTTGGAGTAATGGTTTCCCTATTACCAGGGGAGAGTGGGGTTCTGGTTACACAGTTGGAAGCAAGATATATCGGGAACCTAGGGGATTAAGTCGGGTGACACTTAGAGCTCTCAAGTTCATGAATAATGTTAAATGGAAAAGCAGGACAACCTATAAAGATGGAATGACTTAAGACCCAGATTCCACTGGAATAGTCAATTAGCTAACCCATCAGATAGGGCAATCCTGCCAGCTGGTAGAGGATAAAGAGAATACGAAATAGATAATGGTGAAAGAAAGTTATGATTTTAAATATTGGCCTCATGACCAGAAAGAGTCAGAGATTATAGAAATTTTACCTATCTTTTTTGATTATTTGTTTTCCTCCTTTTCCATGCCAATAGTATGAAAAATAATGATTATACGTATTATTATCATTTAGGTTCTAGATAAGAATAAAGTGATCTGGCATCATCCCATGATGCTGAGTCTGATGGTAGTTTATGTTTCCTCTGCACTGTAAATAAGAAATTCTTCATTTGAGTAAAGGACAAAGGAAGTAGCCTATACAGGTTATACGCCATACTCCCTCACCCTCACTCATGCATTCTCTTCCCTGTTCAGCGCTCCAGGTGGTTGATACCATGGACTCCCTGCCAGTTTGCTTTTAGTTAAGTTTGGCAAAAGACAGGCACTAGTGGGAGACTGAAGGATAGGGAAATAGAGAATTCAAGGTATTTCCTTTTCTTTCACAATTTTCCCCTTTTTTTCTTCAGTCCTGTGGGTGGTGATGACCCCTTTCTCTTGTTGGCCTCTGAATGCCTCTAAAATCTTTCTTTATCTTTGTATTCAGTCACCTCACTAATTCCCTTTAGTGTTAACCATCTGACTTGTTTTTATGTCATGCCAGTGCCTTAAATGACACACTTTTCTCTGAGTACCTTCATCCCTCCAGTATAGGTTATGTATTTGCTCCATATACTCCCGAGTCTGGTCCTCTATAAAATCCCTACTGTAATCCTTAGCACACAGTTTTGTCATAATTTGTTTTCTTGTTTGTATCTTATAAAAAACAAACCTGAGAGAAATCTGGGACTTTTTCTCTTATTTTTACAGTTATATATCTCTAGGCTTGGGTAGTGTGTGACTTATACCAAGTATTCAAACGATCTTGTTAAATGAATGAAATAGTGAATGAAGATTCACAGAATCTCCAGAAGTCCTTTAGGCATTAAGAGGTAAATTAAAATTTTGACCTCCTAAGGAATCCAAGGAAGAATTACATTTCAAAGAAAAAGTGATAAATGGGAAAAAAAAGTCAAAGGGAGAACAGAACAATGACTTATGACTATGTAGATATCTCAGTTAAGGAGAGATAAACAGAATAAGTGTAAAAGAAGGGAGAGAAAGAGACTGACCATAACTATTTCAGTAATGGGATAGTGGTAAGAGACAGACTGCTATCAGACACAAAATAAGTTGGATCTGAGAAAATGGAATCTGGGAATAAAAAACTTTTATAATAATTTTGGTGGGCAAATACTGGAAAGTGAGGCAATAATAAAATTAGATGTTATCAGAGTCAGAAGGAAGTGTGTTTAGAGGAATGAAAGAAAAGGTAAGATATCAGGAAGACAATAATTTTGGGGATTTGAAGTAACTGACCAAAGTAGTAGGAGTTGGGAAATCAAGTGATATCAAATATCTGCCTGGTGTGACAAATGATTCCCCCCCAAAAAAGTTGATGGCTGAAGCAAATGGGAATTGTGGAACATCTGAAAATTGTAAGGAGAATGAAGAAAATGTGCATTGTGAATATTAGAGATGGAAAGATAACACGGAATAAAATAAATAATATCTTTTATACTATTAGATATCATGAATGGTGCAGGACAAATTAGCAATATTCACCTCAAGGTTTTATGCATTAAAAAGCACACTGAAATGATTAAGAGAGCAAAACAGCATGGAACTTAGCAAGACTTCCTGAGCCTCAGTTAGGAATCGATACACAAGCCTTCTTCAGACATAATTTTTATTGACCTAAACTAGACTCAGAAAAGATCAAGCCTACTAAATTTCCAGAGATGTGGAGTTGATTTGAAGAGTTTTCCAGGGAGTTTCTATTTTTTGTACAAAACTCATGAGAGTTTCCTAAACCCACCTATGTTCAAGGGTCATCTTAGTACTCCACATATTTTTTTGTGATTTTCATAGTTATTTGGTCTGTATCTATTTGGTTTGGTTGTTCATATCGGTACTTGGGGTCTTGCTGTGTTAAGCTTATCTAGTTATAATAAACTCAACACCAGGATCTCTGTGGAGAAATATCCATTAGAAATCAGTTCTGATGAAAACTTTCTTTGGTCATTCAAAGCAGACCCAACAAAGCTGACGATTTTCCTCCAGTCTCTTATTTTTTATTTATAACATTTTTGTCTATATCCTTGAATTCAACTCTATATTAGAATTAAAGTTACCAAAGTCTATCATAGCTATTGACTTCATAGCATTCTACAATGTAAGAAGATTGTAATCAGAAGATTAATCTTTGTATCTTGAGTCTTATAGGTGGAATATTTCAAGTAGTGATATTGATATAATGTGATATACATTTGTTTCTATAAGTGGTTGAAACAGAATGAAGATTGAAGCTATTATAGTTATGAAGTGTTGAAGATACAATTAGGCCAAGGTGTCAAAAGAAGTATCAACTTTGGTATTGGACCTTTTGTAAGTAATAATATTTAGAATAGTAAGTACCTTTATTAAATACCTACTATGTGCCAGCAATTAAACAATGCACTTTGGGTAGCACATGGGATATTTCAAGAGCACTAAAAGTAGAATTATTGCCCCATAATCAATGTGCAATAATGCTCTAGTCCTTGTAAGAGGTCCTGCTAATCTGATCCAAGCTTGGTAGATTTTAGCTGGGCTCACCTATGTATTTGCGGCCAGCTGGCCAGTAGACTAGGAACTAGCTGGTCAAAGATGATTTCAGCTGAGATGGTTCATCTCTGGTCCTTGTGGTCTATCTCCTTTACTGGGTTTGTTATCATAGCAGAAGTAGAGTTCTGAGAAAGAGGTCTCTTGAACCTAGGTTAGAAATTGGCAAACTCTCATATTCCCCACATCCTATTTGCCAAAGCAATTCACAAATCCACTACAGATATAAAGGTGGAAAAGTGACTTCATCCTTGATGGAAGAAGCTGCAAAGTCATATTGCAAAGAATATTTGAATAAAAGCCATTCATTTTAGTTATCAATGCAAATAATCTATCACAACACCTGTTAGGTAAATATCAGAGCTGGAAAGGCAGGGTTGAAATACATCAAGTCTAATGGGTTTCACCCTAATACCAATGTGCATTCTCTTCCACTACCAATGATGAATGAATAAAGAGGAAAACTGTCAACCAATATGGGAGTAATCTAGACGTTGATGAGCCACACTATTGGGTATTGGGAAAAGCTGGTAAAATCAAATGATATGGACTTCAATACAAAAGATACAAAACTGACTTTTATCTCTACCACTAATAGGAATATATGAAAAAAGAGCCACATTCACTGGGAATGCTGGCGTGGGAAGTGAACAAGGTTGAGGGAAAAATGAGTGTCTGTGAAAGAAAAGAAAATGTAAGGTAAATATTAAGGATTTGGTAATGAAATTTGGTTCTCAGTCTAAAAAACAGTAGACCTTCTAGAGGGGCTGGAATGGAAATGGAGTGAGAGTAAGAAAAAATAGAGGACGTGTAAGCATCATATTTAAGCAATATATAAGGGAAAAAATTGTCTTACTACAATGCAGTATGTGAATGCAAACATAATATATCATTAAAATGAAATGGGGGTTTCTGTTGGTTAAACAGATGCATATATTATTTCCCTTCCCAAAGCCCCATTCAATACTGGTAGGACATATTAAAAAGGACATAATAACCAAAGAACAAAGTGAATGAGACAGGAGGTATGAGTGACAAAATCTTAGACAAATAAATTCCAAAGTAGTCCAAAGTTATTGACTTAGCAGTGAAAGAAAGCCAAGAAACAATTTGATCCCTGAGTTGACAACATACGGGAAATGTGATCACATAGGATCAGGAATAGTTTAATAGAAAAAAAAAAAAAAGCAGCCAGGGGAGAATTGGAAGAACACTTATGTAAAGTTACTGAACTTCACTTGAAGTGATGTAGTATTATTGAAGATAGACTGTAATACGTTAAAGATGTATACTATAATCTCTGAAGCAATCAACAATAAAACAAAAAATATAGCAAATAAGCCAACAAAAATAAAATAGAACCCTAAAAAATGTTCCACAGGTACAAAAGATAGAAAAAGAAAAGAAAGAAAGAAACAAAGAAGAGACAGAATAAATTAAAAACTAATGGCAAGTTGGTAGATATAGATCCAGCTGTATGTCTAATAACTTCAAATGTAAATAGAACAAACACAGGTATTAAAAAGCAAAGATTATCAGATTAGAGTTTTTTAAAAAGCAGGACTGGACTATATGCTCTGAATAAGAAATATATTTTAAATATAAAAATATGAGTAAAACAAAAATAAATAAAGGGAAAAATATACTATGCTAGCACTATTCAAAGAAAGGTGGAGAGGGCATATTAATATCAGACCAGTATAATTTAGAGCACAAAATATTACCAGGTTACAGTGTCATTTCATAATGACTGAGGTCAATTTAAGGACGCATAAAATTTCTAGGCATTTATGCACCTAATAACAAAGTTCAAAACACAGGAAGCAAAAGCTCAGAGAACCAGAGAAGAAATAGACAAATCCACAATTATAACCAGAGATTTTTGCACTCCTATCCAATAATTGATGGATTAAGTAGACAGGAAGTCAATAAGTATGTAGAAAATTTGGACATTAGTACTAACCAATTTGATCTACCATAAAGCATCCCTGTCAACAGAAGCAGAAAACATGCTATCTTCAATTAAACACAGATTATTTGCCAAGACAGACTATATTCTGGGCCATAAAATAAGTAACAATCAATAAACAATTTCAAATCATACATTGTATATTCTCTACACATCATGGAATTAAATTACAAGGCAATGTCCGAAAGATATCTGGAAACACCCACAAATAATTGCAATCTAAATAACATATTTTTAAATAGCCCACACATCAAAGAAATAATCAGGGGGATATGCAAAACTTTCAAGTGAAAAAAATGAAAACACAACATAAGAAAATTTCTAGGACCAAGCTACAGCAGTACTTAGAGGAAATTTATAGCAATACACATTAGAAGCAGAAAGTTGTCAAATCAATAATATTAGCTTCTTTCACTAGTTGGGAACATCAGTGGATGGCCCCAGACTCCTTTGGCAGTTGCCTTGGGCATTGCTTAGTACACACAGGACATGCTATTACTGCATTAACCAAGTCACCGTGTTTCAAGGGCAATTGGGCATCCTTGGCAATATGCCATTCCACCTGGGCGCTAGGGTGTACCCAATCTGCTGTACCTACCAAACTGTCATTGCTACTCAAGCTAGGACATCAGCTTCCTGACTGCCAGGGGATGACAGGGGGTGACAATGCCTTATGATCTGGGATGTGGAAGACAGTGAGGACTGCGTCAGGCTTTTGCAGGCAAACCCAAATGTCTTTTCACATATCCTGACCTGCAAGGGCTTATTCATGATCATTCACCCTTCAGCTTCCCGTTGTCCAAGCCACAGGGTTAATCCCTTTAGAATAACCCAACTCTCAGTGCAAAGCATTAACAGCCAGAGCTCGTGGGTGATTACCAGCCAAACCGATCATTGGCTGCTATGGTTCATTCCTGTTTCCATCCAGATGGGGTCAGTGTTGGGTTAAATAGTGGCTGCAGTTCACCTGGGTAGATTTCCCCAACTAGATTTATTGTATCTCAGGCATCAGCGGAATTTCCCCCACTCCCTCCCTAAAACCCGCAGGAGCCACCACAGGTGTAGGGATGGGGGAATTTGGAGGTTCTACATACTCACAAAACCTAGTAGCACCCGAATTTCTAAGACTGGAGGGCAGGTTGCTCCCATACTGCAAATAGGCATTCCACTTAGGCAAAGTGGGAGTTTGAGGCATGGTGGAGGTGGGTGGATGGGACATATCCTCATCTCAGGAATCCCTCACCCTTCCTACGTTGTTCCTTCCTGAGAGGTTCTACGTGCAGATGTGCTCTGCACACTGGGAGGAGCTGCCGCTTTCCGGGTAGAAGCGGTTTCTGTTTCCTTCGAGAGCTGAGACCAATGTCCTAGGGTTTCTCTCTCCTTTTGTTGTCTCAGCCACAGTGCCCAAGCCATACCTTTCAGAGTCACAGACATAGCTAACTCAAACAGCAGCCCTGCTTGGGAGATGCCCAGAGCTTTAATCTGCTTCACTAATATTTCCACCTTCTCAAAGGTGACCCCAGTCACCTTTGATCCCCAGTCTCACATGTGCCCTCTCTTTACCAGGTGGTATAAGGATGGAGGCAGTGTTCCAGGTGGGGAATAAAAATCCTCTAAAATCCCAGATCCCTACAAACTTGGACCTCTTTCACATTCTTGCACATTGGACAGGCTTACACATTAGCAATCACAGCTTCTGGGAAAATACACATCTTACCTGACCAAACAGCTCCCCAAAACTTTAGGGCAGTGCCTCCACCTTGAATTTTCTGTGGTTTCACTGCCCATCCTCTCCCTCGCAGATGTTCCAGCAAGTCTGCAGAGGGTCTTGCAGCAGAGGCAAGTCTTCATATGTTAACATTATATCATCAGGGCCATTTTGCTGATGTGGGGAAGGAGAACAGGCACAGGTCTTGGGCTACCATCCCACATGAAGGCAAATTGATCTTGTGACTCAGTGGCTAGGGGTCTACTGTAAAAAACACTTGATAGTTCAGTGCAGCATGGTATCCTCCTAGAACCCTGGACAAGGAATCTAAGTTGGTAGCAATGTTGAGCTCAGTCACATGGATGGGGACGCACTACCTTGTTCAGTTCTCAGTAGTTCATGGTCATCTGCCACAAGGCTTTTTCACCAGGCATCCTGGGCTATTGAAAGCACTACAGGCAGTGCATACGATAACCACTTGGTGTAGCTCTTGGATAGGTTCTCCTATTTCCTTAGGCCCTCCGGTCTATCTGGACAAACCACATTTGCTTCCAGGTTACTTTCACTGGACTCTTTACAGCCAACTGAGATAGCCTTCGGCTTTCCAGCTCCCTCTCTGTCTTGGATCTTTCTCACAGCCCATACCCATTCCTGGGATTTGTCAGTCTCCCCCAGATCAGCAATAGGTCGCCCCACTTCATACATGGCTTGTCCCAGGACTAGACTCAGCATGGATACCAGTGTCCCATGCCTGGTGCTGGGGGCAAACTGGAGTATCTTAGCTTTCATTCCTGCAGTAAGTGTGGCCCCATTAGGGCCCTCAAAAACTGGCCATAGATGGCCTGTCTCATACTCAGTTCCCAAAGAAGTTGATAGACCTCCTCTATATATTTCTAGGGCACCACATGCTCAGGGAGATCCTCCTCGTTGGGTCAAGTCTCCCTACAGGCTAGAATAATCCTATCTATAAGAATGAGTACCTTGAACCCACCGAGCACCATGCAGGCGCTGCAGGTGGCAGGATGGGTGGCGCTGTTGCTCATTTCCTCTGCCTCCTGCCAGTCAGAGAAATGACCTCACACCCGGTATCCCGTAGCTGCACTAACCATGCTTGGAATCCATCCCTGGCCTTTTGCTGGAACTTGGTAGCTATCTCAATAAGCTCAGCAGAAGTATATTCTCTCATCGTGAATGTTTCCTGAGCTGGGGGCTGCCCTGCTGGCTGGGGTTGCTGTTGTCCTGCCTTTGCTTTCCTTCATATTAGGGGTTGGACTGCACAGCCAATTTGTCTGTTTCACTGTCAGTCACCACAGCCTCCTCCTCTTCACTCTCCTCACTTTCCCAGGGATCCCACCTCTTGGCGTCCCAATCACGCTTTGTCACCAGAGCTCAGACCTGAGTCTGCAGCAGCTTGTGCCCTCCTAGCTTTATAAAACAGCACGATAAGGTCTCCAATTTATCATCTCAGTCTCCCACATTGTATGCCAGCCTTGAAACTAGCAGAGCAGTGGACAGACACACGTCCTTCTCAAACCTCCGCATTCCCTCCAGCTTCTTAACTCAAGCTCCAGGCTCTAGTTGGGCGTCGATGGTGAGGCCAACTGCCCACAGTAGAGGTCAGCCCACTGCACAGCCATTCACCCCCTTCTCCGATGCAGCACACTCTGGGCAGTTCCTCAAACAAGCACATCAAGCCAGCCAGCGTTTTGGGGCACCCCCATCCTCACATGGTGGTCCACAAGTGTCTAATATACGGGCCACACCTCTCCACAGAGAGTCGACGGCCAACTTAGGATTTCCCCCATGGATGCCTCTGTCCCAAGGCCCATTTCTTCCACCTTCTGGCTGGCTCACCAATTGTTGGTTCTAAAAATGGCCCTTGTACACAGAGGGCAAGGAGAGACTGAAGAAAGAGGCAGATCACTTCAGATGGGCAAGTGGCAGGTTTAATAAGCAAGGGAACTTACATACAGGGCTTGTCTTGGGTGGTCCCAAGATGAGTAGATCTCCACACTCATCCACCAGAATCTTATACAGAGATCTTAACTGGGTTCAGTCTTGTTTACCATCCAAATGATCTCAACCCCACTTTACGATCTCAAGGTTGTGTCCTTGGGGCAGCTTCTAGTGTGGGAAAGGCAAGCAGAAGGCACATTCCAAGGGGAGGAGAGTAGGTAAGGAGACTCTGACTGAGCAGGTCAAGCTCACAGGTCAACACCTCAGTCACATCCTCTGGATGACCTCTTCCAGCAAAAGAATGTGAATTTTCAGTGACGTAGAAAGAACAAGGTCTGGAGGTCATGTTCTGGAGGTCATGTACAGCAGGGTCACTATAGCTAACACTGTATTGTATACAAATAACATGCTTAAATACCTGGAGAGGAAATTAACACTTCAGTAGGGTTTGGGGATAAATTATAAACTACCTACAGTGAGAGCTACTCAGTGTTAAGAAAACTGTAATAGACCATAATCATCTAGACCAAAATCGTCTAGGAAAATTTGTACAGAAATTAAATGTAATCATAGTATACTGCACAGCTCAACTGTTAAATAATGCTCACATAATCATAATATTAACATTAATTATCAATTTAACAAAAACTATGGCTATGACTATACTGGTAATATAAAGGACACATATACAAAGGTGGATAAATAAAAAACCTGCAGTAGGAAGTCAAAAGATACATCTAACACTGGAAAATCAAGAAATAAGAGAATAATTATGTTATTCATTATGTTATATATGTAATATGATATTAACAAAATACAGGAATAAAACTTGTGTAAAGGGTTTATTCTGAGGAGCAGAGATTGAGTGTTGTTGGTGTGTAAAAGTATTTAAAAAAATTTTTTTCCTACTATAAACCCTGTAGAACTATTTAACTTAAAAGAATGTACATATATAGATGTGATAAAAAATAAAATTAAAATGGGAAGAGGCTAGCTCTGCATAATATACTGATCACAGTGAATAACACTACAATTCAATGTTAATGGCAACAAAAGTTTAATAGTGTCAAAGTAAAAATAATTTTGAGGTTTACTCTGAAATTATAAAGTTACTAAATCATTGGCATGGAAATGATAGTAGTTGTCTCATTAGGTCGTTCTCATAAGATAGGCAATTTCTCCAAAGTCGGCTTCTCTCTCTCTTTCTCTCTCCCTCTCCCTCTCCCCCTTCTCCCTTAACCTGTGACATCCTGATAAGGAGTGTTTAACCTGCATTCTCAGAAACGTCTACATGTTACACAAAAAGAGACTACCGATCTCTTTGCCGCTAGGCAACTGTCAGTTTTCACTAAGTCCAATTATCATTGGGTCCCATTCTAAGTTAATTTGTTACCTGATTTGTTTCACTGCATTTTCAGACCTGTTTTACTTGCTCTTATGACAGATTTATTTCCGCCATTTTAGCAGTTGGATTGAACTGTGGAAGGCAATTGATTATTGAGGAATGGTAACTCAGCTACACAGCAGCACCATCTTTTGGTCTTCGAAGGAAAATGATCCAAACTTGTCAATTTTGAAGTCTGTATTTCTGGTATGTTCACTATGTGAATCACAGTTGCAGTGTAATTAAAGTAAGAAAGTGGCTTCAAAGGGAATGAAATCAACATTTTACATGAGCTAGGATACCCACAAACACAGATCTTTTGAAAGGAAAAAAAAAATCTACATTTTATTCATTTTACACAAAGTAATATTTTAATAAATATTACTTTAGAAACTGTATACCCTTGGGATACTTAATTTCTTTGTTTCTACTTATGAAGTGAGTATGCATTAATTTTGTATGATTCTTTAATATTGAACATTTAAAGTTATTTATACTTTTGACTTATAAAAAGACTTTCCACAATTTACTTATTTGTTGAAATACAGGTCCCAAGATACTCTTTCTTCCACTTATGTTGCAATACATTTTTTCCCAAATATTCATGATTTTAATATATATTTATCAAATATTTCTATCTTTCCACATCCTATTATCAAGTGTCTCCTGAAGAAAATTTGCAGGAAGTGCAAATCCTATGAAAACTAGATTTTAAGTCTGTGTAGAGAATAAAACACGTTATGTCTGTGAATATCACTTTATTTTGCCATTACTAATTTAGTTACAGAAACTAAATATATAAAATAAACAGAATGGAGCATCAGAAAATGTTTTATTCTGATCTTAAAAATGACTAGCTAGATACAGGAGAGAGGTATTGCCATCTTTGTTATACATAGAGAAAGAGTTTCTAATTTTGATCTAAAAATTGCCTTTCTAACTCACATAAATGTTTCTGGAGTATTTTTTGTACTGTTAAAATTTGTACTGTGGTTTCTTTAATTTCACCAAATAAAACATTGTGACATTTAAAAACTTTTTATAATTATATTTTCCCACTATAACCTTTCAGTTTTTCTACAATTTTATTGTACCTATGTGTGTAAAGCCTTAGGAAATGCTTATTTCCACAGTCCTAAGGAAAAATACTTTTTCTACAAGTCTTTTTAATTAAAATTAATCTTATAGTATAAGCTTAACATATTTATTAATAACTTTTTCTCTCATCCTTCAAGTCCAGTGTGTCATTTAGACCACTGAGTTGGATAATATTCAGAAATAAAAACATAAAACAGTTAAGTGTATTTTTTCTTTTTGGTCATGCTGCATGTCTTGAAGGATCTTAGTTCCCTGACCAGGGATTGAACCTGCTCCCTAAGCAGTGAAAGTGCAGAGTCCTAACCACTGGACCACCAGGGAATTTTCAAAACAATTAAGTATATTTTCAAGTTATCTAGATTTAGATCTAGATCTGTGCTGGTTAGTGTAAATAGCCACTAGCCTTAAGTGACTGTTTAAATTAAAATTAAATAAATGTTAAAATTCAGTTTTTCAGTCACACTAGCCACATTTCAAGTGCTCAGTAGCTACAAGTGGCTAGTGGCTTGGACATTGAAGATAAAGAATATTTCTACCAGCACAGCAGTACTCTTGGACAGCACTGATGACTAGTCATATATGAAACATTATTATCTAAAATGTTAGTAGAAATCTAATGGTATGTCAGATTTTCAACAACAAGTTGAAGTATTTAAGACCTATAAACCTTTAAATAGCTATTTTTAAAATAACGGTAAGCATTCAATAAACAATTGCACATTAGGGTTTTAGCAATTGAAGAAATTAAGCTTAAATCTTATGCTACTTTTCTGTATTATAATTTCCAAAGCTTTTTTTTAAAAAAATCAAAGAACATGGGTATTTCAGATAAATAAAGCACATTTTCCTTTATTAAATGACAATTGCTTTGTTTAAAACTTTGTGGCAAAAGTTAGTTATAAGAATTTCAAGTCAAATAGGTAGTTTTTCAAAGAAACTTGCTAAGAACTGCCTGAAAAAAAAAATTCATTGTATAAAAAAAACTCTTTATCTTCACAGAACATCTCATTCAAACCATAAGCAGAGGGGTAAAAAACTAAACAGAACACTGTTGATTGTGTTAATTGGGGAGGAACTCTAGGCGTCTTTTTGATTCAGTGTGCTTTTATTTGTTACGTAAAGTTAATGAGAGGTTGAGGGTTGGTTATTCCCAAACCACACGCAAATTCTAAATTACTGGTGTATGAATATATTTGAGGTCTTTGGCTTCCCTTGCTTTCCCTTCCCTTGATTTATACGATCAATTTCTACATGTGTGTTTAGATTCTGTGTTTTCCTATGTTATGCTTCTTCTTTGTACACATGGTATATGTGAGGTGCAGTGGGCAATACTTGGGTGCCCATACAGTCTATAAATATCACCCCTTCCTATGCACGGAGATGTAGACTTGGCAGCCGTGTTCTTGTTATATGGCACCATCACAGTCAATTGTGCTAGGGTTATGCCAGCTATGTACACTGAACATAAATTAGGTCCACCAAATAATCTCTCTTAGATTTGAAAACAAACTCAGAGACAGTTACTGTTTCCTGTGTCTGGCTAGGACTCTGGAACAAGAATTTTGGTATACCGACACCTAAAAAAATTCAGTTTCTGATACAAATAATAACATAGTCAAATAGGGATCAAGAAGACAATATACTAGGTTCTTAAAATAATTCATTATCTTAAACTGCGTTAGTCAGTGTAATCTCAGCTATGCTACAGTAGCAAACGGCCCTACAATCTTAGTGGGTTTAGCAATATTTCATGCTCAAGATTGTATCCATTTCAGGTCAGCCACAGCTCTGCTTCACATTCTCTGCATTTTGGGACCTCGACTTAAGTAGCTAGCTGGAACATGACAATCTCACTGTAGCAGGAAAAGTATTATCAGAATGCATGATTCCCCTTATTTCTTCTGCACAGAAGAGGCACATACAACTTCCACTCATACTTCAAGGGATAAACCCTGTCGTATTGCCAAGACTGATGACAATGGAGTGAAAAAAAAAAAAAAGAAAACGATTCGCCTTCCAGATAAAGACCTGTAGGCAGGAGTGAAAGTATATTTAGAATCTACTTCAAGGCTCTTCCTAGAGACTTAATACATACTTACATTGGATCCTTGAAGACTTCCGTAGTACAGATATCAGAAAAGATTTCAATTTTTTTAAAATATGCATTTTTTCTTTTTTTTCTTGCGGTTATATTTCTACAGCATAAACTTTATTATTTAACCTGTTTTAAGTGTTCTGTTCAGTGGCATTAGGTACATTCACATTGTTGTACAACACTTTCCACTGCTCATCTCCAGAAGCTGTCATTTCCCACAACTGAAACCGTATACCTGGTAGTTGCTAACTCTCCATTACCACCCCCTTCCCCTGGTATCCACCATTCTACTTTCTGTCTCTATGAATTGATTATTCTAGGTACCACATATAAGTGGAATCACACATATTTGTTATTTGTACCTGGCTTGTTTCACTTAGCATAATATCTTCAAGGTTTACATGTTGTAGTATGTGTCAGAATTACCTTCCCTTTTGTGGCTGAATAATATTCTATTGTACGTATATACCTCATTTTGTTTATCCATTCATCCACCAATGGACACTTGGGTTACTTCCACTTTTGGACTATTGAGAATAATGTTGCTATGAACATGGGCATGCAATAGCTTTTGGAGTCCCTGCTTTCAATTCTTTTGGGAATATACATACAAGTGGAGTTGCTGAATTATATGGTGATTTTATTTTAATTTTTTGAATTCTATCTTAACACCATTTCCCCAGAAGCTGCACTCTTTTACTTTCCCACCAGCAGTGCACAACGGTTCCAGTTTCTTCACATTCTTGTCAACACTTGCTACTTCCTGTTTTTGTTTTTTTTTAAAATAACCATACTAATGGGTATGAAGTGATATCTCATTGTAATTTTGACTTGCATTTTCCTAATGTTTAATGAATGTTGAGCATATTTTCCTGTTCTTATTAGTTATTTGTATGTCTTTTTTGGAGAAAAATCTATTCTAGTCCTTTGTCCATTATTCAATCAGATGGGGTTTTTTTGGTTGATATTGAGTTGTAGGAGTTCTTTAGTTATTCTGAATATTAATCCCTTACCCCATATATGATTTGCAAATATGTTCCTCCATTCCATGAGCTGCCTTTGCATTCTGTTGACAGCATCTTTTGATGCACACAATTTTAAATTTTGATGTAGTCTAATTTATATATTTTTCTTTTGGTGCCTGTTCTTATGGTGTCATGTAAAAAAATTATTGCCAAATTCAATGTCGTGAAGATCTTCCCCCATGTTTTCTCCAAGAGTTTTATACTTTTAGCTCTGACATTTAGGTCTTTGATCCATTTTGAGTTAATTTTGTATATGGTGTAAGGGAAGGGCCCAATTTTATCTTTTGATTATGAATATTCAGTTTTCCCAACACCTTTTGCCAAAGACGTTGTCCTTTCCCCATTAAATGGTCTTGGCAACCTTGTTGAAAATAACTTGACCATATGTGCAAAAGTTCAGTTCTGGCACTCTATTAACATTCCATCAGTCTATACGTCTGTCTTTTAACTAATATTACGCTGCTTCAATTAGTCTGGCTTTGTAGTAAGCTTTTAAATCAGGAAGTGTGAGATCTCTAACTTTGTTCTTCTTTTTCAAGATTGTTGGCTATTTGGAGTCCCTGGAGATCCCATATGAATTGTAAGATGGACTTTTCTATTTCTGCATAAACACTGGGATTTTGATGGTAATTGCATTGGATCTGTAGATTGCTTTGTACAATATTGGTATCTTAAGAATACTTAAGTCTTTCAATCCATGAATATGGAATGTAGTTCCATTTATTTGTGTCCTCTTCAATTTATTTCAGCAAAGCTTTGTACTTTTGAGTGTACAATTCTTTCACCTCCTTGGTTAGGGTTATTTAAGTATTTTATTCTTTTTGATTCTATTGTAAATGAAATTGTATTATTAATTCCTTTTGGATTGCTCATTGTTAGTGTTCAGAAATGCAAGTGATTTGTGTGTTTTGATTTTGTATCCTGCAACTTTGTTGAATTCTTTTATTAGTTTTGACAGTGTTTTTGTTTGTTTCTGATGTTTGTACAGGTATGTGTGTAACTTTAAGGTTTTTCTACATATAAGATTATATCTTCTGCAAACAGACAATTTTGCTTCTTCCTTTCCAGTTTGAATGTCTTTTATTTCTTTGTCTTGCCTAATTTTCTGGCTAGGACTTTCAGTACTATGTTGAAGAGAAAAATAAAAATCAAGAATTCCTGTCTTGTTTCTGATCTTAGAGGAAAAGTTTTCAGGTTTTCTTCAATGAGTATGATGTTAACTGCAGGTTTATCATATGTGGCCTTTATTATGTTGAAATAGTTTCCTTCTATTACTAATATGTTGAATGTTTTATCATGAAAGAATATTGAATTTTGTCAAAAGGTTTTCTGCATCAATTGAAATGGGTTTTTGTCCTTCATTCTGTAATGTGGTGTATTATATTAATTGATTTTCACGTGTTGCAACATCCTTGCGTTCCAATAATAAATTCCACTTGGTCATGGTATATATTTTTTAAAATATGCTGTTGAATTCAGTTTGCTAATTTTTTTAAGAATACATTTATTTTTAATTCAACAACAACCACAAAAACCATATAAAATATGTAACTCTTTCCATATAGCAAATGTCTTTTAAGGAAAATATGAGGTCCTTAAGTATTGATATTTGAGATAATAGATAATATTTTACTCTCTTTCATTCTGCTTTCCTCACTGCAGCCAGAACATTTTATCTAAAGTGTAAGCTTTATCATATCATTCTCTGTGGTATATCACTTATAAAAATGGTCTCATTTCTTCACAGCTCCTGTATCTACACCTTTTAGAATGTGTCATTATAGCTCCTCCTATCAAAGAGGGAGTGTATTTCTCCACCCCTTGCATCTTAGCTGGCCTTGTGACTTGCTCCGGTCAACAGATTGTATAAGAAATGATAATGCACCAGTTCTGAATCCATGTCTCCATAGTCCTTGTGTGTTTCTGCTACTCCTCTTAGGATCTCTGTCTCTGCCATGGGCTAGAGATAAAAGAGTATGGAGCATAGCTGAATCAGCTCAGTTACCCCAGCTGAGGCCCCAGACAGGTAAGGGAGCCTAGACAAGATCAACAAAGCTGATTCTCAGATGATAGAGGGTGCGTGAAGAATCTCAGCCAAAATCAAGAACAGCAACAAAAAAGGCATCATTTCATCTTAATTAACTTGTTGACCTGTAGAATCTTAAGAGAGTCATTTTTTTAAGCCACTAAGCTTGTGGGTGATTTCTTGGGTAGGATTAGTTAATTCATTTTTCTACTTAAACTCCTTCAATAACTTTCCATTATTTTTAGGAGAAAATCAAATTAATTAAAATAGCCTAATGCATAGTAGAGGCTTGATAAAATACATTTGGATTAATAATTAAATAATTATCTTAATATAAGCTGCTTTTGTTATCTTTAAAATATAAGACATTCAGAAAGATGAAACTGAAAAAGAAAAGAGAAGCTATTTCTCTGATGTGCATAGATAATTCTAAAGTAAAATAATATGTAGCATTATCAAGTAATAAAAAAAATTTCTCCTGTGTATTCAGCGACTGGAGAGAAAATAGTCTGCCTTAATTCCATGAGACCTAATACTTTACCTTATTAGTATAGAGAATGTATCACTGGAAACCAGAATAATCTCATCGTTATAAATGGCAGCTGGGCCTTCAGTTACACCTACTCCCACACACATACAAGTTGTGCCTATGACTTTTTGAATTTTCACAAATAATCAAATTTTTTGGCTGATAAAATATTCAGTTCCTATGAACCAGAAGTTGAAAACTTTCCTGAGTTAAATCACCATCTTCATGATTAAACCTTTCCCAAAAAGTGTTGATGGACCTGCCTTTTGTACTTACAGTTAGATAGTGCTTAAAATGAAAACAAAGTAAATAAGTATTTCTTACTATGTTTACATAATTTACAAAGTAGTAGATAGAAATTCTATTATCCTGTTAGTAATGTACTATTGGCACTTAATTGGTAATTTGGCCAATGAATGAATTCTGGTTAAATAACTGAGTTAAATATTTAGGACTACTGATATGATATAATGTCAGTAAGGCTAAAAATGAAAAAAATGATTAAAACTGAACTTTATTTTCTTCTTTCTGTGTTTGCTATTCTCAGTTAATAGTGTCATCATGTTAGAAATCCGGTTAGTTCTGTTAATTCCTCATTCTCATTCATTCACCATTTTCAATCACCAGGTAATATTAATTGTGCCCTTTATATACTTCTAAAATCTACCTTTTCACCTCCATGGTCATTGTAATTTCTCTGAATTGAGCCACATTTTCCTACTTGATTATTGAAAACTATAAGTTCAAACCACTAACACCAAGTTGGCTGTCAATTAAATTTCCCAGTTCTATTCCTACTCTCACTCTCACAGACGTCTATTTCATAACCCCCAACAATATCTGCATCTCCGTCTTCACTCTTAACTTATGACATTGCTCCCTTTCTCCTTGAAAAAATAAAAATAATTAGAAGACAACTTCTACTTCCTTCCTCCATTTCATCATCCCACCTATAAACTCTGGCCAGTGTATTCTACTTTCTCTTCTGTTGTTGTGTATATTAGTTTCCTAGGGCTGCTATAGCAAGATACCACAAACTGTGTGTCTTGAACAACAGAAATTTATTCTCTCATAGTTCTGGAGGCTAAAATGTGAGGCACGATGTTTTGTCCTTGGGCTGGTTCCTTCAAATGATTGTGAGGGAAAATCTCTTCCATGCTTCTTTCCTGACTTCTAGTGGTTTGCTGCCAATCTTTGGTATTTTTTAGCTTATAAGTATCAGTCCAATCTCTGCCTTCATCTTAGGATGGCATTCTCCCTGTGTATTTGTCTTTGTCTAAATTTCCCATTTTTATAAACACACAATTATATTGGATTAAGGCTCACCCTAATGACTTCATCTTAACTTGATCATCTTCAAAGACCCAATAGCTCTATGCATACATCATCTATACTCTTAGCCAAGGTTAAACTCTCCCTTTATGAACTTCATCCTAACTCCTCTCACTTATTCAAGGACCTCATTTTCTTATGCAAATTTCCTGTTCTTCACATCCAACTTTTCCTTCTCTAATAGGTTGCCATAATCATATAACCATGCTATATAACATTTAAAAAATAGCTCTTTAGACATGTGATTTTAGCCCTACTTGCTCTTGGATGTTGTCATCCCTGTCATTACAGCAAGAAAAATTGGTGGGCAAACTGAAAATCAATGACTTAACACTTAATGGAACCCTTAAATGGTCATTTTAATGAATTGTCTGAGACTAAGGATGGACAGCATAAGAGTGAAAAATTCTTGGGGATTTCAATCTTAGGAGGCCCCCAGACTTTCCTGAACTTTACACCAAGGAAACCCATCAGTCCCTCAGGGTAAAGCTATGAGAATGTTCCCTCATGGATTTTGCAGGGAGAGAGAATGAGTAATCCCATATTTAGAGAATTTCATCCCTTCACCCCAGGCACCTTTAGCTTTCCTGTCTCACCTGAGGAAGGAAAAAACAAAAACACCAAACATAGTCAAAATGGATTAGGACTTCATGGAAATAAATTGGGAACACTGCAGCCAGATAAGGGTGTAAAGGACAAGGGTTGAAAAAAGGTATATCACTGTGGAAACAGTGGTGAAAGTCACAGCCCTGAGACACAGACCCACTACAACAGAGATTCAATAGAAGAATTGTAGAATAATAACCCTTCCTCACACATTACACCTCACCAATGAGGGTCTAGTATATTAACAGTGGATTACAGCTGAATGAGCTGCAAAACACAATCTCTCCCTCTCAAGAGGAATACAAAGGGAAACCCAGATGAAAGAGAAGAAGGAAAAAACAAAGCCACTAAAGTACTTTAAAGCTTCTGGCATCTACAGCTATAGCAAACATTAAACACAGTCTAACTCTTAACTAGATTAGAATAAACCCTCAGGCTAAGGGCTTATATACCTCAGTACCCATTGCCCAATACAACATGTCTAGGTTTTTTTAAAAACAAAATTAAAACGTGTCAAAAGGAGAAAAGAAAAAAGCAGTCAGAAAGATGAAGTCACATCAGAAACAGACTCAGATATGACACAGATATGGAAATTATAAGACTGGTAATTTAACATAACCATGATTAATACGTTAAGGGCTCTAATGGAAAAGACAGACAACATGCAAGGAAATGAGTAATGTAAACAAGGAGATGAAAACTTTAAGAAAGAATAAAATGTAAATTTTGGAAATTAAAAACACTAACAGAAATGAAGAAAGCCTGTGACACACAGCAATAAATCCAACACAGCTGAAGAAAGTATCAGTGAATTTTAATAGTTAAATAAAAAACATGCAAAGTTGAAATACAAAGACAAAAAAAGAATTAAAAAACAGAAGCATAACAGAACATCCAATATCTGTGGGACAATTTCTATGCATAACAAGTGTGTAACTGGAATACCAAAAGGAAAAGAAAGAATGAAGCAGAAAAAAATATTTGCAGTAATAATATTAGAGAACTTTACAAAATTCATGACTGACACAAAGCCACAGGCCTAGCTCAGAGAATACCAAGTAGAATTAATGTGCAAAAAAAAAAAACAAAAAAAACACCTAGGCCTATTACATTCAAACAGCAGAAATCTATTACATTCAAACAGCAGAAATCTAAAGACAAAGAAAAAAATTCTTTTAAAAATGCCAGGGGCTTCCCTGGTGGCGCAGTGGTTAAGAATCTGCCTGCCAATACAGGGCCCACAGGTTCGAGCCCTGGTCTGGGAAGATCCCACATTGCCGCGGAGCGACTAAGTCCGTGCGCCACAACTACTGAGCCTGCGCGTCTGGAGCCTGTGCTCCGCAACGGGAGAGGCCTCGACGGTGAGAGGCCCGCGCACCGCGATGAGGAGTGGCCCCCGCTCGCCGCAACTCGAGAAAGCCCTCGCACAGAAATGAAGACCCAACATTAGCCAAAAATAAGTATAAATAAATAAATAAAAATTAAAAAAAAAAAGCCAGAAAAAAACCACCTTATTTATAGAGGAAAAGAATATAATTACAGTGGAATTTTTGTCAGAAACCATAAAATGAGAGTAAAATAAAATATTTAAAGAAAAAAATCCAACCTAGGATTCTATATTCAGCAAAAGTACCCTTCAAAACTGAAGGAGAAATAAAGATTTTCTCAGATAAACATAAACTAAGGAGTTCAGCAGCAGCAGACCTGCCCTGCATAAAATGTTAAAAAGAGTTATTTAGAAAGAAGAAAAATGACATAGGCAGAAACTTGGATCTACAAAAAGAAAGAGAAAGCTGTAGAGAAGGAATAAATGAACATAAAATTAAATTCTTTATGTTTATCACAATTAATTGATTTAAAGTTTCTGTTTAAAGTAAGAATAGTAATAATATAATGGGTGATTATAATCACTTGTGTGTAAAAAACTGACAGCAATGTTATAAGAGATGGGAGGAAGGAATTGGTTATAGGATAACCACACTCCATGTGAAACCATATAGTGTTATTTGAAGTATAATTTAAGGTAAACTTAAATTATTTAAAAATGTGTATCCTAAACTCTAGAGCAAGTATTACAGAAATTATAAAAAGCAGTATAATTGATGTTCTAAAAGAAGAGATAAAATGGAATCGTATAAAATGCCCAATCAAAACAAGAGAAGATTAAAAAAGGTGGGGGGGGGGGAATAAAGAACAAAGGCAAAAAGTAGAAACCAGTTATAAACATGATAGATATTAAGAAAAGTATATCAATAATCTCTTTAAATTTGAAATTAATTAAATTAAACTAAATTAAAAAGAACTATGATATATATAAGAAGCCCATTTTAAATATAAAGACTTTTATAGGTTAAAATTAGGTGGCACAGTGGTTAAGAATCCACTTGCCAGTGCAGGGGACACGGGTTTGAGCCCTGGTCTAGGAAGATCTCACATGCCGCAGAGCAACTAAGCCCATGCACCACAACTACTGAGCCCACGTGCCACAACTACTGAAGCCCACGCACCTAGGGCCCGTGCTCTGCAACAAGGGAAGCCACCGCAATGAGAAGCCTGTGCACCGCAACCAAGAGTAGCCCCCGCTCACAGCAACTAGAGAAAGCCCACGCACAGTAATGAAGAACTGATGCAGCCAAAAATAAATAACTAAAATAAATAAATTTTTTAAAAAATTAAAGGGATGGAGAGAACCATCCAATAACAACACTAATTAAAAGAAAGGCAATGTACCTGTAATAATTTCAGAGAGAGTAGAATCTACAACAGGAAAAATTAATAGAGATTAAGAAAGGTATAATAGTAAAGGGGTCAATTTTCTAACAACACATAACAATCCTAAACATGTATGCCCCGAATAGGAGAGCATCAAAATGTCTTAAAAGTAAAAGAAGAAATAGAAAAATCCACTATTTTAGTTGGAGAACTCAATACCCCTCTCTCAGTATTTGACAAATCAAAGAGATATAAAATCAGTATGAACATAGATGACCTGAACTATATTATTAATCAACGTTATATAATTGTTATTTAAAGAGTTCTCCAACCAACAAGAGTAGAGTACACAGTCTTTCCAAACCACATAGAACATTCACCAAAAGAGATGACACGTTGGCTATGAAGCCCACCGGTTGAAATTATAAAAAAGTATGTTATCAGATGACAATGGAATTAAACTAGAAAACAATATCTGAAAGATAGCTAGAAAATCACCCAAATAACTGGAAATTAATTTGCACACTTCTGATAATCCATGGTTTCAAAAAGTCTCTCAAGAAAACTGACATATTTTGAATGAAATGAAAATTAGAATGCAATTTATCAAAAGTTGTGGGATGCAGTGGAAGCAGTGCTTAGAGGAAAATGTATTAGAAAAAAGAAAAATCTGCAATGAATAACTTACTTTCTACTTGAGCAAGCTGGAGAGAGAAGAGAATTTAAGAGTAAACAAGAAGAAAAGCAATAATAAAATTAGGGCAAAAATAAACAAAACTGAAACACAGGCCAAAAACAGAGAATATTGACCAAACTAAAACCTGATTATTGAAAATATTGATAAAATTAATAAACCCTAGCCAGGCTAATCAAGAAAATAGAAGACACAAATTACCAGTGTCAGAAAGCAAGGATGGATCATCACAATTGATCTCATGAATATGAATAATAAAGCAAAATACCAGCAACTCTATGCCCACAAATTTGACAATAAATTTCTTAACATACACAAAGTACCAAAATGCACAGAAATAGACATAACCTGAATAGCCCTATTAACTATTAAGTAAATTGAACTAAAAATTAATAATCTTCCCCAGGGACTTCTCTGGTGGTCCAGTGGTTAAGACTCTGTGCTCCCAATGCAGGGGGCGTGGGTTCAACCCCTGGTCGGGGAATTAAGATCTTGCATTCTGCAAGGCACGACCAAAGAAAAAATAATCTCCCCCAAAAGGATAGTATTAAGCCCAGTTGGTTTCACTGATGAAACCAAAGAAATAATACAAAGAAATATACAAAAGTAATAAGGTCACTATTACCCTAATATTAAAACCAGATAAAGACATTACAAGATAGGGAAATTATTGACCAAGGTCATCAAAAACAGAAAAGTCTGAGAAACTGTCACAGCTAAGAGGAGACTAAGGAAACATGATAACTAAAATTAATGTATCCTGGATGGGATCCTGGAATTGAAAAAAGAAATTAGGTAAAAATTAAGGAAATTAACTAGCATATAAACATTAGTTAATAATAATGTGGATATACTGAGTGTGGGTACACAAGAACTCTCTGTACTACAAATTTAACTGCTAAGGACTAAGGGTTTTCTTTTGGGATGATGAAAACCTTCTGAAATTAAATAGTAGTGATGGTTGCATAACTCGGTGACTATGCTAAAAACCACTGAATTGTACAATTGAATAGGATGAATTTTAGGGTATGTGAATTATATCTCAATAAAGATATTATAATTCTTTTAATAAAAAATGAAGTGAATGCATGAACTACACATTTAGAGGTCATTGAGTTCTATTTTGTTACTTTTATGATATGTTTGAATTACATTGAATTTATACTTGTATACATCACCAATACTCCCACTAGAGGCTTAAGAAATATTTGTTGAAAAAAATCAAACATTATGTCTAGATAAAGATAATGTGTAAACTTTCTTCATTATAGATTCTTAAACATGGAATTCTTCTTTTTTCTTGTAATTTAAATGTCACTGAATTCCACCTTGATGCTAAATTATTCAATCAACGGATTCATGGAGGTACAATCACGAAATACATTACTTCTCAGTTCTATTGCTAACCTACTTCTTTGTTGGTTTCGAGAGGTATCCCTTTTATAGCATAGTTTCCTTGACAAAGTTTTATTGCAATGATCCTGCTTTTGACACTGCTTTAAGTGAAAATGTTACTATACTACTTCATAGATATTCAGAACCTTTCAGGTTTTGGATGAAGAGGTCTGATTGAAAATCAGATACAGACACATACGTTGAAGTTAACTGGAGTGGGCACTTGATTATTATGAAGGCTAGAATTGGATTGAAGAATCATACTTAAAGGTGTAATAGAGCTCAGAAAGTGCCAGACCTTAGAAGTACCTGGCCCTTGATTGTAGCAGCTGGAAGTGATTTAACAAGCACTTGAGGTGACAGAATCAAATGCTTTATATGATGAATGGGCTGTTTCAATATAGTAAATTATTTTGCTCTTTAAAAATCAGAATTAAATAGTTTATGTTTTGTGGAGGGGGAAAAAAGAGCTCCAGTGGAAGGGCACACAATCACCTACATAACAAATGGGAACTCAAATCACAGACACAGTAACACATTTTTCTTTGGCCCACTACCCAGTTTTATGTTCTGTGTTAACTATATGCTCCTTTATTAACTAAAGGAAGTTATGTCTCAGTGATTATCTCTTGCAGCATTTGTTAAGGCTCTGTTCTTTAAAGAAATAATATTGGCTGGCATTTTAAAGCAGGTTGATACTGCTTAGAACTTTCAGACACATTAAAAAGTTATCAACTTATTTAATGTATTAAGGTAACAATTTCTTCCATTTCTCTAATCCATTGACTAAATTGAGTTATACATTTGTTTGTATCTTTCATTTATTTACTCAATCATTCATATTTTTTTTTAAAAGAATTGGTTTTAGCTCTGTTTCTTTTTTTTAGTTAACTATTTTTTTTAATTAATTAATTTACTTATTTATTTTTGGCTGCGTTGGGTCTTCATTGCTGCGCGGGCTTTCTCTCGTTGCGGTGAGTAGGAGCTACTCTTCCTTGCAGTGCGTGGACTTCTTATTGCGTGGCTTCTCTTGTTGCGGAGCACGGGCTCTAGGCATATAGGCTCAGTAATTGTGGCTCCTGGGCTCTAGAGCGCAGGCTCAGTAGTTGTGGCTCACGGGCTTAGTTGCTCCGAGGCATGTAGGATCTTCCCAGACCAGGGCTCGAACCCCTGTTCCCTAAATTGGCAGGCAGATTCTTAACCACTGTGCCACCAGGGAAGTCCCCATTCATATGTTCTTGAGCACTAGTCATTTTCTAGGCACTTACACAACTACATCCTAGGAATATAATAGTGAATAAGAGAGTCCTTGCTCTCAAAAGAAATTATCATATATAGATATCAATCACTTTAAATGGGAACCTTCCTATTATGAAAAAAAATCTTTGTGGATTATGTACTGTTGCCGAAATTTCCTTTTTTTTTTCTTGAAAATTTTACTAAACTCTGAGCATTAATATTCCTTGATTTGGCTAGTTTTATGCCATCCAAGTTGCTGCTCTACTACCCGTACTAGCACGCCCTAAATTAACGAGGTAAAAATCATTAAAGTCCCCAAACAACTAATTTCCCCTCTATGTGTGTGTGTGTAACAAGACGTAATTAAATAAATGGTAAATTGAACAATATATGATTTAAATAAATATAATTGGCTTTTATTTTACTGAATTATGAAATGTCCTATCTTAATAGCATTTCTTTGCCCTTACTGTCAAAACCACCAAAACCAAAACAAACATACACAAACTTTGGAAAATCAATTTCTATTAAACATTTTAATTAAATAATAGTATTAATAAAGAGTTATAAAAGATACATTTTAAATGACAGAATTAAGTTACCCAAGTAATTAATTTTAATCTGAGGCTATAAAATTGAAAATGGAAGGAATTGCCCAGGAAATTTAAGTGACTCTAAACCAAAAAAAAACAAAAGAAATTCAGCAGCAACTACATATTTTAAATGAAAAAAAAAACTGGGTAATGAGGTGATTTTTGTTTGCTTCATCCCATTTTACTATTGATCCTGATTAAATTAATTAAATCTACATGCATATTTGAGCTGTGAAGGTCACAACTTTATTCTTCATTTGGAGTTCCAATTCTGCCCTGTGCATGTTTCTCTAATTTTATTTTGATTTTTTAATTTCTTAATTCAGGAATTACAGAATTGATAATTTATTTTTATTTGGATTCACTGATTTTATAGTATATAATACAGAACCTCAAATCTATTATATACACAGGGGGTTTTAGTAAATAAATGAAATTAGCATCTGCTCTGAAAATAATGATGGCTACTTCTGGGTAATAGAGAAAAATATGAAAATAAAGTTAGTTATTGATTACTCATTCTCCACCACAAATATTTTAATTTTATTACTTATATAATTCTTTATTAATTGCTACAGTTATTTGCCTATATGCCTTCCTCACTGAAATTCAAACTGCCTTAGTGAAATTCAAATTCCCCATCTCCTTCACCCTTATCATTTCAATTAAACTAATTGTATAACATAAACATTCAAAAAGATATCTCTAACAAATGAATAAAAATATAAAAATTAATAATTCACAGTTGTATTTATTAAATAGTATGATATTTTAAGAATAAACAAATACATGTTTTCAGAAATAATTTTATAATAAGGGTACATTTAATAAAGCTTTGTCAATGATTTCTCCTTATAGCCTCAAAAAACTTAAACATATTGGAAATTTTTCCCTGTGACTGCTTTTACATCATAATTTTATGATGCTAAATCTAAACTTTGGTTATGAATTTCTGGATATAAAGTTTAAAATTTTAAAGTCAAATTTAACACTTTCATAATAATGGCATCCTAGGTTTTTAATATAATTTTTCATAAGTCAAGAGATATTTACCCTTTGATTCGTGTTGCTTTACTTATCCCATAATAAGTTATGTATTAGGTTCAAGTAAATGGCAATTTATTACAGCTATGTTTTTATACAGTGCATTATAAAAGGCTATTATATCCTGGGTGGCTATACTCATTTCTCTGTTTTCAAAATGACCCTAGATCTTCTTAACATCATACTTAACAGATAAATTTTCAATACACATGGTGTATTTTGAAATTATATGAAATATATGATATAATTCTGGAAGCATCAACATGTTTATAAACATCCAGTCTTCCATTCTAAGAACAACAAAGCATCTTGCTCCATTTTCCAGGACTTCTCATACACCTCTAAATAAACTGAAGCGTATGCCTTCATTAACTTCTCATTAATTCTTGTTAAGGTGATTTATTATTTTCCTACTTAGTTTACATTTTTATTGCACACAGCTTTCCCCCTTATACTTTCTTTCTGATTATTTTGATATATAGAAAAACTACTGAATTTAAAAATTTTGATCTCACTATATTACTCCATTAACATGTGTCAGTTGATTCTCTTAGGTGTTTTAGACAAGCAATCATATTCATGCTAATGAAAATGTTGCCTCTCTCCTCCCAGAGCCCATAGCTATTATTTGTCTTTCATGTATCTGATTGGCCAAAAGAATGGTACAGTAAACATTTTAATTATTAAAAGAGTTCTTTTTGTTTGTTTGTTTTTTTCTTCTTTTTTAACATCTTTATTGGAGTATAATTACTTTACAATGGTGTGTTAGTTTCTGCTTTATAACAAAGTGAATCAGCTATACATATACATATATCCCCATATCTCCTCCCTCTTGCGTATCCCTCCCACCCTCCCTATCCCACCCCTCTAGGTGGTCACAAAGCACCAAACTGATCTCCCTGTGCTATGCAGCTGCTTCCCACTAGCTACCTATTTTACATTTAGTAGTATATATAAGGCCATGCCACTCTCTCACTTCGTCCCAGCTTACCCATCTCCCTCCCCGTGTCCTCAAGTCCATTCTCTACGGCTGCATCTTTATTCCTGTCCTACCCCTAGGTTCTTCATTACCATTTTTTTTTTTTTAGATTCCATATATATGTGTTAGCATACGGTATTTGTTTTTCTCTTTCTGACTTACTTCACTCTGTATGACAGACTCGAGGTCCATCCACCCAGCAATCCCACTACTGGGCATATACCCTGAGAAAACCAAAATTCAAAAAGTGTCATGTACCACAATGTTCATTGCAGCTCTATTTACAATAGCCAGGACATGGAAGCAACCTAAGTGTCCATCGACAGATGAATGGATAAAGAAGATGTGGCACATATATACAATGGAATATTACTCAGCCATAAAAAGAAATGAAATTGAGTTATTTGTAGTGACGTGGATGGACCTAGAAGAGTTCTTTTTAAGATCATTCTTAATTGCCTTAAAAAATAAAACTGTAATATTGATTTATAGACACCAGATCATCCTAAGAGTACTGTAGTCCAAACTATGATGTATAGTCTTTTTCCCCAGAGATTTAATAGTGCTGTTTATTCAGGTCATGTTGATTATTTTTGCTAAATACATTATTAATTACAATAATTTGATGAGCAACATTAGACAATCAAAAACTTTAAAGACAAAATAGGAAATGCTGCTAATTGCTTGTCTGATACCTACTTTTTCTTGCCAGCAGAATCCCAATTTTGGGAGGATAGCAACACACGATTATAGACACTGTCTCCTCAGACACCCTTAGAACTATAAAAATCCACTGCTTTCTATCCTGATAAAAAGTTCAGAGATTCAAGAGACATGTGTTTTACCCGTTTGCTCATACCCCCATTTTTTTAAATATAAAACATGGGCGTAGTGCCCAGAGCTTCGGTAAACCTCTTGCTATAAGCATTAAGATGATAGCCATGTATTAAAGTTAGTGGATAATGGGGAGGGAGAATTGGAGGAAAGTGGTCAAAAGGTACAGACTTCCAGTTATAAGATAAAGAAGTACTAGGGCTCTAACATACAACATGATGACCGTAGTTAACATTGCTGTACGATATTCAAAAGAGTTAACAGTGAATCTTAAAGAGTTCTCAACACAAGATTTTTCTTTTTTCTTTTCTTCTCTCTTTTCTTTTTACTGTACCTATAGGAGATGATGGATGTGAGCTGAATCTATTGTGGTAATTATTTCACTATACATGTCAATCAATCAAGCCATCATGCTGTACACCTTAAAATTAAATAGAGATCTATGTCAATTATTTCTCAGTAACACTGGGAAAAATAGCTTTAAAAAACTTAAAAAAAATAGCAGACCAGTAAGAAATATGCCTAGATCTTTCAACACTAGAAGCACAATATCAGCTGATTTCAGGAACTTATTACCATCAAATTGGTTACTTGTTTAAGTCACTCTGGTCAGGTTCCAATCACATAGACTTAAATGCAAATCTGCATGTTTAGATAATTTTTTTAAATTTAATTTAATTTAATTATTTTTATTGAAGTACAGTTGATTTACAATATTGTGTTCATTTCAGGTGTACAGCACAGTGATTCGGATATATATATATATATATATATATATACATATACATGTTTATATATATTCCTTTTCAGATTCCTTTTCCTTATAGATTATTACAAAATACTGAGTATAGTTCTTTGTGCTATACAGTAGGCCCTTGTTGGTTATCTATTTTATATATAGTAGTGTGTATATGTTAATCCCAACCTCCTAATTTATCCCTCCCCCTGTCACCCTTTCCTCTTTTGTAACCATAAGTTTGTTTTCTATGTCTGTGAGTCTCTTTCTGTTTTTTAAATAAATTCATTTGTATCATTTTTTCAGATTCCACATATAAGTGATATCATATGATATTTGTCTTTCTCTGGCTTAAATAACTTTTAAAATAACTGATTCATTACAATAAAATTAGGCAGTATTAAAAATATCCTTTATAAGTTTGTTCCTTTATATTAGTATGTAATTAATAACTTTTTTTTTTATCAGTTGGGCAGTTGGTCTTCAAATGTCAAGCTTTTGGCATCAAGGGCTCAATTATTTATCATTTAGACCAACCATATTCCTCAGTCTCTGCTTTAGTCATTATTGGTGCTACCAAAAAAAACAAAAAGACTAAATATATCTTATAACCATCTTGCACTCAGGCCTTCTGTTGCTATAGAAAAGAGAAGAGGGCTGTTTTATTTTTTTGAGAACACAAATATCTTTATATTTCTTTCTTTTTTTTTTTATAACTCATTCAAAAGGAAGTAATAATCTGCCCCCTGATTAGAAGACTGAGCTTTTTCTCCTCTTCATAAAATTTATTTTTCTACATACCAAAATAAAATGCCCCGTCAACTCAGTGTATCCAAAACACCTTAATAACTCCAGCTACACCTTGAGCTAGTAACTTCAATGAAAACCACCTTAAGTGAGAAGATCCGTATCTCCTTACACAGATTCTAGTGTTTAAAAGCAGAGTATTGCTGATTTCTTCAAATGATATCCTTTGACATTTTTGTTCTCCAACTGAGATGGAAATTTTAGAAAAATTGCCTTTGGATGATTTGGTTTCTGTCCCTAATATGAGTGTTCAGTTGTGAACAAAAGCTGAAATATCATACGAGCTATAAGAAATAAACTCTTTTGAACGTGAAATGATGCTTGAATTTTTTCTTTTTTATTTATTTATTTATTTTTGGCTGTGTTGGGTCTTCGTTTCTGTGCGAGGGCTTTCTCTAGTTGCGGCAAGCGGGGGCCACTCTTCAACGCGGTGCACGGGCCTCTCACTATCGCGGCCTCTCTTGTTGCAGAGCACAGGCTCCAGATGCGCAGGCTCAGTAATTGTGGCTCACGGGCCTAGTTGCTCCACGGCATGTGGGATCCTCCCAGACCAGGGCTCGAACCCGCGTTCCCTGCATTGGCAGGCAGACTCTCAACCACTGCGCCACCAGGGAAGCCCGAATTTTTTCTTTTATTTAAAGAAATAAGCTTAGAAAAATCTTTTAAAATATTCAATGCAAAGGATAAATTTAGACAAATACATTTTTACAATAAACTAAAAGAATATTTTAAAATTAATTATCTATTAAAAGGTTTAAAATACTTAATCAAAGTAATGAAAAGTAGAGTTCATTAATTTATATTGCTGAACATCTGTTCCTACTTATAACAAAGTTGGGGTGGTTGCAGAGTGTATCTTCACATTTTAGATCATCTAAAATCAGATGCTTTGAAAAATTTTAAGTGTATTAAACTTGGTGATAGAGACCACAGTCTTGGAAAAAATTTCATTCTGTATTATTTGTACTGTTGAAAATAGACATTATTTAAAGATAAAATCAGTATTTAAAAAATTGAAATAAAGTTGGCATATACTAAGACGTGACAGTAGGGCCCATGAAATGTCTTGTACTATCATATCTACTGGTATATAAGCTTTCAAATTTTTCAAGTTTTATTTCCTATGTACCAGGTATTAGCAAAGTTTGGCACATTGAACTCTATAGTATCCTCAAGTTACTGTGGAATGCAAATCTAAGTGTATTTTTCAAATCTGTTAAGCTACATATAAAATATTTCTGTATTTTAAAAATTTATTTAAATCACTTTAAAGAAGAAAGGCATTTGCTCATACAACATAGGGTTTTCAACCTTGTTTGTATGCCAACAATGTGCTAGCACTGTTCTAGGTGCTGTGGATGCTGTAGTAAACAAAACTTTTCTCATACTAGTATGCATTCTAATAAGCAAGTTGCATTCTAATAGAAATAAAAAAGCTAAGCAACAAATTTTATTTTAGCAATTATACCCAGCTGTACACATCTCTTGCATATATCTAGTTCTACTTAGATCTAAATCATATCTTCTCACTTTTCTATCTAGTGGAAACTACTCAGCCTTTAAATTTCACTTCTTCGAAGCTTCCTTTTATACCACTTCTATCACTTCACCCCTGTGTAAAATCAATTACTTCTTCTAAATTCTGATAGTAGCAACTGCATTATATGTGTGTGTGTGTGTATATATATATATATATATATATATATATATATATACTCACTAAATTGCTTTATTATTAATCACATCCTTGACTGTGAGCTTTGTTATTAATAACATACTTGACTGTAAGCTTTTTAACATATCTTATATGTTTTCACAGTTCCTATACCTAACACAATGCTAGATATATGTAGCCACTAAAAAATATGTATGTATATTATTTATATATCATATATATACTCCTATGTATAGGAATATATATAATATATATATATTATATATATGTAGGAAAAAAGTGAATGAAAAATGAATGGAAAAATTTGGGGATGTCTTCATAGATAGCATATCAAAAGGATAAAATGGTTCAATGAGGAACTAATATTCTATTAGATTCTAATTGCTGCCATAACAAATTACCACAAACTTAGTAGCATAAAATATTAAAAATTTATCATCTTGCAGCTCTATAGGGTAGAAGTCTGACATGAGTGTCACTGGGCTAAAATCAAGGCAAGGCTGCATTCCTTTCTGTAAACTCTAGGGGAGAATCTGTTACCTTGTCTGTTCCAGCCTCTAGAGGCTGCGTGCATTCTGTCGCTTATGGTCCCCTTCATCCGTCTTCAAAGCCAGCAATATCTCATCTCTCTGACCTGTCTCTCTCTGTCCCTAGCCAAGAAAGTTTCTCTGCGTTTAAAGATTTCTGTGATTAGATTGGGCAAATGAGATAATCCATAACAATCTCCCCATATCAAGGTCTTTAGCCTTAATCATATCTACAAAATTCCTTTTCCATATAAGGTAAAATATTCACAGGTTCCTGGGATAAGGATGTGGACATCTTTGTTTTGGGGTTGGGAGCATTAATGTGTCTATTACGATTAAGAGCATAATAATAGCTTGGACATGGGTTGTAGTGACTGCTAGTAATATGTAAAAAATAAAAAAGACCAGTAATAGAGTAAGTTGTAATAATCAAATTAAGACATTATAGAAATGCATCTAGTGAAGATATTTCCTCCATACCTTTTGAAGAATTGAATAAATAAGTAATTGAATAAATGGAGTCAAGGCAAATTACATAAAGAAGTAAGCAAGCAAAAAAAATTTGACAGACTAAATATAGGTCTAAAAGCATCAAAGCCAAAAACAAGGTTTTTTGTAGAAAATTAGTTTCAGAATTATAACTCTCTTCCAATAGAGAAGCAGCAAATATGAGGGGAAATACAGAAGTCTGAACTTCAGACTTCAGTTGCCAGATATCTTATAAGTTTTGGATGTACTGAAAAAAAAATAGATCTTTTGCAATTTCCCCAAAGAGGTCAAAGCACTGTTAGGGCAATTGCCCTGATGTCCAAGGCTGTAATTTCAGCAGCTCAGTTTTGTCCCATCTCTTCTACTTACATTCCCAGGAGCCATCCATGGGAATTCCTCACCATTTTGATAAACACATCCATCAAATACTACTACTTGTCAATGACATCAATTTAATTTTATTGGAGACAGGGTCAGGAGCAAATATCCAATTGACTACCATCCTCTAAATCACATATAAAAATACCCATATTTGTTGTCACCACCGTTTATTTGAAGGAGAGAAAGAAAAGAAAAAAAAAGAACATTTACCCTTGTAAATGTCAGCAAGGAACAAAATTTGGATAAAAGGAGAGTGGTGATCTCTCAAGGAATGATTTTTTTTTTTTTTAAATTAAGCTACTTTTTGAATTCTGGTCTTATTTAAGTTGAAAAGCTGGGGTGTTTTTTTGTATTTTTAAATTTTTTTGACCTTGCCTCGTGGCATGCAGGATCTTAGTTCCTTGACCAGGGACTGAACTTATGTCCCCTGCAGTGGAAGTGCAGAGTCTTAACCACTGGACAGCCAGGGAAGTCCTGAAAAGATGTTCTTCTGATTCTGGTTTTGAGCCTATTCATTTGGCTTTTCAACATCTAACAAAACTGCCATTCAGACAATATGTCTATCCCCATAAGCATGTGAGGTTTGCTTATCTCCATAAATCAAATGATTAGTTCATTTGTGTAAAATACAGTTACAAACCTGTGCTTTGCTATAGAAGCAAAGTTGCATTATTCTCTATTTTAAAATATAATCAGATGATTTCAGAGTGATATCGTATTTAAGAAATTATCTCATTTAAGCCCACACTTTAGAGATGAGCAAACTGGAGGGATTGAGTGATTTGTCCAGGGTCACATAGCTAGTTGGTGGCAAATTAGGAAGTAAAGCTCAGTTTAAATATACTTCAATATTCTTCCTCTCAACCAAGCTTACCTTCGGAATTTCTCCTTTTTTCTAGCAACATCAACATTTGCATTCACGTTGTTCTATAATATACGTGTATATTCTCTCTCTTAATTAATGGTAAAGGACCAGACACTACTGTCAGATAACATCTGCCATGATGATATTTGCATTTTTAAAAGATCACTCTGACTTTGGGAACTAAGGCAGGGATTAGAAGAGGGAAAAATAGTACACATAAGATGAACTGTTAAGAATAGATTGCAGTAGTATAGGTGGGAGATGTTGGTAATTTTGTCTAAATGAATGTCCATGTAGAAGCAGAGAACATGGTTCTAAATTAGTTAAAATTAATAGGATATGGTGGTGGGATAGTTATGGAGAAAGAGGGAGCAGGAGGTGACAAAAATGATTTCCAGATTTTGGGATTACACAGTTAGAAGTATGGTAATATTATTTACTAAGATAGGAAATGTTAGAGGAGAACCAAACTATTAAGCAGATTTTGGTAGGCTACGATGCATTAAAATAATTCCCCAATTTTAGTAACTTTTATCAGAACAAAGTTTAGTTTTTTTCTTCATCGTTAGAAATACAGACTCTGGAGTTAGACTATCAGATTATGAATCCCAACCACACTTACTAAATGAATATTCATGAGAAATTTACATAACTGCGCTCTGTCTCAGTTTCCTCATTTTCAGATGAAGAAAGGAGGATTCTTCAGATGAAGAAAATAATTGTAGTTTCTTCCTACAGTTGTTGTAAGAATTATATATATATATATATTTTTTTTTTTTCAAACAGGACATGACACATAGCAAGATTTCAATGAATGTTAGCTAATATTATTACTATTCCTATAGTCATTCCAATGAAGAGGAAACTAAAGTATAAGAAGTTGTCTATGGCCATACCACCCTGAACGCACCCGATCTCATCTGATCTCGGAAGCTAAGGAGGGTCAGGCCTGGTTAGTATTTGGATGGAAGACATTTCTTATGACCTAGAATATTGTCTTACCTAGTAAATGATTAATGTATACCTAAAAAGAGTGTATATTCTCTTAGAACAGTAGAATGATTAATGGCAAAGTTTCTGGGGGTGAGTGCTTGGATTTGCATCTGCACTTGAGCACTTTCTAATATGTGATCATGGAAAAACACTTAACCTCATTGTAATTTTGTTTTTCTATTTGTGAAATGGGACTAGAATGAAAATACCTAGCTCATACATATAAATATCTTGCTCATCTTTTATAAACAGTAAACATGCCATATATGTTAGCTGCTATTTGTTTTATGATTATCATAATAACTTGTCTTTGTCGTCATCATCCACAGCAGCAAAAATTACATCAAATAAACTTGAAAAACACATTGAGACTCAGTAACCTGATACAGGTTACTATGTATCAGGTTACTGAGGGTGATTGGAAAGTGTGTGATTGGAGAAGACATTAATAGATCATCTCCAAGGTCATCTTCTCTTCTACTCTATACTTCCTCTATAGTCAATCTCATCCACCTAAATTCACGCAGAACTTCATACACTAAACATACATTTATTCATGATTCCCAGATTTAAAATTTTGAGCCAGAGCTCTCTGAACTCCAGCTGTCCTAAGCCACTGTTTACTAAAAAGCATTACTTAGCTCTTTCAAAGGCTCTTGAGGCTCCACATGTCTGTCTCTTTTGATAGATGCACGTATATGTCTCTCTATAAGCGCCCAGTTGCATGTCAAAGCTGCATTTTGAAAGATAAACAGTCCTGTGCAGCAGAGGACAAGGTCTTGGACCAGCAATCTACGGTTCTCTGTTGCTACATTCTTAGCCTTTTCCTTGGGACTTGCCAGAAATGACATCTAGTATTCTCATTTTATCACATATCATTTGTTCTAAAGCTTGAATTTGTGCAGAGCTTTCTCTTGCTCTGTAGCCTACTCTATACCAGTGGCCTTTTGAGTCACTAAGTATGTTACTAATGTCTACAATATCCTAAAAGGCCCACAAAGCACTGTGCATCTTTCTGAGAGGTAGGAGTTACAAAGAGCAATGACTTGTTCTTTATCTTTGATGGGATATATTAGATCATTGTACCTCTACAATATTCACTAATAAAGTAGTCCACTGTATCTCTGTAGGATTTATTTTGTATCCTCTCATGCTCATGTCTCCTACTTTGTCATAGTTCTTTCCATCTCCTGCTTCCCAAATATAATTAAAATGTGTCATCAATATAAAAGAACAATTTGAGATTTCATAGAATATCCAGATGATCAAGTTTTCTTTGGACTATATTGTGACAAAGAGCAAGAAAATAATTCAAGCTATAGCATAAAACAATGAAGATGTATTGCTGTCCATTCCAAAGGAACACAAATTGTTCTGTTCTGTTCCTCTTTGTCCATAAGGACAAAAAGAATGCATTCACCAGATCAATAGCTGCATATGAGTGCCAGTGGCTTTGTTGATTTGTTCTTGTACCAAACCCATATTCAGCATATCAGCTGTGATGGGGACTATTATTTGGTTACCTTAACAGAGTCTTCTACCATTTGCTAATCCAGAGGGTATTTTGATGAATTGAACTGTGATATGGTGAGACTACCACACCTAAATCCTTTAAGTCTTTGAAAATAGCACTAATTCCTGCCATTCAACTTGAGATAATTGTATTGCTTCTGATTTTCTAACTGAGCCAAGGATGTGTATACAGTTTCAAAGGCATCCTCTTCAGCTTCCCTACAGTAAAGTCTTGGTTCTTACTCCACAGGAAGTCAGTGTGAAAGTTTTATCAGCTGCTAAGTGTTTTTATCCTTATTATGTACCCATGACTGGAAAAATGACCACTGGTTGGTGCTCTTATCCATTGGACCCACTGTGGGGCAAACTTAGGGCAGGAATGCATTTATCACCTGACCTGTGTGTTCCTCCTCTCTAATGGAGGGCCATCGTGCTGTTTTAGCTTCCTTGGTATTGCTTAAGTTCCTGATTTATATCTAATAGGCCTTGGAAGACCTATTGCAAGTAAGGAAACTGGATTATGATTTTCCACTGTGGTGACTAACATCAGTCTACTGCTCGCCAGCTGTTTATTGTTTTTGATGTTTAGTCAAATAATGACCTCATTGGCTGCCCATCTTTCGTAGGTCTAATAACTTAATGGTTTGGCCCCCTTATCGTATATTCTATGTATCAATGCCCCCTGCTGGCCGTTCCAGTCTTGTTGCTCATTACAGTAATTGCATCCACCTTGGGTCTGACAATTATGTGCTGCTACCTGGCTTCTGCTGTTCCTGAACCCAGTCATCCCCATTGACACCATATTCCGAAGTGTCATATCTGCACAGAATTGCTTCTTTGGACCTCCTGCCCCTTTCCCTTCCCAATGCCATCCTAAGCACCTATACTTCTAGGCCCATGTTAAATTCATTCTTTGTCATAAAGCATTCTCAGATACACCGGCCAGAATGAGTCAGTCCTACGCTTTCCTCATATTTAGTTTGTAGTAGATCATCACGTCTTCTCAGGTTCTGTATTGGAGGTAGTTATGTATTTTACTAAAGTATAGGATCCTTGAGTAGGGAATTTTGTCTAGTTTATCATTGCATCTCCTAAAGTTCTTTTCCTAACAGTTTGCGCTCCTCCTTTTTGAAATAGATGAAGTCACCTGAGTAAAATTAATGGATATTTTGAGAAAATATGAAACATATAGTACAAAGGTTCTGGATGCTTATTTATTTCAATAATTAATATTTCATTAATTTGTAGATACTAGAAATTAAGAAATAAAAAACAATTCAGAGTTGTGATTCCCTAGATCTATGTAAGGCAGGTGTTAAGGTGTATTCTATAAAAGTGTATTTATTGTATACGAGAATCTCATCTGTAAAGAATGGCAGGTAAAAAGGAAGTTTGTTAATTTTAATGGAGCAACTGATATGTATTACACCAAAATCCTTCTACATCTAGTATATTACATTTACCAGTGACTAATTTAAACAAAGTAACATGGATGAAGTACTTGTAATGATCCACTTATATACACATTTATATATTTTATATATCTACATATCTATAGATATAGATATATCTTGAAATTGTTAGAGGAAGGAATATAACAATAGCGATTTATTTATGTTAGCAATTCTGTGCTAGTTTACTTTATCTAAAGATCTCCAGGGCTTTACAAACATTAACATCTCCTTCTTATCCAGTGAGATAAGTATCATTATCTAAGTTTTATAGTGAAATGATGGAGGCACAAAAAGAGATTAAGTGATTTCTTCAAGGTTACTGTCAGTTGTGACAGGAAAAGGATAGAAGTTAGATTTATGAATCTCAGACTTATGCTTTAACTATCCTTGGGCTCTGTGTATTAGTTACCCAAAGTATCCAGATAAGAAGTTTGAGACTACAGTGAACAAAGACCATATAGGCAAAAACTAAGTATTTGGATATTCAACATCACTGATTAAATAAGTAAAAGGTTTAAGCACAAATCTGGAAAGCAGATTTTATTGAAAAGGAGGTTGTCCATAGTTTGTAATTAAATAAGATTGGAAGAGATTGTGTTACCTTATGTGCCAATCAGTTTGTATATAAGTGTATACAACTGTGCTTTGAGAAAATTCTAAAACTTTATATCAAGTGAAACATGTTTACATGTTTACATCATTTGAACTCATTAACCTGGCTTAAGGCAATCTAGAGACCTAAAAGCTACTTTTGGGTAACATGTTTTCATTGTTTTTTTTTGTTTTTTTTTTTTCGGCCATGCCACATGGCTAGTGGGGATCTTGGTTCCCTGACCAGGGATCTAACCGGGGCCCTCAGCAGTGAAAACACAGAGTCCTAACCACTGCACTGCCAGGGAATTCCCTCATTGTTCTTTGTTTTAACAACCCATCCTGTCAGATTATAAAGGTTAAAATTAAGTGACCTCTATGCAAAGCAGAATTCTATTGTGGAAACAGAACAGAATTTATTCTTTTATTCTGGTGAATCAGACAAAAGAATTATCTTTGTGCAGATTGCCTAAGTAATCATAAATCTGTACCTGTAATATGTATTTGTTTATCTAATGATTGTTTATAAGAAATAAAATTGATCACAGGCAACTACTACAAAGTTCTGGGCATTCTTTTTATTTAAACAGTGGACTTCTGAGTCTTTTGAAGGCAAGCAATGTTAGCAGAAAATGAGGCAAGTCATCTGAACTTTCTTCACTGTGAGCCAGGCTTTCACTTTTGCAAATGAAGGATGTCTGCAGATGCCTTAATATTTGCAGTAGGAGTTCTTCTATATCCCCAAATGTGTTGTCTTCCCACTAATACACCAATACCCTCTTCTATTTGTAGTCAGATGTGAAAGGACAACAAAAGGGAGAAAGGTCATTTGCACCATAGCTCATGGATTATCCAGTCTCTGGCAGGCTGCTGTTTTCCTTCAATCCCTTTGACCCATATTCCTCTGCAAGTAACATAAAATAAACTGCACATATTTAAGATGTATATTTTGATAAGTTTTGACATATGTATACCCCCTTGAAACAATTACCACTGCCAAGATAATGAAACGTCTATCATCTTCCAGGTTGCCCCGTTATAATTCTCCCTTCCCACTGCTTCCTAACCCCACCCCTCCGTTCCCAAGCAACCACAGATAAGCCTTCTGTCACTATAGTCTAGTTTTCATTTTCTAGAATTTTGCATAAGTGGAATTATGCAACACATACTCTTGTTCATGACTTATTTTACTCAACATAATTATTTTGCTATTTACCTATGTAGTATATTTAAATAGTTAATTTTTGTTTGTTTTTTGAAGTTTTTCCGACTGTCTTCATCCAATTCCCCACCTCCCCATCCCATGCTTCCACCGCTTCTAGTAACCACAAATCTGATATCTTTTTCTATGTGTTTGTTTGTTCATTTTTGAAGTATAATTGACCTACAACACTATGTTAGTTCCTGTTACGCAGCATAGTGATTTGATATATTTATACATTTCAAAATGATCACCACAATAAGTCTAGTTAAGGTCTGTCACCATACTAAGATACTACATAATTATTGACTATATTCCCCACACTACTTTTCATATCCATGACTCATTTATTTTGCAACTGCAAGCTTGTACCTCTTAATCCCTCTCACCTATTTCTTTCCTCCTCCAACCCCACTTGCCTCTGGCAACCACCAGTCTATTCTCTGTATCTATGAATCTGTTTCTGTTTTGTTTGTTTTGTTTTTCAGATTCCACATACAAGTGAAATCATAAAATATTTGTCTCTGTCTGACTTATTTCACTTAGCATAATGCCCTCCAAGTTCATCCATGTTGTCACAAATGGCAAAATTTCATTCTTTTTTATGGCAGACAAATATTCCATTGTATATATGCCACATCTTCTTTATCCATTCATCTATCGGTGGACACTTAGGTTGCTTCAATATCTTGGCTATTGTAAATAATGCTGCAATGAACACAGGAATGCATATATCTGTTTGAATTGGTCTTTTCATTTTCTTTGAATAAATACCCAGGAGTAGAATTGCTGGATCACATGGTAGTTCTATTTTTAATTTTTTGAGAAATCTCTGTACTGTTTTCCATAGTGGCTGCACCAACGTACATTGCCACTAAGAGTGCACGAGTGTTCCCTTTTCTTCACATCCTCACCAATGCTTCTCGTTTGTTGTCTTTTTGATAATAGCCATTCTGACAGGCATGAGATGATATCTCACTGTGGTTTTGATATGCATTCCCCTGATGATTAGCGATGTTGAGCATCTTTTCATGTGCCTGTTGGCCATCTGTATGTATTCTTTGGAAAAATGTATCTATTCAGGTCCTTTGCTCATTTTTTAACTGGTTGGTTTTTTGATGATGAGTTGTATGAGTTCTTTATATATTTTGGATATTAAGCCAGAATTGGATATATCGTTTACAAATATCTTCTCCCATTAAGTAGGTTGCTTTTTCATTTTATTGATAGTTTCCTTCACTGTGCAAAAGCTTTTTAGTTTGATGTAGTCCCATTTGTTTATTTTTGCTTTTGTTCCCCTTGCCTGAAGAGACATATCCAAAAAAATATACTAAGACCAATGTCAAAGGGCATACTGCCTATGTTTTCTTCTGGAGGTTTTATTGTTTCAGGTCTTACATTTTAGTCTTTAATCCATTTTGAATTTATTTTTCTTCATGGTATGAGTGAGTAGTCCAGTTTTTGCTTTTGTTTTTTCTGTAGCTGTCCAGTTTTCCCAACATCATGTATTGAAGAGGTTGTCTTTTCCCCATTGTATCAATATATTTTTGCCTCCTTTGTTGTAGATTAATTGCCCATATAAATGTGGGTTCATTTTTGAGCTCTCTATTTTGTTCCGTTGATCTATGTGTCTGATTTTGTATATAAAGAGCTGATTATTTTATTGCTAGACAATTGTCCATTATGTGGGTTTACCACATTTTAAAAAATTCATTTACCTGCTGATAAACATTTGAGTGGTTTTCAGTTAGAAATAAAGCTTCTATGAATATTTGTGTACAAGTATTTCTATGTACATACATTTTTATTTTTCTAGGTAAATACCCAGTAGTGAAAAGGCCACATCTTAGGGTACATGTATGTTTAAAGTTGTAACAAACTATCAAATTGTTTTCCAAAGTACAATTTTACATTCCATCAACCATGTACAAGAGTTCCAGTTTCTCTACATTTTTGCAAACTCTTGATATAGCAATTATTTTTAATTTTTGACATTGTATTAGGTGTGAAATGATATCTCATTGTGGCTTTCATTTACACTCTCTTAATGACTAATGATTCTCAGCATATTTTCATGTGCTTATTGTCATCCAAATATGTTATTTGGTGAAATACCTGGTCAAATCTTTTACCCATTTTTTTTTTGATTAACATCCATCAAAAATCTGAAAGATACTACAACTGAAATCTACAAATGATGTGAGACCAGATCTTTAAAACATAATATGCTTACACAATACTTACACAATCTAATGACCTTACAAATATGGTAGCAACCAGTTGCTTGGTAATAGTATAAACAAATAGATGATTCTCTACATTTTTATTGAAGCCATTGTATTAATTGGTTTACTTTGTCTTAGAAAAATATCCTAAATTTCTACAATATTATTTGCTCCCTCAATGCATTAACCAAGAGTCCTGCATATTTGTTCTTCCAGAAACTAACGGAAGAGCTGGCATAATATTTGAAATAGGCAAATATTTTATTTTCATGTAATTAATAAGGTAATTGGCTAAACAAAATTTTAAAAAACTTCTGTGATCATCTACTATGTGCAAACTATTGCTTTTTGCTGTAATAATAAATAGAAATTAATACATATTATCTAGATGCAGACTCAGCCCACAAAAGCCAGATAACCAAAATATTTATGCCTCAAAAATATTTTTACAAACTTTAAAAAATATTTATAAAATGTCATGCTTGTGCCAATTCATGTTAAAAGTTCAGTGCGGTATTTTTGGATAGATACTTTTGTGTCTATTTTTTCTATTTTTCTATTTCAAGAGTTGTGCATGTCACAAATGTCAAGGTTTTATAAATGGTGATGAATTTCTTTTCTTTTAACACATTTTAAATCTAGTCTGTGTCTTTCCTATTGCGTGATTCTGCAAATTTCTACCAAATTGATAAAACTTCTTGTTCTCTAATTTATAGTATATAAATCTTACAATTTTAAAAGACATAGCAATTAGGATAGTTGTTTTAAAGTGCCAGTGGTGTATAATTTGTACTGATTCAAAAAACATCACAACAGAGAAAAACAAAAACACGTTCCATGTATCAGATATTGAAACACATAATATGCTCAATATTCTATATGCACAATGCAATTTTAAGTTGTCTTAGAAATGTGAATAATCACGTGCAGACCAAACTTCCATCTTGTATATTGACAAGCCAAGTTTGATTTTAATATGCAAGAATCTAAGTGTGTATGTGTTTCTCTGTGCACATGATGGATATAAAAAGACATATAGTACAAGGGAAGATCAAAATAAATATTATTTGGTGTCTGTCAAAAAAAAAAAAAAAAAAGACATATAGGAAAAAATGGTATCCATTCCCTGCAACTCCTCTCTTTTCCCTAACTCTTAAGACAGGAAATGTAGTACATATAATATTCCCAAGTTCCAACAAGTTTTTTGTGACTCAGTCTTTCCTCCCATTGAAATATTTGACAAGTTGTTTTTGTTTGTTTGTTTGTTTTTAAGCAAATTGTTGTTGGGGGAGGAGAGGGCATTATTATTCATTAATTTTCAGAAAATTGACATAGAATAAAATCTGAAGCGTTTATCCTCATTGATGACCATGATTGATTCTGATGATTTGGTCAAGTGAAGTTCCTCGTCATCCTTTGAGTAAAGGACGCATGGATTGATGCCTTCCTCTACTTATTCCAAAATCCTGCTCAACCTCAAGGTAAGGTCCAGATTCCACCTATTTTCTTAAGCCTTCCCTGATTTCTTTAGAATATTCTCTCTATTAATATATACTGCTTTATTATCTATCTGTCTCTCCAAAAGGCTGTAAGTTTCCTGACTTCAAGTATGGTATTTTTTCATATCAATAAGTATTACATATATATCCATAAATACTACTACTACTACTACTACTACTACTTCCTCTGTTATTACTACTAATTTTTATTCTAAGTTTTCAGAAATAAAAAATAAAAAAGTATCTTTATAAAAAATTATCTTTCCTTAAGTTTCTTTAAAGTTTAGCAGAATAAATGGGCAAAAAAAATTAGACAGCAATATAATAAGCACTCTGGCAGATATACATATATATATATATATATATATATATATTATTTGAGACCATACCCTGAGGGAGTCAAGGAAAGCTTCCTAGAGGAGGTGGCCCCTAAACTGAGTAGTAAAGAACAAGTAGACATTAACCAGGTAAAGGATGGGTGATGAGCGGTAGTCCAGACAGATGGGACAGCATGAAAAGACTTTGAGATGTGGAATAATAGAGGCAGATATAGAACCTGAATGCAAATTTTGAGATTGGGATTAGAGAAGTTGAGACTGGAGCAGAAGTCAGATAACAGACTATAGAAAGCATCTTAACCTAAGCAACCATATATTTCCATTGGACCAGATTTTGTTTGCACTGACACAACTAGAAATAATATTTCCTTTTATTCACATGTCCTAATTTGAACAATAAATTGTAAAGTCACTGTAACTTAAGACTATCTCCTATTTTTTTTTCCTGCAAATAGTAAGAAGCCTTTGAAAGAAGTTTAAAAATATTAATAAGGTCAGGTAAACCATTTAGAAAGATTAATCTGGCACCTGGTTGGAAGATGGCATTCAAAGGAGTAAAGCTGAGGCCAGGAACACTAGTAAGGAGCCTCTGAAACAATCCAAATGAGAAATGGTAAGGACCTGAATGGCGGGAATAGTAAATAGGGCTGTAGAGGAGAAATCATTTCCGGAAGTATTTAGGAAGCAAAATAACCATCAGTTGAGAAGGGTGGAGAAAAACAAGTAGAAAACAACTAGACATTAAATGTTATGCAGAAGAATAAATGCAAATAAATGAAGCCACAGAGATGGGGAAAACTATAGGATGTGTTCTCTGGTGATGGAACTGCAAAATTAGATAAAGCATGAAATGTGTGTGGAAGTAATTGTAAGGTAACTCTGGTAGAGTTTCTTGGACATAAATACCAGACAACTTTGATGTTAGCTCTTTTAAGTGTGAGGCTAGAGAGAAGCATAGGATAATCAGGAGCCTGTTTGGACCGAACATGTGTGGGGTGAGGGAAGGCGGGCTGCAAAGTTCTGCAGTAATGTCCAGGTATCAGCTGCCCAGTGAGTCAGCTGTCAGAGCCTGCAAATCAGAGCTGGAATCCAGTAAACAATGTATTTTATTGAGACTAAAGGTGGAGAAAAAGATAGGCTGAGGATACAACAGGTAATCAGACTAAAGCACAGATAGGAACAAGGTTGAGGACTCCCTACTGGGGCAGGGAACCACAGCTGAGAAAATTGTCAAGAAGAGATGACCATCTGTGGATAGAACACACATATATGTAGTTGAAAAGCTGCTCCCGACCACAGAAGCTGGAAGAATGACAAGGCAAGAAGCAGGCAGAGGAGACAGCATAACCAAGTGTTCACTCAGTGAGGTTAAATTTTACCCCAAAAGGCAAGCTGTCAAATGCTACTACTTAATAGATCCCTTTGTGGATCCACAAGCAACTCCATCCAAGTGCAGTCTATGCAAGGGCAGAAGGTTTTGCTAGGGCCATGGTAATTTAATTTTTTTATGTGCAATTAGGGCAATTAAAAAATAAAAAATATGAGATGATAAAATATGTGTTGGTAACTATATGATAAGATCTATGCTTTATAAGATATCTGGAGTATTCTAACTCTTATAATTAGTTTTTATTTTATAGAGGCATATGTAAAAAGTTAAACAGCTCTACCTATTGTCATGTGACTGAATTTTTTCAGTGAAACAAGTTATATAAGTAAAAATTTCTCTTCTGATAGAATATTTTACCTTGTAGATATCCTTATTCATTTTTCCATCAACAACCCTCATATTTTTCAAAAAACTAGGATTTTGCTCCTGCTCAAAAAATCCTCTCTTTAAAAGGATGTGTCCTATTGAGTTACAGTCACAATTAATAATCAACAGGAAGCAAACTGGGTGCAAAAAGCTATCATGACACTAAGGTTTGGAATTTAAAATAACAATTTTCAAAGCGGTAACTGTCATATGCAAGACAATATGTCTAATCTTACATATCTGCTTAAAACTAGGATGTTCTATCACTGTTGATTGATTGATTGATTTATGCACTTTAAAAGCTTTGTAGATATTTTGCATCATATCCAGATAAATTGTGGCAAAATGCAACCTACCCTCTTATTGAACAGACACTCCGTTAAACCAAAACAAAATGCCAAATCACCTTTTGTACCATAATCTGGAGATCATCTGTTCCAGAAATAACTATCTGTGGCTCTATGGTTAGGGAAGATTACACACAAAGAACTGATATATTAAGGAGCAATAAAGACAATAAGTATGAATGTAATCTGTAAAAAGCCAACATAATTAGTATTTGCAAAAGAAAGTGCTTATTTTAAAATTTGGTAATAGGATTTAAGCAAATAAAGTTACTATTTAATTCTGAGTTTTTATACGTAACATAATTAATATGTCATTAAGGCCCCTTGTTAGTTTCACTGGGAAATTATCTTTTCATTGCATATGTCCAGGCTGAATACAATTCATTTTATTGTCGCCCATAACTCACTTCTTCTGGTTTTATGAAAGCACATGTAGCAGTTTCACCTCTGGCTCTACCCTCCATCACAAACTCATTTAAATAGTGATATTAATGATTTCAGAAATCACTACAAATGGCTGGCAGCATCGTTGCCGTTAATGTCTCAAGGGAGCCACACAAGCGAATTTTATCAGCTTGAGGCTGAGGTATTTGATGAAGTAATAACAAACTAGCTCTGAATTGTCTTTCATTACCCTTTATCTCTCCTAGAGAGAATATAATCTTATTCAAATTATAATGGCCTTTGTTATCAATGAGTTTTACTATTTATTTACCTGCATCCACACGTGCAAATGCCCATGCATTCTGCTTTTTCAACCTACCTATAATGAAATTTCTTCACTATCAGAATCATGCACAATCACAAATTACAAACTAGTTACTAGTATAATTTGCTTAGCATAAAAAAACCCTACTCATTCTTTTAATATACTATCTTGATTAAAGGAGTAAAATCCAATCATTAGGGTTGAAATACAGTAGATGCTAAGCAACTATTAAAATAAGAAGTTAAATTGTGCTGAGGCTAACTTAGGTTAAGTAGAAAATTGTTAAAGACTGTGGTTCTCCTGTTCGGCACAGATCACCTGGTATCTAGATAATTACTTTTTGTTTTAGCCTTTATTTATGATAATATTTTGGTATTTATGTAAGCTAGATAATGTCAAAGAGCTTTCATACTCCATATCAATTTTATCCCCTTAACCAATCTGTAAAGCAGGGTAAGGAGGTATAGTTATGTATAGCTGACAGAGAGGAACTGCAATTCAGAGATGTGCTCTGATGTCATATAAAGAGAATCACGGCAAGAGTGTCCACTAGGCTATTTTTCTTTTCTCTCTGCCTCGTCTGCTTTTCACCTTGACAATAATTCTATATTCCTTGTCTCCTTTAACATATGCTAACAATGAAAAAATAATTCTTACAATGAAGTTAATGGTGATCTGTAAACTAAACCCCTTTTGAAAATTGATTCATTCTTACAACAAATATTTACTGACAACGTACTCTGTGCCAGATACTGTTCTAGATATGGAGGATAATGCAATGATGATATAGACACGAATTTCTACCTTCACTTTATTATATTGCAGGTGATAAATATGTAAATGCTGTGGAAAAAATATAAACTCATGTAAGGTGAAGAGAGACTGCTAGTGGTTATTTTTAATTTTAAAAAGTATAATGGGGTAGGCCTCAATGCAATAGTAATGGACTAGAAAGAGAGGCGATGGTAAACCACCTTATAGAAAAAATATCAGGTATTTGTAATAATAATTTCCAATGGCTTATCGTTTTCTATTTTGCAAAATATTCTTGATATATCATCAGATTCAAGGCTATCAATAACCTTACGAAGTACGCAGAACAATTGTAACTACCCTTGTCTGAGAGATGAGAGAATACATTTGAAGAAGTTGAGTGTCATAAACAATACCTGTATTAAATTTTAATATTCTGAGGGCAATGCACCAGCTTCATTTGGGATTCTTTCAAATCTATGAGCTTTCCTAAAATTAAAAGGTTAATATTATACAAGGCAATAACATCCACAAAGGTGGGATTATGTCTGTTTTATTCCCTAATAATTTGATTTCATTAAGCTAATGACTGCCCAGACACACTGGAGTTCCTCCTGGTTCTCAAATACACCCCTTAATTGTTCTCCCTTCTGCTTCCTCTGACTGGTAAGTAGTCAGAGTCAGTAGTCTCTGACTTGCACACATACTCTCTTTTTCCATCTATCCATTTGACATCAGATCTTTTTTAACTGATGCAGTTTTCTCAGATTCTCAGTTGCCAAACGCCATCGTATCATCTGGGTCTTAATTCTATTATCACGTTCAGATTATTTATTGTCTGCCTACTCTAACTAGAGTATGTGCTCCCTGAGAGCAGAGATACAGGCACCATGAGCACAGTGCAGGTTTTCAACTCAGAACTTCACAAAGTACATTGTAAGCATCTTGTCTTTGTTGTGCTAATGAATGAACAGCTATCAAATCATCTAACAATTCCAAATATGTTCTAAGCATCAGTAACTAGAAAGCACTTGAAATTAATAAAATTAATATTCATTATATCACGTTCTTTTCTTAGCATTAAATGATTGAAACACCACTACTGTTATCATGTTTCAGATCAGAAAAGTGAGCCACAGAGGGAATTTTTCTAACAGCAAACAACTCTCAGTACCAAGATTTGGGTACATAATCTTAACTACTTCACTCTATAAAATTCCTCTTTGAACTATCCCAAAAGATTATGAATATTTCCTTTGAAAGATTGTAAATGTTTCCAACACATTGCCCAAGTCTAGGGAGTGCCATTTGCATTATTGTTACATAACTACAGAAAATAATGTGAGTAAATTCCCTTGGGTTGGGCATTATGAAGGTCATTGTTTTATTTGGAATGCTTTGAACAACGTCATCTTCTTCCTAATTCTACTTTCTTCTTCTCTTTCTGACTGGTGGGTAGTTAAATACTTGCCCACAAACTCTATTTATCATTTTTCTATTCACCACTAGAAGAAATGTTAGAAAAAGTGTAAATATAAGAAAAAATGAATATCTTAATTCTACAATGTTTGTATTTAAATATGCATTGGAAAGCTTGGATTTATACCTGGAGGAAGGAGGAAATCCCATCAAAATCATAACACAAATTTTGGTGATAGTTGCCAAAAGAAACATCATAGATTTTCTTGTCTCCTCTTGAATTTAACATAAATGGAATCATATGCTATGTACTCTGCTTTCAGTCAACATTATGAGATTCATCCATGTCATGCCATCATGTGATGACTGTACTGATTTGAAATTTTAAAAAATAACCAAGTTACTTATGGCAAATCATAGAAAGTAATATATAAAATTTCCAACATTTTGAGACAGATGTTTATTTGGGTAAACCAATGACTTTTTTTCTTTATTTCAAATACGGAGCCGATGATTAATAACTAAATGTAAGCCTTCAGTTTCCTACATTACACTGGACATAGAATAGTGCTAAATATTTTCATCATTGGGCTATCATCAAAAGCCAAAGAATTATCCTGAGTGCTTTACACAAAATTATGATAAAAATTAAATACAATATCACATGAACATAGGAATTCTTTTATGCACATAGGAAGTGTAACTACAGTGTAGAAAGAGTGATTTTCCTGTATGGTCTATAGGATCCTTTTTGTTTCTTGGCCTTTGAATCATGGGACCTTTTGAGAATCTGGAGATCACTTGCATTGGAAGATCATTCACTGGAAAATTTTCCATATCTACATACACAACATTCTGCATTTAGCTTCAGAGTGTCAGAGACCACGTGAGGGAATTCACAAATCTATGATGCTGAGATGAAGAACATTAATTTTGAGTTATACTCTTGCACATGTTTCTTTACAAAACCATGAAAGACTGTTTAGAACAATACTCATACTCTTCTGTAGAGAGGAAAGTCACAAAGGCTTTTGTCATCTTTTAAAACATAATGATAAGTCGGCAAACAGTTTGCTTTTCTGGTATCTGAAATGAGGCCACTGAGGTAGAACTGCTCTCCCCTTTTGAGTTGTCTAAGAATCATCTCCTAAATCATTTCAAATTCCCTTGTTCTACGCTTGTCCCACGCTTGTCCCCAGATACAGCGTATCGGGATTCTCTCTCAATTTCTTCATCCTTCTCCCTCTCTCTCTCTCTGATACTCTATTCTAACAGGTAATTTTTTCAAACATCTTCAGAAATTCTTCGCTTTGTTCTCATTTCATCACTGAATCATTTTGTGAAAATACCGGCATCAGTCAGGGTCTAGCTCGCAGCTACCAGAAACTGCTGTAGGTATTTCTGCAGAAAAGGCACTTAAAAGGAATTAAATGCTAACAAAAATCAATGTTTGGGCCTCCTTGAATAATTCCAAAATCACGTCACAGAATTGACCACTAGACTGCCAAAACCAGGAAACGAAAGGAGGACACTGGTCTCCCAAATTCTGGCTTCAGGATCACAAGATCTTAGCAGGAACTTGGAGAGCAGAGAGCTGCATTGCAATTGCTGGTTTGGGGAACACACGGCCTGCTGTGATCCAGGAATAACGAGGCTCCACCAGAACGGCTGGCTGCAGGTTCTGCTCCCCCAGCCAGGTTGATGCTAGGCCCTTCTCTCCACTTAGCGCAGCTCTGAATTCAAGTCTTACATGAGTACACATGATCAGTAGGAACCAAATTACATCCAGAATTCTTGCTACAAGGTAGTCCTGAAAATGCAGTCTTTAGCATTTCACATCTGCACAACACAGGAAAGGCCACAAGGAAGTGGAAGAGGTGCTGATAAGATAATTTACTTTATGTGCCACGAATACCTAGCAGCATTCGATCCTGGTTTCACGACCATTAGGATGTGAATATCACAAGAACAGCAATAAAACTCCAAAATAAACTTGATTTAAAGGCTATTCATTTTTCTAAAAAAAGGTTACCCTGTATTTAAGCATCAGGGCTATTATAGAACTAAAGCCATGTCTATTGAATCACATACAGTGAATAACAGAGATTGTTCAAAATATCTTGCGCTACTGAAATTATTTCGCATTAAATATTGTTTGAAATAAGAGCTTGAAATCTGCTAGGACTTACCTTTTTGAAAAAATGTGTGTGTGTTCTGCTTACAGAGGGATTTTTCACTTCATTAGCATTTTTCGTAATAGAATTTGATATTCATGTTCCAGACGTCTAGAAAGACAACAAGAAAAGCAGAACATTATTTTTTTCTGTATTTAATTAAATTTTTTCCTTACACAAGTTAAAAAGAGTATTGTATTATAAATTTATTTTTATTTATTTATTTTTTTAAAATTATTTATTTATTTATTTATTTATTTTTGGCTGTGTTGGGTCTTCGTTTCTGTGCGAGGGCTTTCTCCAGGTGCGGCAAGCGGGGGCCACTCTTCATTGCGGTGCGCGGGCCTCTCACTATCGTGGCCTCTCTTGTTGCAGAGCACAGCCTCCAGACGCGCAGGCTCAGTAGTTGTGGCTCACAGGCCTAGTTGCTCCGTGGCATGTGGGATCTTCCCAGACCAGGGCTCGAACCCGTGTCCCCTGCATTGGCAGGCAGATTCTCAACCACTGCGCCACCAGGGAAGCCCATAAATTTATTTTTTAAACATTTGCCTCAATAATGCTCTATAAAAGTAATGTCACATATGCATTTCCTGAAAGCAGATGTTTTGTTTTTAGTATATAAAAACAAGAGATCAGAATTTTTTGTTCATTCTTTGAATGTCCAGGTAGCTGATCTAAGTGTCAGGCTGCTTTTGAACTCTAAAGAAAGGGCACTTGAATTAGTTCCTTTTTTTGGTAATTTCCTCAATAATGCTCTATAAAAGTAATGTCACATATGCATTTCCTGAAAGCAGATGTTTTGTTTTTAGTATATAAAAACAAGAGATCAGAATTTTTTGTTCGTTCTCTGAATGTCCAGGTAGTTGATCTAAGTGTCAGGCTGCTTTTGAACTCTAAAGAAAGGGCACTTGAATTAGTTCCTTTTTTTGGTAACTTATGTATAATAAAAATAATTCTGGTTATAATCAATAGCTAGAAAAGTTCTTGTATAGCATGGTAAAATATAGGGAAAAATAAGTTAGTAACTGAGACATTCATCATATGTCAAATATAAGGTGTCAGATACATCCTTATATCTTTCATTCATTACGACTAAAAGAAAAACTCTTTGGTATGCTAATACAGAAATTTTTAGGACATTGCTCTGTAAAATTGACCTTTATATATAAGCCTTGTTAGTAGGTGATAACACTATTTGATATACGACCTCAGTTAACACTGAATTCCACCGAAACAGGTAGGAAAAGATGCCAATTTGAACAGCCCAAAACTACTGTATAGGCATTGTTAAAGCAAGATTATAAACAATAATATATCAAACAAAAAACGTGCAGTGTAATGGAAGCTAAATGCATCCAGAGCCTCAATTATAAGAAAATATGCCTGCATTTCTCACAATTGCAGAAAGGAAAGTGTGTCTTCATTTCCACCACCACACTTCTCCACTCTGACTTTCCAGCAGGAGGTGAGAGAACCACAGTAGAAGACCTCTGGCCAGTCAGCCATGCAGCTTGGTGCCCTGATCCCACCTCTGGAGATTTCTGGTGTATCTCACACTGAGAATCTTTGATCTTTGTGTGTCTGTGTCTGTGTGTCAGTGGGAAAGGGAGTGTCAGAAAGGGAGTGTCAGAAAGTGGTGGGGATAATGAAAACTCTTTCCAGTGTTGTCATAATTTTTCTCAACCCCTCCTTCTACTATCAGGAACTATCAGCACCCCCTACTGGGGAGCAAGGATGTAAGCCTGGGTTGAAATTCAGCCTCCAGTGCTTTCTAATTCTATTCCCTGGGGCCAATCCCAGCATTTGTGAGTGTCAGAAAGGCTATTTACCCTTACATACAGAAGTCCTATCTTCAAAGCTATTGTAAGAATTACATAATTGTATGTAATATGTATAAAAATGCCAAGCCTCAAGGTCCAGGGAGAGTACATTCTCAATACACGTTAGTCCCCTTCCTCTTCCCCCAGCTCACACAAGTCTGTATTTGCCCTCCGCCTAGTGGCAGACCTCCCACACGCATTATTTGCGTAAATTACTCACACCAAACACTGTTTTGCTTTCAACAATCCGCCCAAAAAGTCAAAAGATAAGACAATATTATGACCAAATTAAACACTGTGGAAAACAAACAAAATGCAGACCTTCTAGAAATAAAAAGAATACAAATACTAAGTGGAGTAATTCTTTTAGCCAGAAAAGAAGATAAAGATGAGAAAATATAAACAGCATAATTACAGAGAAGGAAGCGCACGTGCTGCTTGCCCAGCCTGGATGTAATTTTTGGTTCTGGTTGTCACAATTACAAGTTAAGTAGCATTATATTGTTCATGGGTAATTTACTTCTGGGCTGTTTGAAAGGACCAGCTCTCAGTGTGTTTTTTGTGTCGACACATCTGTTGACACGGCCGCCATCTTAGAGTCAAACTGCAGAAGTTGATGATGATTAGGGATTCCATCCTCTGCTTAGAAATATGACTGCTTTCTAAGAAACTTTTGCTTCTGTATTGCAAAAATCTCTGCTGTAATGTCAAACATTGCAAACCATGTTTTTTTTTACTATAGCCCTATTTCTCTCTTTTAGTGTAATTTTATTGGTCACGTTTTAAGGGTTAGACACAAGGTAACTTCTTTGTTCTTACTGTACGTAACATTGACAGTGTTGTCCAGTCATTCACAGAGGCTTTTTATTTTTATTGTACAAACACCAAAAAAGCAAAATTTTTTAAATTTCTAATGGGTATGAATGGCTTAAAATTTTTATTGACTTGTGACTTAAAAGTTAAATTCTCTTAAAGAGAATAAAATTTTACCTGAATATATTTTTGAGAGAAAAAGAAACTTTAGTAGCACCTTTTATATCTATGTTCAAATATCTCTTAAATACCCTGAAAAATTCATATTTAATGTTTATTAAATAAAGGTTTCTTGAATATTATTTCTAGGAGATAATTAATATTGGAGTTACAGAATTAGCTATTTTGTAGTAACTTTTTTCCTCCTTTATAACTCCACTTATCTTCATTTGTTGTCTTTTACAGATAAGAAACATTCAGGTCAGCCACATCAATAGGTTTTATTACAAAAAAACAGATGTTATCATCACCTATTATGTCAGTTTAATTAGAAATATTGAAATGTGTTATGTCCCTGTTAAGCTTAAGACTGTGGAAAATAGCTTGTTTTCCAAGTTCTTCAAATTCTTATACAGTGACTACTTCAAAAAATGAATCATTGTTCACACTTTAATGCGACCAGAGAAGAAGCAAAATTTTGGCATTTTTTTAAACTTTTAAACAAATCATCTAGAATGTTTTAGTAAGGTCTGATAGCATTTAACATTGATTTTAATCCTACAGATCATAACACTATTTTAGAGGCATAAGCCCCAAAGAGATGAATTTTAACAAGCAGACTTTGCAAATTTCCTCTCTGTCTACACACCTAGTTCATGCTATAGTTATTTATGGTGAGAGCTCCCTTCCTGGAACAGGTCCTCTGTCTACATTCTTTTTGGCAGTTATGGGGAAAGTCAGAGTTTCTTCCTAAGTCTTTTGGGCCTTAAAAAAAGTCAACCTAAATTAATTCTCATGCCAAAGGGACACCATTTGGGGTGTTGCTCCCCTACAACTCTGTCCTTCAAAGTACTGACAGCTACACAGCAACAATGAGGTCATCTAAATAGTGGGCTTAAAGGGGAAGGCAAAATCTTCTGTTCATGAGTTTGTGACTTTTTTATATATATTTGAAAGATTTCTTCATTGTACTTCTGATTCTCAGCTACATTTTGAATTAAGTTGTTAAATAGAAAAATTCTGAGTGATTTGAGTGCCATATGGAAAGTACAGTTCAAATAGGCAAAGAATCGTGCATATACACGCATATACAGAATAACTGTTGTATAGGTATTTAAATGTAAGTGCATATTTCAGAACGTCTCATTAATATTCTCCCTAGTTAAAGTTAAATCTTGCCCAGTGAGCATACATTTTTTTTTCCCTGTATTTACTGGTGTGCACTCGTGTAAGGCTAGATCCAGGTTGGAAGAGACCAGCACATTCCAATTTAAATAGTTTTCTAATTCCCTGTTGCTGTCTTAAATTGGAAAACAAGTACTTTAATGGAATGAAGCCACTGAATCTGCAAGAGTGCTAGAGAACCACTCAGCAAATAAGAAAAAGACTTTCACGTAAGTGCAGAATATGTCTGATAGACTTGGCTTCCAAGGTATAACAAATAGCAAATTAAGGTTTGAGATTATCAGAAATACAATATTTATGAAACAATAAAATCCTGGCATAGACACAGAAATAGAGGCTCACACACACACATTCATGCACCAAGAAAATCATCTTATACAAAATTGCCACAAATAAAACTGTATAAAAACTATTTCTATCCCATAGAAAATATTTCCAAAGTGTGTCCTAACTTCCCAACAGGAAAATCAGCCTTTCTTATGGAGTGTGATATTAAAACTGTGCCCAAGGAGAGCAATTCACATTCAGAGAATACCATATCTGTATTCTGTTCCCTCATGAATGAAGGCATTGAATTAAAATGTCAGAGTTGGAAACTGCAACTAGAAAACCTGGAGTTCATTTTTTCCAGCTTCAAATGCTAGTTAGGAAAATTAACTTCAAATTCTTATTAGTAAAATTCTGCAATTAATTGTTTTCTAGTGATTGATGCTTACCGTATAACTTAACCCACTGAAGGATGCAAGTAGCTAGTTAAGACATGTTCTCTACAGTAATATTTTTTCAATTATTTAGTTTTATTTTAAAACTAGTTTCTGATTTGTTCTACTAACATATTAAAGACAGCCTGAAAAAAAAAAAAAAAGGTTGTGAAGAATCTAGGGGCAGGACGGGAATAAAGACGCAGACCTATTAGAGAATGGACTTGAGGACACAGGGAAGGGGAAGGGGAAGCTGGGACAAAGTGAGAGAGTGGCATGGACATGTATACACTACCAAATGTAAAACCGATAGCTAGTGGGAAGCAGCCGCATAGCACAGGGAGATCAGCTCGGTGCTTTGTGACCACCTAGAGGGGTGGGATAGGGAGGGTGGGAGGGAGGGAGACGCAAGACGGAAGAGATATGGGGATATATGTATATGTATAGCTGATTCACTTTGTTATAAAGCAGAAACTAACACACCATTGTAAAGCAATTATACCAATAAAGATGTTAAATAAAGAAATAAATGAAAATTTAAAAAATAAAGACAGCCTGACAAAATAGTTGACAATGACAGTGTGTCCGCTGCCAGCACAGTCTAGAAGTTTTCAACATCCAAAGTAAAGAAATACCTTTCCAAACGATACCTACAGGCTCAAGTAAGACAATAGATTACTATAAATAAAATTACACTTATGGAACATGATAAAGAAGACTGCCAAGAGTGAAATTCCTCTAAAACAGACAACAACAAGAGGATTTGGAAATCGAAAGACTGAAGTTCTAATCGCTGCTTCACTTCTTGCAACACAAATTAAGTGATTTTTTTTTCTTATAACAAGAGTACTAACTCAGAGCCTCAATATCTTGATCTATAAAATGAGAATAATAACACTAAAACAAGTTTAGTATTTATTATTTAGTGCAAGGTAGTGTGAGTGAACACAGATGTGAATATAATCCAGAGGTATATTAGTTTAATTTTCACACCAGAGTATCATTCACTTTTCTGAATTGTATGCAAACCTCATGTGTTCCCTTCCTAGATAAATAAGGGTGAGTTATGTACCTGAGTTTGGAAACCAGGAGAGAAAGAAAATCCTCACTTTCCTACAAAGATGCTCTCGGGATGTATCAGAAATGCCCCAGGTCAAGACAATGTTTCTGAGTCTATTAATTGCCTCAGTGCTTGGTCACAATAACTGATATCAAGATAGGAGTATGATATTTTGCAGTTACCCTCAAGGTGTTTCTATCCTGCATAATGTCAGAGCATTCTGAAGACACAGTTCCTGAAGAACTGTGACCGTAAATAAAAGCATGATGTGATAGAACCACTAGAAAACTCAGAAAGCACGATTATACCGACTTAACAAGATGACAGCAACAGGACATTTGAAGCTATCGTTGGAGGAAAAATATTCCGAGCAAGTAGGTTGTTCTTGGTTGCTTCTCCAACATTCATTTCCCCTTTATGTCTTCTTAGTGAGGCTCTGAATTTCCAGAGGGCGTCCCCTGACTTGGCTAAATCATTCGATGTATGCCAAAACCCCTTAGCTGCAGTGTAGGTGTGGGGATGGTCACTTTAGCCATAAATACTTGTTCTACTTCAAACCAGTCAAAGGAAAACTCAAGATTTGTTGTTGATAAAGGAAAGAAGACCTCTCTTTTTCTGTGAAGGAGGAAGCCTTTAGCCCCTGAATTGACAGAAGTCATCTTGTTGCCATGATAAAGAAGCCAGTTGCAAATGGAGGGCAAAGGTGAGATCCACAGAAAAGCCTCAGTCATGAGCTTCTGCTGCTGGATATTTGTTCATGTGAACAAATCCCAGTTTGAGTTGCATTTGTCTATATCTTGCTACTGAAACCATCATAACTGATACACAAAAGTAATAAATCTGCCACCAAAATTTGATGCTTCGTGATATCATGTAATGAAATCAGACTAATAATGATTAACTTAAGAATGGTATTATAAGCAAAACCTATGAGGTAGGGAAATATATTAAGAATTGGAAAGAAACAATATGTAAGTGTGTAGTAAGAGGAGAAGAATAATGAGAACTTGCAGACAAAGTAAAAATTCAAAAGTGGCTGTGAGCACATTGTAGCATTATTCACAATAGCCAAGAAGTGGTAGCCATCTGAATGTCCATTGTCAGATGAATGGATGAAGAAAATGTGGTATAAATACACAATAGAATATTATTCAGGCTTAATTTAAAAAGAAGAAGAAAATCCTGCCAGATGCTCCAACACTGATGAACCCAGAGGGTATTATGCCAAGTGAAATAAGCTGGTCACAATAAGACAAATAGTGTAGGATTCCACCTGTGCAAGGTATCTAAAGCAGTCAGACTTCAGAAACCGTAAGTAGAATGGTAGCTGCCAAAGACTGGGGTAAGGGTGGGCAGTTGTTGGTGAATGGGCACAGAGTTTCAGTTTTATAAGATGAAAAACTCCTAAAGGTTTGTTGTACAACAGTGTGAACTCGGTTAACATTGAACTGTACACTTAAAAATGGTTAAGATGGTAAATTTTGTGTTACTCGTTTTTATCACAATTTTTAAAAAATGGCTCTGGAGTGAGGGGAGAATGGAGATAGATTGCTTAGTAGGCATACAGTTTTCTTTTGGGGTGATAAAAAATGGTTTAGAACTAGGTAGAGGTGGTGGTTGCATAGCATGTTGAAGGTACTGCATACAAATTTACTAAAATGGTGAATGTGAATTTTTAATGGTCACTTGTATGTGAATTTCACATCAACAAAACATAAAGAAAAAAAGTGACTTCGAAATCTATTCAAAGCAGTAGCAAAGCTCACACATACCTAGGGTTTACTATGACCCAGTCAAAATTTAACTGCTTTAGATGTACTAAAATCATTTAATTATCACAAGCCTATAGAGTAGGTGTTACTATCATCTGTATTTTACAGAAGACGAATGAAAATATTTTCCAAGAACACAAACTTGTAGGTCATTCCAGGTTCAGTCCATGTGATTCCTAATTAGAAATCACATGTTTATTAAAGCAGCTGGAATGAGTCTCGGTTCCTTGCAACCAAATGACCCTACCTAGAACTCAAATGGAGAGGGGATTATAGAACAAGATGGGCCTCTGTGCTCAGAAGAAGAGCCTGAAATCAGGCTCAGATTATCAGCAAAGGAAAGGTGATACTGAATAAAAACAGCAGAGGATGAAGAGAAGTGGGACCTGGAAAGACCCAGTTGGTCAGAATCAATTTATTTCTGCTTGATGAGGAGAAAGTTGTAGTGGATTGAAATCAAGTTTAGTCAGATGGTTGAATCGGAATCTCAAAAATTTTAGATAGGACTCTCACCACCTATATAGTCCCTGGAAAGTAAATTAATTTTGCTTTCAGCTGCACCTGCAAAAAGTGATCATGTTGTTCATAGAGGGATACTATAGCTTAGGCTATGCTATTTTCTGCAGTATTATTAGTTATGGGCTCATGATCCATCACCCTTTTAAAAATGTGAGGTCTTGGAGTTAGAATAGTTTGAGTCCAAGTTACCACTTACTAGTCAAACCGTTTGAATATGTCCCTGAGTATCAGTTCTTCACATGTAAGATGGAGACGAAAATATGTTCCCTGACAAGCGTGGAGAAGGATAAAACAGAAAATATGTAAATTAACTACCCAGTGCCTCATTGGTGATTCCAAGTGGTTCACTATTATGTCACTATAATACCTATGATTATCATTACATGTGTAAAATATCCAGCCACATAGAAAAATTCCTAAAATAACAATCACTCTGTAAAAGCAAGTTCCGATTTTTTCCACATATTAATTAATTAGTTATATTGACTATATTTCCCACATTGTACGTTTTATACACATGGCGCAATTATTTTGTAACTGAAAGTTTGTACCTCTTGATCTCCTTCCCCTATTTCTCTCCTCCCTTCATCCCCGCTCCCCCTGTGGCAACCATCTGCTTAGTTTCTGTATCTATGACTCTGTCCCTATTAAGTTATGTTTGTTTCATTTCTTTTGTTTTTTTAGATTCTACATATAAGTGAAATCATTCAGTATTTGTCTTTCTTTGTCTGACTTATTACACTTAGCAAAATACCCTCTAGGTCCATCTATGTTTTGGCAAATGGCAATATTTCATTTTTTATGCTATATATGTATATACCATATGTGTGTGTGTATATATATTTATGATTTTCAATGGTCTTAACAGTATGTACTTAGGTGTAATTTTTACTGTATTCATATTTATTGAGTTTTTCAGTACTTCTTGAGTGTGTTTTAACTAATTTTTCCAATACTTTCTAGTATGAAGTATTCCACTACTTTCTAATATTAATGGTTCTTATATTAATTTTCCCCCACATCCCATGTCCTCTATTCCTGGACTTCATCAATATCAATGTTAGACCTTCTTTCTGATTCTGACATTTAACTCTGACACTCTTTTTTCCCCAATGTTTATAATTTTTCTCTATGCAAATGTTCAAATATCTTCCATTGTCATAATATTTAGTTCTATAATCCTATCATCTGCTGTATCTAATCTAATGTTAGACTCTGTTAATGAGTCATTTTGCCTAAAGATAAATAAATATATAATAAAAGAATCTACATCTGTCTGCATTACATAGAAGTCCATTTATATTTTCTGTTTTCCTCTTGGTTTTTGTCCTTATGATACTGTCTTTTGCCGTGCTTTTTAACTTCTGATTGAATTTCAGATATTATGACTCTAAAATATTGTAGAGTTTCATATCATATTTTCAAATGTTATTTTCTATATCTGGGAAAAGCCTATCTTTCGTTTCACTGTACAGATAGAGCAGTGACTGATCATCTTAATCCAACCAGATTATGATAAATTAAAGGGGGTGAAGTTCTAGTAAGGTTTAATCTACCTCTGATTTATACTGCTTTCTAGGTTTTTGTTTTGTTTTTATTTTTAACTAAGAATATGGTGTACTCTGTGGGGTGCTTTCCCTACTAGGTAAAAAACTCTAATCTCTATTCTCATGAGAATGCTGAAAACTCTCTTATGTTCTTCAGTTTTTTCTGCTATTCTTATCCTTGGACTCCATGGAGCCCCAGCATTTGGCAAGTGTACTGAAGGAAAATTAGCAATGTACTTGAGTCTCTAAATTTACATCCAAAGTCTTTGATTTTCTCTGCCCTTTCTCAGTAACTTCTCTTGGATTTTGTAATGGACTTCCAGCTTCTTCAAATGCCTGGGCTTAACAAATGCCCACAGGTTGTTAAGTGTTTCAGAAGCCATCTTTCATCTCCAAGTTTTTTCTCCCAGAATTTTCTTGAGTTCTTTTGACCCCAGCAACCCTCCATTTCCTTCAGGGTTTTTTTCTGTATTTTAGCTATATTTGATGTATTTTATTTTATTTATTGTATGTATTTTATTTATGTTTATCTATACTAGATGGGAATGCTCATCTGCTGTTAACTACCATATCTTAATCAGAGCTGAAAATTCCCAAGGCAAAAATCATAAATACATTTGTAACTTAACAATATATAAAGTTAATTATTTTCTTTAATCTTCTTCTGAAAATTCATGCTCTTTTCTAGCATTCTAGTCCTGTTTTGAACCTTTATCTATTCAATTGACATAATATTCTTACTGTTTTACACTGTCATTGTTTCTCTAGATTCAACTACATTTACAATATATCTGATGCATTACCGTTACATATTGGACTTTCCTTCTGGGAGTATTTTTATGTTTCTTATATGTACATCCTTTGGATAATAAACATAAATCATAACTAATTAAGTCTGCTGTGTAACTGCCTGAGTTTCTAGGTGCTACTCTGTTTAACTTTGAAATCTAAATGAAAAATAGACAATTGTAAAAAAATATTAATGCACTAAGCTCCCAAAGATAGTTTTAGAACCAGGAAAGGGTCACATTCAAAATTATATACATTATTATTTGTTTATATCTTTTGTCTGAGAGCTTTGGTGTTACTCTGCAACTATGAGACTCCATGAAATTAAGTCTGGTTTCTTCTCATCTTTTCGTGAAACTAAAGCTAATGATGCTGGTCTTTAAAGTGCTGCCTAATCTATGTTAATAGAATGCAGATTATTATGGAAGCTATAATAATCACAGAGAAATTGATAATGACTTGAATCAGTGCCTAGCTTGTTAATTGTAAAGCTTTTACTATAAAAGGAAATTATTTAACAACTGCGCTTAACTAGTTATGAAGTTTTAATAGACATAGAGATTAATGGTTCTTATGATATCTAGCACAGGATATAAAACGTTATTGTGTTTATGGTAAAACTGTGATCTTCACACGTTGATAATCTATATCCAGGTAAAGATTTGGAAATCATAATGTTTCATTTTTTCCATGATTATATATTTAAATGATTTTATTGACAATAATATAGTGATAGAAGTTTTGTGACTAATAGAGCCAAATATTCAAATAGAGTGACACTTGGACAACACAGGTTTGAACTGCTCAGATCCACTTATACACAGATTATTTTCAATAAATACATACTACAGTACTACATGATGCATGATTGGTTGAATCTATGGATGTGGAACCTTGGAAACAGAGGGCCAACTGTAAAATTATACGTGGATTTTTTATTTCACAAGGGGTTGTCACCTCTAACCCTCGCCATTGTTCAAGAGTCAACTGTATTATCACCTCCTACAGATAAGACTTACTGAAAGAAACTGTATCTCAATTCCACCAGCTTAAACATTTTAGAATCCCCTTTAATACAGAATAAATTTGATACTTTACTATTACATATAAAGCTTAAAATTTGAAGGCCCTCAGAACAAGCAATTCATTCACAAAACTCCCTTTAGTGTAATTTCCTGATATTAGACCCTTTCAAGAAAATATATTTTAATAAAGAAAAGTAGATGAAGAGGTAAGAAACACTTATTGACTGGCTTTTGCTTGTTGTACAGTATACTAGTTGCTTTAAATATGCTAGCTGATTTAACACCTCCATTTTATAAAATAGACATTGCTATTTTTATGTTCAAGATGCAACAACTGCAACAAACAAAGTTTAGCACCTTGCCACAAATCTCGAGGCTGCTGAGTATGAATCTTTAATTTGAAAAGCAGGTATGTCCAAATTTTCCCACCCAGTAGATACTAAATGTAAAAGTTACAGACAAATAGAAGGTGGAAAGTTTTAAAGGAGAAGAGAATGAGTGCCTAAAAACAACTTCATTATCTTCATGAACTTCTGGTAAGGCAGTGCTATAGATTCCCCCAAATCTGATGACCACTTGCTTAATTTTTCACATTTTCTCCTTCCATTTTATATATAGTCCATTTTATTGCTTAGAAGATTCCATTAGGAATGACCTAAGAGAAGGAGGTGTAGAGAGAAAGAGAGGGAGAGAGAAAGAAACAGAGAGAGACAGAGACAGAGAGAAAGGATGCGCTTTGAGTATATTTGGTGGTGTTCATATGATTACAATATTTACCATCATCCAAATTAACACCAAGAATTAACTGCAGTCGTTCTCAATGACTTTATATTCTGTAACTAGATGAGGCCCAATAGGTTGACACAGGAAGATAATAGAGAAAGCATTTCAGGCCACGGTAAAGATTATTGACTTTAATGGCAAGGAAGCTTCTGGAGAAATGGCCAATTTGTATTTCCCTTTGTGAAACATTTTCTGATCTGTACAAGAGAAAAAAATAAGGGACAGAGACCTAACAAAGAAAAACTAAAAAGGAAAGAAAAAAAAAAAAGAATAGGAAATTAAAGAAAAAAGGAAAAGAAGGAAAAAAAATAAAATTAAAGAGAAGACAAGAAAACTCCTCTATAGTCCCAAGGGACTTTTATACCACGAGTGTGATACAGATAAACAGCAAACTTTTCCCCTTACTCCGCTTTATAAGGAGATTTCTAGCTGAAACTATTGAGTTATTTGTGATAATGGAAGGAGAGTTGCCAAGTCAAGGGCAATTAAATTAGGCTATAAAATAATACAAAAGAAAGAGGAGAAAATATTACCAAGTTAGGACTAGTGTTTTGAGAGAGGAAAAGACTTTTGTTTTAGATGGAATTACAAAAATTGTAGGAGGACATCTGTAATATTTAGGACTTTGGGAAGACTAGCTAAGGTAAGTGGAATTTTAGGGGGTTTGCTCTGTGACATGTGGTATAATTTCTTTTGCCACTTATCTGAGAAATTTTAGTGAAGATATAAATTGCTTTTCAGTGCTTTGCAGACTTCAAATTGGTGACTCTTTTGAATATACGTTGATGCTGAAATTGGCTTCAGGACAGCTCAACAACTAGAGCAGTGGAATGGATGTTATGTTAGAATTAGTTGTAGGTGTTCCCACTGATAGTGAATTCCTCGAGAATAAGTGTCATATGCCTTGGTGCTTATTTTCCCAGTCCTTTCTCTTCTATACTATAGGTGACACCATTTCCTCTTGCAGGCGCAGGTGTATCCATGTGTAGCCCCGACTATGACCTCAGTCAATAGAAATTTAAGAGCCTGCCGAGGGTTCCTTATTCCTACATGAGAGAAATGCACACAAGCATGTCATCTGTTCTTTATCTAGAATTTGCAGGTGCTTATGTAATTCACTGTCTTCCTCCTTATACAGCTAATGACCCTTATATCAAGGTATTCTTCTGAGGGAGTAGTGAATCTGTTAGGTCCTAGTTTGTGTGAAACCATAAACTAGAAAACACATACAATAGCTACCACAAGAGTACTTTTAGCAAGTAGTATATAAGATTTTAATTAAAACTCAGTGAATGTATAGATTAAATGAATTCTGGGGCATCTGTTTTATTCTTTAATTCCAAGCTCTCAATTCTTAAAGAAATATACACTTCATTAATAATAAAACCACGGTTAGTTCAAGACTGCAGTTAAATTACTGCTCGATAGAGCTTATTTTGTGACAACTACACTAGTTGTTCATCTCTTTTATGGTTGTGTTCAGTGAATAGTTTTATAAAAGTATTCCACTTGATCTAAGAGTCTTGGAACTTTAATTTTACTATGTAAGTGTGAGGTCTCTCTTTCAGTTCAAAAAGGTAAAGGAACACTATTTGGTGCCTATGGAAGGAAAAGAGTTTCACTCTATATCCCTAGAGAATTATTCTTCCTAAGCCTAGACAGCCACCCATGTGCCCGTAGCTTGTCATCCTCACTTGTCAAAGTGGTGAGTACTTTCTCCTATGTATTGATACTTCCTAATCTTCATATAGGACACGTATATCATGGGATGATTCTAGTAGCAGCAGCTAACACATTCTGCATGCTTCCTGGTAACCCACAGTAGTAAAGAAAGAATCTAGAATGATTCATTCTGCCTCATGTATGGATTTATTCAAAGTGAAACTGAAAACACTGTCTTCTCTGACTACACATAATACAAACATCTATTTCACTACAGTAGCAGTTATACTACAGGATAAGGAAGAAAGTTCTTATCAATGTTTAAAAATGTGCTTTTAAACAGTTGACTTTGGTGCACCAACAGAAAGCCAAGAATAAGATAACCAAAATACCAAAATCTTTTATTCTCATATATCATGTTATGCCATTCAAAACATACTCTCATCAGTTCACTCCTTAAAACTCAGAACTCCCCTAAGATGTAGGAACAACACTTATAAAAGTGAGTGGCTTTTCCAAGATGAAAACTTTCTAGAGATCAGCTGTACAACATTGTGTGTAGAGTTAACAACACTGCACTATACACTTAAAAGTTTGGTAAAAGATAGATCATATGTTATGCATGTTTAACCACAATAAAAATAGTGAGTGACTTGTCCACAATATCATATATTAGTGATAAAATTAGAATCTAGTACCCTGCTTCTTGGAAATACTTACCTTCTTCTCTCTCTCTCTCGTTTTCTCTCCCTCTCTCTTTTCTTTTCTCCTCCCTGCCCTCCTTAAAATGTATTTTTTAAAAATGTAAATGCATAGCAGCAAAAGTAAGAAAGTGTCATGTGGGAAATTACCTTCACACAAAGGTAGCTTCCAAGCACCCTACCAGACAAGTTTCACAGAGATCAGGGAAAGGAAAAAATCACGGAAAATTGAATTCCTTTAGTCAACTTAAAGCACACAGCACAAAGCAAAGTGGAAGAGATGGGTGAGTTAATGGGCTTAGGATATCATGCAATTAAATTGAAAGGACACTTCCTGATTCCGGGGGATTTTAATATTCATATGTTTCTCTGCTACATCAGCCTTCCCCACTGATGGTTTGGACGCAAGGATAAAAAGTGATGTTTGAGTGTTTCTTGGGTGGAGGATTCGTGGGGCCATGATGGGAGTCATCAAACTTTGGCTGAATTAAGACTAAAGGAATATTAAATGTCTCATATATATTTCGTATGTCATGGAATACCTAATGTCCCAGGTACCTCGTGAATATTAGGTAGGTATCTCTGCGCTCTTCCATCCCTTTCTATATCCACACATATATGACCTACTTTGTCTTTCTAAAATGCATCACAGTTTACTAATTTACCTCTGCTTACCACGTAAATTATTCCATTCACTTTCCTTTCTTCCATAAGAGAATTGAATATTTTCAAACATAGAAAATGCACTTTACAATAAGAAAAATCCCCTGGGGACTATATGCAGGAGATGCTGAGAAACCAAAGAAAGAATGGATAAGCAAATGTGCTATCATACAGTGCTGGAGATGGTGTAAGTTTGAAGACTTTCCAAGAAAGTAATTTGGCAATATGTATCAAAAGTCTTAAAACAATGCATGGCATTTGACATTCTCCTATTCTAGAATGTTATCTTATTTATATAATGATTCTATGGAAAAATACATGCATGATAATACATATGACAGCATTATTTATTATAACAAAATTGAAAAAACATAAATGTGTATCTATAGAGCATTGATTAAATAAGTGTTACACTCACAAAATAAGATGATGAAATTTAAGATAATTATGTGAAAAAAAATATTGTCACATAGATGGTTAAAATCAGATAAAATATAACTTTATAATTTACTTTGTGGAATTTTTTAATGTATAAAACTGAAATGATAAATAATATTATGCTAAAGACACAGCATCTATAAAATCAGCAATATGTATTAATTAGATAATTAGTGAAAACTTTAAAATTTCTTATTTTTCCCATGAAATGAAAACAATTTGCAAAATGATTCCTGAAATAGTAAGTATTTCATGACAAAAAGATACAAATATTATTTCACAAGACTGAGGTGTATGTGTCTCTGTGTGTCTTGAAGGAATTGTATTAAAGGGGGCATAATTTCCCTATGTATTATTTCTACCTTCCCCTCCTAGTTCACGAGAAATTTAGAACTTCCAAGTTGTACATTTAATCCTTAAAATACCCAATGAAATAATAAAAGAGTACAATGGGAGGGGTAAGAACTCTTACCAAAAGTCAACTTGGACTAGGCTTTGAAGTAAATGTGATCTATTAAAAGAAAAAAATTAGAAACAATGATTAAAGTGCAGCTAATAATTCTGACCCAAGTCAATATTGGGTTTGGAAAACAATGGGTGCTATTTTTAAAAATCTTAAAAAAGAGAAAGAAGGAAGGAAAGGAGGGAGGGAGGAACTTTCTTTAGGGTCTTAAAACTATCTTAAGTATTGTATATAACCACTCCAAAACATATCATTTAAACTTCAAAAACAATTTGCATACCTATACTTTCTGTAATCAAATGGAATATAACTATGCATAATGGTACAAGGAAATCAGAATTTATTTCTCCTTTTCACATGAAAATGTAACTGAAATAATTTAAACTTTTTAAAAAAATTATAGAAATTCAAACCAACCTACTAATTTTGGTATGGTTTTGACTATTCTAAATTTGAAAATTTGTATAAAATCATAGGGTGTATACCTTTTGTGGAACTGGCCAAAATGAAAAAAAAAGGAATATACATATATTTTCTTGTCCTACCCCTCTCTAAATTTAGTAATAGAGTAACAATTATGTCAGAAAAAAGTGAATAATAGAGTTATTTAAAATGTTATTTTGTGATTTTAATTTGATTTTATTTTTTCATAAAACACTAAATCTATGCATTGTCACACACAAAGATGAAGAAAATCAGATTTTTAGTACATAGGCTCTTGATACATAATGACAAATAGATTATGTGAAATTGAATCAATATGTACGCTACCAGCAGGGTATGGAAATGCCAACCTCACTGTACTGGTTTTGGCATTGAACATTATCTTCATCTTAACATTTGTCAATATGATAGGCCAAACAATATTTTCAGTTTCGTATTTTAATTTCTCTGGTTAAGAGGAACTTGAATGATTTTTGATCTATTCATCGGCTATTTGTATTTTCTTCTTTGTGACCTTTACTCATTTTATATGGCATTGCTGCTGTTTTTATTTTCTTTTGATTTATGAGACAACATTAAGTATTGAAGACATGATATTTATCACCTAAAAATTAAAGAAATATGCTCTGGAAGTTCACTGGTTTTATTTATTTCTTACCACAAATAAAATATTTAAATTTTTATGATATCCTTACTCATCATTAACTGAATTTTTTTTGCAGCTCTTGACTTTTATATTTTGTTTTTAATACATATAATGTGTGAGAAAGAACACTTTCTGATCAGATCCTGTGCAAGGGCAGATCTATTATAGTGTCTTTTGTTATATTTTTCATTATTTCTAAGGATATAATAAACCTTAAATTAGAAGAATTTTTTACAGTTACATTGTGAGATGTTTCAATAACTAAAGTATATTTACATGACAACTTCAATGCTTCTGTAAATAATGGTCAATTTATCTATCCCTTTACTAAGGGATACTCAATTATCCAAAATGGTCCAGTGCATTTTGAAAATCCCCCCCAAAACATTAATAAATGCAGAGAATAGAGTGGGGCATTTTAATATCAAGCCCTGTTCTACAAGACGGGCACTTTCTATCACAGGGACTAGGTTATCAGTGCCAACTTAAATTTTCTGTATCTACTTTATACAAAATACTATTCCCTACTTGAATAATTCTGAAATTTCATTCCCTTCAATAAATGATTTTTGCATACTTATTATATTCTTAGACGATGTATGTAAATTTCCTACACCATTATGGCTTCATAATATTATTAATGGACAAAAATACATCTATCAAAGATTAATTTTTTCCACACATCTATTTATAAAAATCTGAATATATCCACTTAGAAACAGCATAATGAACTAGAAATATTTCATGCGTTAAGAGACAGTTATAAAATAGCCCAAGTGGTATGAAGGAAAGAATTAACCACTAATACTACAGAGAATGAAAAAAGAAAAAGGAACCTATTTGGCTAGAGTATGCTGGAAATGGTTATGGAAGAATAGGAAATTGAGTGGCATTATTAGGCACTGAGATTACTCTTCTAATAAGAGACATAATTGATCCTGAGAATATTCTCCTCATTAATTTTAAGAAAATAATATCAGCAAGTTCATATCAGGCTACCAAACTGAAATAAGGCTTAACACACAATTTGAAATTACTATCATAAAAATGCCACTCTCTGAAAAAAATATGTTCACAAAAATAAATAACCACAGATTAGATTAGTCATATACAGACGTTTTCCCAGAGATGTATACTTAAGAGAGAATTTCTGGGCAGCATGAGATAAAGGGGGCTCCCTAATCTTCATTATGATTCCTCAGTGTTTCTCTAAAAATGAAGATATTATAGAGTCTTTCAAGAAGCAATATAAGTTATGGTAAGTTTTCATAACAAATGAAAAATACTGAAGAAAAAAAGAGATGAAATGACCATTCAAATCCATTTAGAAATTTTATCCTTAAATAGAATACAAATCTGGATGCAGAGGATACTTGGGAAAGCCAGACTAGACAAGTAATCTTTAAGTGATTTTTCCTACCTGTTTGTACTCATTGTGAGGACTGGAATCATGACTAAAATTGTAGGCTTCATGAAAGTAAATACGTTTATGCCATATAAGTATTACAATAATATTATAGACCCTCCAGGTTCCAGGTTAACACTCTCAGCTGGTTTTCTTCCTGCCTTTTAAAATTCTCATTTCTCAGCCTCCTTAGAGAAGGGCGGTCCTATGTCCTGGCTGGTCTGGGTCAGAACCCATTTATGCCCATCACCTCTTATTACTGTAATTATTACTAGTGTCTCTTTCACTCTTGAGTGACCTCTTTTGAAAAATAAATTATGTGTTAATAGTCTTAGTTATTTCCTCCTCTGCCTGTTATTCCTCTCAAGGTTTCTGTACTAGGCCTGCTTTTCTTCTCCCTATATTCAAGTCTCCAGACATTAATGTACATTTATAAGACTTTGAGTTTCTCCTATATACATCTGACTCTTCAAACTGTAACACACACACTTATATCCTGAACTCAAAAATGTTATACTCATCTCCTACTGGACATGCTACATGGATGTTCCAGAGGCACCGTAAACCCCATGTCTAAAAATGAATGTATTCTCTTTCCTCTCTAACCCACTCCTACTATATTCATTTGTGCCGGTGAAAAGCATCATAACCCACCTCAAATCCCAGGCATCATCTCCATCCTCTCTATCTCTTTTGTCCTATAAGCAACCATCAATCCTATCAACACTACCTTCTATGTAGCTCCCTATTCTGCCGCTTCATTTGTTAGACAGAATAACATAGCTGTCAAGAATATGGTAGCTGAGTCAGAGAGATGTGGATCTCAATCCTTATCTTACCATTTACTAATCATATAAAGTACTTAATTACCCTGAGTTCAGGTTTTCTGTTTTGTCTGTATAAGGATAATAATAGTTCCCATGTACCTCATAGGGTACTTTTATAACATAGGTGAGAAATTCTTGTAAAGCACTTTTCCTGGTGCATAACTGTTCAGAAAATGTTAGCTTTGACTTTTAATGTTGTTAATTGTTATTAGTGCAAGTCACTACCACCTCATGGTTAGATCATGGCAACCACCTCCTAACTCTGGTTTCCCTGATTCCATTCTTTCCTTCACATTGCCTTTCTTTATGTTGCAGGTAGAATCGTATTTTTAAAGCACAGATGTGTGCACATTACTCCCTTGCCCCGTGGGTACCCGTTAGTTTCAGCGTAAATCCCAAACCCCTAATCACCATGCCTAACCCATTCCTGACCTGTCTCCTGCTTATCATGCCAGATTTTTTCTTGCATTCTTCTTTGACAAAAAGGTTTACGAGCTTGAGTGTGCCAAGAATTACTAAAAAGTATATTCAGACTGATTCTTATCATATACCCACAGATTTTCATTTAGTAAACCCAGGGTGGAGCTCAGAACTTTGCATTTTAAATTAACTTTACCTCCTGCACCATCTCAGGCCATCCCCACCCCACCACCGCCAAGAGATTCTGATGAGGGGACACAACTTCAGAAACTTTGGCTTGTATTGTATTATACTCCAAAGGCCTTTTTCAGCATTTCTTGCCTAACTGCCTCTTATTTTTTTTTTTACTCACCATAGAAGTCACTTTTTCAAGGAAGCAGTAAAATGTTGAGTTTCTTTTATTTTAATTCTTTGGAGAAAAGCAGACTTCTGATATTAATTTGGTCTCTTATACAAGTTTTCCTATTGAGAAGATAACTCATTGTGTAGTTGAAAGTTACTACATTTCCTCATTTTACATTAATAGTTTGTCATCCTAGTGCACGTGTCTCTCATGACTTTGGTCAGCATGAATAAAACATTCCTGAAATCTGAACTCTACCAGGCAAAGCAGTAAAACTGAGATCATTAATATTTAGAAATGAAGAGTAGATCCTGAAATAGAATACATCTTGTGAGGTATCGCCTAAAAACAAAACAAAAGGACACGCATCTGTCTTAGGTTTGGCTTATTTTCAACAACATCTGGGATGAAACATAACTGTTGTCTCTCTGCACGCAGTGGCTTTGTACCTTTTGTCCTAACGGTGGCATTTCTATTTACTGAAATACTCAGCCATTTCATTGAAGACATAAAATTTAAGAGAATTAATATTATTTATTGTTATTTTTCCCCTTTTACAACGGGAGTCATCCCTTGCATGCTCTTGATTTTATTTAAATTTTCCCTCAGGTCATAAGTAATTTGATAGCTAGGTGTGTGTGTGTGTGTTTGTGTATATGTGTTAGAGAGAGAGAGGGAGATAGAGCAGGAGAGAAAGAGAGAGAGAGAGAGAGAGAATTTGTATTTGTGTGATTTATTTTTTAAAACTCTTCCCAGTAAAATCAGTAAGATTTTGCCTTATTTTTCTCCCAGCATTTGACAGATATAGACATAGAGATAAGAATCATGATAGGCTGTTGAATAGTTTATCTGTTTGTAGTTTAACTTCAAATATATGACTCTAAATTTCAGAATAGATATATCACTTGGTGTATTTCAGATAATTGATTCATAAGTCAGCTGCATCAGGCAGGTTTTGATGGTATCTTTATAAATAGGCCGGAGCTTTCAAATGCCTGATCGTATCTCTCATGCTGACATGAAAGGCACTTAGAGGTTGGAATATGCTAGCAGTACAACTTGTATTCTAGATACAGTTCATGAAGCCTATTAGCTTCCTATGGTACAAGTAACAAAATATCACTGAATGTAATAAATTGGATGATAATCCCAGAAATGCTTTTCTAATTGTGTTTTAAAGGAGCAATATGAGTTATGACTTTTACATTAGATGTTTAGAAATAAAAACACAAGCCATTTTAATACGTTTAAAACATAAACCAGCATGATAATAAAATAAGAGGATTAAAAATTCCAGAGACATATCCACCAGTGCATACTGCTAAGATGGTTTCTCATCCATATGCGAGTCAGATGGAGCCTGCTTTTACAAAGTGCATTCACTCAATCTGTCTTCATAATTCCAGATGTAGGCACACACATCTTTTATCCTAAAATTAGGTAAAGGATTAGGAATTTGCATAGTGAGATATTTGTCAGACAACTGTAAACATACAAGATTCTGAGCTAGAAACAATATATTAGACAAATTTATTTGGTTAATTCTAACCAGATCCCCTGTACACTTTGTGAATTTCTTTGGGGCCAAGCATACCATACATTATACATCGTCTCCTCCCTGACTGCTGTCCTAACCTGACTTTCTGGTCAGTTCTCATGTACATAGAGGATTTTTTTTTTTTTTTTTTTTTTTTGGATAGGCTTGAAATACTTCATTCTAAGTACTGTTTCCCCACTCCGTTCTGTACCACAAAAATAAGCACAGAACCCTATAATCCTAGAAGATAGCTATATCCGTTCGAAGGAAATCAGAATAGGTCACCCCAAAATATGCCACTTTGGCATATTGAGTATTTTGACTTCAAGGCACTTAAACAGCAGGTGAAAGAAAGACTCTTACCCTCTTTTTTCTTCCAAAAATTCCTCAGCAAATATCAAAAAGTGCACAACAGGAAACACACTGGGGAGAAAACCTTCTAGCGCCCCAAATTTGGAATGTGTTATCTTCCAAAGGAGAACATCTTGAAGCATGAAGCCCGGAGTTGTCTGAACCAATCCTAACACGTCTTCACGTGCGGGAAGTGCCTGGAGGCCTTCTGCTGGAGGACGGAGCTGCCGGTACACTTGGCATCCCACACGGGGGAGATGCCCTCCAAGTGCTGTGCCTGCTCGCAGCAGTTCAGGAAGAAGAAGTTCATGCAGAGCCAAGGGACCAAACTGCATGGAGCTCCCACGCTCCACACCTGTCCCACCCGGGCCAAGTTCCTTTTGTCCCAAAGGGAACTGCAGCTGCACCAGGCTTTTAAGCACTGCGGTGAGCTGTTGGCATGCAAGGAGTTCTGCCGTGTGCACCCAGAATGGCCTGCAGATGCACACCAAGGCCAAACACAGGGATTAGAGGGCATGTGTCTGCAAATTCTGCAGCCACGCCTTTACCCAGAAGGCAGGTCTCAACCTGCACCTGCGCAGGCACGCGGGCCAGAAGCCCTTCCAGTGCCACCTCTGTGGCTACACCTTCTGCACCCAAGCTGGCCTGGAGAAGCACGACAGCACCACACCAGTGAGAGGCCTGCAGCTGTGAGTTCAGCACCCAGAAGGGCCCCTGCTGAGAAGCACGGGACTGTTACCAAACGCGAGGCCCTGTGCCTGATGCACAGTGAGGCTGAACACCACCAAAACGTCGGAGTTTGGAACACAGAAAGGTTGATTGCAGGGTGATGCAAGAGAAGGGTGGCTCATGCCTTAAAAACCCCGAACTCCCTGAAAGCTTTCAGCAAAGCCCTTTTATAGGAAAGGTGAGGGAGGGGCGTGGCTAGTTGGTGCACACTTCCTGGTGTCAGAGCCTTTGTTCTTGAGGTCAGGTCACCATCAGGTCATGATGTTCCTGTAAATTTCCACCAAAACAAATGTTACTCTCTGTTCTGAAAAGAAAGGGCAAGGTCCCAAGGCTCAGCTTTCGCCCTCTGAGGTCCAGGCCCTGGCTAAGGGGGAGGGAGTGGCCTGTGCAGGCTGGTCACCCTGCCTGGGGGCACTCATCCAGCACCCGGTCTGGCTCCTCCCGCCAGGGCCCAGGCCTGGCTGAAGAGGCAGATCTCAGCTGACGGCGCCCTCAGAGTCAGGTGCCCAGACCCTGCCCAACTGTCATCACCGAGGGAGCCAGGAGCCACGACCCAGCCAGCCCTCAGGCTTTTCATTTGAACTGGAGAGAATCATTTGTATAGGATCAATAGGAATACAGGCTGTAGCAAATACCCGTCAGGTGAATTCCCAGCTCACAGCAATTGCCCTTCTTTGAGAATAGTCCCAACACAGAGGTGGACCTGAAGTAATGATGTGCAATGTCCTTGCAACTTAACCCTGACCTCTGGCCAGCTCCTAGCGCTAGACAACTGATCTCAGCTGGACCAAGTTTTGAAACTTGCACAGAGAGACTGAAGCTGGCTGAAGCTGTCAGCTTAATGGCAGCATCCGTAGTCTCCAGCTGCCGAGGCCTCCGTGGACCGCGACCCATGGAGACGGCTGCCGCCATTAGGTCGCAGAGGTGGGGATGGGGGAGAGGTTCGCCGCTACTTCAAGGCCAGCGGGAGGCCCTGGTGAGGGCTCTGGAGCTCTGCAGGACACAGCCCTTAGCCTGTCCCCGCGCCCCCAAGCTCACCTGCCGGCCCGGAGGCCAGAAGGCCTGGAAGGCCCTGGGGAGAAAGCCAGAATCCACCTCCAGCCACATTCAGTGCACCAAGGACCACTGTTGCCTGAGCAGAACATCTGACCCCCGTGCTGATTGTTGAGCAATGATGGTTACTCGCTAATGGCTGCGTGCCCACTCTGCCCTATTACATGACTGGCCGCCACCAGCAGGGTGCCACCAGGAGGGTCCCACTTCTGCCAGATCTGTGGGAAGACCGTTAAAGTGATGGCTCAGCTGCGTGGGCACGTCAGACAGCACAAGGGAGTGAGGAAGTTCAACTGCACCGAGCGTGGCTCCAAGTTCACCCAGTAGGCCCACCTATGACCTGTGCAGAACTGCAATCCACCAGAGCACAAGCTGGACCCTGGTCATTGAAAACCAGGCAATGGTGGTGGGCTCAGCTGAGATGGTGAAGTCCCTGGCCCAGGGCGGCCTGGTCAGCATCTTTGTGCAGAGGAGAGCCAGGAGTCCTGCATCCCTCGTTCATCCTCACGGCTGCCATCTCTGAGAAAGGTGACACGTAGCTTCCCTGCCCACCACAGCCCACTTGGCCCTGGCCCCCAATAAGCCACAGGGCTTTGGACTCTAAAAACATAAATGCATTTTTTTTTGAATGCTGTACTCCTGACCACCTTCATGTTTTGCTCATAAGATCTTCTCAAGAAGTCCATACCTAACTCCCATTTAAAATAGCCACCCTGCTTTCGCCTGTGCACTCAACATTATCTAACATCCTGTATCATTTACATACTTTCTTTATCATTGTCTCTTCCCATTAAACTATAGGCTTTATGAAGTTATGGCATTTAATATATTTTGTTTGCTGCTGTATCTCCAAAGCTTAGAACAAAGCCTGACCCATAAGAGATTATCGATAAACATTAATTGTTTTATTTGTTTTTTAAAAGAATATACGTGTTTTATGTTTGTAAGTGCAAAGATAAGAATGAAAGAAATACACCAAACTAATAATATTGACTACTCTGGGAGTGATCATTTGAGAATGGTATAAGAGAACTACCAGCATTTTTGTTCTTTATACGTTTATATTATTTTAAGCACTTTCTTCTTATTAACAGCATGTATTTCTATCACCAAAGAATATTATAATAAAACTAACCATTAAAAAAATCGCACAGTTCCTGCTATATAGTGTGCACTCAAACATTTTTTTCAATAAGCATGTTATGGGCTCCAATAATATGCCAGACACTGTGATAAGACCCAGGGTAGATGGTAGTGAAAATGAATCACAAGAACTCCACTTTCTTGGAGCTTGATGTAATGTAATATGGGTCTGTTCATTGCCTAAAGATTGCATGTACTTTCTATTGTGTATAAAGTTACACTTGTATTTGTGAAAATATGGCAAACTGATTTTCAGATTGCTTGGAAAGGGGCACAAGGGCAGTTTCCAGAATGATGGAAATGTTCTACATCATGATTTGACAGCGGTTACACAGGTGAATACATTTGTTAAAATTCACTGAACTGTGCACATAAAATATGTGCATTTTATTGTATGTAAATTGTCTTAATCAAAAATGCAAACGTGTATATATTTTGTTTTCTAAATTATAACACCTGGTCTTGTAGAAAATTAGTGAGAGGTAATCCATCTTTAAAATAGAAAATTAATAAATGTGATTAATAAGATTTGGGATTAGATTTAGATTGACAAATAAAAATCTATAGATATTAGTAATAAACTGAGGAGAGTTTTAGAATCCATATAAAAATTTTACTGTGCAAATCAGCCCAATAGACTCTTTCAATATTTGTAAATATGAAATAATCTTTAGTTGTCCTTTGATTACAAAATTAATCAATGTTTACTTACAGAAACTTTGGAATCACAGATAGAAAATCATCCAAGGGCTAATAATCATTTGGCATATTCTATGGCAATCATTTTTCAAAGATAACGTTTGTACATGAATGAAATTATACTTACCTATACTTTTGTATCTGGCTTTCACATTTATTATCAAAACATAGGCATCACCCCCCAAATTAAAAACCTTTTGTAGATAGGATTTTAAATGTGTGTCTGTTTTTCAGTGGTACTGAGGGAGTGTGATGTGGTAGAGAAAACAGTATATAGACCCAGCTACATTCCTTTCTGAATCCCAGCTTAGCCAATAGCTAGCCTTTGACTAGATTAATCTTTTTGTCTGTGTTGAGGTGTGTAAATGATATAACTAACTTGGGCAAAATGAGATAACAATATCTTCTTTGCAGGGCACCTTTATATATTTATATAAAATGTATTTAAACCATCTAGCACTGTGCTATGTACCTAGCATGTACTCAATAAGTGATTATACAGTTCACATACCACAATTATTTTAACCACACTTTTAGACAATGTTATTGTTTAAAATTTTCTCTGTTTTAATGAAGTGTACCTGAACTAGTCTGTTTTTCTGATTAACCATAGCCTAGATGTCAAGACTTGTCAGTTTAGGGTCACTGATGATAAAAAAAGTCACATATATCCTTCTATGCATATAATCAGTCTTTTCACAACTTTTATACTATAGCCTTCTAGTTCTTAAACTATTAATTTTAATTATTCTCTGTTTATTGGAATTGAAACATTGATAATCTTTCAGTAATACTAATTGAGTATATTTTTCAGAGCACTTGCATATTTGAAATTCTTTGTCTTCATATTTCAACCAGAATTTTTGTCTTTATAACTAGAATTTTGCAAAAGTTCCCCTCAAAACTCTTTAGACTTTTCACTTTTCTTAACTAACTTATCATGTAGTTGCAAAGAAATTTAAGTCATATTAAATTTTTACCTGCTTTTTCTTTCTGGGAGACCAGACTATGTAATTTTTTTTTTTTCTGAAACACGCTGAATCCTATTTGAGACTTACAATTTTACCTATCTCCTTGCATTACGAAGGCAGGGACTGTTGTTTCTACTATAGATTTCTGAGTTTATTATAATTATTTTAGGCTAGATTCTAATCTTCATGCCTATAATATTTATTTATATTGTATTATGATATGTTTTAATATATTCATTTCTTTGTCCTTCTTTGGATTCTAAAAAATCTCCTCTTGTTTTACATCAGTGTCACTTAACTGATTTTCTGTAATGCCAATGCAACTCTTCGTTGCCTAAAATGCATATTTTAAAGTCTGTTCTAGACTTTCTATTTATTCTTCATTTTAAAAATTATTTTAGGATATATACTTTCCCATTTCAGATTAATATTTCTATGCTCTTGTCTTGAGTAATATTTTCAGAAATCCATTATTATTAATGTGTACGTATGGTGGGGGGGCATTTAACTGTTTGTTCTGTTTTATGTTTCTTGATCCTTATAAAAGGAAGGATATTTTGTGGTCTGGTTTGCCAACATATGGTGCTTCCATTTTTATCCTTATCTTCATCACCCTCTCAATCATTATTTTGGAAAGGGATAGTGTAGCTTTCTCAAATCTCATACTTGAAGTCTGATTGTTGTGCCATCTCAGCATAATTTCTATGCATAATCAGAATTGATTGAGTTTGGCTGTGCTTTGTGGAGGTGGAGAGGGTTCCCAAACTTGCCATCTTCTCATTACAAGGAAGAACAGATATATAATGAATAACATGACACAAATTGTTTTGTTTTTGTCTATTTTTAACAAATGCTATCCATGAATATCCATGAATAATTCTAAATCACAGCTCTCTGAAACCCTGCCCCAACATTTCCAACAACCAAATCTCTACCTCATCTGTGTTTGCCTTTATCCATGAGTACAATACAGATTAAGAAAGTTTGCCACTATTGTTCTTCTTATTCCTCAAGCTGTGCATGTTTAAAGAAAGATAGATGTTGGTAGTGGGTCCTGAGTAATAAGAGATAAGGTGTATGGTTCAGAAAATCACTCTCATGGAGGGAAGGGGCAGCTGGTCTCTTTTCTGGTTGTGCAGAGCTTATGTGAAGCGAGGAATTAAGAAAAGGGTAATATAGGCAAACTGCATTTTTAGTCCAGAAGGTAGCAGAAAGATAGCTATGATTTTATCTCTGATTTCTATTCTCGATTCAGTTAGTGAAACACTGAATTTCTGTTATATGACTTCTGTTATATGAAATTTCAATGTTATTATAAAATGTCATTATTCAACTTAAAAAATTGAATTTTAACAGAAAATTGTGAAATGGCAGACTCAGTCCTCTTAACTAGTCAATGTCTCAATTAAACCCCCATGATTAAATAATATATGCCAATATGTGTCCAATATTAAAGTTCTGTAATAGATGATCCCTTACTGGTGGTTATGTAAAGGTGAAATAAAATCACAAAAGCTGTGTTGTTTTATATTTTTCTTATAGATGAATTCAGTTTGTTTAAATATATTTAATAAAAGAACATCATTAGAGAGATATAGAGATAGATATATAGTATAGATATACAGTATATCTATATACACTACACCATATGTGTGTATTAGTTTTAAGTCTACCAACAAATATGTTTATCTTCAAAAAGATGTTATTAAGAAAACAATAAATATTAATTCAGAATGACCAAATTCCAAAATTTTTAAACTATTTTTGAGCAGGTTTTGCTCAAAACCTCTCCTGTTGTGGAGAATAATATGAGTAAAATATAGACTTCTTTTACGTAAGGCTTCAAAATCTTCTGATAAATGTCAACCAACTGGTTATTTTTTTACAATTATTGTTTGAATGAATTAAACTTTCTGTCCCCAACTCAACACCAAAATTTTAACCCCAAATATGTCTGTGTGTAGAAATAACCCCAAATTTTGCAAACCTAAATAATTTCTTACCTTGAAAGTAAATTTATATCTGGAAAAAATATCAGTTTAATTTAATATGTGTTTTGAAATGTTTTCATGTATCTAGTTGTTTAATACTCATTTTTAAAACTGAGTTAACTAAACAACTAAAACTGAGTTGTTAAATACTCAGTCTTATAAGATGGTCTAAAAACTACAGAGGTAACGCATGGTCATACTTCCACATAATGGGGCAAATAATTCCATATCTTACTCGTCTTCAATTTTCTGTTTTTTCCTAATTCTTTATGTCTTAGTTGTTCCAGGATTACTAAAATGTTGGTCAAATTTCACATTGCAACTGATACTTTTCATCTGCTAATTCCCTCCTTACAGGAACTAATAGTTCCATTATTAAAAATAAACAAATTATATCTCTATCCAAAATAAACAAAAATAATGTTTGGTGGTTTATACATTTGAATATTATGATGAACTTCTTCTTTGCTTTGAAATAATATGTTGTCATCAAGAAGTATATTCCCAATTTATAGTGTCTTTTTTTTTTTCCCTTGGGAATTTAAAATACTTTAAATAATTTGGGCTTTGCCTGATTCCCCCAGAAGTGTAGAGTATGACTGATAACTGCCTTTAGAATCCCTAATAGCTAAATTACAATTATTATGCAAAGTCCTACAACAGACAGTTATATGGATTGTTAAATGACTTTGCCTTTTTTGCAAACTATAATCATTTTCCTTTATTAGCTGAAGGATTTCATAATTTAAGGAAAATGAAAAACCTATAAGTCACACTTTCAAAGAAGGAACATGGATATTGCAAACATTAAATTCCCCCATAAAAATGTTAAGGCATCATTAAACTAGGTTCAGATTAATACAATTCAGTCAACTCTAGATAGATATCTCCCATAATAAGCTGAAACAATACCTAGTGATCTAAGATGTAAAATATTTTACTACAGCCAATTTATAAGCCTATAAAACATATAGGTATCATTCAACTTCTTTATTAATAGTGCATGCCTTGTATTAAATCAAAACCGTTTTAAAGGCCCCTCCCCTTTGACATTCCCTTCCTCAGCTGTTGCCCCTCATCATGTGTTATCTCACTGAAGCTCATCCAAAGTGAATGACAGCATCTTTTTTTACTAGAAGCAGCATAGGCAATTCCCAGTCTAGTGCTACAGCTTAACTATCTTTGAGATTTAGACACACTTGCTACCTTCAACCTACAACATTCTATGGCCTTATGTTGATGTATTTGTTTCTCTACTGTAAGTAAATGTGGTTTCTCTCATTTTAGAAAACTGCAATTTATTATTTTTAGGTTTTTGCAAGTTGCTTTACACATGAATTATATTCGCAAGAAAACTGATACTGGGAGAACTTTATGTTGTAGACAATCCTTTTTTTCACCCTGTTTTTGCCCAATAAGAAAGCCAAACATTTCATATTGGCTGAGTTACTGGGGGTTTTAATGAGTTATCGGTTCTGGTTATCTATTGCCACAAAACAACCTTCCCCTAACAAAACAAGGATACATACTGGGATCACAATTCTGCAAGTGGGGATAACTCATCCCTGCTCTACTTGGCATCGGCTAGAGTAGTCCAAGGTTAGAGGCTGAAATCACCTGAAGATTAGCTTGTCTGTTTGTCGGTTGTTTGGTCACTAACCCCATGTGGTATCTCTGGCCTAGTGCCTTCAGGGCAGCCAGGTTGATCCATGCTGATTCTGAACAATGCAGAGTCCCAGGAAGAGATGGGAGCTCGAGCTCTTTCCAACCTGGTCTCATGAGTCCTTCCCATTACTTCCACCTCATTCCGTGTGTTAAAAGAGAGTCAACAAGGATGAACCATAATCAAGGGGAGGGGAATCCGACTCAACATTTTAATGGGAGAAGTATCAAAAAATGTGTGGACATGTTTTATAACTGTCACATTATAAAAGGGGAAATTAACCCAGGACTTTTAAATATCACTATGAAAAATAATCAGTGGTTCATTTCTAAAGTTGCCTCACAGAAACTATTTTTAAAATATAAATTCTTTTTTTAATGTAAAACAATTTTTTCAGCTTTAACGAGGTATAATTGACAAATAAATTTTCAATTTATTTAAAGTGTACAACATAATGATTTCTTAGATGTATAGAGTGTGAAATGATTACCACAATTAAGTTAACTAACACATCTATCACCTCACATAGTTATCTTTTTTTTTTCTTTTTGGTGAGAAAGCTTGTTCTTATTCCTTTGTTCCATAGACTCCTTATAACAAGATGTGTCATCTCAGATCATCTTGCTAAAAAATCAGGGTATAATAAGGAAAAAAAATTTAATATATACAAATATGAGTAGTATACTTACCAGAGAAATTTTGAACTCTGACTCATCACAGATACATATGCTATGAAATTAAGATTAAGCTATGATTAAGATTAAGATTAAATCATAGATTAAGCTATAAAAGAATTTTCATACTATTTTGACAGTAGAGTTCTTCCATATAACATGGATAAATATGTTATTTTTAATGCAAAATCATCCCAAAAGAATCTTTCTTTAACTAGGAAAAGAATTTTAAAGAATGAAGACCAAAACTCTAAGATTATTCAGGCAAATAATAAGAACAAAATAAAACCAAAAAATGATTAAAGTATAAATGCTTAAGCTGATATATATGTACATACACATATACTTATATAGTCAAGATTAATATTATAAAAGATTAATAAAATCCCTATAAATAGTTGATCAAAAAAACTATATAACTGAATTTACTAGAATAACTACACAATAAAAGTTTATTTCTCATTTACAAAGCAATCTAATCTGAATATTCCTAGTTGGTAAGAAGCACTCCTCACTTAAGCTTGATGTGTTAGTGCTAGGCAAAAGAAGACTGGGCCTCATTACAGTTCTGCCCAGAGGTAACCATGAAGCTCATCAGTAAAAGGAAATTATCCCATTTGCCAAAGCTTCAAGAAGTACACTTTGTTGTGTACCTCATAAGTCAAGAAAGGTATAATGTGGTAGAGAGTCCTAGGCTGTGATCAGTGGTTTCGCCAGTTGGTCAGAGGTATCTGTAAAGAGGTAAGACTGGAAGAACAGTGCCAAGAAGGACTGGAGAATAAGCATGTGAATGGATCTCTCAGAGAGGGCATCATATTTACAGATCTTTATGTATCACTTTAATGCCAACCGGAAAGCATCCACCAATGAGAAGTCACTTTACAACCAAATGGACAAGATGAACTGCCCTACAGATAACCTGCCTTTTTTCTTGACTACCTTTGTGCTTATATGTAATGGACCCATGATAACAGTGGCCTTGGTGGCAGGGATGGGAGCAATGCTTGAGCCCACAATATGGACTTTGTCTCAATATAGCCTCTAAGTTTCCAACCAGCCAGCATCAGAAATGGAGCTTCTACCCTGGATATGGCACTATTTCTCTGGGGGCTGAGTGAGTGGGTAAACAGGTTACGAGGTTAAACAGGCATCAGGTTAAATGCTGGCATCCAGATTCTGCTGTCCCAGGAGTCTATCATCTGTCTTAGTATCGAGGAGCGCAATTCAGTGGAAGCATCCCAACTGTCAACTCTGACCCATGGAGCACAGTCACTAGGAAGCTTGTCAAAGTTGTCTTTGCCTCCTCACCATGGCTTTCCTCACTTCCTTAGTAAAGGAAGCTCCTCTGAATCGTCCCAGAGAACACAGTCAGATGGTGGGTTCTTGGGTCCAACCTACCATAGCAATTCTGACTCCCCCATCTTCATGAACATTCTGGACTATTTTGTATACTACCACACAAAGTTCCCTTACTTCCACTCCTTTTACTCTAGTGCATCATCCAGGTTAGATTTCCACAGAACAAAAAAAGCTAAATGTTGGATCGTGACTCACGATGAACAAGACCATGTCGATGACTTAATTCTCTCCTGCCCAGACTAATAGTCTGTGTCACCCTCCCTGACTCCAGTCTACCACCCTCTACTCAAGATCTTCTACGTGGTCCCCAGGTTAGTGCTGACACATGTTAACCAAGTGTGCACGCAGCATTGCATGTACGCCCAGGCTAACTTCTCCAAAGTCTAACCTTACTTATCAGCGATTTGGCTGAAGTTAGGCTTAGGGCTGCAACTTGAAACGCAGCAGGTGACAAGCTCATCAGGGACAGCAGAAGGGATGCTGCAGTCCAGGAGGTGGACAGTTGACTTCTGAAGGAAATTGTACCCAATGTAATCTGAGAAGGCTCAAAATGTTTGTATCTAATACAATATTTCTTTCAGGACAATAAGGCCTTCAAGGTTATATATTTACCAACCAGTTTTTACTTTTTTCTTTTCCTATGAGGTATGGATTTCTAAATGAACTTAAAAAAAAAACCTAATTTTTTAATCTAAAAAGTATCTTAGTTGTATAAGTTAATTTCTCTATGATAATTGCCCTTGTTAGCTTAGCATACAATAAGGAAAGGCCGACTTTTTCATCATCAGACCAACTGTAAACTATGTACTTATGGGTAAGGAATTTAACTTCTTAAGGCCTTAGTTGTAAGTAAAATTTATGTATTATCAAATAATTCACTGGTTTATTATAAAGACACTTTCAAAAATAAATCCATGCGTTTCAATTAAATAGATCATGAATTTCACAAATTGATAAGTTAAGCCCTATAATGTATTAACTATATGAATATAACTATATATTTCATTAAAAAGATATATATAAAATAAAGGTAAATTGAGCCCTGTAGAATGGTAATTTAATAAATTTATATAGTAATCCACCAATAGGTTATACTCATATTATTCTGTGTAATAAAGAAAAGGTTAAGTGTGAAGCAAAATGTACAAGATACAAACAACTAAGAAGGCAAACTATATATTTGAAAACACAGTGTGGTTCATGGTCAATTATTTCATATCTTTAAGAGAATTTTTTAATTGCATACAAAGGGTAAATTTAATTACCATACAAACATTTGAAACTCTCTGATATAATAAAAATCCCTTAGGATCACATGTCAATTAAACAGATTTCCTTCTCTTTCCAAATACATTATTGATCAGTTTGGCCATGGATTTAGATCCACTGGGTCTTCTCTTTTCTTTGAGTTTGAAGTTTATCAGGATGCCCTTGATAATTCTGATAAACATCACTTCCACCTCCAGAGACTGCTCTGCTGCAGACAGTTCACAGAATTGGCACCGGTTATCCAGTGCCAGTTTTTGCCCTTCTTCCCAGCCAACCTCTCGCACATGACAGAGATCTTGCTTGTTACCCACCAAAAGCACAGCTGATTCCACAGCTCTGAAACACAGATACACAATTCTTTGGCAAGACTGTTTTAACAACTCTTTTTTTTTTTTTATTAAGTAGGTTTATATCAAAAAGAATTATGGACCAAAAAAAAGAATACTGTGTGTGTATGTGTGTTATTTGTGGTCATGTGTGTGTGTATCTCATTTACTTATAAAAATTATTTTAGATAAAATGTGTAAATGACACAGAAGCAACAAGGCTCTTAAAGCATAACATTTGAAGTGGTACAAACCTATTCCCGGAATTATGGCTCTGTTTACTAACAAGACATGATTGTAACATTTTCCACTTTCAATTCCCTTATATGTAAAAAAAAAAAAAAAAAGGTAAAATAGTCCTTGTCATACAGAATGCTCACAGAGGTTAAATGAAGATGTGTATAAAAATCTAGCCCAGTGCCAGGCAATAAAATAGGCTTACTAAGTATTATCTTTCATTTCTTTATCAACTGAAAGAGAAGGACTAACTAATGCCTCTTTACTAATTCAATACTTGTTGCTGTTTGTTAATATTCATTATAGCATACTTTAAAGAAAATTTTACAGTCTTGTGACCTTGTACAATTTTTCTGTTTATTGAAGAAGTATATTGCTTTGGTAAGGTAATGTCTGGTAAATATCAATATAATCTCCTCGGTTACAATGTAACATTCCTAAAGCAGAGTTTCATTTGAAGAATACAGTAAGGCTACTAGGTCTTAAATGGCATGGAACTCTGCCAAGATATCTCCTATAGGGAAGAAATGGGAAAATGAAAACAGTCTTCAGGCTGGTTTCATTCACATGACAGTGTGAGCCATAAGGGAAAAGGCACTGTATGTGTTGGATTTTGAGGGCACTAAGAGTATCTTTTTCTATAGAGTTCAGAAAATTATTGTGAAGAATTAATGGGGAAGAATAAATGAAATATTTTGAAGGGTGAATCACAAATATCAGATGTAATTTTATAAAACAATGCCATAATTTTGCTTTTTATCTACAAATAAGAGACTCTAGTTTACCTAGAGATTGAGAACTGGAAAAACTCAAAAATTATTTGGTCAATACATTAAAAAGTTTGCCTGAAAAATGTCAAATATAGGAATTTTTAAAATATACATATTTTTTGCCTATTCATGAGTGATTCTTTTGATTTGTAAGAATAGAAAGTAATTTTAATTACTTTCCCTTACCTAAGTTATGGTGCTTAAATATAAGGCATTTAACACTTGAAACAATGGAGGTCCCTCAAAATCAGTAATATTATAGGAAATCAGAGCCATGAGGTACCTTAGTAAAATCACATTCTTTTCTCCTACCGTGTTTCTATCAGTTTTATAGTCAGAAAAAGGAGGTCTAGAGATTAAAGGGTTTACCCAAGGTCAATCAGATATAAACAAGAATTTAGATCAAATGACTCTAGGGAAATATAACTTATCAATTATTATCTGATGATTTCTTGATAGTAGGCATTTAAAATAGATATAAAAAGCACAGGTACCAATTTTCAGGAATAATATTGTGCTTTTTTGCTTCCCAGATTAGAATGCTATTTTAGATTTTAAGGGCAAATCTGGTTAAGAGCAAAAAGAATCCCTTATACCAGCAGGTTAAACAAAAATAAATATTTTAAATGGAAAGGCTAAAACAATAAAAAAAAGGAAAACTAAAATGGGAAATTCATAGGTTTACATTTATATCTACTAATGCAAAATTAGTTTAAGGCACAGTTATGTTTTCCTTCATAGTCACTTTTGTCAAGACATTAACAATCCGGAGTCGCTGATCGGCTCTTTGTTTTAGGAGGTGAAATGGAGAAAAAGGTATTCTCATACTTAGAATCTGTAACAGTTTGATTATTCAGTCTATTTTGCTTTGATTGACTGAACAGCTCAATGACTAGGAATTGGATGCCAAGTGTAATAAATCTGGATTTATTTAGTATCCTTCACATTTTTGTGGGCATGAAAAAGAAAGGTGGAAAGGGAACTATCTTGTGTACAGAGGACCATTATTTTGCAAGTGAATGGCATGTTAACAATAGAAGCTGTCTTGTAAAATAGCCATTTACTCGGGGCAAGTAACTGTTTATGTCAGCCAGGATATAAAGTATTCTCATCTTATTCCTTTTACTACATGTGTAACTCCTGTGGAATGGAAGGTGGATTGTTCAGGGCTGTTAAATTTTGTAATTGGAAGCCTATATTAAACTCTTCCTAATGATGCTTACAGCTCTATGATGATTTATTAAAAAGAAAGGAGAGAGGAAAGAAAAATACCTCACCTTTTACAATGACTAGTCTGTGGCTCCCGAATTCTGTAGATTAGTGCTTTTGCAAAAGCAAACGAAGACCTGTCACTGATGTCATACACAATAACAAACCCATCTGCCCAATGCAGCTCACTTGTGAGGGAAAATTTTGCTTTCTGTGGCTGAAAATAAACCAAGCACATTGAAAGTGGTGGGATCTGATCCCTGTATTTTACCCGTTAGACAGTTAATTAATGGAGACCCATTTCACCTGGAAGAGAATTCAGTAAGCCAAATACTGATATTTTCTAAAATGTAGTCTCTGTTTCTTTTTTATCATCCTCTTTCTTTAAACAAAACTGATTAAATTTTAAAAAATAAAGAACTATAATAAGGTTATATCCATCTCATTTGATATCTTTTTTCTAAAAAAACTTTTTTTCTGAAAATTTGATAAGCCCTAATAATTGCATTTAAAATCAATATCCACATATATGTTTGAAAAGAGATGATATTTTCTATCCTTATTAGTAAATGGAATATGTATTGATTTTTTGTACTAGATTTAAATCAGTAAAAAAAAAAAACAGTATTGATAAGGTTTAGCTAAAAAGATTTGAGGGATATCTTCTTCAAATCATGATTGAAAACATATTTTGTTTTACTTACCTGAGAACAAGAGTCGTATATTTCTAGATTCAATTGCTTCCCTTCCAAATACAAATGCTTTTTATAGATAGATTCTGAAAAATATGCATATACTCATTGTCAGTATGGAAATCCTCCAGAATTTAAAAAATGGCCTTATATTTGGATCGCAGTCCTGCAAAGTCAACCAGCCATATTTTAGTTGAGTACTACAGTAGCTTTTCTTTATTGCTAGTGGTCAAAAAAACATATATTTGCTAATGTATATTTCTTACAAATGAACTTTACCACTATATCTATTCACCTACATGTTTTTCTGCCTATGTACTTATCTTCCATTCTATTACTATGGATGAATTATCTGTGTTTCTAAGGCCAGTCCATTCACTATGAACTAGTTACTATTTCCTCTGACCTGCTGAAAGACATGGCTCCAACAATTCTACCTCTCTCTTCTGCACCATAAAATTTTCCTCTTTATTATATCATTACTAGCAGCTGAATTTCTCCTAACTTAACAACCCTTTGGATCCCAACTATTGCTCTATTTCTCTGCTGGCTTTTTGGTAAATATCTATACTCCCTGTGTCCAAATTCTCTCCTTCCATGACCTTCAAATTATTACAATCAGGCTTTAACTCCAATTACTTGACTAAAACTGTTCTTATCAGGGTTATGGTTTTAGACTCAGTGGAAAGTTCTTGATCTTACCTGCCCTGTCAGTAATATTAGTATAGTTGATCACACCTACCTCCTCAAAATGTTTCTTTCACATGGCTTTCAAGGCAACATACTCTCCTGGGTTTTTTCTTTATTCCATATTGCTTTGTATTAATCTTTTTTATTTGTCCCACAATATCTTCTCTCACTCCAACTGTGATTCCAGTTTATGGATTTCTTCTCTATCTACACTCACTCCCTTGCTAATATCATCCAGTCAGAGTCTTTATGTAACAATTATTGCTGATAAACCCATTTCTGTAGTCTGGACCCCTTCCCTGGACTCTAGGCATCTACCACCACTGGGTGCCTCCAATTAGATACCTGATAGACATCTCAACCTTAACATGCTTAAAATGGAACCTCTGATCTCCCCGCAAAGACTGCATATCCCACAAGTTTCCATTTCATTAAATGACATATCCATAACTAGTCTCGCGAGTTAAAAGCGTCAAGGGCATCCCTGATTCTTTCTTTCTCTTACATCCTATATTTATTCTATTAAAAATTCCTTTTTACTCTATCTTCAAAGAATATTTTGAATTTGTCTGCCTCTCATCACCTCCTTTGCTCACACTCTGGTCCAAGCCATCATTACTTTTGCCTGTATTATTAGAAAACCTCCTAACTCAGATCTTTGCTTCATCCCTCCCCTAACTCCCTTCTTGCTCTCAGTTTATTCTCAATCCAGGAGCAAAAGCCAATTTGCAGCCAGATCATGTCATTGCCTGATCAAATCTCTCCAATGGCTCCACATCTCATTTGGATAAACCTAAGCTTTTAAAATGCCTGAGAATTTCCCTAGTTATCTAGTCTCCCATTACCCCTAGGATCTCAGTAGACCTCTTTGGCTATTGTCTCTCACATTCCTCCACTGAAGCTACACAGTCCTCCATACCATTCCTCACATTTTTCAGAAAGTTCCTTCCTCTGAACTTCGGCAACTGTTTCTTCTACCTGGAATGTAATTGCCCAAATATCTTCATGGCTCAGTTTTTATCACCTGCAGGTCTGTTGAAATGTCTCCATCTTAGCCAGGTCTACCCTGACTACCCTATTTTAAATGACCACACACCACTCCCCTATGCTTTCTTCTCCTTCATAACATTTATCACCATAAGACATTATATATATATATATGTAGATATATATGTATAGATATAGATAGATAAATGTATTTTTAATTAGCTGACCCTTCCCTCCAGATTGTAAATCTTATGAAGGCTCGGATATTTGTTCATTACTATAGCCTCTCTACCTAGAAAAGTACCTGCCACATGACAGGTATTCAATAAATATTTGTTGAATGAACGAAGGACTTCATTTCTGTAACTGTCCCTCCAGTGTTTTAATACAAGACCTACTTCTTTCCAAAATTGCATACTGACACAAAATCATGACCCATTCTGGCAAATACTCTGTAACCTGTGGTTAGCAAAATGTAGCAGACATTTGGGAAAGCTGACTTCAGGAGGTTAGGGATGAATTTTAAAATCCTTCTAGGTTACATTTAATGAAACTTGTTAGTGTTTCATTAAATCTTAAAATGTCTTCAGACAGTTTATTCTAAACTTTATAAGCTTACTACTGTGACCCATATACTTTCCTTCTAAGACATTTTAAAATACTCACTCTCAAAACTCAAAAACTGCCAGCAGGGGTCACCAGCTCTTAACTTTTTAGAATTTTATTATTTTCCCCTTCTAGCCCTCATTTACAAATGGGGTCATTTTTTTGCTAATTAATCCTCATGTGGTGGCGAACTTTTGTTCATTTGGTTGTCTTTAAGAATGTCTCTAGGTCTTATATTTTTAATATAGATGTAACAGCCAGAAATGTGTACACTTCATTTGCTTATGTATCTATTGATATACCTATATATCTATTGATATATCTTATAAAAGATTAAGGTGATGTTTTTATTTTGTTGTTGCTGTTACTGCTTTTTGTGTGTGTTCTTTTATTTATGTTTTGTTTTATAGTTTTAGAACATTTTCTCATGCCTGACTCCTAGTTTGTGTGTTACCTTTTTTGACTGAGGCTGTTGACCTGAGAAATGAAACAATAAGAATTTCTCTTCCTATATATTTCTTCTTTCTATAATCAGTTTTCAAGTGCTTGCCCTAAAACATTTACAATGGCATACGGACTGAAATACTATGGGCTACACGTAGGAAACAATGCAATACTTTAAAGTTATTTTCTAAAATACTCTAATAATGCTATATCATAAATGAATGCTAAAGATTTTTGTTGTTTATTTCTCATGAAAACACTTCCAATCATAACTTCTTCTTACTCTAAATCAGTATTATTGAACAAAAGAATAATTTCCCTTTCTCCCAATTCTCATATTTCTTAAAATCTTCGTTCTTATTAAAAAAACCCACAAAACCTTTCCTCACCACACCTTCAGTCAGGTAAGATATTAGTAGCATTACATAGATTAATTGCTGAGCCAAAAATATATTCAAACCTCTGGCAAAATTCCCCACTTGTTATTAATTCCCTACTGTGGCATTTCCCATATGTCATGCTAATTCTGATCAAAATAACAGAAATTTATAGCAGAGTTAGTGAAACGATCCTAAGATTATATCAAGGTGCCCTGCAATCTGTTTTAGAATTTCTCTGAAACTTACATAAGCAACCTAGCTAATTATGATATGATCTTTAATCATAGTATAATTTTCCAGTTATTGTCACATGGTTTTGCAATAAAAATAAGCATTTATTTTGTAGTTACTTGTGCTTTTATAATTAATTTGTCTTTATTTTTCAACAGATGTTGCTTTAATTTCAAATTGTTTCATAGCTTACAAAAAAATCCACACTCACATGCTCTACAACACTTGGTACAGGCAGCAGGTCCCAGTTTTAATGTTTTTCTGGTTCTAGACTGAAACCAACTGGATTTCTAATCCATTTTATTTAACATCAAATTGGATAACTTTTTATCATAAAAGAACAATTAATTCAATTACTTATTTGGGCTTGTCTAACCAGAACCCGTGAATAAATAAATTGCTTAAAAGTGCAAAAATGGGAGACTTCCCTGATGGTGCAGTGGTTAAGAATCCGCCTGCCAATGCAGGGCACACGGGTTCAAGCCCTGGTCCGGGAAGATCCCACATGCCGCAGAGCAACTAAGCCCGTGGGCCACAACTACTGAAGCCCGCACACCTAGAGCACATGCTCTGCAACAAGAGAAGCCACCGCAATGAGAAACCCGTGCACTGCAACGAAGTGTAGCTCCCGCTCACGGCAGCTAGAGAAAGCCCGCGCGCAGAAACGAAGACTCAATGCAGCCAAAAATAAATAAATAAATTTATTCTTTAAAAAGTGCAAAAATGGAAGGTTCTATTAAAATGTTTCTCTGATATTAATTATGATGCTGAAGTTTTAAGGTGAAAAAGTCTAAAGTAGTGACTTACCAAAATTAGAAGCATATTCTCCAATAAATCGCTTGGTAAGAAACCTTACTGTAAGGGCTGCAAAACAAAACAAGCTGGATTTGGGGTCTTATCTGTTTTAGGATACAAATAATTTAGTAATGTACATAAGCATCTAGCATCTCAGCTCAAAATTTACTAAGTATTAATGAAGACCTTAAAACTTTACTAAATTCTGGTCTAAGAATTTCCACTGTACAGCCATAAAAATTAGGAGGCTACAAAGAAAGTGATCTCAGTGTGCTGCCCACTCAAATCACTGCATAAGTAATTTACGAATGCAAAGACACGTAAGACAACTCACCTTTGTAACAGAGACAGATTTCTCATTAAATATGAGATGCAAGAACTATAACATCTCTATATTTTCTTTATAAAATTAATTGTGGCTCCATGGTGCTGCATGCTAATAGTGGCCAGGACGGTATCAAGCATTTGCAATTGTTTAAGGAAATAAGGGACTTCAAAATCCAGGAAACAGAGGAACGACCTCTAGTGTTGGTTTATCTTATTGCAGCTCCTGGGTCTGGCCCGTTGTTAAGATTCATTAGGCTACGGTTGTTCTATTGGTGGCATGCTTAGTACCATCATAATGTGACCAAAAACAAAACAAAAGAAAACAAAAACATAGCTTCCAAGGTCTGGGCACTTCTTGCTCATTTCTGGGCATTTAAAAAGCCATGCCCCTCCAAAGTTTTTCTCACTTTGATAATGTGAAAAAATGGCATTTAAAAAATAATTCATAGGTCTCCACGCATCTCTCTCCACCCTTAGTCTCAGGGCAGCAGAATCTATTCAAGGGCATTGTTTGGCCACTGGTAGGTGTGGAGGCAGGTGTGCTGGAGTGAGAAGTAGGTGGGATAGTGATGGGAGGGATTTCCTGTTATTCCAATGAATTTCAAACATCAGTAGAACAAGATACAAATTAATACTTCAAACAGTTATATTCCTCAACCTGTATATAAATTTTACATACAGGTAATTGCATTACTTGCTTATAAAATGAAAACTCCTACTTAAAAATAATATATAGTTATATCAAGTTTATCTACATATAATATGTTATAATGTAATACATATCATGTCAATATATTTCTCACTCTTTATGTACTCTACACCATGCCACAGAAAACAACACCACTTACCAGATTTGCCTGTTCCTTCACCACCCAAGACAGCAAGTTTCACATCATTCATCTTGCTTTTCTGCTCCTTCTTGGTCTGTCCTGACTTCTGGAGATATACTGACTTGAGCCAAGCATATGTTTTCCAAAATCCTTTTTATTATTGCTGCTCTCGTTTCCCTAAGGTCAACTCCACCCCATACTCCTACCATCCAATAATAACTTTAAAAATATTTTCCTAGAGTAGTTTTGAACATGTCTCATAAAAAAACAGTGGGCTTACTATTTAGACACAAAGGTTTACTAAGCCAATAGTTAAGAGTTTAACAGAAGCATAGCTCCTCATCTTCTACTTTCATGTACCTGGAATCTACCTTCTCCTAGAACCTAGAAAAATGATCTCTCTTCATTAAGAAAGTTTTTAGAGGATGGGTAAACATTCCTGTAAATTTCCTTTGAGTGGATCAGTTTTGCTTTTTCTATTAATACCTGAGGCTACATCTTCTTGGGTTTCTCCTGTGAAAGACAAGGGGGAATAAGTTAATTCAATCATGAAAAGAAATGAGAGAAGGGAGAGGATGGCTCTCTTGGATGGATTAGTTTAGTGTTGACAGCAATGCACGTGAATATCCAGCCCATGTTTCTGTGTCATTTGAGGCTCTCAAGGAGAAATGTGGGAACCCCAGAGTTTCACCTTTCCAATGTCTTCCTTAAAAAGTAACTTTTCTCTTTCTTTTTAAAAAAGTGTTATACCAATAGACAACAGTAAGATTTCTGGAAAAAACAATAAAGCAATCAGCCTCATGTTGTTTAAATAGCACTAAACAGGAACATGTCATGTTTCCTTACACAGTACTTTTTTAAAAGAAAAGAACATTTGGAAGGGGTGTTCTGACATAATTCACTCCTGCTATGAAATAAAAAGGCAAATTTGATATGCACAATTATCACTCTCTTATACTTCTTTTCATCAATTGTCCCTGCTACTCCAAGTCCCCAAATTATTTTCTTCCATTTCTTTCTCCCCATTTGTATATGTATAAATTTGAAAGTTGAGAAAAGAGTACAACAGAAAAATAGAAGAATTCAACTTTTGTGGACTACATTTTAAGACCCAGGTAAAGAAGTTTCATTTCCAGGTTGGGTCTATCACAGAAATACATGCTTCTTAAAAATACATTTATTTAACAAATATTGATTAATTGCCACTCTCTGTTAAAGCTATATTTTTTTAAATTAAATAGGTCAACAATTAAATAATGAATTTTCTGACCTGATGGAGTCTACAGTCTACCAAGAGAAAAATGGAAACAGAACTACAATGAATATTATCATTGCTAAAATGGGGCTCTGATCAAGAGCTGGAGAAAGCAGATCGGTAGATAGAAAGGTCTTCAAAAAGTAGGTAAAGTTTGAAACATGATCAGGACCTACAGAGAGAGGAAGGAAAAAGTGATTGGGGAAGGAAAAGAGGAAGGAAAAAGTGATTGGGGAGATGTGTCTGCTCTAAAAGAAGAAACAGACTCTGTAAAGAAAAAAAGGCAAGAGAGAGTATATCAGTTTGTGGGATCAACAAGATAACATCTGAATAACTTAGATTTTTTCCTTTTATTACAAATTATAAAAAAATTTTAAATAAGCTATGTTTTCTCTTTAATCCATGCCACTGTATTAAAAGTAACAGAGTGGTTTTTTTTTAAGGAAGTTTAACAGTTGATTTAGTACACTATGGAATTAAATGTTTTTCTTCTTTTTGGAGAAATCCTATTCTTATCTTCCCAAGAAACTTCTGATTGATGTCTTTAGGAAGTTTAGTATATCTACTGATAGGAAGGAAGAACTTCATTTCATGACATGCATGACATTGAAAACAACATATGAAGGGCTGTTATCAAGACACCTGCATTCTTTCATCATAGCCTCTTCCTCCCTACGTCCATTGGTATCCCAAAGTAAATCTAGTTAAGAAAGCAGCCTGGGGCTAGAACAGAGTGAAGTTATAAACCTGAACAAAGAGAATATAGTTATGCACATACTTTTCTAAGAAACAGAGTGCCAATATATATATATTCTTTCGACCTCACGTAAAGGGTGCTAAAAAGTTAATATTCTGATAGACACATTATTATACTACCTAGAATTTTCTCACATCTCCCTAAAGAAACATCCATTCACAACCAAAGCAAAATCATTTATTACTTTATTCATTTACTGAATGAACAAAAATCTATTGAGTGTCTACCATGAGCTTGGCACTTATCTTCACTGCTAAAAACATATCAATAAACAAAGTATTCATAGATTCTGGTCATAGGAGATGGACAAGTAACACTAAAAAAAAAAAAAACTAGTTACATATCGGTATTCATGAATGTTATAGTTTTATCTGTTTAGTTTTGTTTCTCTGAGGTCAGATTAACCAGCCCTTCTCAGTTAATCTCATTTCCCTACAGTTTCTGTTAGAGTAGATGCATAATTTCCATCAAAAGCTTCAGATTCACAAGAGCGGAGTGATTCAAACAAATACTTAAGGAGAAAGAGTATCTTTGTTCCATTATCCTGTTCCAGATCTTGAAAAGATGAAATACTTCCCAACTTATTTTCTGTGTCTATCATAAACCTAAACCAGACATAAATGGTATACACACACAGAGAGAGAACAAAGAAATAACCAATGTCATTTATGAATATAGAGCCCAGGTCCTAAGAATATGAGCAAATCAAATCCAGAAACGTATTTAAAGAGCCAAGCATCATGAGCTAGTAGAACTTATTCTAAAAATGTCAAATTGGTTGAACATTAGGACGCTTGGTAGACTATTTTAATACATTACCAAGATAAAGGAGAAAAACTATATGTCTTATATGCTCCCAAAAGCATTTCATGAAATTTAACAGCTACTTAAAAAAAAAAACAACTTTTGTAATCTAAAAATAGGGGATTTCTTAACGTGATTAAGGTTATAATTTTTAGAAATCCAAATATCAAAAAAATGCCTATAGATTTATTGCTCCTAATTTTCCTCTAAAAAGAGGATATTGTCTGTTACTTTTTAGCATGGAATTGGTAGTCCTATCCAACACAATGAGGAAATAGCACATATGAAAAAGAGGAGACAAAATGATTATTATCTACAAATGATAGTTTTCTATAGCTATATTATCTGCATTATTAGCATGCATTAAAACCATTCAGTAAGGTGGACAGATAAAAGATACCATAACAAAGCAATAATTCCAAACGGTAAAACTAGCAGCTAACACGTGTTTAACACAGTATAATAACAGGCAATTTTTAAAAATGTTTTCCAGGTATACAATATTTAATCCTCTGAGAAACTTCATGAAGTAGGTATCATTAATAACTTCTAACATGATAGAAATACAGTCCTTTTCACAAAGAAAGAAGAGGGGAAAAAGGATGCAAAGAAGAATAAAGCTAAAAGAGAATGTATAACATTTATATGATAAATTCTCTAATCCTTTACTGAAGATTATAAAACAAGCTTTGAATATGTGGACAAACATGACTAGAAAGACTCAATGTTGTAATTACTGCCAAATTAATCTGCAAGCAAAATGTAATGACAATTAAAATCCCAACAAAGATTGTTTAATTGAATGTGGACAGCCTGTTTTGGAAAAGAAAATATGCAAGAATAATTGAGAAATTAAGGTAAAATAGTAAGAAAATATCTCTTATGAGCCAAATCATACCAAAAAATAATTAAATGCTACTTTATTAGAACTGGATTGATATGCTCATTAATAGAATAGATATTTAAGTATAGAAATTGAGTACATAGAAGTTAATTTTATTATAAATATAAAGTTTTTAGTATGTGCTATCATTAAATTGCATTGATACTATCAGAAAAAGTCACTGAATAATAAGTTATGTTTGTACCTCACATGCAGAAAAATGAATTATGAATATTAAAAACCTTAGCATAAAAAACTAGAAAAGGGTCAAATTGACATATATATGGGAATCTTCCAAATAATCTCGAGGAGGGTAAAGTCTTCCTAGGCAAAAAACGAATCCAAAGACAAAGGAAAAATACATACAGAAGAAAATAATCCAGTGACTTTTCATAATTGAACTTTAAGTGTCAGTTATGTTAGTCCCATGGGATTATTTACCAAAGTGAGTGCATTTGTAGATTTATTAATAGCACAATAAGTATCTACATACAAATGGATCATTTTTAATCAGAATGGAGGTACTCATCTCACCTCTAACTATAATGCAAGTTACTGAAGGAATTAAAGTTCTAGCAGAAACAAATGTTTTTAAGATGGAATTACTTCTGGATACTTTTATGTGCTAATATGGAAATTCATCATGGAAGAGTAGTGGATTTTTTTAAGAAGAAGAAAATGCTATTCTAATCTCACAAAGCACATGTTTTCAAACAGCTAACAGATTTAAACTGCATTGAGGTGTACGAACATTTGCACATTATAGTGGGTTAGGTAAGGAATCTAAAGGGAAAATTTTACAGAAAAAACAACAACAACATTTGATTGCTAAGCTCTGTTTTTTTTCTGTTCTCAAAGCACTTTTTGCAATTCATCATGGCACGAATAGCACAGGTAACATTCCCAGCCAGAGATCAGAAGCAATTTCTCTGCAATCACAAATCCTCCAAAACTTCTTCCAAAGAAATTATTCAAATCCAGACATTTACTCTAATAACCAAATGATGAAGATATTGCAATAGTGGCTACAATACAAAACTTCCATTAATATGAAAAGTAGTTACTATGAAGAAGAGTGCTTTCTTGTTTGCTAGTATTGTAATAAAATACTTCATACATTAAATTCAATTTACAGAAAAAGATAAAGTTTGATAACTTTTGTAGTAGAATTTGTAACTGGACATAATCCTCATCGTAATAAAATTCACCTTTATGAACTAGTATTGTTCTATGTTACAATAAACATTTATGTATTAATATATTTATAGCATATGATTTTTTTCTCTATGATAAGTGTGTGTGTGTAAACTGCAACTGAACAAGGTAAAGATGTTTATATCATCCCCAAGCAATTTAAAAACTCAGTTGACATCGTTAATAGAATTGACCTATGACACTCATGCCTTTATTATTCTAAATCACTTTTAGAAAAAGGTTTGAAAGATAATCTTTCACTAGGGTATCAAATTCTAAAGAAATGTTTTATTCAATATGTAATGTTAGTAATTAACTAAATTACATGAGCTTTTTTGGCAAAAGAAAAATGATGAATACTTCACCAATTTTCAAGGGTTTTCAAAGCATATGTGAGACTAAATAATTGAATGGCTTTGCTAGTTTTTCTCAGCATGTATACTTTAATTGCAATTATCTTTTGAAGGTAATGACTCAGTATTTATTTTACTCTTTTAAATTATTCTTGAGGTGTTTATTGTTTCATAAGGTTTTAGTTTCCCGCTACATTTATAATAGTTAAAACATGATAGCTAACAGTAATTACGACTCAGCTAGTCACCCTCTTTGTCTCCTCTACAAATTTATGTCATCTTTCCACAGACACGAGAAATCTTTGAAGCTACTTTAGTTCTCCTCAAAAGTCATAAGTAGGCTAAAATTTTAGTTAGCTCTTTCTTAATCACTTGAAGTTGGCCAGTAGATACAAAAGCGTGGTCTTCAAAAACAGTCTTCCTTCTGTAACACAGCTGCCGCAACAGGAAGCCTGATTGAGTGCACATTCTGCAGAAATAATGAGTTTAAAAAGCTGAGCAAGGCAGATGTGAGAAAAATGTCGTTCATATTTTCTCTACTCTTTCATTACCCTTTAGAAATAAATATTCCAAAATTAAAATTAAATTTTCAGAATTAAGATTGCTGTGTTGCCATAACATCTTACGGAAAAACCCGAACGAACTTTTCGGCCAAACTAATATATGTATATGTGTGTGTATACACACACACACATATCTATCTATCTATCTATCATCTATCTATCTATATCAGACCCTATTGTCTCTGTTCCTCTAGAATACTCTGACTAATAAAACTTCCAAGAAGAAATTTTATTCTAATAGTATACTTTGAGTTGTAATTTGCTCAGGGTGACACAAGGAGTAAGTATTGAAGCCAGGTTGGCACAAAGCCTGCAGTCTTTCCACTATAACACCCTGCCACCCACTGCAGATCTCCCCTTTCCCTGCCCCTTTGTTCTTATGTGAAGCAGACTCTTCCCTCTCTGATATTTTTTGCAAAATTCTGATCATCTATGCTTTAGCCTTGATGATGTTTTTCTAACAGGTTTATAATACAAGTTTACATTTGGCTTTTTTCTTTTACCCATCTCCTTGGCTTTTTCTCAAAAGTTGAGCCAAGCCCATTAGAGTGCCCTCTCTTTATATTCATAAAGTCATGGTTAATTTTTTAGGAGTAAATGTAATTGAATTTTTTTCACGTTTGCTTTATATCAAGCATTTTCTTCTATGATTTCTACTACTCGAAGATTCTGAAATGGCTTTCTTACATTTCTGCCAATGCTATATTACAAAGAAAGCTATGTCCTGCATTAGATTGCTTTTGCTGCAAACTAATTACCACAAACTTAATGCCAAAACAACACATACTTATTATTTCACAGTTTCCATAGGTCAGAAGTCCAGGCAACTGAATATTCTGATTCAGGGTCTCATCAGGCTGCAACCCACGTGTCAGCTGGGGCTGTGATCTTCTCTGAAGCCCTACTGGTGAAAGAGCCATTTCCACTCTTCTTGTGGCTATAGGACTCTGGTTCCTCTTGTTTTTTTCTGGCTGTCATCCAATGGCCTCTCTCAGCTTTTTGAGGCTACCTGCAGTTCCTTGCCACATGGTCTTGTCCATATGCCCATGCACAACGTGGCAGCTTACTTCTGCAAAACCAGCAGTGGAGGGCCATCTCTCTAGGGCATGCTGGCAATACAAAGATAGATAGATAGATAGATAGATAGATAGATAGATAGATAGATAGATAGATAGATAGATAGATAGATTAGATAGATAGACAGATTGATCTTGTGTGTGTGTAGCAGTGGATCTTATATATATATACACATATATATATATATTTTTTTATCTTGTAACATAATTATAGGATGAATATTCCATCACTTTTGCTGTATTCTAGTGGTTAGAAGGGTAGAAGATTATACAAGGGTTTAACTCATTGGGGATCACCTTAGGGCATATGTGTCACATGTCCTAACACTTTATTTGATGCTACTCCTGAACAAAGCATACCTTTATTTTTATTTACAGATGTAAGTATTAATGGTGATAAGATATAATTCCATTGGCCAGTTATGTCTTGGAATTTTTATCCTAAGAAAATGAATTCGTAAACCAGCATTTGAAAAATGAAGTATTTTTATTTACATTATTTTATTAGCTAGGGTCAGAAAGCAAGCCACACTGGCTATGAGGTGCTCCAGACAGCAAGAAAAGCATGTGCTATCCTTCTTGTTCTTTCCGTCTAGGTTCTTTTCACCCATTTTGAAAATAAAAGAGCAGAGCTGACTTCACTTCAAAAATTCAAGAAATATGCATTAATTGCCTACTATGTGGCAGATACCTTGCTAGGGCACAGAGAGTAAGAAAGGAAGATAAATAAAATCATCCTCTGGCCTTGAGGAAGATTTAATATTTGTATATCAATTATAAATTGAAGTAAACATAGGGTGCCATGGGTGCACAGATAAAAGAAACCTAGCTAAATTCTAAGGGATAGTATAATAGGCTGAATAATAGCCCTCAAAGATATCAGGTCCTAATTAATTTCTGGAACCTGTAAATGTTAAGTTATATAAGAAAAGTTATCTGCAACTGTGATTAAGTTAAGAATCTTGAGATGCGGAGATTATCGTAGATGATCAGGGTGAGCCCTAAATGCAGTCAGAAGGAGGCAGAGGGATATTTAACAGAAGAAGAGAAGATAATGGGACCACAGAAGCAGAAATTGAAGTAATGCAGCCACAAGCCAAGGAAGGCTGGCAGCCACCAAAAACTGGAAGAAGCAAGGAATAGACTCTCCCCTAGTGACTCTGAGGGAGCAGGACCCGGTCGACACCTTGATTCCAACCCAGTGAAACTGATTTTGGACTTCTGACCTAAGTAGCTGTAAGAGGATACATGTATGTGGTTTTATGCCACAACATTTGTAGTAATTGCTTACAGAAGCCATAGGAAACTAGTAGAGAAGGTATTATAGACAGAGAGAAAAGCCTGAGCACAGTCAGGAAAGGAGGAAGCAGATGAGAGATACTGGGCACTGAAAAACCTCTGCATTACTTGAGAGCAAAGAATGAGTGAAAATGGGGGGAGCTAAGGCTCATTTAAAAGACAAGGAGAAATCAGAGTGGCCTTATACACCATACTAAAGACATTATCCTGTAGGCATAAAGAGTTAGGCAAGAATTTTTAAGTAGGAGAGAAATGCTTTATTATTTATTTATTATTATGTATTATTTATTATTATTATCTATTATTTATACGCTACTCTGTAAAGTAATATAAAATACGGTTTGGAGACAGTGCAATAAAGGAGGTAAAAGAAGCTGAAGAAGTAGAAGCAGGAACACCTCTTAAAAGGCTATCTTATATTCTCAAAGGTTCTGAGTTAGAGCAGCAATGAGATCAAAGGAAACTTGTTTTGAGAAATACGTAGCCAATAAAAATAAGAAAATCTGGAGAGTAGTATGAGAAAGGCAGAGTAAACCATAGATGAGTAGCAAATTCTGATTTAAATGATTAGGTTGAGAGTGGTGTCATTAACAGGTTTTTGTTGTTTAATTTCACTATGAGAAGCAGTTTGAAGGAACAGACGCTTCCATTTTTAGACATGTTAAGTTGAAGATACCCTCGGGGCTGTGCAGTAGTGAGTTGGCTGTACAAGTCTAATGCTAGTGAGAGAAGACGCAGAGCTGGTAGAACATGCAGTTCGTCTTATCAATAAATTTTCAGTTCAGAGTTAAGGTTTTTGTTTTTTTTTTTTTTCCAGACAGGGTTTTCAAATTGATGTATGAAAGATTTTTTGAAAAAACATCCACTTTGATCTCTGGAGAAGAGAGAAAGATGTTCACACAGACTTTTCCACATTTGGTTTTTTAGATGGTTTCTTAAACCAAAGGGCCCTAGATATTTTGGAAATTCTAAAAAACATATTAAGTAAAATACTTCTGCTTATTTTAACAACCCCTTAAATAGGCATTATAGATCGTATTCGTCCCTGTTTATAGGCATACATGCTGAGTCTCAGAGGGGATTTTAAGTATGCAACACAGAGAAACACTCTTAGTAAGTAGAAGTTTGAATTTAAGCTACAGTTTCTTTGATACATAATCCCAGTGTTTTCTACTCCACCCTACTGTCTCTTGGCTTTAAGATATTTTTTCTCAAATCTAAATGATTTTTGTTCTTAACATTTGTTGAAGTTGATTTTTTTATCAGCTTTTTAGCACTATGTAACAAAACCAAAAATGTGACAGAAATCAATTTTAGAAACAAATTATAGTCCTATAATATATAGCATAGCATTTACCATATAGCAGGTCTTACAACTGTCATTCATTCACTGCTGTCTGAAAATCTGAGTGTTCACAATCAAACCAAGGTTGATTGCTGAATTTGTATTTTAATAGATGAGATGTATATAGCCAAGTTATTATTCTAACTTCCGTTACAGAGAGATCCTTTGTTTCTGATAGACATTATCTATTTATCTAAGCAAATATTTGTGCTCTGTCACTCTTATAATTAAGTTCTTCCCAAAGGAACTCCAGCTGAGAACAGAAACCTTCCCATGAGAATCTGAAACAGTATTTCCTTTTGCAAATCTGTGTAATCTCATGGTCCTTATTCTTAGACTTGTTTTCCTTATTCAATGATGACATTATTTAGCTATGTTCCATACAAGTTGCAAACAGAACTGTATTTTGTTATAGGAATCTTTGAAAATACAATCACAAAAAGTATATTTGATCAAGAAAGAACACTGACAGTTGCCTTCCTCAAGAAAATGGTTTTTCCACGTTACCAGTGCCTTGTTTAGTTTTCTGCCCTATATGTACACATTTTTAAAAACCATTTCTACCACTAGCCTGGTTCCTAAGAGCTTGGATTTGTTCCCACTCTTCGCTGTCTACCTGATTTAAAATTGTCATGGTGACCATTTGGGGAATTTGAGTTGGGCAGTAGTTCTCCACTGGACTTTAGGCCTGGACAAGCCAGCTGCTTCTCAGGGACTTGTCTCTGTGGCTGGGATTCACATACCCACCTCCATCCCAACCAAGCATAGCCCTCAGTCTGGGGTGCTCTATACCTTAGTGATAGTTGATAACAAGTAAGCTTTAATATTTCAGTCAAGTCCTGCTGAATCTGAACAGAATTAATATATAGAAACAAAAGATGTTCAAAGATGTTCAGGACACCATTAATGGTAATAACCCCAGGGCTAATCAGTGGTAATGAAAATGAATGAGAAATTCTGAGAAATATTTGTGAAAATTTGTTTGCAGAAACAGAATGGCTTAAGGATGATAAAAAGTTTTCCGGTCTGTAATACAGGGATACTAACTGCCTTATTAACAGGAGTGGGGAAATCGAGAAGAAAAGATCATTTAAGTTCAAGATATATTCTATTTGAGAGTAAGCTGATTATTTCAATAGCTATTAAATTTATTAAGTAAGAAATATATTTCATAAGATCTCCGTGATATTACTCAGTTTTAGAAAAGGGAAAACAGGAGTGTCTGGATGTGAATATGAACTAGTTGTTTAGATAGTTCCTATGAAGAGATGTTTTATTTTTTAAAGATATATTTATTCTAAAACTTTCAGATATTTAACTATTCCACGTATAGTGCCTATATACCTCTTATTTAGTATCCCTCAAAGTCTTTTCCCAACAGGTTAGGTTCTGGTAAAATAGTTTTCTCCAGAGGGCAGGCCTTGTTAAGAAGAACAGAATGATCTGGCATATTTCAAAATGGTTCCTTGTCCTCTCCTCTTGCCAGAAGGGGTATTTTTTCCCCTTGGGTACACACTGTAAGAATCTGATAGAGCTCCTGAGAGTAAAACTCACAAAAACATAGGGGCTTCCCTACAACTGGGTTCCCCTGGAGATTTTTACTGTCACACTTGTCTACACTGAGCCCCCAGCAATTCATCAGTTACAGGTCAGGTTTTTCTATCACGGCACTGGTTCCCACAGAGATTTCTGCTTGTGGGTTTCTGTTCTGGTAAGTTGTGATTCTCTGTATTTGCCTATCTGTCTCTTTAATTTTGGTGCATTGGTTTGCCCTGTGACCTCATTTTTCTGATGGATCTAAGAAAAGTTGTTGATATTTTAGTTTGTTCAGCGTGTTTCTTGTTGTTAGGAGTGAGTGGTGACTTCTAACCTTCTTATGTACATATGAGACCCCTATATTTACTTTTTAGAGAAAAAACATTGGTAACAGAAATCTATATAGTATGCTGGTTGAAATGGACAGGGCAATTATTATTATACTATTTTACAGTTGCTAAGAAGATTCTGGGAGGGATTAAATAATTACCCCATGATAACACATCAAAAATCGGCAAATCTATGCTTTCAACAAGCTTTGGCGTTACTATTACACTTTAGACTTTCTTAGAAAAGGGAAAGCACATTTATAGAATTTCCAACATTTCTTAAGTTGGAATACATATTTTTCAGATAGCTGCCATCCTGTAAGTCACCAATCAAGAACTCAAATGCATTTAAGTATTAGGCAGGTAAAACAAATGTGTGAAATGACATGAAATGGAGTGAGATAAAGCAAAGGAGGTTCTGCACATGATGGTTAACTGAGGAGTGAATGCCTACCCCCATTTAAAGGTGTTCAAGCACAAATTTAGGGGAAAAAAAACAAGCTAAAAATTCTCTGGCTGGGCTTCTGCCCCAAGTCACAGTTTTTAAAAACCTCTGTAAGTAATCAAATTTTCTTTTCTTGATGAATTTTTAAATTTTTAAAATGATATAAGACATAATTAGATTATGAGTTTCAATCATTTTGAATGCGTCCAAACATAAGAAATCAAGATTTATGTCCTCAAACTACTCTATTGGTTCAAATCCAGGACTAAAATATCTCACAGAGAAAATCAAAAAAGAAAATGAATACATTACCAAAAATAAAGTTGAAGATAAATTATAAGACAAGCTAAAAATAAAACATATGGGAACCAAACAAATATACTTGTCATGAAGGGAATCTGATTATGGGACTAATACCCTTTTTAAATATTTTGTAGGTAAAAATATAATATGAACTGCAAACCCTACATCATTTAAACCTCACAATAATGATATCAGTAATATAGTTCTTTTTCTTAATCCTTAAAATCACATGGTATTACTATCATCAGTTTTTACAGTCCAAGTGACTTTTTTTAGATTTATCCTCATCATACAAATGCCTATTATATTTCAGATCTTCCCTATAGAATAATTTCCTTCTTCTGAAATTATATCCTTGTAAGTTCCTTTAGTAACGATCTATTGAAGTAAGCTGTATGCTTATTTTGTCTGAAATTGTCTTTACTTATCTCTTGTTCTTGAGAGAAAATTTCTTTGAATATATTGGTTGGTATGTATTTGCCCTCTGAAGTGATCATACCATTTTATTCTGCCTTTCATTGTTGCTATCGCTACTGTCAGACTTTGAAGGTAATCTCTATTTGCTTTCTGGCTTTTTTTCCTCTAGTATCTTTATCTTGCACTTGCTATTCTTCAGTTTTATGATAATGTGTTTATGTGTGTATTTTGTGTAACTTGTTTTGTTTGGGATTTCTGTGTTTTTATTCAATTATATAAAGTCCTCAGCTAATATTTATTTAATTACAGCCTCTCAACTTTTTATTTTATTCTTCTGGAACTCAACTGGATATGTGTTAACATTCTCTTTAGACGTACTATGACATTTAACCTCTGTTTCATGTATTTCTCTTTTAACATTTGCAGACCATACAGTATTCTATGTAGCTCCTTCAGATCTATATTGCAGTTCACTAATTTTCTCTTCAGCTTCTATTTATCCAGTTTGTTAAAATACATGCGATATTAAGAATGGATGATTCATGACATGTTAGTAAAGATACTACTTATAGGATTTAGGGAAAACAACAAGGAATGGTGCCGTATCTTAGGGGAAAAAAATCTGGGAAGAGTTACTATACCTAAGCCTGAAGGCATAAGAGAAGACAGCAGTCTTAAGAAGCTGTAAAGAAAGCTGCTTGGACAGCACAACCTAACAAGATGTCTGATCTTTGTAGAATGATATAGCCAAGCCAAAGCAACCCAGCAGAAAGCGATACTGGAGGACAATACCTCAGCCTCATTCTTCTGCCACCTTCCAGTTTACTATAATTTACTACAATGGGTCCCATTGGTGTAACCCAACCAAAAGCCAGAGGGCAAGAAAGCAAGCCAATACAATTCATTCTAGTCAGTATCTCAAGGCACAGAACAAAGCAGAAGAAAAGGGAGGAGCAAAGAGAAAACATCCAGCACAATAGGACATGTTATGATTACCTTAGTCTACATAGTATTTTTGATTAAAGCTCTATATATGATCACTTTTTAAACTGTTCTTTCAAAGGAACAAAAAAAAAAAAGCAAGTGCTGTCATTGTATTGTATGACAGAATGTTCCTTCAGAAATGTTTTAGTTATTCAACACAGAGATCTGATATAGTCCTAAGTTCTGTCACTCACCATTGAGGTCAAGAGGTTCATTAAAGTACTGGGGTAAAGTATATATTAGATTTCTTCATTAAGGCATTCAGTTTTGGAATGAATGTGGCAAAATTTTCTTTTGCAGAAAGATAAAAGTCTAATACTCACCTGTTTCATCTTTATTTTTTATTTATCCCTTCAGTTGAAATTATCATCATTGTTATCATCATCAAAACCTCTGTGTGTGACTGAATTTAAAGTTAAGGAAAGCATTTCAATATTTTTTCATGTAAGATAATCTAGAATAATGCCAGACAAAAAATTAGGATAATTAATTTTATTCTCTGACTTAAATTCTAGTTTGTCACAATACACTAGTTTAAAAGTGTAATCCTTGAATATTCTCAGTGCAGCTTCAAAAAACCTAAAATCTGGACTCATGAAATTAATTGCTCTTTCCTTCTCTTAATCATTTTTAACTCTGATCCAAATAAGCAATTTAAATATATCTGTGAAAAGATAATTATGCCAGTTAGATTTGGTTGATCTAAAAACTTAGAGCCCAGTAAATTACTCTTTATATATTGCTAATTCAAATGTTTTGTAATGTTTAGAGTTTAATTTATATTGAGTATTTTAACTTAATTTTTGTACGAATAGAGGACTGAAAGTTTATGGTTTTTAATAGGAGACTCTCTCTTTAATTCCCCATTCCAGCTTAGTAGGAGAGCCAAAGAACACGAGTAAATTCCAGAATCCATTGTTTCAAAGACCTATTATAAACATATCTAATACTTATTCACACCTTACCCTTTTTCCTGCCTGTTTCATATCAGTTCTCACACTTCCTCTTTTCTGCAAACCACTGACTTTTTTTAAACACTTCTGCTTTTGGCCTTGGCTCTGATATATGTAATTTCTGATCCAGTTTTTGCCTTCTGGCTCATAGTTTGTCTCTATCCAAAGCATGATCGTATTTGAGCCAAATTCCCAACTAATTCACATATCAGATTTGGCCTTTGGCAAGTCTCATGAGTTCTTCTTAGTGTGGATTCTGCGAATACAGACCACCATGTTTAGAACCAAAATCTCTCCCAGCTTTAAGTCTAACAGATTCAGATTTTTAACATCATCAGGTCCTCTATTTTGTAGATCGACAGGACTTGGAAAACAAATAAATACCGTTAACGTCATTTCAAATCAGCAAGTTGCCTATTCTACAGAAAGTATCTGATCTGTGGGTGAAAATTTCCTGTTACGTAGTTTACAGAAAATATGCTGATAAAGTTGACCTTTTCTACAGCAGGGCAATCTCAAGAGTATGCTGTGTTTCATAAAATGATCCCTGAGATAATAGGAGATCCAACAAAAATGTGTAGAGGTTAAGAACGTGTATATGTGTATATATATGTATAACTGAGTCACTTTGCTGTAGAGCAGTAATTAACATAACATTGTAATTCAACTATACTTCAATAAAAAATTAATTAAAAAAAGAATCAAAAGTAAAGAAAAATCCTATATATACTATATCCCTTGAAGTTTTTATCACATAACTATGAAATATAAGCTAGAAATCAATAAACTCTCTTCTACAAAAAAAAAAAAAGTGTAGAGGTTAAAACATTAAACTGAATTCTCAGCATCCACCAATTATAAGTATACAAATTTGGAAATTTTTCTTAACCTTTTTTTGTATCAGTTTTTTCATGTATAAAGTGGGTATAATAAGAGTGATTCTGTCAAGGGGCTGATGGAGGAATAAGTTAATGCATAGAAGTAAGCACTCAACAAGTGCCACATCATTATGATTTCACAGTTCGTTTTGAATTTAGGAGCCTTATGATTCTCCAAGCCTCTAGTTTCCTATGACAGGCTGAGAGATTTTCCTGTTCTTCTATTCTTCTAGCAAAGGGGAAAAACATATTGTATCAAAAGACACAATAACAAACAGATATTTACTCTGAGTTCTGGATTCTGAGTGTTTCTATAGGATCTACTACATCTATTTAAAATGACAGAAGACATGGATGACACATCTATATGATCTGTCCCAGATGACAGTATAATAAGTGCAACTTTTGTTGGCTTTTGGGGTAAAAGCCCTATAAACTTCTATGCAATACATTTACACCCTCAAGCCAAGATTATACCTGGAAAAATGATTTTCTCTTAAGTAGGGATCCAAACGCTTTAGTGTATCTAAACTCCTGGAAAAATTGTTAAAACACAGTTTCCAGGGCTACAACCCAACCTACTCAATAGGAATTTCTGCAGAGGCTGGCTTCAAGAAAATGCATTTTACCCCCGGGTTGGGACACACAATTTTAAGGGTACTAGCCTGCTGTGGCCCTCTTTGCCTGGCAAAGCAATAAAGCTATTCTTTTCTACTTCATCCCCCCCACAAAAATGCATTTTAACATGTACCCTAGGTAATCTTGAAGCAGATGGTAGGTGGCTCCAGCGTAACTAGAAAACACTTCTCAAGGTGCTGTAACTAAAGGCCCAAGTAAATGAGATGCCTATGGAGACCTAATAAGAGTATTTATCCAATTAACTCATTTGTAAACAGAGATTTGTCCACCATTCACACACGCTTGACAGTTCCCAAAGTAATGCCTGCCCAAGTATATTCTATGGCCATTGCCCTAGAAGATGACGCATCTGGTTGGTGGAGCGGATTGTTCCTCAGTTGTATTTTATACAGTGAGCATGGGAAAGATGGAATGATGGACCATTTTGCATATTTGGCGTGTCTGAGGATTTGAGAACTCATACTACTTAATGTAGTAAATCAAGGAGGAGAGTTTATATTAGATGATATACAAATAAATATAGGGCAGATCATGGAATAAGTTGTAGGTTAAAGTAATGATTTTGAATTGTATTTTGAGAACTAGGGGAAGTCTTTATAGATGACCACTTTTGCCTGTGTGTAGGGAATGAGTTATAGGAGGCAAGAGTGGAAGCAGAAAGATTAGATAAAAGGTCAACCCAGCAGTCTAGGCAGGAAAGAACAATGGCTTGATTAAAATGAAGCAATAAAAATGGAGAGAAGAGTTTAGATTCAAGATGTATGAAGACAGAATAAACAAAAATAGGAAATAAATTGAAAATAATGAAAAACATAAAGGAAGAAATCAAGATTCTTCAAGAACTTTGGATTGGGGAAAATAGGATTTATGGTACCATTTACTGAGATTAAAAAAAAAAGAGTTGGCAGGATCTGGGAACAAATTGGAAGATGTGAAGAATCAAGAACTTCATTTTGAACCTCTTGAAATTTAGGATATTAGATCTGAGTCAGCTTCTCAGAGAAGATTCTGGATAAAGCTGTATTTTTGTAATCATCAGCATAAAAATGGAGGGTCGACATGAAAGGAAACATTTCTGCCAATCTATAGAAATTTAAATTGCCTGAGAAACAATTATTGTCATGTATCCAGTTCATGTATTACAGTTTCTTGTAAAACTGCATTTGAAAGGAGAGTTTTCTCTCTAAGAATGCTTTTTGCATTGAATCAGAAGCATCAACATAACCTGGGAGCATATTAGGAATATAGAATTGCAGGTCCTACTCCTGGCTTACTGAATCAGTCTCTACATTTTAACAAAATTCCTAGGTGGTTCATATGCACATTAAAGTACAAGATAGTACCACTTTAGTTTATGGAATGGTGGGAAAGAGGGAAAAGAGTTAAGGAAAGACAGTATACTCCTATACATGGGAACCTGGGGCCACTGACCTGGCCTCCAGTGCTTTGAAATTTCTCTTTAAAAAAAAAAAAAAAATTACTTATTTTATTTATTTATTTTTGGTTGCATTGGGTCTTTGTTGCTGCATGCGGGCTCTCTCTAGTTGCGGCGAGCGGGGGCTTCTCTTGTTGCGGAGCATGGCCTCTAGGTGCACAGGCTTCAATAGTTGTGGCACACGGGCTTCAGTAGTTGTGGGTCACAGGCTCTAGAGCGCAAGCTCAGTAGTTGTGGTGCATGGGCTTAGTTGCTCTGCGGCATGTGGGATATTCCAGACCAGGGCTTGAACCCGTGTCCCCTGCATTGGCAGGTGGATTCTTAACCACTGTGCCACCAGGGAAGCCCTGAAATATCTCTTTACTATGCATTTGTGTGCTGCTACCGCTGCTACGAGGATTATACAAAAGAATTCACCAACCTGTACAACAAGAACAGTGTATAGTTTCCACTGAGGTCAAGAATAATATTTTATTCATCTGTGTATGCTCAGTACTTATCTAGGATATATATGTAAATGTCAGTATATAATATCTCCAGGGAAAAGTGGAATGAATGAAGGCAAGTTACCAAATTCAGAGCAATTTTTCCCTAGAATCATAGAATGTGTAACTAAGGGAATCTCAGAGATCATTTAGCTCAGCCCATTTAGCTAACAGGCATTTTAAAGGAGGCTCTTTGCAGAATTTTCTCAGTTTACTATTTGATCTTATACATTTATGTCACTTTAATTCCAGACCATTTGTTTTTCCTTAATTACTATTTTGAAATTTTATGTTTGATGAAGTCTGTATAAATCAATATGTTTCATGGCTGTTGTATCACTCTAAATTACTTTTATTATTGTTCTTTCTCTAAATTATTTTTATTATTGTTCTTTAATATTATAATGTAATTTTAACTTCACAATATTTGTGTCATTTTAATTAAAAATTCTTCTTTTTAAACTAAAAGCTACACTTTAAGACTAAATGACCACTGTGTGTGTATATGAATAGTTAATATAAATACATCAAAATGAGTTACAGACTAATTAAATTAGTTTAAGAACATTTATAGATTTATAAAAGCTTTTACTCATAAATAAATACTGTAGTTATCCCCACAGGCCCAAATGTACCAATCAAAAATTTGGCTTGGGTATTAAGATTGATAGCACACATCAAGAGGTTCTGAAAAGGTTTATTACTCATATAATGAGGTTTTCTGGGATAGCAGTGTAGGCTCCCAGGCAGATCCAAAATGGCTTAGGAGCAGGGAAAGGAGTCGATCTTAGCTTTTACTGTGATTAGAATGGGGCTGGGTTGAGGGTACCAGTGTACATGGCCAGTGTTTGAAGTGTTCAAACTTCCTGCTGGCACCAAATGAGGAAGTACCTGGGCTGTTTTATCAGCTTGTGCGCATATGGGGTAGAGGGGGCAAGGGGAGTTGTGTGATGTCAAATCTATCAGCAGTCAAACATTAAAAATTCAGTCAGAGTTTTATTATAATAAGAAATAAACATTTTTATTTTAAATATTTAGCTGCATTGGTAAAACTTAAAGAAAGAATAATTTCTGGGACATCTTTAAAATATACATGTATTTCCCAATAATTGAACTAACTGCAATCAATAGTTACTAAGGGGTTGCAAAAAAATTTCAATATGGAGATAAATATAATAATTTCTTTGATAACTCAAATTTTTCACCATTCTTTTTTTCCATGTTGCAATCTGTTTCTCACAGTTCAAGATGTTTCCCACAGTTAGAAGGTTTATGATTTAAAACAAGAACATGCAAATATTTTATATTGGTTCAAACAGTTTGATTTATATTTGATTACTTTAAGTTGCTTTAAATATTTTCCATCTTTTAAAAAAAACTTTATCCTTTTAACTAACCATCTTATTTACAGATATGATGGTTACAAATCCACACACAAAAAAGTGTATTCTAAAATTCATAAGGTTTTATCATAATTTTAAAACATGTTACATGACTTGACTTTCTAATATTGACTCTTATCCTCTGAACTGAAGAAGCCCTTACTGTATTAGCAGAAGGTTATCCTAAAACATCAGCATTTCTACCATAACGAGAGAACAGAGGCTGAAAAGTTCTGAGCCTACTCATGACTTAACTGTTTCTACTTTTAGAGCAGGACTGACCTTTCTCAAGCACAGGATTTGAAGGGGCATTCATACAACTTTTGGGGACTTCAAAAAGTTAGGAACTTTAACCCCTGAGTTTAATATGATTCATGTCCACACATTTCAAATTTTAGAGCTTTCGTGAATGGCTGTGATGAAAATCAATGTTATTTTGACTATTTGGTGGTAAAAAAAAAACTCTAAGGAATGTTCTTTTCTAAAAATATCACAAAATGTCTATTATGGGAATATGAGACTGGTTAAGCAAATGCTAGTTAACTAGAAATTATCATTTCGATTATATATTCGTTTTGTGTATGTGTGTCCTCTTTTCCTTTGCTGAGATATAAAAACGTACGTGAAAGAACAGTGATTTATATATGTAAACTGACATACGTTGAAAGAACATAATGAAGCTGGAATATGCATTTCTTCCTTTAAAAAAGAGCAAGAATATTTCTTCTGTTGAAATGTTAGTGCCCATCAAGCCCAGTTCAAAATTTGCTTTGTCATTCATATTTACCCTGGTCTACCCAGATATATTTAATCTCCCTTCTACTTAAAGATTTAAAGAACAACGACAAGAAACAACCAAGCTCATAGATACAGAGAACAGATTGGTGGTTTCCAGAGGCAGGGGATAGAGCGTGAGCAAATGAGTTAAGGGGGGGTTAAAGGGACAAACTTCCAGTTATAAATTAAAGACATCATGGGGATTTATTGTATTTTTGAAAGACAGTAAGGGAGTAGATTTAAAAAATCCTCACCACAAGAAAAAAATTTATGTATGGGGACGATATTATTAGACTTATTGTAGTGATCATTTCACAATATATATGAATATTGAATCATTATATTGTACACTTGAAACTAATATAATATTATACATCATTTATACCACAGAAAAAGATTTAAGTGTTTATCCTTCAATTATATCATTTAGTCACATTCTGCCTTGACTATTGCTTTGAATTTATTTGCCTCTACTGAAGCTTCTACTACAAAAATCCAGTCTTACATTAATATGATTCAAAGAAATATATATATGTGTATATATGTATATACATACATACACACACACATATATATACAATCTTTCCAAGATTGAAAGATAGATGAGAAAGTAATCTTGAGGAGAAGCATATGAATAGCATATGACTAGACCTTTGGGAATGTGCACAGTATATAAGGATATTTGTGTCCCATTTGTGCTGACCAGAGAGCACCCGTGAAGAGGAGACTTTTAATAATTAAGTAAGATGACCCATCCTATGAAATTCTGTCAGGTGCCATCCTGTGTACTTATAAAGCGTCCATGACAGCAGGAAGAAAGGCTATGCATGGTCTCTAAATACATAATATCCCTCACCAAGGCTCATCTTCCAACTACCACTATTAAGGATCCTGTTGACAACAGCAAAAACAAATTCCAAGTCTTTGATCTGGCATAATTCCCTGGGAGTACCAGACGTGGTGGCAGGTTGTTTCCACTATCTCCTTGCATCATCGAAGGAGTAATGGTTTACCCTCAAATGAAGAGATTCGTATACCAGATTAATATACAGATTTGTTTTTCCAGTCTGAAACTTTTCTGTCAGTACCACCATTCATGCTTTATCCACCATTTTGACATTCCACACATCATCATGGGATTCAGTTCATGGCAAAGGAATGGTGGAATAACGTACTGGAGGCTCAACACAAAATCATCTGGGATACATAAACTACACATTTGGGATGCTATTCTTTAAGATGTAGTATATTCCTCCAAGGAGAGGCCACATATAGTGCCATCTACTCTAGAGCCATCTACCCAGTAACAAAGGAACAGAAAAGAAAATGTCCCCTGTCACTGAGAGCAAACAAACCACATTCCCATATCTGTAAAGTTGATCAGTTGGTTGGGAGGTTTTAGTGCTTAAGAGAGAAATGTTTCCACTAGGGCACAGTCAAGGTCCTATTAAATTGGAAGCTGAAACAGGCCCTGACCATCTTAGGCTCCCCATGCAGATTCAGTCAGGCAAAATAAGGGAGCATTGTATTGGCTGATGTGTGAGTGATTCTAAATCCTCAGGGCAAACTGAGCCACTGTTACTCAATGAGGATAAGGAGAATATATTGAAAACCATAAGTTATTACTGATGCACTGCCTAGTATTCCTTTTATGAGAATGCTAGTACCTTGGAAATTTTTACATGACAACTTGATAAAGACATAACCACCAAGGATTCAATCTATGTAAATATGCAGGTTTCAGTCACCTCATGGAAGAGGAATCTTACCTAGCTTAGATACTGATAAAAGTTAATCCTCAATCACAAGCACTGAGTATAATTATTTTGCTATTACTCATTACAATCTTGATCAGCCAAAAAAAGGTTTTGATTCACAGTCTTTTTTTCATGTATTTTAGCAGCAGTAAAATATTTTGCCATTGGAAGATTAGACATATAATTACTTAGATAGCCATCTAATTATTTGAATTTTTTACCTTTGACTCTTAATCCATTTGAAATTTGATGCGTAACTTGAGGTATTTATGTTTCTACCTTAAAAATTAATAACCTTACCGACTGAATGATTTTAAATTTATTTAATTATAACATATAATGAATGATTTCTCAGATGGGTGAAGTATAATCTTTATTATTTACGAAATTATTTTGTATGAGGCAAAACAAATACATATTATTTCAACTGTTGGTAACAGAGTTTCTTTTAGTATAGAACCTTCTTTGGGGAGGAGCATATGTTGGATAAATTAGTTAAATGATGTTGAAATTTTTCTGATTAAAAGTTAGAACTGGCGAACATTTTATCACAATCAGTACAAACCTTTCTCACGTCCTTTTTTCCTTCCTCCACTTGCACGTGTCCCGTGTAAATCTACCATTTCTCTTGTTCATTCTATTCCTTCATGTCGCTCATTAAAATGTTACATTTTATACCCAGTATTGCTCGCAATCTACAAGGTTTTTATCATTTAGATAAAAGCAATCTACTTCATGCACAGCTGGTTTCCGGTATGATCTAACAGCTTTAGTGGTATGTCTCAGACACCTAATGCCACACAGAGCATCGCTGAGCTTTCCCCATAAGTACATTATATTACTTGTAGATGAACTTGTTTTATAACATGTATCAAGAAAGAGTTTCAGCTCATTTAATGAAATGTCTAACATCAAATTTCATTGAAAATGTGCTTGCAATCACTATTTTCCGTTGCATATATATCTCTGATTTCTTTTGTTTTTATCACATATTTCTAAAACATAACTTTGTATATGAATATTGATGTTTTAAATGTTTATACCACATTTTATGCCTTTATTTTAGTGATTTTTTATTTTCGATTGCAATGTATTACTTGAAATTTGTAGTTAAGTTTAATTGAACTGTATTTTTTGTTTGGTTTGCATGGTTATTTTATTGTTATTAATATATGTCATATCACGTAAAGTTCATGAACTTACATTTTTGAAAGTTAGCTAATTGGCTTTAATTTCACATCCCTGCATCATTTTCAAGAGATCAAAATTTTGTTGTCTTGCTTTAGATCATGTTTAAGTTTTAAATTGGAAATTTCAAGTTGAATGCCATAACCCATTAAATGTTTGCATCCTTTTATATGTGAGTGAAATACTTTTCATTTTAATCTTATGAAGTGTTTTGGGAAAAAATACATAGGCAAAGAGGAGCAATAAAATCAAGTAACGGCTCTACTGAAAGTTTAACATGATTACCTCCATCTTTCATTTTAGAAATGAGTTTTGGTGAAAAATAATCATGTATACTACATCCATTACTTTGTATTATCTTAGTCTAATAAAATATCAAGCAGAAGCACGGAGTGGATGGGAACTAGTAGGAGAGAAACATTTGGCAGGTAAAATGAAATGAAACCACTGAAAAAGCACTTATTCTTAATTGATTAAGAACTGAGAACCTGACATTGCTGGGGGGAAAAAAACATTTACAGAAAAAATTTTTAAATTGATCTTTATTGGAGTATAATTGCTTCACAATACTGTGTTAGTTTCTGTTGCACAACAAAGAGAATCAGCCATATGCATACACATGTCCCCATATCCCCTCACTCTTGAGCCTCCCTCCCATCCTCCCTATCCTACCCCTCTAGGTCATCACAAAGCACCCCGCCGATTTCCCTGTGCTATGCTGCTGCATCCCACCAGCCAACTATTTTACATTCTGTAGTGTATATATGTCAATGCTACTCTTACTTCGCTCCAGCTTCACCATCTCAACCCACGTCCTCAAGTCCATTCTCTCTGTGTACATCTTTATTCCTGCCCTGCAACTAGGTTCATCAGTACCATTTTTTTTTTTTTTTGGATTCCATATATATGTGTTAGCATATGGTATTTGTTTTTCTCTTTCTGACTTACTTCACTCTGTATGACAGACTCTAGGTCCATCCACCTCCCTACAAGTAACTCAATTTCGTTTCTTTTTATGGCTAAGTAATATTCCATCGTATATATGTGCCACATCTTCTTTAATCATTCATCTGTCGATGGACATTTAGGTTGCTTCCATGTCCTGGCTACTGTAAATAGTGCTGCAATGAACATTGTGGTACATGTCTCTTTTTGAATTATGGTTTTCTCAGGGTATATGCCCAGTAGTGGGATTGCTGGGTCATATGGTAGCTCTATTTTCAGTTTCTTAAGGAACCTTCATACTGTTTTCCATAGTGGTTGTATCAATTTACATTCCCACCAACAGTGCAGGAGGGTTCCCTTTTCAACACACCCTTTCAAGCATTTATTGTTTCTAGATTTTTTGATAATGGCCATTCTGACTGGTGTGAGGTGGTACCTCATTGTAGTTTTGATTTGCATTTCTCTAATAATTAGTGATGTTAAGCATCTTTTCACGTGCCTCTTGGCCATCTGTATGTCTTCCTTGGTGAAATGTCTATTTAGGTCTTCTGCCCATTTTTTTTTTTTAACATCTTTATTGGGGTATAATTGCTTTACAATGGTGTGTTAGTTTCTGCTTTATAACAAAGTGAATCAGCTATACATATACATATATCCCCATATCTCCTCCTTCTTGTGTCTCCCTCCCATTTCCGCCCATTGTTTTACTGGATTGTTTTTTTGATATTGAGCTCTATGAGCTGTTTGTATATTTTGGAGATTAATCCTTTGTCTTTTGTTTCATTTGCAAATATTTTCTCCCATTCTGAGGGTTGTCTTTTTGTCTTGATTATGGTTTCCTTTGGTGTGCAAAAGCTTTTAAGTTTAATTAACTCCCATTTGTTTATTTTTGTTTTCATTTCCATTACTCTAGGAGGTGGGTCAAAAAAGATCTCACTGTGGTTTATGTAAAAGAGTGTTTTTTGCTATGTTTTCCTCTAACAGTTTTATAGTGTCTGGTCTTACATTTAAGTCTTTAATCCATTTGGAGTTTATTTTTGTATGGTGTTAGTTAGTGTTCTAATTTCATTCTTTCACATGTAGCTGTCCAGTTTTCCCAACACCACTTATTGAAGAGGCTGTCTTTTCTCCATTGTACGTTCTTACCTCCTTTGTCGTAAATTAGGTGCCCATATGTGTGTAGGTTTATCTCTGGGCATTCTATCTTGTACCACTTATCTATATTTGTGTTTTTGTGCCAGTACCATACTGCCTTGATTACTGTATCTTTGTGGTATAGTTTGAAGTCAGGGAGCCTGATTTCTCCAACTCCGTTTTTCTTTCTCAAGATTGCTTTGGCAATTCAGGGTCTTTTGTCTTTCCGTACGAATTGTAAAATTTTTTATTCTAATTCTGTGAAGAATGCCATTGGTAGTTTGATAGGGATTGCATTGAATCTGTAGATTGCTTTGGGTACTATAGTCATTTTCACAATATTGATTCTTCCAATCCAAAAACATGGTATATCTCTCCATCTGTTTGTGTCATCTTTGATTTCTTTCATCAGTGTTTTATAGTTTTCTGAGTAGAAGTCTTTCGCCTTAGGCAGGTTTATTCCTAGGTATTTTATTCTTTTTGTTGCAATGGTAAATGTGTTTCCTTAATTTATATTTTTGATTTTTCATTGTTGGTGTATAGGAATGCCAGAGATTTCTGTGCACTAATTTTGTATCCTGCAACCTTACCAAATTCATTGATTAGTTCTAGTAGTTTTCTGGTGGCATCTTTAGGATTTTCTATGTATGTATCATGTCATTGGCTAACACTGACAATTCTACTTCTTCTTTTCCAACTTTTATTCCTTTTATTTCTTTTTCTTCTCTGATTGCTGTGGCTAGGACTGCCAAAACTATGTTGAATAAGAGTGGTGAGTGGACATCCTTGTCTTTCCTTATCTTAGTGGAAATGCTTTCAGTTTTTCACCATTGATTATGATGCTTGCTGTGGGTTTGTCATATATGGCCTTTATTATGTTTAGGTAAGTTCCCTCTATGCCCATTTTCTGGAGAGTTTTTATCATAAATGGGTGTTGAATTTTGTCAAAAGCTTTTTCTGCATTTATTGAGATTATCATATGGTTTTTATTCCTTAATTTGTTAATGTGGTGTATCACAGTGATTGATTTTCATATATTGAAGAATCCTTGCATCCCTGGGATAAATCCCACTTGATCATGGTGTATGATCCTTTTAATGTGCTGTTGGATTCTGTTTGCTAATATTTTGTTAAGGATTTTTGCATCTATGTTCATCAGTGATACTGGTCTATAATTTTTTGTGTGTGATAGCTTTTTCTGGTTTTGGTATCAGGGTTATGGTGGCATTGTAGAATGAATTTGGGAGTGTTTGTCCCTCTGTAACATTTTAGAATAGTTTGAGAAGGGTTGGTGTCAGCTCTTCTCTAAATGTTTGATAGAATTCACCTGTGAAGCCATCTGGTCCTGGACTTCTGTTTGTTGGAAGATTTTTAATCACAGTTTCAATTTCAGTGCCTGTGATTGGTCTGTTTATATTTTATATTTCTTCCTGGTTCAGTCTTGGAAAGTTGTACCTTTCCAAGAATTTGTCCATTTCTTTGTGGTTGCCCATTTTATTGGCATATAGTTGTTTGTAATTGTCTCTTATAATACTTTGTATTTTTGCAGTGTCAGTTGTGATTTCTCCTTTTTCGTTTCTAATTTTATTGATTTGCATCCTCTCCTTTTTCTTGATGAGTCTGGCTAAGGATTTATCAATTTTGTTTGTCTTCTCAGAGCCAGCTCTTAGTTTTATTGATCTTTGCTATTGTTTTCTTTGTTTCTATTTCATTTATTTCTGCTCTGATCTTTATGATTTCTTTCCTTCGACTGGCTTTGGGTTTTCTTTGTTCTTCTTCCTCTAGTTGTTTTAAGTGTAGGGTTAGGGTGTTTATTTGAGATTTTTCTTCTTTCTTGAGGTGAGATTGTATTGCTATGCATTTCCTTCTTAGAACTGCTTTTGCTGTGTCCCATAGGTTTTGGGTCGTTATGTTTTCGTTCTCATTTGTTTCAATGTATTTTATTATTTCTTCTTTGATTTCTTCAGTGACCTCTTGGTTTTTTAGTAACACACTGTTTAGCCTCCATGTATTTGTGGTTTTTACAGTTTTCTTCCTGTAATTGATTTCCAATCTCATAGCATTGTGGTCAGAAAAGATGCTTGATATGATTTCAATTTTCTTAAATTTACTGAGGCTTGATTTGTGACCCAAGATGTGAACTATCCTGGAGAATGTTCCATGTGCACTAAAGAAAGTGTATTCTACCACTTTTGGGTGGAATGTTCTATAAATATCAATTTGATCTATCTGGTCTATTGTGTCATTTAAAGCTTGTGTTTCCTTATTTATTTTCTGTTTGGATGTTCTGTCCATTCGTGTAAGTGGGGTGTTAAAGTCCCCTACTATGATTGTGTTACTGTTGATTTCTCCTTTCATGGTTGTTAGCATTTGCCTTATGTATTGAGGTGCTCCTATGTCGGGTGCATAACCATTTATAATTGTTATATCTTCTTCTTGGATTGATCCCTTGATCATTATGTAGTATCCTTCTTTGTCTCTTGGAATAGCCCTTATTTTAAAGTCTATTTTCAGCAAAGGAAACCATAAACAAGACCAAAAGACAACCCTCAGAATGGGAGAAAATATTTGCAAATGAAGCAACTGACAAAGGATTAATCTACAAAACATACAAGCAACTCATGCAGCTCAATATCATAAAAACAAACAACCCAATCCAAAAATGGGCAGAAGACCTAAATAGACATTTCTCCAAAGAAGATATACAGATTGTCAACAAACACATGAAAGAACACTCAACATCATTAATCATTAGAGAAATGCAAATCAAAACTACAATGAGATATCATCTCACACCAGTCCAAATGGCCATAATCAAAACATCTACAAACAATAAATGCTGGAGAGGGTGTGGAGAAAAGGGAACCCTCTTGCACTGTTGGTGGGAATGTAAATTGATACAGCCACTATGGAGAACAGTATGGAGGCTCCTTAAAAAACTAAAAATAGAACTAACATATGACCCAGCAATCCCACTACTGGGAATATACCCTGAGAAAACCATAATTCAAAAAGAGTCATGTACCAAAATGTTCACTGCAGCTCTATTTACAATAGCCAGGACATGGAAGCAACCTAAGTGTCCATCATTGGATGAATGGATAAAGAAGATGTGGCACATATATACAATGGAATATTACTCAGCCATAAAAAGGAACGAAACTGAGTTATTTGTAGTGAGGTGGATGGACCTAGAGAATGACATACAGAGTGAAGTAAGTCAGAAAGAGAAGAACAAATACCATATGCTAACACATATATATGGAATCCAAAAAAAAAGAAAAAAAAGAAAAAAAAAGGTCAGAAGAACCTAGGGGCAAGACGGGAATAAAGATGCAGACCTACTAGAGAATGGACTTGAGATACGGGGAGGGGGAAGGGTAAGCTGGGACAAAGTGAGACAGTGGCATGGACATATATACACTACCAAACGTAAAATAGATAGCTAGTGGGAAGTAGCCACATAGCACAGGGAGATCAGCTTGGTGTTTTGTGACCACCTAGAGGGGTGGGATAGGGAGGGTGTGAGGGAGGGAGATGCAAGAGGGAAGAGATACGGGGACTTATGTATATGTATAACTGATTCACTTTGTTATAAAGCAGAAACCAACACACCATTGTAAAGCAATTATACTCCAATAAAGATGTTTAAAAAAAAAAAAAACCCATGTGAAAGATGCCAGAGCCAAAGGTCACATACTGTATGATTCCATTTCTGGAATAGGTAAAATATCTGGAATAGGTAAATCAATCCAGAGACAGAAAGCAGATGAGTGGTTGCCAGGGGCTGGAGCTGGGGGAGAACGGAGAGCAATACTTAATGGGATTTTATTTGGAGGTGTTGGAAATAGTTTAAAACTAGATAGAGGTGATGGTTGCAAAACACTGTGAATGTACTAAATGCCACTGAATTATTCACTTTATTTATTTTTTTGATGTGGACCATTTTTAAAGTCTTTATTGGATTTGTTACACTATTGCTTCTGTTTTATGTTTGGGGTTTTTTGGCCCCGAGGCACGTGGGAGCTTGGCTCCCCGACCAGGGATCGAACCTGAACCCCCTGCAGTGGAAGGTGAAGTCTCGACCACTGGACTGCCAGGGAAGTCTCAAATTATTCACTTTAAATGATTAATTTTACATTGTGAAAATTTCCCCTCAAGAACAACAACAAGAGTTGGGGGACTGAAACAATGGTAAACTGAAGAGTACATGCTCCTTCCAAAAGAGGCAACTGCTGCTCATCTCTGCCAGGCTTCAAGAAGAAATGCAAGCTCAATGTTACCAGAGTTTTTAACTTTTCAGGAGAAGCCAGAAATCCAAATTTGTATGTAAACTCTCCCAACTTTTATGCATTGATAACCAATTACAAGTTTTTAAAATCTCAAAGAAAAAAAATAAGAAAGTCTATTTTGTCTGATATGAGAATTGTTACTCTAGCTTTCTTTTGATTTCCATTTGCATGGAATATCTTTTTCCATCCCCTCACTTTCAGCCTGTATGTGTCCCTAGGTCTGAAGTGGGTCTCTTGTAGACAGCATATATATGGGTCTTGTTTTTGTATCCATTCAGCCAGTCTATGTCTTTTGGTTGGAGCATTTTATCCATTTACATATAAGGTAATTATCAATATGTATGTGCCAATTACCATTTTCTTAATTGTTTTGGCTTTGTTATTGTAGGTCTTTTCCTTCTCTTGTGTTTCCTGCCTAGAGAAGTTCCTTTAGCATTTGTTGTAAAGCTGGTTTGGTGGTGCTGAATTCTCTTAGCTTTTTCTTGTCTGAAAAGCTTTTGACTTCTCCATCGAACCTGAATGAGATCCTTGCTGGGTAGAGTAATCTTGGTTGTAGGTTTTTCTCTTTCATTACTTTAAGTATATCCTACCACTCCCTTCTGGCCTGCAGAGTTTCTACTGAAAAATCAGCTGATAACCTTATGGGTATTCCTTTGTATGTTACTTTTTTTGTTTTTCCCTTGCTGCTTTTAATATTTTTTCTTTGAATTTAATTTTTGTTAGTTTGATTAATATGTGTCTTGGTGTGTTTCTCCTAGGGTTTATCCTGTATGGGATTCTCTGTGCTTCCTGGACTTGTGTGACTATTTCCTTTCCCAAGTTAGGGAAGTTTTCAACTATAGTCTCTTTTAATATTTTCTCAGACCGTTTATTTTTCTCTTCTTCTTCTGGGACCCCTATAATTTGAATGTTGGTGTGTTTAGTGTTGTCCCAGAGGTCTCTGAGATTGTCTTCAATTCTTTTCATTCTTCTCTCTTTATTCTGCTCCTCAGTAGTTATTTCCACCATTTTGTTTTCCAGCTCACCTATTCATTCTTCTGCCTCAGTTGTTCTGTTATTGATTCCTTCTAGTATATTTTTCGTTTCAGTTATTGTGTTGTTCATCTCTGTTTGTTTGTTCTTTAGTTCTTCTAGATCTTTGTTAAACTTTTCTTGTATTTTCTCCGTCTGTGCCACCATTCTATTTCTGAGATTCTGGATCAGCTTTATTATCATTATTGTGAATTCTTTTTCAGGTAGATTGCCTGTTTCCTCTTCATTCATTTGGTCTTGTTGGTTTTTACCTTGCTCCTTCATTTGTGACATATTTTTGTCATCTCATTTTTTTTTTTTTTTTATGAGTGGTATTGTGTTCCTGTCTTACTGGTTGTTTGCCCTAAGGCTTCCAACACTGGGGTTTGTAGGCTATTGGGTAGAGTTGGGTCTTGGTGCTGAGATGAGGAACTATGTGAGACCTCACTCCGATGAATATTCTCATGAGTCTTAGGTTCTCTGTTAGTCCAGTGGTTCGGTCTCAAAGCTCCCACTGCAGGAGATTCGGCTGGACCTCGGGCTTGTGAACCAAGATCTTGCAAGCCACCTGAGGTGGCATAAAAACAAAACAACAATAACAAAGTAATGAATAAAATTAGACTAGGAAACTAACAGCTATGTTAGGAAGAATATAAAAATAAAAATATAGATGAATCAACAACCAGAAAGTACATCAGTACCACAGTAGTAAAAAAAAGAGGAGAAGGGAAAAGAAAAAAAAAAGGGGGGTGGGGGTGGGGAAGGCCTTGGCTGTGGAGGGCAGGGCCTAAGCAGTGGCCAGGTTTGGGCAGTGGGCGGGGCCAGTGCTCAGGACCCACAGGGCTGGAAAAGGCCCTGAGGGCTGTGGGGGGTGGGGCTTAGGCTCAAGGAACAGAAGGGGCTGAGGCGTGTCCCCCACCCCTAGTCTCAGAGGGCAGGGGACCTCACCTGGGAGTCCAGGAGGCTTCCTGGGCTCGAGTGGGCAGGGCAAATGAACTCCTCTCCTCTCCTGCTCCTCCTGTCTGGGAGGGCCCCTCCCACCTTCCTCTCCTGATCTCCCTGGCCTCCCTCTTATGCCCACAAGGATGCACGTGGCCTGCAGGGGGCCTTGGAGGGCAGAGGACCAGCCTGGGAGCTCAGCAGGCTCCCTGGCCTGAGTGGGCCAGGTGATCACCCTCCGCTCTCTCCCGCTCTTCCCAGAGAGTTCCTCCTGCCTTCTTCTCCAGATCTCCCTGGCCTCAGGGGCACCGATCCTGTCTGGCCTCCACTTCTCCTCCCTCCTCAGTCCCCCTACGTCCTACTGGTTCACTTTGGGGTTCCTCCTGTCTCCTTGGAGGTCAGAGTCCCCCACCAGTGGCCGGCAGGTGCTTAGTTGTAGGGAGATGCTAACTCCGCATCTTCCCACACCGCCATCTTGACCCGCCACTTTCATACCCTTTTATAGCAACAATCTACAGAAATTTTAAAACCTTGGTATATAAACACTAATATCTTTCACCTAAGTTTAAACAGGCATGTATTTTATGTGATTATCCTATCAATGCACACATAAGACATGTTTGCCTATAATTTACAAAAAGTAATAGCTCCTTATAGGATCTACATCTCTTTGTATTTTCAGCATAAAATCACTTAAAATAAGTTTGTAAAGTTCTAAGATGTGTAAAAATGCCAGAACTATGTATAGCAATAGAAGAAATTAGATACTTATGAGTATTGGAAGCAATCAAATAGTCTAGGGGACTAAAACGGAACTATAATGACAAAGATGAATCAAGAATATTGATGAGAGACAAGCACAATTAGAAATTAGGAAGAAAAGCAAACTGCCATAAGACTAATCAAGTTCTAGAAGTATCAGACGAGAAAGTTCAATAGGTTGTAATCACCATGAAAGACATAGAATATATGTGTTACATTTTTGCACTATGAATTTAAAGATTTGGGGGCAAAGTTTAGAAACATTAAATATATGTGCAAAATGTAGCCAGGGTAGAAAGAATTCAATCAACCCACATTTTAAAACACATGCTCTATTTTAAGAATTGCTTAAGCGAGACACATGAGAAGCAAAAAGTATAGAGAACATACACGAGGATAACAATTTAGAAAAAAATTTACATGAATAGATAGCAAGATTAAACCACACGCTGAAAATAACCCTTTTTGTGTCAAATACAAAGCTTACTAACATAGTTTAAAATCTGCTAAGAATGGCATAAATTTCCCAGCATACATCTAGTTATACTTTATGAAAACAGAAAATATGGGCTAACCAAAGCAAGCGTATGGTCAGTATGATCATAAAGGAAACTGTTATTTGATATGGATGACCACCTCTTTTGACGTCTCCTTTGGGACAAAAAAGGAATTAATAAGTGTCATCATCTATACTGTCTTGTACAGGTTACATTTCTTTTTAAGTTATATTCATGCTTGGTGAATATTTTGCAAAATATTTTAAATCAAGTAGCTGAATGTCCAGTTGCCCTCTGGAGCAGTCTAACATTGATCTTATGAAGATCAATGGTGATTGTGCTATGCTACTTTTTCAATTTTCATTCAATTAAAAAAAACAATTTCAAGAATTTAATATACAATGGTTTAAGTGGTTTTTTTTTTTTAAAGTGGTTTATTGTGTCAATATGAGCGAGAAAGTTAAAAAAGGTAACATATACTGATTGAATTAATGTCAGGCACTATTTCTCCAGTGGTGATTATTAAAACCAAATATCTGGGTTTATGTGTGATGCAACTGTAATATGTAGCAAAACAGAAGTAAAAGGACCATCCTAAAATTTTAAGATGTGTAAAATGTTGTTTGAGAAAGAACATATACACTCAAAAAAGACCGGAAAGTCCATGGTCCAGGATCTGTAACTGTAGCGAAAACACTGATAAGAGATATATGCAAGTGTGCGTGTCTGTGTGTGTGTCTTGGAGAATTGCTAGAAAAGGCTTCCTCGAGTTGGTACTTTAAATGCGTGGCTTTATTTATCAGAAGAAGAGAGTAAAATTGCAAAGTTTTCCTAAAAAAATGAGGCAGCAAAAGTGAAGGTACCGGGCTATGAGGCAGCATGGTATGTCTGAGCACAGGTGATTTTGTGCTGTCAAAAAGGAAGGAAAAAACGTTGTTCAAAATGATGCTAGCAAGGCTGGCAAGACCCGCTCATTTAAGTGTGGTGATGTATGCCATTTGAGGAATTTAGAATTTGGAAGGATTTGGAGAGGTACTGATCAGTGTTAAACATGGGAGTAATATGCTTATGTTTACTTTTTAGATCCACAATTCAGGCATGGATATAGATTTAGCACTTCTGTTTCCAGTCTAATCTAATATGGCAGATTAGAATTACCCAAACAACTCTCTCCATTGATAAAACTACAATATCAAATAAAATATACTAAGAATAATTATTTAAACATGTTGCTAACTTAATGAAAGCAGTAATTTTGAAAGGAACAAGGAAGAAATTGCAGAGATAAGCAAGTGCTTGTTCCAGATTAAGTCCTGAATGTAGTTGCTAAAAAATTGGGACCCTGAGTTGCCACCTAGACAATACCAAGGCACAGAGAACAGGATATAAAGATTTGACTTCTGCTTCTGTGTATGATGGAGTAGCTTGAATCTACCTAACCCTCATTTACTAACAATTGGAAAAGCTGAGGGGGAACAAACTATTTGATGGCACTGGAAAGCAACCAACACACTCAGGAACTGAGGGACTGTGATCCTTGAAACAAGGGAAATATACAAGGTAGGCTCCACATTGACCTGACTCTGTCCCTGAGGCCACTTTCTGGTTTGCTGCATCGTAGTGGCATAGGGCCAAACAGAAGGAAGTGGTCTTAAGAGGAAAGGCTGTGTTGGACCCTCACAAAGTGATTAGAGGTAGCTATAATGGAAGCCAGTTGAGCTGTCCACCAGCAGCATGTCAGAGGTTTTTGTTTTCTGCAGACCTTAACTGGACCTTGTGGAAGGTTGCCAAGAGGTCATTTTTGAAGGGCTTTCTACCGAGGGAAATATCCTCAACTTAAACAGTACTATTGGTAGATGGCAAGTGATGAAAGTAGAGTCCTGTAAGTGTCTTCCAGAGGACATATATCACCCTTTAAAAGAAAACTTTAAGAATATTCTAACAGTAAAGTATCTCTAACAATCTGAAAATGTCTATGTGCGTGCACGCGCGCGTGCGCGCACACACACACACACACACACACACACGGCAGCTTTAACCACCTACTAAGACTGGAGAATTTTAATATCCTGCAATCACAAGGCAATCGAGTAAGGCTTTTTCTGTCCCTTACTTTGCCACTCTCTCCCCAGTCCCTCTGACTCTGCTTGGAATCTGTCATATAAAGGTCCCACTACCCTAAGACCTTCATGCTGAAGAGGTCACATATAAGCTCTGCAGGCAACTGCCCACTTGAATTTTTAGCCAACAACCAGCATCAATGGGCAGCTATGCAAGTGAGTTACCTTGGACATCCAGTCCAGTAAAAACTTCAAATGATTTCAGCCTCAGCTATCATCTGACTATGACCACTGAGATACTCCAAACAAAAACAGGGCAGACAAACCATTCCCAAATTCCTGACCTACAAAATCATCAGCAAAAGGAATTTGTTTTTTAATCACTTATTTGGGGGTAATTTTTTTATATGTCAGTAGTGATTAGAATAAGAAAGCTGTGATTATTGGGATTATTCACCAAATATTCACTCCCCACTGATGGTGGACTTAGACGTATGATTTGCTTTGGCCAAAGAAAATCCTTGAAATGGACTTGCACAGGGACCTTGCCCTCTTGCATTTATGACACTTTGATGAGAAGAAACTTGTACCCCTTGACACATGAATAGCAGAAGTGAGCCCAAGTGTCAACAGGGAGCTATGCCCAGGCAGACATACAGCTGGAAACACAGCTACCCATCTGAGTCAAAAATCAGAGAACTACCTCAACTGAGCTTCAGAGACGAAGTGTAAATCCTATTGTTGTATGCCACTGAGATTTTCTAACTATTTCACAGTAATAGTTGACTGATAACTGAGGCTCACTCTGGGGAAAATATATGTGTATTATTTGTGGTGAAGGTGAAAACCAGAGTTGGGGAAACTATGGCTCAGTTAAAATAGTGAGTAACTGAACTTAGTATGATACAGCAGTGGTGATTAAGAGCATGGGATTTGGGAAGCTACAACTACCTTTTCCAGAGGTAGCTACCTCTTATAATTTCTTTTTAGAAACAGAGGAGAAAAAATCAGTGGTTCCAAAAGGTGAGAGAGCTATGAATGAGGGGTAGGTTTCTAGGTAAATATTACAGAGTGTACATGATCACAGAAAGTATTGTTACATATTTTAAATTTATCAGGTACAGATTTTTAAATTTATGGAAAGCAAAATAAACTGAGGACTATAGCCAAGTGACCTCATCTACATGTCACGAGGCGTTTCTAGCCGTCTCATTTTCCCACTGGAAAAGTCTATCATGATTGTAGCTCACAGACATGGACCATGATCTTATTCAGATCCTCTAACCTTCCTTCTTATCTTAATCAGGTCACCAAGACAAGAAACATCCTCTGCTTTCTCTTCGGGATGTAGACTGCCTAGTTATACTGTCTAACAAGTAACAAGTAATTGGACATGTTTGTGTTATAATTATCCAGCACTGCAGTTTTAAAATTTACCATTAAACAATCATAACTTTAGTGTCTTTACTTTCATTGACAAACAATAATTTTGTTCTTTGAAAGGGTGATTTGGCTTTAAGAATAGTTCTGAGAGAACAAATCAAATTTTTTCCTTCTTAAACAGGTCTCAGGATTTTCCTATGTTAGGGAATATCAAACCTTTTCTTCAATATGCATGATGGTTTGGATGACCCATTTGTAAATATGTTCAACTATAAAAATGCTTTCATTTGTAGGAGCTCATGGAGAGCTGTCCTCTGATTAATCAAAATTCACTTGTACCACCACTGTGTATGCTGATTGTTGTACTTTGATTTTTGCATTTCAGTTTTCATAGTAATGAAATATATATATAAATATCTATATAATATATATATAAAACTTAGGGCTTTTTACTCTAACAGGGAATATGAAATAATTGATTTGGTTTTGTTAAAATAAGTAGACTTTGCCTAATATGACTTACTCCAGTCCAAAATTTCCTATTACCCAACTCCCTTTAAACTCATTTTGGGTCTAATTATCAGAAAAATGCAAATAGAAGAAATCTAGTGCAAATTTGGTCTTATTATCTAGCTGCCTTAAATTATATTTGGATCAATATGGGAAAATCACAGAAAAGAAGAGAGATGGCCCTATGATGACCAATAAAGATAGTTTCAGTATGTGTTAATATTTATTATTGTGAAAACTTGTGATCATTTAATTAAGTTGCCTTATCTTTTCCCTTAAATTCTTTAAAAAAAAAAAAATTAATTCAGCCAAATAAGCACTTCAGAATTTTAAAAGTCTATTGATTTTTTTTTCTTCTAAAATCTCCTCAATAAGATTTGTCCCTAGAGAATTCTATAAAAGGGCAAAAGATGTCCTTGCTGCCTTGGCTCTTTCAGACAGTTGGCAGTTTAACGACTCACTGTACTTATAAATGTTCCTGATTAAGCTCTTTTAGCTTTATTCTGTAATTTAGTTTATATCATTACATTTCACACAGAATTTCTCATTTCTGCTACTGGATTCACATATCATTAAATGTCCACTTATGCAGTTGATAGTCTCTTGTAAACATCAAGTATGTTTTCTCTACTTGACCTTTGGTAATCTTCTGTAACAGACCTTTTCTTTCAAATGGGCAGAAATGACTTTTTGCATGTAAGTTATCTATAACACAGTTTGTAAAATCATTTACCTTAAAATCAAACTTCAACTGCATATACACTGATATTGAGAAACAGGACTAAAAGATGATGCTAGAAATTAATTCTGTCCCCTAGGTTTAGTTTTATCCAGATCTTGGAAAAGATGTAACATTGAAGCAGCTGTTTGCTTACTAGGGTATTAAAGTTTCCCACAGCAGAGTTTGATACTTCAGATCAAAGATGTATAACCGAGTGTTAAAATATAATTTGACACTGAAGCAGAAGTGACATTAGATATGAAATTCCACCATAAGTTGCCACACCAAAATATAATCTTCCAAAAGATAACTGGGTCTAGGATTCTTGAACCCTCGCACCTACTTTGAGAATATAAAATAGTCAAATGAAAACATCACAAAGAAATTTTCTTGATGAGGGCTTTTGCCTCACTGTGAGCCTTCCCCCTTGTCAAAGGGGAGGCATGAGATCCTCTCTCTATTTCAAGCCATAGAAGGAGGACTCTATGGAGGCCTCAGTTAGAAGTCTATTCCCGGAGGTTTGTAGGCATAGGTGAATGGGGCCTGACTAATGTCTGAGAAAGCCAAAGCTACCTTTGAACTAGGGCATGACTCCTGCCTGGAAAATCTAGAAACCAAGGAAAAAGCTGATGGACTATTTTGGGGGCAGATTTAAGGAATACTATTGCCATGAGATAGATCTACACTCAGAGTTTTCAGACATGAGTTGCACAAATATTTCCCAGGGATAAGAGTCTCACATAACTGGGGAGCAGAAAGAAGCTGGAGGTATAATTCCTGATATCCTGGGAGTCACAAACAGTCATACACAACAGGGAACCTCAAGTGAGAAAGACAGCAAAAATCCCTCAAAGAGCCCTGCAGAGAGTTAGCTTAAACCAGCTGCCAGGACTGGGAAGCAGGAAAGTATCCACAGAGATTATCCAATCACCTTACCTGCCCTCCCTCCCTCTTCTTTTGAACATGGAAGAAGCCAAACTTTAAGCGAGCTGTGGAAAATCTGGACTAGCACTGAGGCAAGAAGGACAATTCCCAAATCAAGTTTGATGTTTTTATTTTCATACTACTAAGTTAAGATAGCATTTGCAAATTAAAATGTCTTGAAAGACTTACCTATAAGCAAGTAGTAAAAAAAAAAAAAACCAAAAAACAAGGGACCCCCTCAAAACTTTCATACGGGCCAAGGAGTATTTACCCCAACTGAATACTTTTAAAGGGATGATGGCAGGCAAAAAAATAGGGATGTTATTATGTCATGAGTTCTGCTTACTCAGCATGATCATGACCTAATTTTTGAAGGATTAAAGAAAAGTACTTTGTATGATTGAAAATATATCACATTTATTAAAAATAATGACATTGTATGTTTCTAAAATATGATACTAAAATACTAATTACTTATATTAGAAGGTTCCTAAAATTATATTAGTTAAAACTTATTTTAATAAATGTCAGGGCTTGGACTTAACTGGAGTTTCAATCCAGAATAAATAATATTAATTTGTTGTTCCTAAATATTTTTTCAAGTATTAATTATAAGCATTTGAAAACGAAGAATAGGTCCTACATGTTTGTACTTTCCCCATTTAGGCCAAGCATGACACTCGACAAAATATATCATCCTTAAATGTTTGGTGACTGATTCACTTGGGGGTTTTGAATAATTCAACTTAATAAAATTAATAAAAACTAATAAAAATTATATTCAAATTATAAAAGCTCACATTTCTAGCCTGTCCATGTGCTATGAAGGAGTTTATTATTATCTCCAATATCAAAAGAGAAAAACCAAGGCTCAGAAAGTTTGTTAGTTCCCCCAAATCACAGTAGCAGCAAAGCTAGAAGTGGAAATTGGTCTCGCCGACTCCAAAGGCTACACTTTTTCCACTACATTGTATCACACGGTGAGCCAAATAAATTCAGTAACAAACTTACATATTTTCTAAATATAATTAATTAAAATCAAGTTATCAATATATTACTGAACTAGGTCACTTTACAAACTCCTTGATAAAAAACAAAACAAAACAAAAACACAAATCTCTCAGAGCATACCAATTTGGTTGTTTGAAACAACAAAAACAAAAATAAGTTCTGCCTTGCTTAGTTTGTTAGAAAACCAGGAAAATTCTGGAACAGATTTATCTTGAAATATTTACAAAAGATAACAAGCATCCATTCACTCACATTTGCATTCATTGACTCATCAGGTATTTGTTGGCCGACTATGCACTACTCTAGACTCAGGAGACAAGACAATGTCTCTATTTTATGCAACTTACATTTATATGGGAGAAGCAGGACAAGAATCAAAAACAAACAAATAAGTTTTAAGTGATATTCAGCTTATTACTAAAAGCCTTCCATGTAATGAGAATTTTCTAAAATAGAAAATAATTTTTAAATCTGCTTTGAAGCAGTTATTTATATAAAGATTGAAACAAAAGTGCTCATGCATTGGCTAAATACATTTCATCCTGACTGAGAGGCAAGTACTGAAAAACGTAGTACCTTCATATTATTCATAGATATAAAAATACCCTTTAATATCTTTAGAAGCAATATCTTAAAACACCACAAGAGGGTGACATTACTCTTTAAAAACAAATCTTTGGCTCACAGAGTATAAACATTCTTCAGTTTCCCAAAGCAAAAGCTAAAGAGTTCTTGTTTTAATTTTTGTTTGTTTGTTTTTAGTGTTTTGAAAGCAAATATGAGATTCCAAGAATATATAACTGTTGAAATCCCATTAAAGAGTGATTTTCCAAATTAATGTTAAAATCTATGAGATAGTTTAAAATAGCAGTGTGAATAAATGAATCAACTAGAGCTTTGGCCAATATTGCCATTTCACCCTTAAAATTCTTGACCTGAAATTACTGTCTTGTACTGGCTTGTCTCTTATGTTTACACACAACAATTTTTTTTTGGGTGTGTGGAGTTTTAGCATTTGGACTTCCCTTGTCTGTCCTTGATAACAAATTGCAGAATGGTTATATATCAAAATACAGTAACAAAATATCTTGATATCTTTTGGAAACTAATCCCTTGCTGGTCACATCCTTTGGAAATATTTTTTCCCATTCTGTGGGTTGTCTTTTCATTTTGTTTATGGTTTCCTTTGCTGTGTGAAAGCTTTTGAGTTTAATTAGGTCCCATTTGTTTATTTTTGTTTTTATTTCCATTACTCTGGGAGATGGATCAAAAAAGATATTGCTGCGATTTATGTCAGAGAGTGTTCTGCCTATGTTTTCCTCTAAGAGTTTTATAGTGTCCGGTCTCACATTTAGGTCTTTAATCCATTTTGAGTTTATTTTGGTGTATGGTGTTAAAGAATATTCTAATTTCATTTTTTTTACATGTAGCTGTCCAGTTTTCATCAAAACAAACAACCCAATCAAAAAATGGGCAGAAGACCTAAATAGACATTTCTCCAAAGAAGACATGCAGATGGCCAAGAAGTACATGAAAAGATGTTCAACAATGCTAATTATTAGGGAAATGCGAATCAAAACTACAATGAGATATCACCTCACACCAGTCAGAATTGCTATCATCAAAAAAGTCTACAAACAATAAATGCTGGCGAGGATGTGGAGAGAAGGGAACCCTCCTACACTGTTGGTAAGAATGTATCAATAAATTGGTACAGCCACTATGGAGAACAGTATGGAGGTTCCTTAAGAAACTAAAAATAGAGCTACCATATGATCCTGCAATCCCAATCCTGGGCATATACCTGGAGAAAAACATGGTCTGAAAGGATACATGCACCCCAATGTTCATTGCAGTGCTGTTTTCAATAGCCAAGACATGGAAGCAACCTAAATGTCCATCGACAGAAGAATGGATAAAGAAGATGTGGTACATATATACAATGGACTATTACTCGGCCATTAAAAAGAATGAAATAATGCCATTTGCAGCAATATGGATGGACCTAGAGATTGTCATACTGAGTGAAGTGAGTCAGACAGAGAAAGAGAAATATCATATGATATTGCTTATATGAGGAATCTAAAAAACAAATGAACTTATTTACAAAACAGAAACAGACTCACAGACTTAGAGAATGAACTTATGGTTACCAGGGGGAAGGGTGGTGGGGAGGGACAGTTAGGGAGTTTGGGATTGACACATACACACTGCTATATTTAAAATGGGTAACCAACAAGGACCTACTGTATAGCACAGGGAACTCTGCTCCATATTCTGTAACCTACTTGGGAAAAGAATTTGAAAAAGAATAGGTACATGTATATGTATAACTGAATCACTTTGTTGTACACCTGAAACTAACACAACATTGTTAATCAACTGTACTCCAATATAAAATAAAAAGAAAAAAAAAGAATAAGTGATTGCTTGTTTATATACTTAACACCACTTTGAGAAAAGATGTGAAGCTATAAAAAATGTATTTTGTAAAGATTATTTTAAAAGATAGTTTTATTATATGAAATGGTAAAATACATAAAAGCAAAATAAAATTGAAATCATGGAAAAAAATCTTGATATCAAAGAGACTGCATTGATGATTTCTAATTATATTAAAGAAATGACTTGTTTCAGGCTTACATTTATAAGTGTCAAACGCTAAGAATTTGAACTAGTGAAACATCCTAAAGTAATCACGTGCGTCTTCCCTATACATCATATTTTTTATTTTTCCCATTTATCAGATTGTCTTGTTGTTAACTCTACATCCTAATACTCCTCACATTCTCCTCTGAATCATAGGAGAATCCCCTTCCAGTGTGTTCTTAGGTCAAGATCTGACAAGGAGAGACACTCACTTGAGATTTGAAAAGCATAAGAAAAAGAAAGGCCTTTAATTTCTGATGGCAGCTGCAAGCAGGGATATAGGCAAGAAGTAGATAGAAGGTTTGCAGAGACTTCCAAAATGATATCTGTAAAACCATCCATCTCAGTGCTATAAGCACCTGGAATAGGCAGGATTACCTGATATCATTCAAGTTGATAACATCTAAGTGAGCTTCTGCAAATAAGCCATTTGAGGCAGCTGAGATCATTGACTGCAATGTCATTTTTGTAACCTCTAGTGGCATTTTTTCTGAACTTTACTTCCCAGTCCATTTCAATGGATGTGTAAATCTCCAAGTCCTTTTATTAAAACTAATATCTCTTGGAATACATAGAGTGGCATCTGCTTTCCTGACTTAACCCAGGCTGATACACTCCCATAAATTCCAAAGAAATAAAATGAGAATACAGCATGTGAAACTGTACATAAGGTGACACTCTCTGAAGTATAGTCATAATAATCACAACAAACCCTCCCATTTATTTATTTGTTTTATTTTATTATTTTACTGTCTAGAACAAGAGTATAATTGCACCTCTTCACAGACTTTGATAACAGGTAAGGAAAGTAATACACTTAGATTTGCATCATGCAGGCTCCATGTAAAATATATCTTTCTAGAAATTATTTTTAAATTTTAACTTTATTGGCGTATAGTTGATTTACAATGTTGTGTTAGTTTGAGCTGTACAGCAAAGTGATTCAGTTATACATATACATATATTCATTTTTTTTAAGATTCTTTTTTCTTATAGGTTATCATAGAATACTGAGTAGAGTTCCCTGTGCTATATAGTATGTCTTTTTGGTTATCTATCTTATATATAGTAGTGTGTGTATGTTCATCCTAAGCTCCTGATTTATCCCTCACTCCCACGTTTCCACTTTGGCAACCATAAGTTTGTTTTTGATATCTGTAAGACTGTTCCTGTTTTGTAAATAAGTTCATTTGTACCATTTTTCAATTAGATTCCACATATGAGTGATAGCATATGACATATTTCTTTCTCTGTATGACTTACTTCACTTAGTATGATAATCTCTAGGTCCATCCTCGTTGCTGCAAATGGCATTTCATTCTTTTTTATGGTTGAGTAATATTCCATTGTGTGTGTATATATATGTATATATATATATATATATATACATATATATACACACACCACATCTTCTTTATCTAGTCTTCTGTCAATGGACATTTTGGTTGCTTACAACATCATGGCTATTGTTAATAGTGCTGTAATGAACACTGGAGTTCATGTATCTTTTTGGATTATGGTTTTCTCAGGGTATATGCCCAGGAGTGTGATTGCAGGATCATATAGTAGTTCTATTTTTAGTTTTTTAAGGAACTTCCATAGTGGTTGTGCCAATTTACATTCCCACCAACAGTGCAAGAGGGTTCTCTTTTCTCCACATCCTCTCCAGCATTTATTGTTTGTGGACTTTTTGATGATGGCCATTCTGACCAGTGTGAGGTGATACCTCATTGTAGTACTGATTTGCATTTCTCTGATAATTAGTGATGTTGAGCATCTTTTCATGTGCTTTTTGGCCAACTGTATGTCTTCTTTGAAGAAATGTCTATTTAGATCTTCTGCCGATTTTTGGATTGGGTTGTTTGTTTTTTTGACATAGAGCTGCATGTTTGTATATTTTGGAGATTAATCCTTTGTCAGTTGCTTCATTTGCAAATATTTTCTCCCATTCTGTAGGTTGTTTTTCAGTTTTGTTTATGGTTTCCTTTGCTCTGCAGAAGCTTTTAAATTTAACTAGGTCCCATTTGGTTTTATTTTTATTTTCATTACTCTAGGAGGCAGATCAAAAAAGATATTGCTGCAACTTACGTCAAAGAGTGTTCTGCCAGCGTTTTCCTCTAAGAGTTTTAAAGTGTCCAGCCTTACCTTTAGGTCTTTAATCCATTTTGAGTTTATTTTTGTGTACAGTGTTAGGGAGTGTTTTAATATCATTCTTTTACATGTAGCTGTCCAGTTTTGCCAGCACCACTTATTGAAGAGGCTGTCTTTTCTCCATTATATATCCTTGCCTCCTTTGTCATAGATTAATTGGCCATAGTTGCATGGGTTTATTTCTGGGCTTTCTATCCTGTTCCATTGATCTATATTTCTGTTTTTGTGCCAGTACCATACTGTTTTGATTACTGTAGCTTTGTAGTATAGCAAACACTCCCATTTAGAAATAGGAAAGGGAGGCACATAGCAATCATTGATCCACAGCAATTGTGTATTCATGCTGGCAAATTTTACAAGAGAGCTTATCTGGAAGATAAGCAATGTTCCTTAGTTAGAATACTGTTGTCTTGTTCCCTAGGAGTAGCTCTCCAATCTTTGTTCTTTTGATTTCACTTTCTGGGTATTCCTTTTTTTGTACTCCTCATCCACATCTTCAGAGCAATGCTTCTTGCCAGTAGAAATTTAGGAAATCTAAGGTCATTATGTACCTTGAAGAGCCTCACTTTCTTAATTCAGGCGGATTGCACTTTGGCAGTAGGATTCTCTCAAACACTTTATTGGCCCTTTTCCATTTTATTGTAATTAACTAAATGTTGCTAATGTGTCAATTATAATGGCCACAATTATTTTCAAGACAGAGCTCTCTCTGAAGTTATTAAGATAACTTTGGGGGAGCCAAACTCTTAGTCTCTTTGTTCTGAGCCTTTTTCTGCAATGAACACATTTGCAGGGACCACCTTGATCCATTTAGTTTTTACTCTAAAGGGCTTTATAAATACATCTTAAATTGAATTTTGCTTATAGTTTGAGTTTTAACCAGTCTTTGTTATTATTCAGAGCAATTTTTTTAGGTTATACTCCATTCATAGTTATTATAAAATATTGGCTATATTCCCTGTCTGTACAATATATCCTTGCAACTTATTTATTTTACACATAATAGTTTGTACCTCCTACCTCTATCATGCCCCTCCCCCTTCCCTCTCCTCATTGCTAAACACTAGTTTGTCCTCTATATCTGTGATTCTGTTTCTTTTTTTGTTATATGGCAAAATTTCACTCTTTTTTTATGGCTGAGTAGTTCATAGTCCATTGTGTATACATACCACATCTTCTTTATCCATTCATCTGTTGATGGACACTTAGGTTGCTTCCACATCTTGGCTGGTATAAATAATGCTGCTATAAAAATTGGGGTGCATATATCTTTTCGAATTAATGTTTTCATCTTCTTTGTTTATAGACCCAGGAGTGGAATTCCTGTATTATATGGTATGGATCTCAGAACATTTTTGAATGCATCTTTTTGGATATCAGAAGGAGTTGTATATTTCAGCACTGCAAGGATTTCTCTAATAAATTGAATTTTCTAATTATCTGATGCTGGACTATGAAAATATAATTGAAGTTTTGCCTGATATCCAGAAACTTCTATATTACCTTATGAATTAAAATAATCATCTTTAGGGAATTCCTTGGTGGTCCAGTGGTTAGGACTCAGTGCTTCACTGCAATGGCCTGGATTCAGTCCCTGGTTGGGGAACTAAGATCCCACAAGCCACACAGTGTTGCAAAAAAAAAAAAAAAAAAATCATCTTTAGAGTTTATATACAAAGGCATATTTTCCAAAATATTGACAATATTATTTTTGTCTAATCCTATAACTCTGTTTTATAAATTTCTTTTTCCTGCTTTATTTCATCAGCCAGTCCAGTCTTGAACGGAAGTGATGGCTCCTTTATTCATTCACAGTATTACAGAGAAAGCTATCAATGTATCACCACCAGCTTTGAGATTGGCAGTAGGTTTTCACACACACACAATTTAAATTAAGCAAGCTTCTCTCTGCTCTTACTTTACTAAGAAGCTTTATCATGAACAGATATTGATTTTTTTCAAATGCTTTTTCTGCATCTGTTGAAATAATCAAATAAGTTTCTCCTTTATTCTACTAATGTGGTGAATCAAAGAATGTGTTTGATCAAAGAATGTCAAAAAAAAATCCTTGAATTCTTAATATAAGCTCAACTTTCCCATGACATATTAGGCTTTTTATACACAGTTTGATTGGGTATTTTAATGTTTTTTCTAGGATATTTGCATTTATAGTCTTAAGTAAAATTGACATGTAATGATCCTTTCTTGAAAAGTCCTTGTTAGGTTTTTGTAACAAGTCTTGCTTGATACCAAATGCTGCCTTCTGTAATGAGTTAAAAAGCTTTCTCTCTTTTTTGACTCTATGGGAAGATTTCCCCCTTCAATGTTCAGTGGAATTCACTGAGAAAGACTGGAGGTTATTGCATTTGAAGACCTTAATAATGGTTTCATTTTCTTAAGAGTTTGTAAATGACTGAAAATTTCTCATCTCTTCTTAGTTTTGGTAAATTCTGTATTTAAAGGAATTTGTCAATTTCATCTAGATTTTCAAATATATTAGGCTAAACTTGTTCATAAAATTTTCTTAACGCCTTTTGACACCTGAACTATCGATGCTGATGTTTCCTTTTACACTCTTAATTAAAATTATTTTTCTCTCTTTTTTGATCACTTTAAGTAGAGGTTTATTCAAAGTCTTTTCTTTGAACCAATCTTTGTCTAATTTGATTCTCGTATATGTTAATTATCTATTTCATTAATTTAATTCATTAATAATTTCATTAATTTACTCACTTAATTTCACTAATTTATCTTCTCACCTTTATCATTTTCCTCCTTCAGTTTTCTTTGATTATATGTTGCTGTTTATTTTTCAACTTCTGTAGTTGGATTCTTAGACTATTGATTCTTTAGTCTTTCTTATTTAAAAAAATATATATGAGCTACATATTTCTAGAAGAAAGAAGTCAGAGAAAATAAGACTGTCAAAGACAAAGAGTTATGGATTATGCAATAATACTAAAGAGGTCAAGTAAGATATAAGAGCTGTCTATTGGATTTAATATTGAAAGTTAAATTGCTGTGCATTCAGATACCAGTTTAATGAGATAACTGATAACTCTACCACTGCATCTTTCTTTATTCTTAAATTCATTCTCTTTCTAGCAAATCAGCTTTGGCCATTAAATGGAAAATTCTCTAAGGTTATCAGTGATGTCATTCTGGGAAAATCCCTTGTCTTGGTAATGCTTGTTATCATCATATTTCTACTTTATTTGAACTCACTTGTTTGGCATAGAATTTGTGATATAGAAGAGAAAACTGAAACAATTTTCAAGGCAAATTGGAAATATGCCCAATAAAATATATCTAAATATGCTCAGACACTTTAAGTGAAAACTTTTATGAATTAGCAAGATACACATTATTACCTGTAACATTTTATGCATAAAAATGTGTATTGGAATCTATATTAATAAAAATTTTGAAACCTATTAGAGCTAGAGTGCAATAATATTCATGTTAACAATTAAAATCTGAAGAATATTTAATAACATGAAAATTTCATGATAGCCTATTAAATGAAATAGCAGGTTAAAGAATCAAGGTATTTGAAGCCACCAGTAAGAACGATAGCCCAAAATATCAGCAATTGAATGTTGGATTCACTCCAGATGAAATAAAAATAATTGAAGTTTTTGAAAAGATTAAAAAAAGTTCAGTCTTTAGAAAGTTAAATAAAGAAATTGCATCACTAGAGAATCTTCTCCAAAATTGAAAAGGCATAAACTATAACAAATACATGTATGAAAAAGTGAATAAATTGAAAATCTGAGAAGTCAAAATATTATCTCTAGAAGAAAAATATCCAACAGCAGAGACTTCAACACAGTCAGAGTACTGATAAACTGGAAGATAATGAGGAATTTACTCAGAATGCAGTATTCAGAGACAATTACATTTTAAAAGTATAAAAGAGCATTAAGAGACATGAAGGATAAATCGAGAGACCCCCACCTCCAATTAGAATCCAAGAAGCACGGGTGAATACTAGAAAATCACCTAAAGAAACAGTGAAAACTTATAAGTCCTGAGAGAAAACTTGCAGGCTGAGTTCCAACCAGGATAAATAAGTTCTCACCTAGTCAGATTATACTGAAGCTACAAATTATGAAGAATTAAAGATAAACAATTATAAATGCAAATGGAGAGGAAAGTCAGGTCACCAAAAAATCCAGAGACAATTAGATTCACAATATCCTTACTATCAGCAATAACAAATACCAGAAAACGATGGTACGATGTACTGAAGGAAACAACTTTCAACTGAAATTTCTATTTCTAGCTGCATTATTATTTAAGGATATCAATAAAATAAAGATACCTTCAGACATAAAAAGCATGAGAGTTTATAGTCCACAGACATGTAATAAAAGACTCATTAAAATGTATATTTAAACAGGAAGAAAATTGAGCTCAGATGTAAGGACTGGCCATATGAAAAATATGATGAATAATAAAAATATAATAATAATGATAATAATAAATAGAATTAGAAGTTGATTTGTAAGACATATTATGGCCAATTAGAGAGTAAAAAAAATGATAAAGGCAAGATTCTAATCAATAGTAATAAGAGGGAGATTGTTCAAATACTGGGTAAAGAAATAAACTTCTTTGTCTTTTAAAGAGAATAATGATGTTGCATACTTTTAGATTGTGTTAGAAAAAAATTTAGTTATGTATGTATGTTATATATTTAAAGCTAACTATTGTAAGAATGGTTATATACTCCATTACTTCTAAAAAACAGGAGCATGAGGAAGAGATAGAAATTACATTATCTGTCCACCCAAATGCATAAAACAAAAGGGAGTAAGGAAATGTGTGTGTGTTTTTTTTTTAAAATAAAAAATGGAACTGGCAAATGGAAAACACAAAATAAATTCATATATATATAATCATAATAAATATAAACTAGTTATATCCACCTATTTAAAAAAATCTATATTTAATCTGCTCACAAGATTTATGATAAATCCATACCTCATAGAAAATTTGAAAAATAAAAAAACAAAAAAACAAATTAAGCAAAAAACTTCAGAAAAATACTTTTCAAAAGAGAGCCCATATAATGATATCAAAAAGAGATCAATATAGAAAACTTACATATTAACTATAAAAAGAGAGAAATTTGAATTTAAAGTAAAAAGCAGGGAAGTAAACAGACACAGTACCTAACAACAAAATGCATAATTCATCAAAATATTGCGCTAAGCTTACACATGCTCACAGATAGCTTGTTATCCTGTCTTTCTGGACACATGGAAGTTTGTACTTTCCATTTCCTTTGCAGTGAGATGGCCCTATGTGACTAGTCCTGGGTACTGAAATGTGAGCAGAAGAGATGTGTGCCCCTTATGAGAGAGGCAATGACAAGCCCATGCAAGATTCTCCAGTCTGCCTCTGATCCTGCCACAAGGACTAAGGAGGCTATATGCTTTGGATCAGAACTTTCCAATAGGAATATAGTGTGACCCACATAGTTAGTTATAAATTTTCTTTTAACACATTTTTAAAAAGTAAAATGAAACCAATAAAATTAATTTTAATAATAGATTTTATTTAACCCAAGATATATGCAAAATATTACCATTTCAACATATATAATCAATATAAAAACATTTTTTATAATAACTGAAATTATTTTATGCTTATAGCATATCTCTGATCAGATAGCCACATATCAAGCACTCAGTAACCACTATGAGTCCTTCTGTATTGGACAGCATAGTTTTACATAGTGGGGTTGCCACGTGGAGCCCACTTGACCTGGAATTGCTGACTTATGTTACAGAAGACAGGTTCCCTGAGAAATCCACTAGATCCACAATATATTTTGTATGAGAAAGAAATAAATCCTTGTTAACACAGAAAATTATGGAATTCTTTATACTGCATCATATTTTACATATCACAAAATACAAAGATAACAACAATCATGGCTTCCTATGCACATAAAAATATAGCTTTGAAATATATAAAACAAAAACTGATATACTCTCAAGAATAATTTATAAATCTTGATTCAAAGAGGCTTTTATGCATGTCTATGAAAAAGTTATTGACATAGCTTAAAATTTATTAAAGTTATAGGATCTTTGAATTAACAGTTATTCTAATGAACATATAATATGGAACCTATATCTCACAAACAGACACTATTTTTTAAGCATTTATGAGGCATTTTCTTTATAATTTTTATGTGCTACTCTTGAAGGAATTATCCATAAAACTAAAAAATTCAATATTATATAGACTATTTACTCTCAACATAATGTGATTATATTATGATAAAAAACTAAAAAAGAGATAAAAGTCTTATGGGTTTGGAAACAAAAAATATATATATATAATATATTACATATATTTATAAATTCCTCAATGACTCATAAAGAAAAATGATAATGGTTTTCCAAAATCTTCAGAATTGTAGACAATAAAAATAATGCATAGCAATAAACCTAGAATGCAGCTAAATAGTTTTTAGTCGAAATTTTATAATCTTAAATGCATTCATTAATTTAACAAGAAATTTTGAAATTGTTAACCAGTCAATTCAAGAGACTTGGAAAAAAAACCAGAAGCAACCTCATCTTAAGAAAATGGAAGAAATAATATTCAAAACAAATAGTATAAATTAATTTTAAGAAACAAGAGGAAAGATAAAATAATTTAAAAACCTGATTATTTGAAACCTCTAGTAAAACAGATAAACAACAAAAAAAGTGATGGACAAATAAATTATATTCTAAAGGAGAAGGAAATAATATGTAATTATAGTATTTTTTTAATAGTAAGTAAAAAATTTAAGAAAGTTTTAATAGGAGAATTTTAAAGGCTCTCTCCTTGCCTGGTGGACTTGCTTAGCACTAAATAGCAGAAACAAATGTAAGAGCAAGAAAGGAATATTATGTCAGTTGCGCTGTGTGAAGTATATATTGGAGTAAGTAGGGTAATTATTATTGCAGCTGATATATCCGTACTTGTTTAATGTGTCTAAGTATATTCCCATACATGTGAGTGTGTAAAATTGCCCTGTGTTTGTATACTTATGTGTGATGATTTCTCTATTGATTCTGTATCTATATATTTGAATGAATGTGTTATAATTTTGTAGCATAGTAAAATCAACTGGTATTATACAAAGAATTTTTATCCAAAATATTTTTATACCATCTCCCACATCTCACAATAGTTAAAGCCAGGCCAGATACAAAATAGGTGTGTTAAATAAGTGAGAGGTAATTTATTTTAGTTCTAAGAGGTATCATAATTATATTGAATTTAAATTGAGGAGGGATGTGTAAAATTTCTCTTACAAAAATTTTTGATGATTTTAATATTTGTTTGTAAGGTGGTGGTAGAAAAGTAGAGTCTAAAATTTGAAACCTGTACTTTTCAGAAGATAAATTGGCCCTCAAATCAAAATAGCTTAATATAACATAGATATTTCCTTACTGACATATGGGAAAATAGGTTGGTCTGTGGAAATGCTAGTATTACATGAAGTTTTTGCTCTGTAATGGTCTATAAACAACTTAGCACACAATAAACTTAAGAAATTAACATTTCCACAGTAAACAAGTATTGTGCAATCCCCATGATATGCTATGAAGTAAATTCACAACATGGAGTTTAAGTTAAGCATTTTGATGGATGGACTAGATACTTAAGGCACAACATGATGAAATTACAAGTTCCTTGCTTTAGTTATCAGTCCTTAACAAGACAGATAACATGTTGATTTATTAATTTCAACCAGGCAGAAAGATAGAGTAAGGGGATATTGGAAAAAAGAAATGTCAGGATTTCAGGTTATCAGATACTTATGAATAAACCAAGATATCATCAAGTACATAATAAAGAGAAAAAAGGATAGTTATCTAAACTTGGAAAGGGACTTGCTGTTCACCACGAAGACAAAGATGTATAATGTCTTTTAATCAATATATAAAGTGCTATAAATGTCATGGTTATTTTCAATTCAATTCAACACACATTTATTAAAAAAACTATTACCTACTAGACATTGTGAAAGGTACTGCAGACACACAGATAAAGAGTTAGACTAAGGGTTGCAAAAAGCTCCTAGCCAAGAAAAGAAGACAGGAAAATAAACTAATAAAATCTGAAGATGTAGAGGCAGAGCACAATTGAAATATGTACATAGAGTTACTATAGAATAAAAATATTCACTTTACCTAGGAGACAGGAAGCCTTCCTGGAGGAGAGGACAGCTGATCTGGGTTCTGAGGACAGAGGGAAGAGCCTGTGTCTTTGCAGGGGACAGAGTACAACTGGGTTAATGACTGTGGACAGAGTGGTGTCCCACCCTATAGGTCATGACCATTCAGGACCCTGTTCTAACATTTTGGCTGTGATCCTAGGTCAGAATACAACTTATCTGAGCTTTCGTCACCTTATCTGTAAAGAAATGACTGTAGTACTTCTAGAATTGTCAAGAGGTTTAGAAATATGTATATAAAAGCACATAATAAAATAATGACAGTAGATTAATAAAAATAACCATAATTCATTGAGTGCTTAATTATTAACAACTAAAATGAACACTTTTGATACATAACCGTATTTAATTTCAAGTACAACCTTGTGGTACATATTATTATTCTCATTACAGAGGTATAAACTGAGGATTAGGAAAATTAAGCAATTTCTAAAACATTATATAACATTAAATATCAATATCACCACCACCACCATAATTCCCTTAAGGATGAAACATTTCCATCTTACTGATCACTTTATTTACAGCTTCTAGCACAGTCCTTTGTTCATAGCAGGAATTCAATAAATATTCATTAAGTAAATGAATAAATGTTTGGGAAAGTCTCACCCATGTCAAATTCCAAAAGCCACACTCTTAAATTACAAAGGTAAGTAAATACTAACACTCAGAAGTTATTATTATTGAATGTTTAATGTTTGCTAACTGGAAATATAAAATGCTTTCTAAAACAACTAATAGGAAGATGAAGTTTTACTGGCAAAAACAGACAAGGGAAGGAGAAAAGTGAAGAGAAATAGTGATCAGGTAATAGAAATGGTGCCCTAAATTAAATCTGTTGGCAGAAGTGATAGCTAAAAACAGTGTGGCTCATCGGCAGTCAAGGTTCTCAGAAGCAGGGATCAAAGAAAAGGTGATCCAGCAATGAATAACCAAAAGTTAGAAATATTTGCATAGAGAAGTAAGGCAAGAAGCCTCTAGGACAATCAATATTCCACCATAAAGACAAATCAATAATAGAAGACTTCTGTAATATGTGATATGTGGAGTGGGGAGAAGGATGAAGAGGTGATAGAAATGAATTACTCTGACTTTTGGGGAGATATGATATATTACTTGAAAAAAACATACATCAGGATCTTTTTCAGTAAAATAAACTACAGGGCCTCCTCTGTACTTATTTATTTCTCTGTACCTAAAGCTATAATTATAAACATGTCTATAATAGTATGTCTGAGCCATCCAGAAATTGTGTGTGTGTGTATTTATTTTTTACCTTGGACCTGAATTTTTGAGGCAGGTATTAAGTTATATTATTTTATGTTGAATAGGTTGAGAAGTCTGAGGCACATATTATGTATTTTAGAAAGATTTATATTAAAAATTAAAATAAAAATATTCATGTTCAGAAATTTCAATTAGCATTTAAAAGAGTTCTTGTCCGGTGTCTACAAAACTCAAAAACTCAATTCACTAGACTATTGTTGGAGACCCACACTTAATACCTCTGAATATCTTGAATTCCAGGGTGACCTAGAGAAGACAGAGCCACTCTGTCTGAAAGAAATCTAGATATATTTCTTGAACTTCCAGTGTTCACCAACACCATGGAAGCATTGGATGGAACCGTTAAGTCCAGCCAAGTGAATAAGCTTAGACACAGGATAGTGCAAATCACATTTGTTTGACGTTTGAAGTCTTCTTCCAGTTCAGTCTCCAGCTCCTTTTTCCATTACAACCTTCATGCCCTAATAAGTAGGGATATTTCATTAGAGATTATATAAAAGGACTGTTTTGACCTTCCCCTCCTTGATTATATGGAGATCTCATCCAATGATTTTTTAGATATTAACATTTTCTGTATGAATAACTTATAGACTAAGCAATTGCAAATGCTTGAGAGTTATTAATGCACTCTCATTAATGACTTGGGGAATATAGGCCAACCTGGCTAACCATAGACATTGTCCTTCATCTTGGTAAGAAAACTCAGCTCAAATCCAAATCTAAATCCAAATATATTATCTTTTAAAAATAATTCTGTTGTGATTTGTTAGCTAATTTGATATACTAATATTTCATTGAAGATTTTTACCACTATGTTCGTGAGGAATATTAGCCTGCAGTTTTCTTTTCTGGTAATGTTCTTACCTGGTTTGAGTATCAAAATAATGCTGGACTCATAAAACAAGTTAGAAAGAGTTCTGTCCTTTCCAGTTCACACAAATGTTTTAAAGAATCCATCAGTGAAGCCATGGATGGGTAGAGCTTTCTTTGTTCAAAGTTTAAACTACAAATTCAATTTCTTTAATCAGTGACTCCTATTTGGGTCACTTCTCCACTTCTCCAGATTTTTACCCCCTTCCTCAATCAGCCTACTCTTTATTTTTTCTTTACTTTTATATTCAGAGTCTTCAGACAGTTATTTTTCTGCTGGCGTTGCAACCCAGTTTTTGCTGTTACCACAACACACTTTTTAAACTGGAAAACAATTTAAATAAAAGAAGACTGGAGGCAGAAGTTACATATTATTTTCTGAATTCCTATTATGAATCAAGGCCTTATACAGATTATTTCATTTACTCTACATGAAAAACCGTTTATTTATTTGTTATTATCTCCAATTTGAAGATGATGATGTGGGTTCAAAAAAATCAAATAACTTGACCAAACTCCTTCAGTAAAAAATAAAAAGAATTAGAATTTGAGCACAGGTTTCTGGCCAACAAGGTCCATCTATATTTTCACCAACAATCAGAGCCATTGGAAAACTACAATAAACGTTTCATATAATTAGTCTTTAACCACTTTCACGTTTTTCAGAATATAAGCTTAAACCAGCAGATATTCTTGAACTGATATATTTGAGAACATCTAAAGAGTTTTCAAATACTATTTGACAATAGTTTTAAAATTCTTACATAGTTTAGTAACTAATGTTTTCTCTTGAAAATAATTACTAGCACATTCCAAATAAAACCTTAACTATCCATAGTAATTTTAGGGTCATGTTGCTTCAAAGACCCCTCATTAACTTCTTTAAAAATCATATGATGGGAACAATATGGCAAAAGTGAAAATTATATAATTTTAATGATACTCATTAATACAGTGATATTTTACCCATCTGGGAGGCTGATATAAATACCAAATTCTTATAAATAAAAATCACTAATTATCACTCAAGTATTCTGAAAACAAAATTTTATAAAGGAGTTTCCTATTTTATGCAACAGATATTTAATATCTCCAGTCATGTCCAATGTTCTTTATACAACTATATTAGTATAATATCTAAAATAATAGTTAGCATTTAAATTGCATTCCCAACATGTCATATTTTCTTACTGAATTATATGACATGTCTGTAAAAGCGTTAATTTTTTTAGTGGATCTCCGTTAGTAATAATGTCTAAAACATTGTTTCTCTGTTATCAACAAACATGTCAGTGCCTAAATTGAAGAAATCACCATCAATATGTCTCAAATTCCAAAATATGACTCCTGCCCTAAAGAGAAATCTCCTTTTGTAAACAGTGTTTTTTTTCATATATTTGCTTTTAAACTATGCATCTTCTTAAAGTAAGGGTTTTTTTTTAAATTTCAAGAAAAACATTCTCATTTCCTCTTATACTCAGGTTGTCAAATACATGAAAATACATGTAATATATTTCAGGCTCAGATTCGTAAGGGCAGCACATGAGGTAGTTACTTTTAGCATCTGCTTGTTATAAAGCTCAGTGTACCCTCCAGACATACCCTTCATAATCATTGAACATGAGAAACACTGTTCATATTAAATTGGGCTGCATGAATAATACAGAAGTCATGAATTTAAATTATTACTAGTATCCAGAGGAAATGGTAGAATTTCAGGCTTTAAATAAGAACTCCACTTTATTTCTAGAAACTGAAGTTATTAAGTTGTAAATCAGTACCATGCCAGGGTTCCGAGCCTCTCCTGATCCTTGAACCACTCTAAGGTATTTCAGAAATACTGTTCTACATTCTATGTCCCCTCAAAAGACTGTTAAGTTTACTTTCACAAGATACTGAAAGCTTTTCAATGATTTGTTTTGCATTTTCTTATTTTTATAAAAAGGCAAAATAAAATATGTAGCAGGTGCTGAAATATGCCCCTGACCTAGAATATGTGAGTAGATGGATTCACAAACTACCATCAAGCACTATAATTCAGCACTGCTTCAGGGCAAACTATGCTTTTTTAATGAAGTTGCCAAATTTAAACAATTTTTTTCTCTACCTCAAATGTTCCCACTATGCTTTTTGCTACCTTGGAACCTGAACAGTACAGGATTCTGTGAGTTGTACTTATAAGAAGTCATCGGGGTCTGGAAAACATGATGTTAGAACCATTGCTTACATGGTTAACCCTGCCGGTAATGTTTTCTTCCTTCTTCTTTTCTATCTGAATTGAAATAACTGCTTAGCAGCTCAGTTCAGTGTGGGAATATGGAAAGCACTGCAGGTTTTTAAAGTCAGAGAAACCTGAGTTTTGATTATCTCTTTGTGATTTGCTTGCAGTAAGTCCAATGCAACCTTTCTCCCCCTTCCATTTCTGTGATAATGAAACATGCTGCATCAGAGAAGTGAGGGCAAGATTGTAGGAAAAATAGTGTAACAAGACAGGTGTCAATTCCCTTACAACTTCTCAGAGCATAGCCAATCAAGAAATAAACGTTTACACTATGGCTGCTTAACGGGAAAGGTGAGGTGGGGTGATGCATAAAACAAGGGTTTCAAATTAGCTCAGATACCGTTCCATAAACCCAATATGTAATAGACAAGACCTACTCCTTGCTCAGTGAACTGGACTCAACACCCCTATTCACCGCACAAGTATATATCTGACTAGTAAGAATCTTAAAACCTAAAAAAAAAAAAAAAAGAAAAAAAAAAAAAAGAAATAAACTTTTATTTTGCTTAATCCATGAATATTTAAGGTCTGAATGTTGCAGAAATTGAGATTCGATTCTAACGAGTATGCTTATGTTCTTGTATACATTATGTAGATACATACAGTACAAAAAGCTAGTCTTACACATAATAGGAAAAGACTGCAGCAATCTAATTAAAGTCACAAACAAAACAAGAATGTACCCTAGCACCACTTTGTTTTCAGTGTTGTGGTATAATCACCACTGTAATTATGTTAGAGCAATATTTCAAGGTATAAAAATTAAAGAGACAAAATATAGTTATATTTACTTGCCAGTTCTATGATTGTAATGTATAACAGTCAAGACAATAAATTGGAAATATAAGTTTAAAATATATTTTTAATTTAAAAAGATAAACATCAAAGCAAAAGCATTTATTATAGGTTAGTAAGTACTTAATGTCCAGTACTTCTAATGATAATTTGACATTTTATACATGAAATTTAATTTAGAATTATAACTCATATTTTTGTTTTCTTAAGAAACTTAATACTTCTTAAACAGAGTTCTTGAAAATTTATATTAAAAGCCTATTTAATTCTTTAGTGAGCTCGGTTTCACAAAGGAGCCATCAATTCTCATCATTCTTTGTGACAGTTAATATAGTGAAACATTACACTCAGTCAATATCACTCATGTTCTTTACAAGTGGGAATTAGAAGAATTTCAAGAAATGTTTGGTTGAATTTTCTGGCAATCTAATAAATATGCTGTCAGTTTCCAAGTAAATATTCTGGCTGGAGTATTTTACAGGAAGAAAAATTTGATTCATGGAATCATTGGCTTAAATTATACTTTATTACAAAGTATTGGGAGACTAGAGTTGTTATTTCTATATAAAAATTTAATGTAGAATTTAACTGATAGTAATATATTTCTTATACTGAAAGAACATGTATGAAAATTTCTTCTTACACATTTCTTATAAAGAATTTTATTGAGTTTGTTTTGATGATAGCAAGGTAATTACCTTATGAAAATCCAAGACAGCTATGAGAATATATAGTTTAGCTTTTACAATCTCCCACTTACTTTTGCTCCCATTTAATAGGGGACTTCAGTCTGTTTCATGGATTTTATATCAAATAAAACAGTGAATGTAATTGGTGTCATGGAAATAGCAATAATTAATAATAGTACATCTAATTCAGTTCTCAGTATAAAGTTATTTATTTCTATCTACATAGCTAAAACTAATTTAGATTCACCCAAATATAAGACTTCAGAAGATCAGTTATTTATATTTTCAATAACAGGATGAATTTCATGGGGGTACAAGTATGCTTTGATAATATAAATTCTAAAATTCCATGGCTAAAAAGTGATTTAAGGTTTATGCTTTCCTTCTTTCCCCAACCCAACCCTTCAGGCAGGTCAATATTTAACACTGTCTGTCAGTTATGTTCCTTTCTTTTTTCATTCCCATATAAACTACACATGTATACAATGGGCAATTAAAATATTCTTCTAATGTATCCGCTGTATCTTTTTCATTCCATACAAATTGCATGTCCAAACTAATCTCCATAAAACACTTCTTTAATTATATTACTCATCTACTCCAAAACTTTTAATAAATTGTCATTATCCATAGGGTGAAGTCTATACTTTTTACCGTGGTATTTAAAGCTCATTTCATTCTGCCTCTAAACTACTTTTTAGCATTATCTTTAATTACCCTCCAACATGAAGCCTTAGTCTACTCAAAATAGCAGACAGGATTTCAGTAAAACAATTCTTACTACGAAACTTTGTCACTAAACAAGTAAAAAAATCCTTCACATCGTATCAGATGCCATGTAGAAAACTAAATAGGGTAACATAATAAAGAATGAATCAAGCAATGCCAGGCGGAAACATTAGATATCTAATGAAGAGAAGTATCCATATGTAGAGTGTTTGGAACAGTCCTTGCTTCAAAGTCCATGAAAAAAATCTCCTTTTCTTTGCCTTGGTGGAGGTTCTGTTTAGTAAGACTGTCATATTAAGGTAAACAGGAACTTTTACTTTTGACAAAAGAATATTAAAAGAAATTATGGATATTTTTCTTGCTATTTCTCTAAAATGTAATCTGATCATTTATTTCTCATTGAGATTTTTATAACACTGAGTTAAAGTAAAAGGCTGTTTTAAGATTACTCTTATAATTGTCATGATCATATCTTTCATTAACATTCAATTCAACTCTAAGTATTCTGTGTACTGCAGTCCACATAACTGAAGTACTCACTCCCAGGGAACGGAAAAGATATGTTCTACTGCTATAGAAATCATAGTGAGATGCAAAAGGTTTTCAGTATCTTTGCATATGAAAGCAAAGATGACAGCATATGGTAATTTTATCTCCAGATTATTTGATACAATATTAAATCATCTATTTTGGTATTGTCCTTTTGTTCAGAACTGCAATGTATTCGTGAGCTTCACTTTCTTTATAGAAAGATTGAGTTACATATTGGAATGAAATTTTAAAATTCCTTTCCATCTGAGTGCTTTGATCCACCTCTGCAGTGACAAACACCTATTGATAAAGATGAGCTTCGGAGCACAGCCATTTGAAAAAATTAATTATTCTGAATGTTTGTTAATATTCAAGTGATTCTCTTATATGGCTGAGGTGGAGTAATATAGAAAAAGTAGAAGCTATTTATAAGAAACTGTAAAAGTATCTTGATGTAACCTTGAATACATTCATTTTTGTGAGTTGAAAATTAGGCTTGAAACATATATAATATCTCCACAAAGTCTGGAAGCACAAAGAATAGAAGCTGTTGATTTTATGCCACATGATCCAACTTACGGTTAAAGAGAAAAGAAGCAATGAATTGTGTTATAGCAGGAAGTATCTCGAATTTGAGTAAGAAGATTTGAATTTTTAGGCCTGGCACTGCCATTCTATAGCTATGTGACTTTGGTGCAAGGCCTTGAATTAATGTCTCTTTATAAGAGTCTCTAAGATTCAGCAACTCATCTGTAAAATGTGTGTGTGTGTCTATGTATGTGTATAAGCACGTGCTCGGACTTCGATTCTGGCATCAGCTCCTACATTTAAAGAGAATGGAAGTTGCCATGTCATCCTTACAAGAAAAAGCTTGACAAACTGAAAAAAAAATAACTTCTCTTAGATCCATCAGAAAACTGAGGTTGCAAGCAAACTGCCACACTGAAATCTGGAGGGACAGGTGAATGTAGAGAGTCTAGTCAAGATCTACATATCTTGAGCAGGAGCTGCTGAAATCATAAATTGATAGGAACACTTTCATGGTAAGTTTTACTGGAGACTGAGTCAAGACTAACTTGAGACTGAGAAACTCCTCTGAGCCACAATCTTAGAGGGGCCTACAAACTTTTGTTTGTCACTATGAAGATCTGAGAAAGATTTCCTGATGGTTCTGGCTGGGAGGAAATAAACAACCGTTGTGAAATATGTTCAGAACCTCCTCCATAACAAAGGATTACTTTCCAGGAAAAAGACCTTTACCAGAACCTTCTAGAATGGGGAGGAGCACCCTCTAGCTTTGCTGTCTCACCTATAGATGAAAAGAATTCAACAGAAGTCAGGACTTTTCAGTAGACTGAAAATATTACAACCAGATAATGAAGTAGGGACAAGGGAAAGAAAGTTATCCCACTGGAAGAATACTTTGAATGTCACAGCCCAGATACACAGACCCATGAAAACACTGAGATTTAATCAGAAATTATAGAATGCAAAAAGGGACAATAACAAAAGTTATAGCAGAAAAAGACTTGAAATAGTAATGGTTAAAATTTTTCTAAAATTAATGACAAACATCAAACCACAAATCCAGGAAACTTAGAGAATGCCAAACAGAATAAACACAAAAAAACTTACCCATATCATGTCATATCAGATTCAAACTGAAGAAACCAATGAAAAAGAAAAAATCTTGAAGGAAATCAGTAGTGAGGAAGGAGAAAACATCTTACCTGTAGAGGCACAAGGATAAGAACTTCAGTGGATTTCTATCTGAAACCATACAGTAAAGAGGAGAGTAACATAAAATATTTAAAATATTGAAAAGGAAAAAGCAAAAGCCACCAACCTAGAATTATATATCCAGTAGAATTATCCTTCACAAGGAATGAAAGATAAAGACTTTCTTAGACAAACAAAAACTGATGTATTCAATGCCCATGGATGTGCCTTTCAAGGAATGTTAAAAAAAAGTTTTTTAGGAAGAAAGAAATGATAACAGGATTCTCATTAAAAAAAAGGAAGAGTGTCAGAGAAGGAATAAGTAAAGATAAACCCTTTTGTTTTTCTTATTCTTAATTTAAATGATAACTTTTTATAATAATAACAATAATAATGTATTGTGTGATTATAGCATATGAAAAAACAAGTGTGTGACAGCAATATCACAAGAAATGGGATGGTAAAATTGGGAATGCTCTGATATAAGGTACCTGCATCACATGGATGGCAGTACAATGTTATTTGAAGGTGGACTAGACTAGCTTAAAATATTTATTGTAAACTCTAGGGCAACGATTAAATATTTTTAACTAAATTGATACACTAAGAGAGGAGATATAGTAAGGTCATATAAATTGCTCAATTAAAACCAGAAAAGACAGAATATGAGAAGGCGCAAAAGAAACAAAGAACAAATGCAGCATACAGAAAATAGTTACAAAAATGGTGGATGTTAATCTAACTATACAGATGATCAGTTTAAATTGGAATGATCTAAATGCACCAATTAAAAGGCAGAGAATATCAGAATAGATTTAAGAGCCAAACTATACATTGTCTACAAGAAATCCACTTAAAATAAAAGACTCAAACAGAAAATAAAGGGAAAGAGAGAAGATATACAGTGCTAGCACTAATCAAAAGAAAGCTGGAGTAGCAATATTAATTTCAGACGAAGCAGACTTCAGGATAAAAAGGAACATTATATAATGACAAAGGGGTCAATTCTAAAAGAAGACATGTTAATCTTAAATGTGTATGCACCTAACAACAGAGCATCAAAGAGTATGTGAAGCAAAAACCAACATAACTGAAAGGAGAAATAGATAAATACACTATTATAGTTGGAGTCTTCAAAATATCTCTGTCAGTAATAGATAGATCAAACTTGCAGAAAATCAGTACATGACAGATAGATAGATAGATAGATAGATAGATAGATAGATAGATAGATAGATAGATAGATGGATAGTAAGGATAACTGCTACAGTAGTCAGGCCACTTACTAGTTTTATTGATACTATGTGATCTTATATTATCTAAATCCAGTACTGCATTCATATAATTGGAATAATAGTAGTCCCTAAGGACTCATAGGGTTGTTTGAGGGTTAAATAGATTTTTATTTTTTATTGCAGGTGAACTACTTATCAGAGTGTTTGACATATAGTAAATTCACAATGAAATATAACATCATTATTTTACATTTGGATATTAATTTTGGATTAGACTTCTTTATAAATGTTTCCTTAAAACTCATAAAATTCATGAAGCTGTCAGAATGAATTTCTTATTTTTGTACTGCCTGAATAATGTAGTATTCTCACAATATTTTATATTGACAAAATAAGTATATTTTGATAAATACTATAACAATCAAATAATCTGCTTTTAGTAATGTCTACAATGCCTGAAGGTGAAGTAAAAAGCATTGTATATCACTAGATAAATATAACAGTCAACAAGTTGTATTTACTGTTCAGCTGTTAGAGAAATATATTGATTTAGATCTTTTTTCTCCTAAATGCCTTAGTAAACTTTCTTAAGAATAGCAAATTCCATTCACTCTCTCTCAAATCTACCATTTCAAATTATTCATTTGCCTCTCATTTTCTGGCATCATAATGCATAATTTCTTTATACTTTCCCTTGCAATTCTGACAGGCACATCAGGATTTTTGTTCAAGATCAAGAATAAAAGGCTAAGAAATGTCATTATAGAGTCAGAGCCCATACAAAAGAATGTAGAAAGGAGTAAGCTTGTGGATGATGGAAATGCCAGTGGGATTTTTGTCTGTGGGATTTTTGTCTATGACCCAGAATTCTCAAGAAGAAGAATCAAATATTACTTGCCTTTCAAAACTGTTTTCTCCTTTGGGAAGAAAAACAAACCATGTAAATAAAGAGTTCAGTGATTTTCATCTTTATTAGTAAATTAAAATGGACAATTTCTATTTTCAACTATATTGAAGAATTGTAATAATGTTATTGAATAGTTACATTTCTGAATAGACATTAGGAGATGTTTGAAATACTATATATTTTATTCCAATGACTGACGCTTTCTCTGCCTGGGAAAGGTGTCTTGACACAAAGTCAAACTATAATGTAAATTTTACAACCAAAAGAATTTTTAGAGTTCTACTAGGCACACAAAACAATACATATTAATAAGAATATAACATTGACAAAATAGGTAGTGATTTTTGAGCTGAGAGTAGAATTTCTGAGTAAAAAATATGTGCATTTTTCAAATTTACCAGATATTACCAAATTACTTACCAAGTTGTGCTGATTACACTCCCATTGTCGTGGTTTAGAAATGTTTGTTTCTCCACAAAAAAACAAAAGCTTGATGTTAGCAAATATTTTCATTTTTCCATTCTAATAAGTGTAAAATAGCACCTTATTATTGTTTGATTTTGCACTTCCCCAAATATTATAAATGATATAATTAAACATGTATTTATATAATTTATTTATATGGTTCACTAGGATCTTCTATTACATATTTTGCTCACTTTTCTATTCTGTTGTTAATTTTTCCTTAATAATTTAGAAACATTGATTACTAGTCCTCTGTCAAATATAATTGTTGTGATTATTTTCTCCCAGTCTGTGGTTTTTCATTAATTTTTATTATATATTTTATAAAAACATTTGTTGATATAGTCAAATTATCACAAATTTTATTTTAGGTTTTATGACTTTGAGTCTAGTTTAAGAAATGCTTAACTACCAGAAGGTCATTTATTTTCTTCTAAAAATTTTAAAACTTTGTTTTTATCATTTAGCTCTTTTATCCATCAGGAATTGTTTTTTGTATATTTGCTATGAGGTAGGATTTTAACATTCTTTTCCACATAGAAAAACATTTCCTGCACCATTGAAGAATCCATCCTTTCTGCACTGATCAGCAGTGCTTCTTAGTTCATGGGATTAAAGTTCCATTTGTCCATGGGTCTATTTCTGAGGTTTCACTAATTAAATTGTTCTAGCAAACATTTCCCTGTGCCAACACCAGCCTACCTGATTTGATATAGCTTTAGAGTATATCTTGATATCTAAATATCAAACCATTCCTCAAATGCTGGATATATTTCATTTATCCTTCCACTACCACTCTCCACCCTTTTCTGCCCTATTCTATGCTTTTCATACAAATGCATATTGGATTTGTTTTTTCAATTAGCAGACTCATTTGTTAGAATGGTTTTGAATTTACAGAAAAGTTACTAGATAGTACAGTACAGAGTTCCCATATATTGCCCTCAGTTTCACTTATTAATAATGTTTTCATACAGTTTCACCTATTACTAATGTTTTCATTAATATGGTATATTTTTATGTTTAATTAACCCAATATTAATACATTATTGTTAACTAAATTCCATAGTTAGCATTAAGGTTCACTCTTTGTGTTATAAAGTTCTATGCGTTTTGACAAATGCATAATGTCATGTATCCACCATACAGTATCATACAGAATAGTTCCATTGTTCTAAAAACCCCCTGTGCTCCACCTATTCCAACCCTCCTCATAGCCCTGAGCCCCTCGAAGCCATTGTTGTTTTTTTATTGTCCCTAGAGTTTTCCCTTTTTCAGAATGTCACACAGCGGGAATCATACAGTAGCTTTTACAGACTAGCTTCTATCACTTAGCAGTACACATTTAAGGTTCATCTATTTATTTTGTGTGGCTTTATAGTTAATTGTTTAAATCACTGAAAGCATTCCGTTGTATAAATAGAACACAGTATGTTTAGTCACTTACTGAAGGATATTTTGGTTGCTTTCAGTTTGGGGCAATTGTGTCGACAGGTTTTTGTGTCGACAGTTTTCAACTCAACTGAGTAAATAACCTAAGCAGAATGACTGCTGGATCATACAGCAAGACTACGTTTAGCTTTGTAAGTAACTGCCAAAATGTCTTCCAATGTGCCTGTACCATTTTACATTACTACTGGCAATGAATGAGAATTCCTATGGTTCTGCATTCTTGCCAACACTGGGTATTTTTCAGGTTTGGTGGGGTTTTTTTGTTTGTTTGTTTTTTTGAATTTTGGCTATTGTAATAAGTGTGTAGTATTGTGGTATCTCGATGTTGTTTTAACTTGCAATTCTTTAATGACATATAATTTTAAACATATTTTCATATGCTTACAAGCCATCTGTGTATCTTTGAAGAGGTGTCTTTTCCGATTCTTGACCATTTTTTAATTGGGTTGTTTGTTTTATTATTGTGGAGTTTTAACAGTACTTTGTATATTTTGAATACCAATACATTAACAGCTATGTGTTTTGCAAATATTTTCTACCAGTCTGTGTCTTGTTTTTCCATTCTCTTAGCAGTGTCCTTCAGACAGAAGTTTTTAATTTTAATTTTTTTAACTTGTCAATTTTTTCTTCTGTGGCTAGTGCTTCTGGTGTTATATCTAAAAAATCATCACCAAAGCCAAGGCCACTTAGATTTTTTCTATGTCATCTTCTAGAAGTTTTATGGTTTTGCATTTTACACTTAGGTTTACAATCCATTTTGAATTAATTTTTGTGAAGGTGTAAAATCTGTGACTAGCTTCATCTGTTTGCATTTTGCATTCCCACCTTTGCAATATATAGTTTTAATGGTTTGTATAGAAAAGACATTATCAGTTCTTTGAAGCTTTCGTAAATTTAACCTGTAAAGTTGCCTGGTTCTGTTGCCTTTGGGGTTAAGCAGTTTATCTTGATTAATAATTAAAATTTTTAGTGCTTAGGAGACTTTAAATCTCTCTTTTCTTGAAATAATTTTGGTTATTAATTTTAGTAATAGATACGTTTCATTGCATAGAATTTTTCAAATTTATTGACGTGAACTTTTTCATTATATATATATATATATATATATATATATATATATATATATATATATATATATATATATACACTTGATCTCTATCATATCCTTTGTAAAGAATCAGCTTTGGTTTTGGTCATCATTTTATGTATGTTGTGTATTTCACTATATTATATTTTATTAATTTCTGTCATCTTTATCATGTTCACGCTTGTGTTTTCTTTAGGCTACAGTCTTGTCCTTTTACGTTTCCTGCATTAGATTCTTAGTCATGAAATTTCAGTTTTTCTTGATTTAAAACACAATTGAAATTATGGAGGGAAATGTTCCAAAATATTGCCATGCCTTTAATACATTCAACCGTTCAGTTTTATTTTGTAATGTCCATTAATTTTTTTTTCCCTCAAAGCCATGGTATTTTTTTTCAAGGCATTTTAAATTTTACAACATATGCAGTTGACCCTTGAACAATGTTGGGGTAGGGATACCAACTCCCCACACAGTTGAAAACTGCATATAACTTTATAGTTGGCTCTCTGTACCTGTGGTTCTGCATCCGTGGATTCAACCAACCATGGATCATGTAGTACTACAGTATGTATTTATTGACAAAAAAACTGGATATAAATGGACCAGTGCAGTTCAAACCCATGTTGTTCAAGGGTCAACTGTAGGGATTTTGTTTTACTATAGTCATTATTCTTGCATGTCTCACTTAACTGCATTATGTCAAAAAATGAGGTCTCTCTAATATTTATTTTTAAATTTCTAGAGACATAATTGTGAAAATGTGCATGTTCTTTTTTGTAAATATATTTTTACGTAAAAATAAATGTATTTTTCATTAAAAATAAATGTATATTAGGCTTTAGGGATTAATATATTTCTATTAGATGAGTCTGTCAAAACTTTATTCATAACTTCTGTATTTTTATTAGAAATATACTGAAATCTCGCCAATGACTCTGGATTTAAGAATTTCTCTATTATTTTTTTAGTTTTGTCTTATAAATGTCAAAGCCAAGTTATTAGGTGCAAGCAAATTCAATAGTACTATATCTTCTTTGTATATTCATTGATTACTAAATTGTATTTTCTTTATCATCTTATTTGTCTGATAGAAATACTGCAACATCAGGTATTTTTGGCTAATATTTTTCTGTTTACCCTCTCCTTCAACTTGGATTCATTTTCTTCATGCTCAATTAACATCTTTACTAGTTCTTTCTGTGAGAGTCTAAGAGGAGAAAACTTGCCTACTATTTTATGACTCCCAAATGCCTTTATTTTTCTGTCTAATGGATGACAGTTTAGCTATCATAAAATACTAAGTTGTCTAAGTTTCTTAGAACTTAGACAATATCCTGGTAAAGTATTCTGGTATTTATTGTTGTTAATGAGACAAAATCTTTTAATCAAGTTGTCATACTTTTGAAGAAAATGTCATTTCTCTTTGACATATTTTAAAATTTTCATTTCACCTTTAGTATTTTACAATTTCACTCTGATTTGCTGAGTATGGCTTTACTTTAGTTTAATTGGCTTAGTACACAGAGTATACATTTGATTTGGGGACTCATAACTTCCTTCAATTGTGGAAGATTCTAAATTGTTGTCCACTTATATATTTCTTTTTCTCATTTTCTTCTTCTGCAATACCCTGTGTTTAGTGTACTAAATATTCACAACATTCACAATATTCTGTGGAAGGCTTATTTATCTCTACCACATTATAGTCAGGCTTGCCCATGGGACTTGCTTTGGCCAACAACATTTAAGTGGGAGTGTGGCATGTGCCACATTCTGAGCAGATGCATTAAGAGCAATGACATGGTGGCATCGTGCTTTCATGGACATGTTCTGTGAATGAGAACTCAACATTTGTTATTTTTAATGCATTTCAGTCATTTTTACTTAGGTATGTATTAACAGAATCTGCTTTATAAAAACCTATGAAAACAAACATCAAATTTCTCAGTCTACCCTCTTTTAAACATTCTATTTATATTTTTGATTTTTTCCCCCCTCTGGGAGTATTTCTCAATACTTACTAATGTTTCAGTGAAAGCTTCTCTAAGAAACTGATGGCTTATTTCAAGTCTTTAACTGAAAAGTATTTAATCGATCAGCTATTTTCAGAAGTGAGGCATGCCTAAGGAAACTATGAATGATGAAACACTCAGTGAGCAGTAATAGTGGGAAACATAATTTGAGGCCTAAACAAAGGAAGAGAACAGTTTTAGGAAACAGAAAGTGCTGATGCTGTAAAAGAAGGTAAGGTCTGTAGGAACTATAAGCACAGTCATAGAGAAATGCAGGCATTGCCAGGACTGTCATGAGGCTTAGAAAGAGGAGAGAAAAAAAATTCCCACTTTGTCTATCCTAATAGCTTACATTCTACTGCCAGAGACTCCTTGTGTCTAGGCCCAACTAGAAGTTAAAATGGAAGAAGCCCAGATGATGCAGTCCACAGAATTCAGTCTGTAAGAGCACAGAATATGGCACAAAATGGCAGGTTTGGGGGAAGAGGAAAAGGAAGAATAATCAAAACACTTTTTAAACCACAAATTTCTCTGTTTCCCTAAGTTCAATAAAGAAGTTATCTCATCTATGGGCATTTTCATTTCATTTTCTTTTTTATTGGATGACATTTTAGGTTGCAAGGAACAGAAGCTGAGTCTGCATAACGACTATTATTAAAAGAATGAGTAGACTTTAAATCTGGCTGTTAGAGAATAACTTGTGTAAAAATAACCCGTCTGCCAAAACAACTCTAAAAACAATAAAACACCTATTTGAAGGCTTTGTAGATTAGCCAACACAGTCAGAACTCCAGGGCCTGTAATCCTCGAGAGAAAGGAAATGTGTGGATATGAGCTCCGTGTTCACCTTTGTTTCTAACTTGAGGGCATTTGCCAATTGTCAGTGAAGGACAATACAGCATGAACAGAAAGGCCCAGTCCCACTGAGCTAAGGAAGCAGAGATATGAAATCTAGGATTTCCAAACAGATGAAAATGAAGGTGAGGAAACTGCTGAAAAGTAAATCCAAAAATTTGCATGAAATTTTATTTAGAAAAGTTTGGATGCCAAAGCTGCTCAGGGGAAGGACATGTCTCAAAAAACAAACAGATACACACACACAAAAAATACCAGAAAGCAGCAGCTGAAATGCTAAAGAGCTGAGAAGTTTTCCGAAGATTTACAGTTCCGGGAAAACAGAAGTTGAAGTTCAAGAGGCTCTGGTAAAGACCTCAGGCTTTCAGCAGAGATTCTTGAAGGTTTATGATCCCTTCCTATGATATAGTAAGAGGTAACCAATATCACTTATGTGGTAATTTTGTCAAAAATATTTGAACTAAATCAAGCCATAAACATACTTATTAATATGACAAGACAAAAGGCTTGGAATCTTCAATGAATCAGATATGAAGAATGGCAGGAAACCTAGAATTTTTACAGATGAGAAAAACTGAAGGGACATAACCAATGATAATTCATCAATCTTGACAGAATCCTCAGCAGGGTAAAACAAACCCTTAACAGACATTTTTGCTACAACTGAGGAAATTTTGCATGTTGCATCATGATTTTGAATTAATGCTAATTTTCTTAAGTGTAATATTATTGTGGTTGGGTAGGAAAATGTCCTTGTCTTGGATGATTCATGCTGAAGTAGTTAGGAGTGAAATGTCTTGATGTTTGCAGCATCCATTTGGACAGAGAAAGGGGAAAATGGAGCAGATGGATAGGATTTTAGTAATTGGTCAACATTGGTGATGATACCACAGGTTTAAATTTTACTCTTCATTCAACTTTTCTGACCTTTTGAAAATTTTCAAAATAAAGGACAAACTTTTAAAAATGTCAAAGCCAACCTCTAAATTAAAGCATGTTTTATTTTTGAAAGCTGGTTTCTCACTTAAGTGAATTTGACACAGGTCCAAACTAATTATCAAAGCCTGAGCCTTTTGAGGGGTACCATTAACTGAAATTCAGAGCTGAGATACTAACTATTCAGAGTGAAGTGGCTATCTTATGAGCAACTTGCTTTTTTCACAAAGTCTGACCCATATTATTTTGAGTGTTTTTCTTTCTTGATTGAAAACACCAAGGTTTTATTTAATTGTATAAATTATGCCCTTGGCTTTAGAAACTCTAACAAAATAGATGCAAAAAATTAATTACAATATTGTCAGAATCAACCATTAAACAGCAGGATACAAGCATCATAAAATTAGCATTTTCATCTAATCATTCTAGTGTCATCTGCTAATTTCAAATAGACCCTATAAACAGACATTATTTTTCAAAGCATCCTTACACAAACCCTTAATTCATATTGAACCTTTGGAGTGACAACACTTGGAGTCAGTCAAAGTTCTGAAAGAGATGATCCTTACTTTTCAAAAAGAAATCAGGAGAATCATGGTTTATTTACTTTCAATCCATATTCACAAAGAAGGTGAATACTATGCAAAACAGATGTTATGTGCCTTAATTCTTATGACTGGGAATGCTTCCAAAGACTAACAACTCAAATTGCTCAATATAGAACTCCTTTAGTGAAATCTTGTTAGAATGTATTTCTTTTCTTTCTTCTCATTCCATTCTCACAAGTATTAAATAAAATGTTTTTGTTATACTAAGAAATGTGTTCAGTTTTCCACCTTTTGTGATGGTGTAGGTTGAATTTTCCTGACAATCTCTCAAATATTCCTTTCCCTAATATGCAGCCTACAAAAAGAGTTTCATCACTTCTTTGTAACCACAATGTCTATCATTTTAGTGGGCGTTTAATAAACATGTGTTATTAAAAATGAATTCTGTACCTGAAATAATTTTCTTAATATATTGTACCTCTTTTAACTTCCGTATGGGCAAAATTTCTCTTGATTTGTTCATGATTCTTTCAATCTCTCCTTCAACAAATATGTATTGAAAATCTGCTACATGTTAGATCCTATGTTAGCATCTGGATTTACAAAAATCATAAAGGCATGTTATCTGCACTTTAGGGGATCTTAAATCTGTGGGGGAGAAAAACATGAAAATACAATCTTATAATAGCAATAAAGAAATTATCTGCAAAGTCACAAGACCAAAATGATAAGTGATAATACGTTTGTCCTCATTCCAAATGGTTGATTCCTCTTCTTTTGTATAAGAAGAGAAATATATACTAAGGCAAGAGCAGACAGACCCTTAAAATATACAGCTCTTAATTATTAGAGATCAATCAATGTTTGTTACTCAAGATAAATAGTAGAGCTAGAGATAGTTGATGAGAAAATAAGAATCCAGAAAAAAAGATTATTGCAATCCATCATTTAATAATCTACACTTATCTCAATCTTAGTTAATTTGTTCCTGTTTTTGTCACAGTTTATTAATAGAAATTTCTGTTGAACATTGTGTTGGAAACTACTGAGTTCCTTTAATCCTTGCATTTTCTTGAAAAGTAGATTTTTTTTCTATTTTATTTAACCCTGCCAATATTACTGTACTAGTGAGTTCAGGTGTAAAGCAGAGATCTCTGATCATAAAAGTTGTTTAGGACCTGTGAAAACATCAAGTATTCTCATCATAAAGACATACCTCTAGTAGAATAAATAATTGTGAATGTAACATTTACATGAACTGGATACTCAGAAGAGCATATTTAAAAGCTTGGATTAAGAGGAAATTCTTTGGGCTGAAATATTGGGTTGTAGGAGAGAGCTCTGCTATTACAAAACTTTAAGCATTTGAAGAAAGAAAATCGATCATGATTATTAAAGATTCTATGGGAAGGCAGGTGCTCAACTTCTGTCATTGCCTCTAGAATTTTTTTTCTTGTCTCAGAGAATGAAGTATCCATAACTCATCTGAGGACAATCTTCACCTGTGTTTGGAATTCCATCACCACCTGCCACCTCAGGGACCTTAATTCTAGTAGTTTAAAAGTCAAATAATGATCACGGTGAAATCTACTCTCTTGATCAGGATTTTTTCAAGAACTAAGACCCATGAATCCATACTTCCTATTTGACAATTCTAATTGTATATCCTACAGTCACCTAAATTTAAATTATTTGAGTAAGAATCAGTAGTTGCAAGCCACAGAAGCTGACTCTAGGTCATTAAAATGTCCAACAAATTTTTTGAGAGGGCCAAAGGACCTGGATTGAGACTAAACACCCAGAAATAGTTACGAAAACAGTGGTGTAGAATGATTCCTCTGCCAACACAGCTGAGCACTAAACACCAGCCAGTTTTTTTTTTGCACCAGGCAATTGACCTTGCAAGTTTACCCTATATGACGACTACTACTATTACTACTATTATTACTGCTGCTGTTAGTGTTGCTGCTACTACCAGCACTTGAGAGAGGGAAGAGAGACAAGGAGAGAGAGAGATCAACCCCACCACTAACCAGCTTGTGTCACCAGTTTTAGAATCAAAGTCCATTGCAAGAAATCGTTGGAGCCAAGGTCACATGTCTGCGTCCTGGTTCATTGAAGCTGGGAAAGTGTCTACTCCAATGTCCAAAGCCGAATTCATTATCTTTCCTCCTATTTTCACCCTATATTTTATTTCTTTACATGCCGTCACCTTGCAGTCACTCACTTAAGCTACACTTGGAACCCATCTTTGAATCCTTACTCCCCTGTTTCCAGTCATTCCTGGTTGTATATGTCAATCTTCTTAATATCTGTCAAATCTATCTTCTTTTCTACATCACCACTGTTGTCTTAATTCAGGTCCTCATAATTTCTTATTTGAATTATTGCAAAAACTTATTAGCTTGTCTCCCTGTTTAGTTATCCTCAGCAATTGGCTCTCCACATGATCAGAATTCTCTTTCTAAAACGAAAATCTTTTCAAGTCTCTCACATGTTCCAATCCTTTAGTTTCTCTACTAGCCTTTAAGACAGAGACTGAAGTAACTAGGATGTCTATATTCAAAGCCATTGCTACCTGGCTCCTACTTGTCTCTTCAACCCTGTTACTAACCTAGTGCATCCAAACCACCACCACCAACAATTTCAGTACCATTTTCATCATCATTACCATTACAGCCATACATTAGTTAAACACATATGGGAGTACATACAGTTTTATTACCATTATAGGAAAACTATCACAAAGAAGTTTGAAGCTAGATTTAGATTTTTTTAAATGACAAAGTTAAAAATAATAATCACAATTAAATAATTCAGATAACTGTCTATGTCTTAATTCGTTTCTAGAAGGTTAGTGGCTGTAGAAGCCTCAAGCAATGAGCTGGAAAATCCAGAAAAAAAAAATTCTGATTTACTTTGATAGGGGGTTAGGCTCAGTATATGTTTTCCATTTTATGTTTGTTTTACTTTTAAATAGAAATTATCAATAAAATAATCTGGCATCCAATCTTGATGAATATAAACTTGAAACTTAAAGCTTCACTAATAAATATGAGAAAATAGTACTGTGGATGGTTTTCTTACATAGAGAACAAATTAAAGGTTAGGGGTCAAAGACACAAAATTTGGAGTTCCAGATTCACTATTTACCAATAATCTTAGAACATTAACTTTCTTGGAGCCTCAACTCTCAGAAAGTTACATAACAATGCCTGCCTCAAAGAATAAGATCATGAAAGCATGCTCTATAGTGTTAGACTAATAGTAGAAGCTCAGTAATTGTTAGTTTCCCTATTTTCTATATGTGTCTAGGCATGAAAATTTAATGTGGATGTAATTATAATAATGATAATAATAGTAATCAATATTATTGAACATTTCCCTTGTGCCATTAATCTAAGACCTTTATGCATATGATCTAATTTAATCCTCAATAACATTTCAAAGGTTGAATCAAGGAAAGGACTAGTTACAAATGATCTTTTAAATATATTAGAAGTTTATGTTATTTTCTTATGTGTAGTCACAAAATTATAAACTAATTTTGGAAAACTAATTCTGTTCAGTAAAATCAATTTCCAGTTTGTATATAAATTCACCTCCAATTGTAATATGATAGACATACCTATACATTTTTAAGGTGTGGTTCTTATTAGGTAACATGATGTTTCTCCCATCCAGAACATAGGCCAAGACAGACAAATCTCTTTGTAGTCTTATTTTGTAGGCAGGTAGATTTATTCTCATAGTCCTTTTCAATGAGGGAGGTCTGGAAGATCCTAGCTTTATGTAGTGGTCTCAGTTTCAAATTCACCCATCGTTCACAATTAAGAACTAAGACTCTTGATTACTTAAAGAGACCAACAACCTCAGGCTGACAAGTTTAAGAGGCTAGGGCTATAATTCTGCTTTCCAAGTTTTTTTCTTTTCTTTTTCTCTATTGTCTATTTTTTTTCTTTTTTTCTTTTTTTTGTCATATGTGTTACATGTTTTCCTTCACTGGTATCTCCTAGCTTTTCATTTTTTTTTATAGTGTAATATTTTATTGAGGTATAATTGATATATAATGTTATATTAGATTTGGGTACAACATATTGATTCAATATTTGTATATATTAAACAATGATTATCACAATAAGTTTAGTTAATATCCATCACCATATACTGTAACAAAAATATTTTCTTGTGATGAGAACTTTTAAGATTTACTCTTAGAAACTTCCAAATATTTGATATAACATTATTAACTATATTCATCATGCTATACATTACATTCCCATGACTTATTTTACAACGGAAAGTTTGTACCTTATGACCCCCTTTACCCATTTTGTCCACCCTACATCCCCTAGTAATCACCAATATGTTCTTTGTATCTGTGAGCTTATTTCACTTAGCATAATGACTTCAAGGTCCAAACAGGTTGGCACAAATGGCAACAGCAAGATTTTATTTTTTCTTATGACCGAAATATATATATATATATATATATATATATAATATGTCTTCTTTATCTATCCATTCATCAATAATTGATGGTCAATTAGATTGTTTTCATATCTTGGCTATTACAAATAATGCTCTAATAAACATGGCTGTGGTTATATCTTTTTGAGTTAGTATTTGGATAGATACCCAGAAGTGGAATTGCTGGATCATATTGTAGTTCTATTTTTAATCATTTGAGAAACCTCCATACTGTTTTCCATAGTGACTGCACCAATTTATATTCCCATCAACAGGGCAGAAGTGTTCCCTTTTCTCCTCATCCTCTTGAACACTTGGTATTTCTTGTCCTTTTGATTATAGTCATTCTAACAAATGAAGGAGACATTTCATTGTGGTTTTGATTTGCATTTCCCTGAAGATTAGACATTGAGCATCTTTTCATGTACCTGTTGGATATCTGTACGTCTTCTTTGGAAAAACGTCTATTCAAATCTTCTGCCCATTTTACATCTAATTGTTAGGATTTTTTGCTATTGAGCTGTATGACTTTTTTAATATAGATTTTGAATATTAACCCCTTATCCAGCATATAGTTGGCAAATATTTTCATTTGGTAGGTTGATTTTAATTTTCTTGATGGTTTCCCCTGCTGTGCAGAACATTTTTAGTTTAGTGTAGTCCCACTTGCTTATTTTTTTGTTGTTGTTGCCTTTATTTTGGTGTCAGACCAAAAAATTATCACCAAGTATTAGTGTAATATTTTGATTTTCCATCTGCTATTGTGTATTCCACAATCAGATTGAAAAAAGACAGTAAAGGGGGTTTTATTTTATTAATTCACATAAATCCTAATACTTTTTAATGATCAGTAATTTAGGCAAATAAATGTAATATAATAAGATAGCTCTTAGAGCTATCTAATAACTAAGAGTTAGCTCTTAGAGCTAAATAATCTTCATATGCAAAACTTTTGTTTATAATTTGTATTTTTATTAACACAAAGATATTGAAGCTTTAAGCAGTTTTTATCCCATAATTTTCTGTCTCCTCATTTTGTTCCTCTCTTCCTCCTCTTTTCTTTTCTCATTCTCTGTATCAGTCTCTCTTCTTTCTCTCCTTCAGTAAATACCTCTATCCATAATTTTATGAAAGCAGATATAAGTTTTTGATAGTCAGTTCCCTTGTAATTTCAATTAAAATAATCTTGTGAGGGGATTTTGTTTTTAAGCATTTAAAGACCCTGGATGATTATTTAGTATTTAAGCAAAATTCAGAACAAAATGGCTGCATTCCTTTAAAACAACTATTCAGTTAAAGGATGAGTAAGTTACAATGATCCATTCTGCTGGGCAATAGGACAAAGATGTTATAAATAAACACAAATACACGAATAAACACAAAACACAAATAAATAAAGCCTCTGATTTTATAGCTGTTAGCATTTGCCTTATGTATTGAGGTGCTCCTATGTTGAGTGCATCAATATTTACAATTGTTATATCTTCTTCTTGGATTGATCCCTTGATCATTATGTAGTGTCCTTCTTTGTGTTTTATAATAGTCTTTATTTTAAAGTCTATTTTGTCTGATATGAGAATTGCTACTCCAGCTTTCTTTTCATTTCCATTTGAATGAATATCTTTTTCCTTCCCCTCACTTTCAGGCTGTATGTGTCCCTAGGTGTGAAGTGGGTCTCTTGTAGACAGCATATATTTGGGTCTTGTTTTTGTATCCATTCAGCCAGTCTATGTCTTTTGGTTGGAGCATTTAATCCATTTACATTTAAGGTAGTTATCAATATGTATGTTCCTATTCCCATTTTCTTAATTGTTTTGGGTTTGTTTTTTGTAGGTTTTTTCCTTCTCTTGTGTTTCCTGCCTAGAGAAGTTCCTTTAGCATTTGTTTTTTTTTTTTAAAGAAATTCCTTTATTTTTATTATTTATTTATTTATTTATTTATTTATTTATTTATTTATTTATTTATTTTTGGCTGTGTTGGGTCCTTGTTTCTGTGCGAGGGCCTTCTCCAGCCACGGCAAGCGGGGGCCACTCCTCATCGCGCTGCGTGGGCCCCTCACTAACGCGGCCTCTCTTGTTGCGGAGCACAGGTTCTAGATGTGCAGGCTCAGTAGTTGTGGCTCACGGGCCTAGCCGCTCTGCAGCATGTGGGATCCTCCCAGACCAGGGCTCGAACCCGTGTCCCCTGCATTGGCAGGCAGACTCTCAACCACTGCGCCACCAGGGAAGCCTTAGCATTTGTTTTAAAGCTGGTTTGGTGGTGCTTTACCACGAAAAGTTAAGGGAGTCTCTTAACTTTTGCTTGTCTGTAAAGGTTTTAATTTCTCTGTCAAGGTTTTAATTTCTCTGTCAAATTTGAATGAGACCCTTGCTGGGTAGAGTAATCTTGGTTGTAGGTTTTTCCCTTTCATCACTTTAAATATGTCCTGCCACTCCCTTCTGGCTTGCAGAGTTTCTGCTGAAATATCAGCTGTTTAACCTTATGGAGATTCCCTTGTATGTTATTTGTTCCTTTTTCCTTGCTGCTTTTAATACTTTTTCTTTGTATTTCATTTTTTGATAGTTTGATTTATATGTGTCTGGGCATGTTTCTCCAAGGAGTTATACTGTATGGGATTTTCGGTGCTTCCTAGACTTGGGTGACTATTTCCTTTCCCATGTTAGGGAATTTTCCAAGTATACTCTCTTCAAATATTTTCTCAGACCCTTTCTTTTTCTCTTCTTCTTCTGAGACCCCTATAATTCGAATGTTGGTGTGTTTAATCTTGTCCCAGAGGTCTCAGAGACTGTCTTCAATTCTTTTCATCCTTTTTTCTTTGTTCTGCTCTGTGGTAGTTATTTCCACTATTTTATCTTCCAGGTCACTTATCCCTTCTTCTGCCTCAGTTATTCTCCTATTGATTTCTTCTAGAGAATTTTAAATTTCATTTATTGCATTGTTCATCATCATTTGTTTGCTCTTTAGTTCTTCTCGGTCCTTGTTAAACGTTTCTTGTGTTTTCTCCATTCTATTTCCAAGATTTTGGATCATCTTAACTATCATTTTTCTGAATTCTTTTTCAGGTAGACTGCCTATTTCCTCTTCATTTGTTTGGTCTGGTGGGTTTTTACCTTGCTACTTCATCTGCTACATATTTGTCTGTCTTCTCATTTTGTTTAACTTACTATGTTTGGGGTCTCCCTTTTGCAGGCTGCAGGTTCATAGTTCCCGTTGTTTTTGGTGTCTGTCCCCAGTAGGTGAGGTTGGTTCAGTGGGTTATGCAGGCTTCCTGGTGGAGGAGTCTGGTGCCTATGTTCTAGTGGGTGGGACTGGATATTGTCTTTCTGGTGGGTAGGGCCACATCAGGTGGTGTGTTTTGGGTGTCTGTGTAGTATGATTTTAGGCAGCCTCTCTGCTAATGGGAGGAGTTGTGTTCCTGTCTTGCTAGTTGTTTGGCATGGGGTGTCAAGCACTGTAGCTTGCTGGCCGTTGGGTGGAGCTGGGTCTTAGTGTTGAGACAGAGATGTCTGGAAAAGCTCTCGCCGATTGATATTATGTGGGGCCAGGAGGTCTCTGGTGGCCCAGTATCCTGGACTCGGCTCTCCCACCTCAGATGCTCAGGCCTGACACCTGGCCAGAGCACCAAGACCCTGTCAGCCACATGGCTCAGAAGAAAGGAAGAAATAAAAAAGGAAGAAATTAAAAAGGAAGAAAAAAAATGAATAAATAAAAAATTTAAAAATTAAAAAAATAATAAAAATTTTAAAATAAATTTTAAAAAAAGAGAGCAACCAACCCAATAAACAAATCAATCAATGATAACAAGCACTAAAATCTAAACTGAGATAAACATAAAAATCAGAAGCAAATCAGTCATAGACAGCAAACCCCAAGTCTACAGTTGCTCTCAAAGTCCACTGCCTCAATTTTGAGAACATTCGTTGACTATTCATGTATTCCCCAGATGGAGGGTTCAAGTTGATTGTGTAGATTTAATCTGCTGCTCCTGAGGCCACATGGAGAAATTTCCCTTTTGTTCGCACAGCTCCTGGGGTTCAGCTTTGGTTTTAGTCCCGCCTCTACATGTATGTTGCCCTCAGGCATCTGTTTCCCACCCAGACAGGAGGGGGTTAAAGCATAGGCTGATTAGTGCTCTCTTGCTCACTCAGGCTGGGGAGAGGGAGGGGTACGATTGTCATAATTGGAATGGGGGGCGAGCCTGCGGTAGAAGAGGCTCCATGACATTGCAACAGCCTGAGGTGCACCACCTGTTCTTCCGGGGAAGTTGTCCCAGGATCTCGGGACCCTGGCAGTGGCATGCTGCACAGGCTCCCGGCTGGGGGTTGTGGGTAGTGACCTGCATTTGCACACTGGATTCTTGGTGGCAGTGGCCACAGTGTTGGCGGTTCATGCCCGTCTCTGGGGTCCAAGCTGATAGCCGTGGCTCACTCCTGTCTGTGGAGCTCACTTAGGCGGTGCTCTGACTTCTGTGGGCACATAGGGAAGGAATCCCCTCTCCTTGCACACCCCAAAACAATGGTCTCTTGCCTCTTTGGAAGGTCCAGATTTTTTCCCTGACTCCCTCCTGGCTAGCTGTGATGCACTAGCCCCCTTCAGGCAGTCTTCACGCAGACAACCCCAGTCCTCTCCCTGGGGTTTGACCTCCAAAGCCCGAGCCTCAGCTCCCAGCCCCCACCCGCCCTGGCAGGTAAGCAGACAAGCATCTCAGGTGGGTGAGTGCTGGTCGGCACTGATCCTCTGTGTGGGAATCTCTCTGCTTTGCTCTCTGCACCCCTGTTGCTGCGCTCTCCTCCATGGCTCCATAGCTTCCCTGCCTTGCCCAGGCCCCATCCCCACCAGTGAAGGGGTTTCCTAGTGGAAACTTTTCCTCCTTCACAGCTCCCTTCCAGAGATGCAGGTCCCATTCCTATTCTTTTGTCTCTGTTTTTTCTTTTTTCTTTTGCCCTACCCAGGTTATGTGGGGATTTTCTTGCCTTTTGGGAAGTTTGAGGTCTTCTGCCAGCATTCAGTAGGTGTTCTGTAGGAGCTGTTCCACATGTAGATGTATTTTTGATTTATTTGTGGGGAGGAAGGTGATCTCCATATCTTACTCCTCCGCCATCTTGAAGGTCCCCCCCTGGCTTTTCAATTGTCTTCTTGTCTTTGCTAAATCCAGTGACAAATAGATTCCATGACAAATCCCACTCGCAGTGGACTATAATGGCTGTTTGAAGGGCTGTGTAGAGATTGTTCTAAGATCAATTTCAGTGTAATAGAAAAGAGTTCTGGAGTTGATTAGTGATGTTTGCTGTGCTGGAGGAAATGGGCAGTCTGGGGAAACTGCTGTGTGTTTGCTGAAACTGATCCAAACGTTTCACTCCAGACCACAAACTCTTCTCTATTTAACCTTTCCTTATTTTTTATCCCCCATTTGTGATGCTGACTTGTTTATCTAACTAACAACAACTTTCTTTATCTCAAAGTGTAAAGATATGATATTACCTTACCTACAAGACAACTGCATCATGTGTAAAACATGGGACAATACTTCATGTACCTATTCCAGAAAATACTCGTGAAAATCAAATGAGATAGTATGTATAAAAATGCCATACAAATTGCATATTGATAAATTATGACATGTTTTTAAAGCACAAAATATGTTATTAATCTCTACTTTTAAGAGGCAGTACTTAGAGCAAAGGTTTGCATGTAATAGATGTACAATAAATGTTTTTTCAAATTGAATTGTGCTATTCATTTGCTCTTGAAATTCTTTTCCAATTATTTTGACCTGGATATTGTGTGTGTGTGTGTGTGTGTGTGTGTGTGTGTGTGTGTAGCACTGGAGGACTATAACTTTACTAGGTCAAAATCAATAAGTTATGATTTTGAGAGTCACGCATAATTGATAATGGTTTGGGGCACTTCGATTTTGCAATATACCCTCCATGGGGGAAGGAATTGTGCGTCTTCCTATCTAGCAAATTATGTAATAAAATGTCCTGTACTGTAGATATGAGATAAATAATAATTAATGTTGGTGAAGTAGCCTGATGAAACATTCCCTAAATAGCATCCTGTAAGACTATGAAATATTACTTGTTCTAAAGTTAAAAGGCTGCTAGCTCATTAATTCACCCCCACATTTTGTTTTATCTTGGGGTAACATGGTTTTCAGGACCCTTAACCTATTTGGCAGAGTTCCACTTTGTTACTTGCCAGCTTCTATACCTGGATTTGTTGTAAAGCCATGCTCATTCTACCAAGTTTATAGCATTTCTACCAGAATGCTCACCTTAGGACTTATGATATAATATTAAGAATGATAAAAACAACTTTCCAACTCACTGTTTCACTGGGGAGCATAAAACCACATGCATATTTCAACTGACTATGACTAGATTCTCTGATGTCTCCCTAGCTCAAATCTGCTCCACTTTCTGCATTTTCAAATCACTCACACTTTATTCATTCATTCAAGCAAGAAGGCTTCAAACCATCCTATTTTGCTTCTCCTTGGCTACCATATTCAGTCATGTACTAAGTAAGAGTACTCAGTTTTACCTCCTGTGTGCTTTTGACTCTCTTCTCTTCAACTCCACTGTCATTGATTTCATTAGGTCATTATGATTTTAGGAGACAATAGTCATAACATCTCAGCTGCTCTCTCTCTCCCTCTCCTCTCTTCAAATTATTGGCAATGCTGCGTCCAACATCCAACTTATCGTTCAAAAATAATAGTGTCACGCTCCTACATAAGAACCTCTAATAAATTATCACTGCTCACAATATAAACAACACATACCTGCATAAATCTGGCCTTAATCTATTTTATTAACAATACCCATACCTGTTTTCTCTCCTTTCATGATAGACAGTGTCCCTGCCATGCTGAACATTTCTGCATCTGTCTCTTTTGCACTGTTGTTACTTGGCATGGAGTACTCTCTTTTCTTGCAATGCCTTTCCCTTTCCGTATTCATTGTGGAACATTAATCCCTCAGAAGTTTCAAACTGGTAGACACTGAGCAGACACAGTAGATGTTACTTGTTTGGATGGAACAAGTTCAAAAAGAAAACTAAATCTGAAGGCCTTTAGATACACTTTTGCTCTCTAGTGCCTTCAGTCCCCACTATTACCAAGCATCTCATTTTATCCTGATTCACACATTTATGCTACCTGATGAGCTTCTATATGCCTGTGTTTCCTTGCAATAGGGAGATAATAATTGTCTTTATAGCACTGGATGGTCACATTAGTTACCATAGAACAATATCTAGCACACAATAAGGCTAATTATTATTAGACAAAATAATACAGTAATTATTACTATTATTATTAAACATTTATTGTCAAATGTATATTCTTACTGAACAATTTTCCAATTTAGGTTGACTCACAGTCCTGATTTATCCAGACTGTCCTGATTTTTAGCACTGAAAGTTCTACATCCAGGGAAATCTCTCAGTCCCAGACAAACCACAACAGTTGTTGGCCCTACCAATATACCCAAACAGAATCAATCATTTCCATCTCAGGGCTCCTTTTGTACAGTATTCACACTTCTTTTTTTATAGAACTTTATACATGTTTGGTGTCGTGTAACATTTGTCTGTTTCCCCAAATTCCAATTACTTACAATTTTTTTGTGCCCTCAATTTCCAAAGCAGTACCCTATTTTAGGGAAAATATAACTAAAGGAACTCCATAGAAGAATTCAAGTACCAAATTATGGAGCTGTTGCCCTGGAAAAATATATATTTGTTGAATCAATAGTTACTTTTAATGGGAGGACTTTGACAAGTAATCTGTTGATAAAATGGGGGAAGTGGAAAATTACTTGGGTTTATGTTCCTCCTGTTGATATGGAGTAAAACTGGATGGACCTAAGACCTGCAGAGCTTTTATCCCAAATTCATACTCTAGGCCCTAATGTATTAAACCCCCCCTAGACATATGAGTCATACATAAACTCTTCTTTCTTTCCTGTGTATTATATATTAATTAAATTTTGCTTTTACTGCAAAGAAACTATACACCGTAAGATGATGTATCCAAATTGTCAGATGCTTTTTCATTACTGATGACATAAGTTTATTAGTTGTGTGGTTGAAAAGATCCCTGGAGAAAAAAATTATATATTTATAATTCATATATGTCAGAAGTATTTGTTAGAAAATATTGTGAAAGACTAATCTGTACAACTCAAGCTGCCAAAATTTGTAATATTAATGAAATACAACAATACTGAAGCTAGGAGTAAGGCACAATAATCATCTTTTTCTGCCAAACTTAGTCTGAGGGCAGAGAAAAATTTCCATACTTCTTTCTGAGGGCAGGAAAGCACAGGAGTCAGGTCTGGAGATAATCCTGACATGAATGTGAATTTAAAGACTTACAAGCTATGTACCCTTCAAAATTTCATCATCTCAGTAGCTCATTTAGCTGTGAAACAGGAATAACATCTAACTGTACAGATTTCTGTGAATTAAATATCACTAATTAAGCATTTGATACCTTAAATAACATGTGGCAGATCCTTGAAAGATTCCAGTAGTTCTTGCTGTAGTCATTTTATATGAATTTGTATTTCCAGTGTCTGGATAGATGTACGTAACTAAAAGGTCACAAAATGTGCACTATGTTCATATTCCTATATCTGTTTCAAATATCTAAATCATTAAAGGTATAACTTATATATTGTCAGATCTAAAATACCTGACAATTTAAATTTAAATTCTGACTAAGTTGTTTAAAATTTTATACATTGGAATGAATTTGATACTTGGGAACAGTGAGGATTGAAAATGCTAGAGAATAGAAAGATGCCTAAGGGCATTCAAATTTAGTTTTGATTTTGCTTTTGAACTTGTTCCATCCAAAAACAACTTAGGTGTTTCCAATTTTTATTCATTAGAATGAATAAACATAACAATGGTGATTGTGGGGAAGTCCCTGGTGGTCCAGTGGTTAGGACTCAGTACTTTCACGGGTTTGAAGGAGGTTTCAATCCATGATCTCTGGTTGGGGAACTAAGATTCCGCAAGCCACGTGGCACAGCTAAAAAATAAAATGGTGATTGTGGTAACATGTATCATGTTACAGATTAAAAGGTGTATTCGTTAGAGCAAATACCACCTTTACTTTCCCTGACACATTTGCAACTGATTGAAAGATATATACACGAATGAGAGAGACGAAGATCAAGGTACAGTTTTCTTGATAAATTGGTGCATACATCTTCCATGTAGAGCTACAATGCTCTTCCTAATATTTCATTCTAGAATTCACTTACTCTACCAAACTGCAGACCTCAACCTCGTAGGGAGAAAGCCCATCCTATTACAGTTATCATACGGCAGGAAAACCAGATCACAATGTCTCCTCAGTACCTACAGAGCACTAAGTTAATAGCTCACCATTATTCCCTTGGCAGGAAGGAGTGAGAAAGTGTAGCAAAGATGAAGGTGTCCCGTCCAAGCTTTTCCCTCTTGGAAGCAGAATGGAAATTCTCCCCCGTTATGCAGATATAATTACTGGGGAATAAGTGTTTGCCCCTAATAATCTCTATGATATTATTTGTGCATCAGTTGATTCAAAAAGGATGTCTTTTTTAGTAATAACAATATTGCATGATTAAAGGCAGTTACTAGCACCAAAAAATATCAATATGATCAATTACTTACACTAATTTTTATACAATTCTAATTACAAAACAAAATAGGAAAACGGGGAGTTTCATAAACGATTTGAGGCTCTGTGCTCACTATAATGTTAAGAAAGTTTATTAAGTTTGTCCAAAAAATACTAGTAGTTTAGATAGCCCATAATTATGGTTTGCTCCCAGGACAAAATATATCAATCCAAAGCATACTGTTTGGGGAATTTGAAGAAATAGTGTGAAAATTTCTATCATCCGGATAAAGGAGAGATAGGATCAGGGGGAGTGGATGAGAGGACTGATGGTCTTAAAGAGGGATGAGAATATCTGCCTTGTGTGCAGTGTGGGTTTCTCATAAGTGCTGACACAGGCAAACACTCCAGGGATCAGGGGAAATTGGTGATCTAGTAAAATACGGTCTTTAGCTAAAGGTCAAATGAAATTATACTGAAAACCTTGGGGATACTTTAAAGTGGGAGCTAAAGATGGGGGTTGCTCATTAGAGCTTGTGCTTAAATACCAGTTTCACTTTATCAGGGAAATTGTTCATTTGTGTGAAAATGTGACCTCTGTCAGTTTGCCAAGCAGGCTGGGCCAGGGGTGATCTCAGGCTCACATGTGCTGGCAGAAGTTAAAGCTACCCGGGGACTACTTTCAAAGGACATTGCCAAGGTTAGCAGACCCAAAATCTGACCTTCCTCTTCTTTCTTTCCATTTATATCTGTTTGTAAAGTTCAAACAGTTCTTTTTTTTCCCAAAAAAGAAAGCGCTTCAAATGCAATAAAATGATAAAAGATTCCAAGGGGATGAAGCTATAAAAAGAGAAGTTGAAATAAAAATGTTTCATTTAGGAAGCCTGGTTATTTAGGGAATATAAGTCAGATAGCTTGGTAACAATTACCATATTTCTTAACCTAGACTAGATTTAGCCTTAAAATTTTATGGTGCTACCACCTTTTAACCAGAGGCAAGTATTATTGCTAATGTATTAATGAAGAAAAAGAAGAGAGAGGCTTTTTCACAGGATGTTTGTTATCCAGAGAAGCTAATAATTCAGAATTCTTTGAATTCTCCAAATTTACAGACCATCTTATCACATATCCATGTAAATTAAGCTACAAAGGAAAGGAATGATGGGCTGAGATTTAATGGTATGGATATGCAATGATTAACAAAAAGTTGAATTGTAAAAATCTATGTTAAGTACCTACTACATGCTAAGATTTTAATTTTTCTTTCATATCTCTATATGCAATTATTAGGTTTTTGAATGTATCTACTTGCTTATTATCAGTCTCCACTTACTAGTGTATATTCCTCCAGAGAGAATGGATTTTGTCATATTAACTGCTGTATTCCCGACATATAGAACAGTACCTGACACATTTTGTTTGTACTATTTCTACATAATACCTATTTGTACTACTTTACTCTTTCTTTACTGAATAAATACACAACAGATATGCTCATATATACAGTCATTTAATAATCACATGAACTAGTTTTTTAAGAAATAACAATGTTGATGTTTATTCTCAATGTTAATGAGTGGTAAAAAATGTAACTATGATTTCTAATTGTATAGACTTCTCACCTCAGTAGAGGGTATGTTTATTTGTAATAGAGTGTTTTTATTTATGTTGTTAACATACAGCTCTGAACAATTTTCCTAGTATAATTAAAATTACTTTCAGTCAAGTACTTTATTGGGAGCTTTGCATATATTAATTAGTCATATATATGTGGGAAGGTAAGGCTATTCTTAGCCTGAATCAGAAGAAATTTTCAGTACTCCACTATTTTTAACCTGCATAAATAGCAATTTCATGTGGTTCAGTAGAATATGATCTCCATTTTACAAGGGGTAATTGAGGTTTAGAGAAATTAAATACACTGTACAAAGCCCAATACCAGTAAGCAATAAACGTACGATCTGAACTTATATTTAATTACAAATGCCATTTTCTATCTCTTGCTTCTCAAATATGGCTTCTCTTGCTTCTCAAATATGGCTTTGGCAGTGGAATCTCAAGAGTACTGAAGTCAGAGATAAACATCACACAGTATTTTGGATATTTTCTTTCTTTTAAAACAAAAATGGAATTATATAAAGTACAATGCAAAATTAAATGAATTCTTAAGACTACAAGAGGCTAAGCTCTACATAGCTTTCACACTATGTGGGATCACTCTGTGTTAGGAGTACTCCACTAGAAAATGGTAGGAAGCAGAGCCCACTCACTCCCAGAGCCCCCTCCCATACCACTATCTTAGAGTAAATGCCCACAATGATCAGCCACTGATCAGTAGAGTTGTATAATCTGCTAAGGACAAGAAAAAGGTTATTTTCTTTAAAGGAAAAAAATCTACCTCTTATCAATGTCATCTATATGTAATGATTCATTTAAGATAGAGCAGTCAATGTTAAACATTAACATATTTTCTAGTACTTCAGAAATGAATATGAATGGATGTGGAATATACTTAAGTAAAATATACTTTTTTTTGGAAAATTAAGAAAGATATTTTCTCCTTTTTAAAATTACTTTCTAGACCCTGAATGGACTGGCTCAGCTTGGGGCCCATGCCCACCCCTATACCCAGACAGGGCATAACAGATGCAAAACTTCCACCAGGAACACATGATACAAGTGGAGACTGGAGACATTTCCAAAAGGAAGAGGAATACTATTCCAGAAGTAGGGAGGGCAGTGGGGTGGAACTGTATCATCATATTCTAAAACTTGGATATAATAAAAGGAATATTATGCATTTAAAATTAACCTCATGTACTATCCAGGAGATTATATCTGGATTTCAATTTTTTATTTTTTGTTTGTTTGTTTTGTATTTTGTTTTGATTTTTGTTTTGTTTTGTTTTTTACCATTCTGCTATTAATCCAGGCAATCAAAACACTGCTGACTAAGCACCTTATAAGCACAAAATAGAATCTTTAAAAAGTAAATAAATAAGCACCCCCTCCAAGAAAAGAAGAAAATTACTTTCTATATGCATTACTTTCTTAATAAAAAGTATAGTTTCTGCATTTCTATTATACATCATGAAAATGAAAGACAGTATTTCTGAAAACTTTTATCTAGAAGGTAATATTTAATTTCTGATTGTAATTTCAAAACTTATGAAATCTTCAAACACATTTGATTTTCTATTTAAGCAGTTAATGAAAAAGATTCAAAAACACAAAGTATTCAAATATACTAAAAAAAGACTACAAATAGTTCAGTGACCCAGATGTTATTTATATAGGTACTTATCTCAATTGACTTTAAATGAAATGCATTCCTTTTCAATTAGAATTCTGAGATCACATAATTATTTAATGAACTGATTATCAAGGTTATAGTCATCAAACACAGCTTTCTGGGCAGACTCACTTTCCTAAAATAACATGCAGTCTCTACAGACATATGAAAACAACTTTGACCTCTGAAGGGTTTTTTTCTTTTTTAATTTGGTTTTACCTTGAATTCTCATTTAGTGAGCAAAAGATTATGTGAAAGAAAATTAAATTTGGATGAGACTTTTTATTTAGCTGATTTCTATACTGCCATTCAAACTCCTATATATCTTTTATTAAAGCAATTAGGAAAAAAAATTCCCACACAGAACTCACATTTCACACTAGCACCTCATTAGCTTTCCAGGGTGTTTTATCAAGAAGTAATAAGGAGGGCAGAAATGGTGTTTGTTTTTAAATAGGGTATAATGTGACTGGGGATAACTTCTATAATCCTCAAAAGAGATAGAAGAGTTTATTTTTACCCTTAAGAAGGTGGAAAAGTCAAAGTCATGCTGAACATTAAGATTTGAAATAGGTAAGCAAAGCACCAGCCAAGACGCAGTGCCATTCCCTGTCACAGCCAGCTGGAGTTAATTGTATTAGTTATGATAATAGTGCCCTCCAGAGGAATTTTGCAGGAATTAGAAAGGCATATGGAAAATGAAAGGCTATGAAAATGATGAATTTAAATACACACTTGTAAAGTAAATTAACATATTAATCTTACCTAGATAATTAAAATATGCATTAGTTTAAATTTAGTGCTGAAAGACAACACTACATTCATAACAAAAATATCTACAAGCAAACACTTTTTAACATTTTAGGCTGTGAATCTTTACTTACATATTATATTCTTGGTGTATGCTAAAATATTGACATGTTAGAGCAAATATAATTTCAAGAACCAGTAAAGGACTGAGATTAAGGAATTTAAATTTATGATCCAGTGGTTACTTTTCTTTCATGGTATTTCTTTTGGCAAGTCTTTAGAATTTAGTGTAAATAGAGTTATATTCTTAACATTAGTATTGCTGAAATGAGACAAAATTATAAACAAGCATTATCAATCACTGGAAGTCAATTAAAATGGGGGACTCCAAAGCACCAGGTTATAGATACTAAACCCCATTTAACACCACAAAATGTTAACAAGTTAAAAATAGGTAGTAAGTACACAAAATGAAAAATAAGAGGCCTCCTTATGTTTGTCATTTAAATATTTATACTTTCTTAATTTTAGAGACTGCATAATGATTATTTCACATGATGATTTATTGTCATTATCATTAAAATTGCCATTTTATCAAGCTAGGCACTGAGGCAAATGCTGGGAAAACGGAATTCATATTTAAGGATTTCACTGCTTTTTACCTCACTCACCATTGTCAGCCACCAACATAATGATTTTCTGCATTTGAAATCTTGGAGGATAAAACAACTCATCAGAAAGCAAATTCCTTTCAGTAATTTACTAAGATAGCTATAAAGAGTTGAAATTTTTCTCTTAAAATTTAATACCAGAAACCACACAAAGAAGAAAAGGAGTGGAAGACAAAAGTAAGAAAAAAGGACAGGGGCAACAAATAGAAAACAGTAACAAATATGGTAGGTAAATTAATCCAACTATATCAACATTCACATTAAATGTCAATGATCTAAATGCACCAATTATAAGACAGAGATTGTTAGACTGGATCAAAAAACAAGACCCAATTATATGCTATCTATAAGAAACCCACTTTAAACCCACTTTAAATATAAAGACACATATCAAAAGTAAATGGATTTGTAATATCACTACAATATATCTGCATATATACTGTCCTATTTGTCTGTTCGAACCCTGTTCGAACAGTGTATCATTTATATTAATTCTAGAGACCTGAAGGGTTAAGTTTTTCTTACACTGCTCTTACTTTTTTAATAGATCTTTATTGGAGTATAATTGCTTCACAATACTGTGTTAGTTTCTGTTGTACAACAAAGTGAGTCAGCCATATGCATAAATATGTCCCCATATCCCCTCCCTCTTGAGCTTCCCTCCCATCCTCCCTATCCCACCCCTCTAGGTCATTGCAAAGCACTGAGCTGATCTTCCTGTGTTATGCTGCTGCTTCCCACTAGCTAACTATTTTAAATTCGGTAGTGTATATATGTTGATGCTACTCTCACTTCGCCCCAGCTTCCCCCTCCCAACCTGTGTCCTCAAGTCCATTCTCTATGCCTACATCTTTATTCCTTCCCTGCAGCTAGGTTTATCAGTACCTTTTTTTTTTTAAGATTTTATATATATGCGTTAGCATACGGTATTTGTTTTTCTCTTTCTGACTTACTTCACTCTGTATGACAGACTCTAGGTCCACCCACCTCACTACAAATAACTCAATTCCGTGTCTTTTTATGGCTGAGTAATATTCCACTGTATGTATGTGCCACATTTTCTTTAATCATTCATCTGTCGATGGGCATTTAGGTTGCTTCCATGTCCTGGCTATTGTAAATAGTGCTGCAATGAACATTGTGGTACATGTCTCTTTTTGAATTATGGTTTTCTTAGGGTATATGCCCAGTAGTGGGATTGCTGGGTCATATGGTAGTTCTATTTTCAGTTTCTTAAGGAACCTCCATACTGTTTTACATAGTGGTTGTATCAATTTACATTCCCACCAACAGTGCAGGAGGGTTCCCTTTTCACCACACCCTTTCCAGCATTTAACATTGCTAGATTTTTTCATAATGGCCATTCTGACTGGCGTGAGATGATACCTCATTGTAGTTTTGATTTGCATTTCTCTAATAATTAGTAATGTTGAGCATCTTCTTATGTGCCTTTTGTCCATCTGTATGTCTTCCATGGTGAAATGTCTATTTAGGTCTTCCACCCATTTTTTAACTGAATTGTTTGTTTTTTTTGATATTGAGCTCCATTAGTGTTTGTATATTTTGGAGATTAATCCTTTGTCTGCTGTTTCATTTGCAAATATTTTCTCCCATTCTGAGGGCTGTCTTTTGTCTTGTTATGGCTTCCTTTGCTGTGCAAAAGCTTTTAAGTTTAATTAAGTCCCATTTGTTTATTTTTATTTCCAGTACTCTAGGAGGTGGGTCAAAAAAGATCTTGCTGTGGTTTAAGTCAAAGAGTGTTTTTCCTATGTTTTCCTCTAAGAGTTTTACAGTGTCGGGTCTTACATTTAAGTCTTTAATCCATTTGGAGTTTATTTTTGTGTATGGGGTTAGATAGTGTTCTAATTTCATTCTTTTACATGTAGCTGTCCAGTTTTCCCAGCACCACTTACTGAAGAGGCTGCGTTTTCTCTGTTGTATGTTCTTGCTCCTTTGTCGTAAGTTAGGTGCCCATATGTACGTGGGTTTATCCCTGGGCATTCTATCCTGTAACATTGATCTATATTTCTGTTTTTGTGCCAGTACCACATTGTCTTGATTACTGTAGCTTTGTGGTATAGTTTGAAGCTGGGGAGCCTGATTCCTCCAACTCTGCTTCTCTTTCTCAAGATGGCTTTGGTGATTCAGGGTCTTTTGTGTTTCTATACAAATTGCGAAATATTTTGTTCTAATTCTGTGAAAAATGTCATTGGTAGTTTGATAGGGATTGCATTGAATTTGTAGATTGCTTTGGGTAGTATAGTCATTTTCACAATATTGATTCTTCCAATCCAAGAACATGGTATATTTCTCCATCTGTTTATATCATCTTTGATTTCTTTCATCAGTGTTTTATAGTTTTCTGAGTACAAGTCTTTCACCTCCTTAGTCAGGTTTACTCCTAGGTATTTTATTCTTTTTGTTGCAATGGTAAATGGGAGTGTTTCCTTAATTTTTCTTTCTGATTTTTCATTGTTTGTGTATAGGAATGTCAAAGATTTCTAAGCATTAATTTTGTATCCTGCAACCTTACCAAATTCACTGACTAGTTCTAGTAGTGTTCCGGTGACATCTTTAGGATTTTCTATGTATAGTATCATGTCATCAGCAAAGAGTGACAGTTTTACTTCTTCTTTTCCAATTTTTATTCGTTTTATTTCTTTTTCTTCTCTGATTGCTGTGGCTAGGACTTCAAAAACTATGTTGAATAAGAGTGGTGAGAGTGGACATCCTTGTCTTGATCCTATTCTTAGTGGAAATGCTTTCAGTTTTTCACCACTGAGTATGATGCTCACTGTGGGTTTGTCATATATGGCCTTTATTATGTTGAGGTAGGTTCCCTCTATACCCATTTTCTGGAGAGTTTATCATAAATGGGTGTTGAATTTTGTCAAAAGCTTTTTCTGCATCTATTGAGATTATCATATGGTTTTTATTCCTTAATTTGTTAATGTGGTGTATCACAGTGATTGATTTGCATATATTGAAGAATCCTATCCTTGGGATAAATCCCACTTGATCGTGGTGTATGATCCTTTTAATATGTTGTTGGATCCTGTTTGCTAGTATTTTGTTCAGGATTTCTGCATCTATATTCATCAGTGATATTGGCCTACAATTTTCTCTTTTTGTGATATCTTTTTTTGGTTTTGGTATAGGGGGACGGTGGCTTCATAGAATGAATTTGGGAATATTTCTCCCTCTGCAATTTTCTGGAAGAGTTTGAGAAGGATTGGTGTTAGCTCTTCTCTAAATATTTAGTAGAATTCAACTGTGAAGCCATCTGGTCTTGGAATTTTGTTTGTTGGAAGAATTTAAATTATGCTTTCATTTTCATTACCTGTGATAGGTCTGTTTATATTTTCTAATTCATCCTGGTTCAGTCTTGGAAAATTGTACCTTTCCAAGAATTTGCTCATTTCTTCATGGTTGTCCATTTTATTAGCATATAGTTGTTTGTAGTAGTCTCCTATAATCCTTTGTATATCTGCAGTGTCAGTTGTGATTTCTCCTTTTTCATTTCTAATTTTATTGATTTGTGCCCTCTCCCTTTTTTTCTTGATGAGTCTGGCTAAGGATTTATCAATTTTGTTTATCTTCTCAAAGAACGAGCTTTTAGTTTTATTGATCTTTGCTATTGTTTTCTGTGTTCCTATTTCATTTATTTCTGCTCTGATCTTTATCATTTCTTTCCTTTTACTGACTTTGGGTTTTCTTTGTTCTTCTTTTTCTAGTTGTTTTAAGTGTAGGGTAAGATTTTTTATTTGAGATTTTTCTTGTTTATGGAGGTGAGATTGAATTACTATAGACTTTCCTCTTAGAACTACTTTTGCTGTGTCTCATAGGTTTTGGGTCGTCGTGTTCCGTTGTCATTTGTTTCTATGTATTTTTAAATTTCTTCTTTGAGTTCTTCAGTGATCTCTTGGTTATTTAGTAGTGCACTGTTTAGCCTCCATGTATTTGTGGTTTTTACAGTTTTTTTTCCTGTAACAGATTTCCAATATCTTAGCATTGTGGTCAGAAAAGATGTTTGATATGATTTCAGTTTTCTTAAATTTTCCGAGGCTTGATTTGTGACACAAGATGTGATCTATACTGGAGAATGTTCCATGTGCACTTGAGAAGAAACTGTATTCTGCCACTTTTGGGTGGAATGTTCTATAAATATCAATTAAATCTATCTGGTCTATTGTGTCATTTAAAGCTTGTGTTTCCTTATTTATTTTCTGTTTGGATGATCTGTCCAGTGGTGTAAGTGGGGTGTTAAAATCCCCTACTATGATTGTGTTACTGTCGATTTCTCCTTTCATGGCCGTTAGCATTTGCCTTATGTATTGCTTTATGTTCTCCTATGTTGGGTGCATAAACATTTATAATTGTTACATCTTCTTCTTGGATTGATCCTTTGATCATTATGTAGTGTCCCTCCTTATCTCTTGTAACAGTCTTTATTTTAAAGTATTTTATCTGATATAAGTATTGCTACTCTAGCTTTTTTATGATTGCCATTTGCATGGAATATCTTTTTCCATTCCTTCACTTTCAGTCTGTATGTGTTGCTAGGCCTGAAGTGGGTCTCTTGTAGACAGCATATATATGGGTCTTGTTTTCTATCCATTCAGCCAGTCTGTGTCTTTTGGTTGAGGCATTTAATCCATTTATATTCAAGGTTATTATTGGTATGTATGTTCCTATTACCATTTTCTTAATTGTTTTGGGGTTTTTTTGTGGGTCTTTTTCTTTTTTGTTTCCCACCTAGAGAAGTTTCTCTACCGTTTGTTGTAAAGTTGGTTTGGTGGTGCTGAATTCTCTTAGCTTTTGCTTGTCTGAAAAGCTTTTGACTTCTCCATTGAATATGAATGAGATCCTTGCTGCGTAGAGAAATCTTGGTTGTAGGATTTTCTCTTTCATTACTTTAAGTATATCCTGCCACTCCCTTCTGGCCTGCAGAGTTTCCGCTGAAAAATCAGCTGATAAACTTATGGGGATTCCTTTGTATATTATTTTTTGTTTTTCCCTTGCTGCTTTTAATATTTTTTCCTTGAATTTAATTTTTGTTAGTTTGATTAATATGTGTCTTGGTGTGTTCCTCCTAGGATTTATCCTGTATGGGACTCTCTATGCTTCCTGGACTTGGATGACTATTTCCTTTCCCATGTCAGGGAAGTTTTCAACTATACTCTCTTCAAATATTTTATCAGAACCTTTCTCTCTTCTTCTTCTGGGACCCCCATAATTCGAATGCTGGTGCGTTTAGTGTTGTCCCAGAGGTCTCTGAGATTGTCTTCAATTCTTTTCATTCTTTTTTCTTTATTCTGCTCCTCAGCAGTTATTTCCACCATTTTGTCTTCCAGCTCACCTATTAATTCTTCTGCCTCAGTTCTGTTATTGATTCCTTCTAGTGTATTTGCCATTTCAGTTGTGTTGTCAATCTCTGTTTGTTTAATCTTTATTTCTTCTAGATCTTTGTTAAACATTTCTTGTATTTTCTCAATCCGTGCCTCCATTCTATTTCCAAGATTTGGATCATCTTTACTATCATTACTCCGAATTCTTTTTTAGGTAGATTGTCTATTTCCTCTTCATTTATTTGGTCTTGTAGGTTTTTACCTTGCTCCTTCATCTGTGACATACTTTTTGCTGTCTTTTTTTTTTTTTTATGAGTGGTATTGTGTTCCTGTCTTACTAGTTGTTTGGCCTAGGGCTTCCAACACTGGAGTTTATAGGCTGCTGGGTAGAGCTGGGTCTTGGTGCTGAGATGAGGACCTCCATGAGACCTCACTCTGAAGAATATTCCCTGGGGTCTGAAGTTCTCTGTTACTGCAGTGGTTCAGACTCAGAGCTCCCACTGAAGGATCTTTGGCCCAACACTGGCTTGTGAACCAAGATCCCACAAGCCGAGGAGGGTGGCAAAAAAAAAAAAAAAGAGAGAGAACAATAACAAAGTAAAAAATAAAATTAGAGTAGGAAACTAACAGATATGTTAGAAAGAATATAAAAATAAAAATATAAATGAGGGCTTCCCTGGTGGCGCGGTCGTTAAGAATCCACCTGCCAATGCAGAGGACATGGGTTCGAGCCCTGGTCAGGGACAATCCCACATGCTGTGGAGCAACTAAACCCATGCGGCACAACTACTGAGCCTGCACTCTGGAGCCCACGAACCACAACTACTAAAGCCCGTGCGCCTAGAGCCCATGTTCTACAACAAGAGAAGCCACTGCAAGAAGAAGCCCACACACAGCAATGAAGAGTAGCCCCCACTCACCGCAACAAGAGAAAGCCTGTGCAGCAACGAAGACCAAACACAGCCAAAAATAAATTACAATACATATATAGATGAATCAACATCCAGAAGGTACATCAGTACCATAATAGTAAAAAAGAGGAGGGAAAAGAAAAAAAAAAAAGAGAGAGAAAGAAAAAAAAGGAGGGAAAAGGCCTTGGCTGTGGAGGGCAGGGCCTAAGCAAGGGTGAGGTTTGGGCAGTGGATGGGTACTATGTTTAGGACTCACAGGGCTGGAAAAGGCACTGGGGGCTATCGGTGGTGGGGTTTAGGCTCAAGGAACAGAAGGGGCCCAGGCATGCCCTGCACCACTCGTCTCAGAGGGTGGGGGACCTCACATGGGAGCCCAGCAGACTTCCTGGGCTTGAATTGCAGGGGTAAACAACCTTCTCTCCTCTCCTGCTCCTCCGGAGCTGGAGGGCCCCTCCTGCCTGTCTCTCCTGATCTCCCCATCCTCCCTCCTATGCCCCCAGGACCCACGCAGCCTTAAGGGGGCTTTGGAGGGAGGGTACCGGCCTGGGAGTTCAGCAGGTTCCCCGGACCAAGTGGGCCAGGTGATAACCCTCTGCTCCTATCCTGCTCTTCCCAGAGGGTCCCTCCCTCTTGCCTCTTCTGATCTCCCAGGCCTCAGGAGCACTGATCCAGTCTGGCCTCCACTTCTCCTCCCCCCCTCAGTCCCTCCACGTCCTACCGGTTCACCTGGGGGTCCTCCCATCTCCTTGGGTGTCAGGGTCCCCCACCAGTGGCTGGTCGGTGCTCTTTCAAAATTATCTTAGTCAGTTTTGTTCCTTTGCCCTTCCAAATGAACTGTAGAAAAGCTTATCAAGTTTCACGAAAGAACATGTTGAGATTTTAAATAAGAATTGCATGCTCTTAATAGTTTAATTTAAGGAGCATTACTATCTTTAAGATATTGTGTGTTGAGAGATAGCTTCAAGATGGCAGAGGAGTAAGAGGTGGAGATCATCTTCCTCCTCACAAATACATAAAAAAAAATCTACATGTGGAACAGCCCCTACAGAACACCTACTGAACGCTGGCAGAAGACCTCAGACTTCCCAAAAGGCAAGAAACTCCCCACGTACCTGGGTAAGGAAGAAGAAAAAAGACAAAACAGAGACAAAAGAATAGGGATGGGACCTGCACCTGTGGAAGGGAGCTGTGAAGGAGGAAAAGGTTCCACACACAAGGAAACCTATTCACTGGCAGAGATGGGGGGTGGCGGGGGGGAAGCTTCAGAGCTACAGAGGAGAGCACAGCAACAGGAGTGCAGAGGGCAAAGCGGAGAGATTCCCACACAGAGGCTCGGTGCCAACCAGCACTCACCAGCCTGAGAGGCTTGTCTGCTAACACCCCAAAACACACCACCGGACATGGTCCTGCCCACCAGAAAGACAAGATCCAGTCTCATCCACCAGAACACAGGCACCAGTCCCCTCCACCAGAAGGCCTACACAACCCACTGAACAAACCTTAGCCACTGGGGGCAGACACCAAAAACAACGGGAACTACAAACCTGCAACCTGCGAAACGGAGACCAAAAACACACTGAATTAAGCAAAGTGAGAAGAGAGAGAAATATAAAACAGATGAAGGAGCAAGGTAAAAACCCACCAGACGAAACAAATGAAGAGGAAATAGGCAGTCTACCTGAAAGAGAATTCAGAGTAATGATAGTAAAGATGATTCAAAATTTTGGAAATAGAATGGAGAAAATAAAAGAAACGTTTAACAAGGACCTAGAAGAACTAAAGGGCAAATAAGCAATGATGAAGAAAACAATAAATGAAATTTAAAATTCTCTAGAAGGAATCAATAGTAGAATAACAGAGACAGAAGAATGGATAGGTGACCTGGAAAATAAAATAGTGGAAATAAATACCACAGAGCAGAACAAAGAAAAAGAATGAAAAGAATTGAGGAAAGTCTCAGAGACCCCTGGGAAAACACTAAATGCACCAACATTCAAATTACAGGGGTCCCAGAAGAAGAAGAGAAAAAGAAAGGGGCTGAGAAAATATTTGAAGAGATTATAGTTGAAAACTTCCCTAATACGGGAAAGGAAATAGTCAACATTCTCCAGGATAGATCATATCTTGGGTCACAAATCAAGCCTTGGTAAATTTAAGAAAATTGAAATCGTATCAAGTATCTTTTCAGACCACAACGCTATGAGACTAGATATCAATTACAGGAAAAGATCTGTAAAAAATACAAACACATGGAGGCTAAACAATACACTACTTAATAACGAAGTGATCACTGAAGAAATCAAAGGGGAAATCAAAAAATACCTAGAAACAAATGACAATGGAGACACGACTACCCAAAACCTATGAGATGCAGCAAAAGCAGTTCTAAGAGGGAAGTGCATAGCAATACAATCTCATCTCAAGAAAGAAGAAACATCTCAAATAAACAACCTAACCTTACAGCTAAAGCAATTAGACAGAGAAGAAGAAGAAAACCCCAAAGTTAGCAAAAGGAAAGAAATCACAGAGATCAGATCTGAAATAAATGAAAAAGAAATGAAGGAAATGATAGCAAAGATCAATAGAACTAAAAGCTGATTCTTTGAGAAAATAAACAAAATTGATAAACCATTAGCCAGACTCATCAAGAAAAAAGGGAGAAGACTTAACAGAATTAGAAATAAAAAAGGAGAAGTTACAACTGACACTGAAAAAAATACAAAGGATCATGAGAGATTACCACAAGAAACTATGTGCCAATAAAATGGACAATGTGGAAGAAATGTACAAATTCTTAGAAAAGCAAAACCTTCTGAGACTGAACCAGGAAGAAATAGAAAATATAAACGAACCAATCACAAGCACTGAAATTGAACCTGTGATTAAAAATCTTCCAACAAACAAAAGCCCAGGACCAGACGGCTGCACAGGTGAATTCTATCAAACATTTAGAGGAGACCTAACACCTATCCTTCTCAAACTCCTCCAAAATATAGCAGAGGGAGGAACACACCCAAACTCATTCTACGAGGCCACCATCACCCTGATACCAAAACCACACAAAGATGTCACAAAGAAAGAGAACTACAGGCCAATATCACTGATGAACACAGATGCAAAAATCCTCAACAAAATACTAGCAAACAGAATCCAACAGCATATTAAAAGGTTCAAACACCATGATCAAGTGGGGTTTACCCCAGGAATGCAAGGATTCTACAATATATGCAAATCAATCAATATGATAAAATATACTAAAAAATTGAAGGAGAAAAACCATATGATCATCTCAATAGGTGCAGAAAAAGCTTTTGACATAATTCAACACACATTTATGATAAAAATCCTCTGGAATGTAGGCATAGAGGGAACTTACCTCAACATAATAAAGGCCATATATGACAAACACACAGCCAACATCATTCTCAATGGTGACAAACTGAAACCATTTCCACTAAGATTAGGAAGAAGACAAGGTTGCCCACTCTCACCACTATTATTCAACATAGTTTTGGAAGTTTTAGCCACAGCAATCAGAGAAAAAAAAGAAATAAAAGGAATCCAAATCGGAAAGGAAGTAAAGCTGTCACTGTATGCAGATGACGTGATACTATACATAGAGAATCCTAAAGATGCTACCAGAAAACTACTAGAGCTAATCAATGAATCTGGTAAAGTAGCAGGATACAAAATTAATGCACAGAAATCTCTTGCATTCCTATACACTAACGATGAAAAATCTGAAAGAGAAATTAAGGAAACACTCCCATTTACCATTGCAACAAAAAGAATAAAATACCTGGGAATAAATCTAGCTAAGGAGAAAAAAGACCTGTATGTGGAAAACTATAAGACACTGATGAAAGAAATTAAAGATGATACAGACAGATGGAGAGATAGACCATGTTCTTGGATTGGAAGAATCAACACTGTGAAAATAACTATACTGCCCAAAGCAATCTACAGATTCATTTCAATCCCTATCAAACTACCAATGGCATTTTTCATGGAACTAGAACAAAATATTTCACAATTTGTATGGAAACACAAAAGACCTCGAATAGCCAAAGCAATCTTGAGAAAGAAAAACGGAGCTGGAGCAATCAGGCTCTCTGACTTCAGACTATAATACAAAGCTACGGTAATGAAGACAGTATGGTACTGGCACAAAAACAAAAATATAGATCAATGGAACACGATAGAAAGCCGAGGTAAACCCACACATATATGGTCACCTTATCTTTGATAAAGGAGGCAAGAATATACAATGGAGAATAGACAGCCTCTTCAATAAGTCATGCTGGGAAAACTGGACAGCTACATGTAAAATAATGAAATTAGAATACTCCCTAACACCATACACAAAAAAAACTCAAAATGGATTAAGGACCTAAATGTAAGGCCTGACACTATAAAAGTCTTAGAGGAAAACATAGGCAGAATACTCTGTGACATTAATCACAGCAAGATCCTTTTTGACCCACCTCCTAGAGAAATGGAAATAAAAACTAAAATAATCAAATGGGACCTAATGAAACTTAAAAGCTTTTGTTCAGCAAAGGAAACCATAAACAAGATGAAAACACAACCCTCAGAATGGGAGAAAATATTTGCAAATGAAGCAACTGGCAAAGGATTAATCTCTAAAATATACAAGCAGCTCATGCAGCTCAATATGAAAAAAACAAACAGTCCAATCCAAAATTGGGCAGAGGACCTAAACAGACATTTCTCCAAAGAAGATATACAAATTGCCATCAAACACATGAAAGGATGCTCAATATCACTGATCATTAGAGAAATGCAAATCAGAACTACATTGAGGTATCACCTCACACCAGTCGGAATGGCCATCATCAAAAAATCTACAAATGATAAACGCTGAAGAGGGTGTGGAGAAAAGTGAACTCTCTTTCACTGTTGGTGGGAATGTAAATTGATACAGCCACTATGGAGAACAGTATGGAGGTTCCTCAAAAAACTAAAAATAGAACTACCATACGACCCAGCAACCCCACTACTGGGCATATACCCTGAGAAAACCATAATTCAAAAAGAGTCATGTACCACAATGTTCATTGCAGCTCTATTTACAGTAGCCAGGACATGAAGCAACCTAAGTGTCCATCGACAGATGAATGGATAAAGAAGATGTGACACATATATACAATGGAATATTACTCAGCCATAAGAGGAAATGAAATTGAGTTTTTTGTAGTGAGGTGGGTGGACCTAGAGACTGTCATACAGAGTGAAGCAAGTCAGAAATAGAATAACATCTATTACAATAGATAACATATATCACATATATTACCGTATGCTAACATATATATATGCAATCTAAAAAAAAAAAAAAAAAGGTTCTGAAGAACCTAGGGGCAGGAAAGGAATAAAGACACAGATGTAGACAATGGACTTGAGGACACAGGGAGGGGGAAGAGTAAACTGGGACAAAGTGAGAAAGTGGAATGTACATATATACACTACCAAATGTAAAATAGATAGCTAGTGGGAAGCAGCTGCATAGCACAGGGAGGTCAGCTCGGTGCTTTGTGTCCACCTAGAGGGGTGGGATAGGGAGGGTGGGAGGGAGACACAAGAGGGAGGAGATATGGGGATATATGTTTATGTACAGCTGATTCACTTTGTTATACAGCAGAAACTAACACACCATTGTAAAGCAATTATGCTCCAATAAGGATGTTAAAAAAAAAGGTATTGAGTGTTTATATCCATGACAGTGATAAGCCTCTCCAGTTACTTATGCCCTGTTTTATGTTCTTCAGTAGTAACTGCTTTGTCTGTAAAGATTACATCTTTTGTTACATTTGTTCCTAGGCATAGTATTGTTTCCATGTTAGCATAAATTGTATCTGTCTTTAAGTTACATTTTTAATTGTTAATTACAAATGTTGGAACACTATTCATTTTTAAAATTATTTATTCCATAACCAGAAAATTTGTTGAATTCTCTTATTTGCTCTAAAAGTTTATCTGTAGTCTCCTGGCTTTTCTACATAGACTATCACATCATCAAAATAAAGCTATTCTTGTAATCACTATCATTTATTATTATTATTTTTTATTTCATTGTGCTAGCTAAGACCTCCACTGAAAGTTGAACAGAATTGGTGTTAATAGTTCTTTTGCCTTATGAAAATATAATTGTTCTAAATACATCATATTTGATGAAGTATGATGATGTACATTTCTGTTAGGTACTCTTAATTAGAGTGAGGATTTTCCTATCTAGCCCAAGTTTGTTAGGACTTTTTATCTTGAATCAGTGTAAATTTTTAATTTAAAAATATTCTAAATATAATGAGATAATCATATAGTTTTCCTCTATTTGACTGTTAAAATGGAAAGAAATCTTAGTAGATTTCCAATGGTGAAAGAGTCCTAGGTTAAAATCAACTTGGTTATGAGTCAGCGTTTAATTCTAAGTACCTGTTTGCTTTTTAACATACTGTTTTAGGATTTTTGTTCCTATGTTAATAAATAAACTTGGATTATAATATTTTCTTCCCGTATTTGTTTTTCTGAAGTGGGGGTTTGTTTTTCTGGAGGGTGGTTTTGGCAATTCAGGTTATATTAACCTCATAAAAGAGTCAGTAAGTTTTCCATACTCCGATAAAGTTTATGCATAATCAATTACTTGTTTCTTCAAGGTGTTGTATATTCAGAAAAATCAAAGAGAGGAACAAAAAAACTTGTATTCTATGTTGGAGGCATGTTCATTTGATCAAATTTGTTTTCATGATTGTTGTTCAAATATTCTCTTTCTATTTCTTGTTTCCTTTAGTAAATTTTTAAGAGTTGCGCTAAAATCTCATAATATTAGTATTATTGTGGCTTTTTAAATATTAAATTTTAATTATTTTAACTTCTGCTCTGCAAATTTTGAAGTTATGTTGCTAGGTGTGATCAGATTAAAGATTTTTATGTGTTTCTGTAGAATTTTTGTATCATATCTACAGAATATCTTTATTCACTATAATTGTTTGGCTTTCAGTTTTTCTCATACTAATATAGATATCACAATTTTCTTTCACTAAGTATCTGCTGACATATATTTTATATTATTTACTTGAAACCTTCTCTGTGTTCCTAGTTCATATGTTTCACCTTTTATATAATGTACTTACTTACTGCTTATTTTCCCTTTCCCACTAGAAACTGATTTCATGAGGGCAGGAATATTTGTATGTTTGATTCAATGATGTACTGAAACATCTAGAACAACGCCTGGCACACAATAGGATCTCAAAAGATACTTGTTGAGCAAATTTTATGATGTTGCTTATAATTTATATTTAACTGGACATCTTTTTTTTTTTTTTTTTTTACTGTATAGCACAGGGAACTATATTCAGTATCCTGGAATAAACCATAATGGAAAAGAATTTGAAAAAGAATATGGAAAAGAATATATATATATGTAAAACTGAATCACTTTGCTGTATAGCAGAAACTAACACAACATTGTAAATCAACTATACTTTAATAAAAAAATAAACAAATGAAGGCATTTATTGCTATCATCTTTGAATTTGATCTTGAAGAAGACTATTTAAAATTCATTCACATATATTAATATGTCTTTGCCAGTTGATATACACCACTAAGATATTCTTTTCTCTCTAGTGATTTCCTCTTTCCCTGTGGAAAATAAGAGAATTCAAGACACCACTTCACTGCTAGGAAAACCTTTGTCATCTTTTGTTCTTGTACTTTTTCATCACACACAAGCCCTAATTATTATATATATTTTTTCACACACACACACTGTATTTTATTTTTACAAGAGATAAATAAACTGACACCAAGCATTGTAAATGGATGACCACATCAAAAGCAACAATGATTGCAATTACTAAACATGAAACACACTCATACTATGTCATAATATTGATATTTGGTCCAGTAATCCTCCACTGTAACAGCTCCTTTACTTTGCAGTGAAAATTGATTTGTATATTTTTTGCCTCTGAGTCCTTGTGGGATTTTTTTTTTTATTCAAACAGAAAGTCACAAAAATTATAATCATCTTCATCAGTTCACTCAGTCCCATGTAATTAACTTTTTTTTCATCTTGATCTTTTGTTAGCACTTTTATGAATTCATCAGTTTTCCATTAGAGTTCTGAAAATGCTTATTCATTCAGTTCAGCAGTATAATCAGTTACCAGAAACCTGTACTTGTCAGAGTCTTTTCCATGAATTCCTTGAAGATGAAACCCTTTTACAGGAACATTTTTGCAAAAGCATCAGAGTACACCCAGAACTGTCTGTAAATGACAAAAGACTTAAAAATGACCACAGTTAAAGATTTGGTGAAAGCTCATAATAATGCAATTGACAAGGAAATTTAGTTATTTCTGATACACATTTTGAAGTAACAACTAGAATTATGACTTATAACATTATACCAGAACATAAGATTTTTAGAAATTTCATGTAATATCTGAAACATTTATATTAACATGTTTCCATACAAATAACCCAATGAAAGTTTAGTATTAGTTGTTTTTTTTGTTTGTTTTTTTATACTGCAGGTTCTTATTAGTCATCAATTTTATACACATCAGTGTATACATGTCAATCCCAATCGCCCAATTCAGCACACCACCATCCCCACCCCACCGCGGTTTTCCCCCCTTGGTGTCCACACGTTTGTTCTCTACATCTGTGTCTCAACTTCTGCCCTGCAAACCGGTTCATCTGTACCATTTTTCTAGGTTCCACATACATGCGTTAATATATGATATTTGTTTTTCTCTTTCTGACTTACTTCACTCTGTATGACAGTCTCTAGATCCATCCACGTCTCAACAAATGACTCAGTTTCGTTCCTTTTTATGGCTGAGTAATATTCCATTGTATATATGTACCATATCTTCTTTATCCATTCGTCTGTCGATGGGCATTTAGGTTGCTTCCATGACCTGGCTATTGTAAATAGTGCTGCAGTGAACATTGGGGTGCATGTGTCTTTATGAATTATGGTTTTCTCTGGGTATATGCCCAGTAGTGGGATTGCTGGATCATATGGTAATTCTATTTTTAGTTTTTTAAGGAACCTCCATACTGTTCTCCATAGTGGCTGTATCAATTTACATTCCCACCAACAGTGCAAGAGGGTTCCCTTTTCTCCACACCCTCTCCAGCATTTGTTGTTTGTAGATTTTCTGATGATGCCCATTCTAACTGGTTGGACATCTTTCTATTTTAATCTAAACCAGAGTCTCTGTCTTTTAACTTGAAAGTATCTTCCTTTGTTATGTACCATAATTATCAACGTATTTGGATTTATTTCTACATTTTATTTTGTGCTTTCTATGCTTCAAAGCTATTCACTGTGCTTTTAAAAAAAAATCCTTACTTTTCTAAACCCATTTTTCTTTCTTCTCTTATTTTACCTGATTTTTCTTTACTTCCTTTTACTAGTTTAGAAATATGCATATTATTTCTATTTAATTAAGGATTACAGTAAAAAATTTTAAATGTATATGTCATTCTTTAAAATTAATTTTATTGGAGTATAGTTGCTTTACAATGTTATATTAGTTTCTACTGTAGAGCAAAATGAATCAGCTGTACATATACATATACCCCTTCATTTTTAGATTTCCTTCCCATTTAGGTCACCACAGTGCATTAATTAGACTTTCCTGTGCCACAGAGTATGTTCTCATTAGTTTAAAGTCACCAATAAACCAGTCACTCCACCCCAATATCAAACTTTAATCATCCTTTTCATCTTTTATTTAACTTTTATCTACTATATTAATTTACCTTGTCTTTAAACCTCCCAAAGTTGGCCCCATTATTACTTTTTACAGTCAATGTTTATTCTTATAGATGTGCACATAACTAATTTATTCTCCCACCTCTTTTTTTTTTTTTTTTTTTGCATGCTACTCCTTCCTGTGTTTGGTTTTCTTCTTCCTGCAATATACACTTCAATATTCGTTTTGGTGACAGTATTTAGATAGTATATTCCCTCAAAGTTTCTTGAAAATGCCCTTATTTATCCTCTAATTCTATTTTAAATTTAATTTTATTTGTTTTTTATACAGCAGGTTCTTATTAGTTATCTATTTTATACATATTAGTGTATATATGTCAATCCCAATCTCCCAATTCATCATACCACCACCAAGTTCCCCCGCCACTTTCCCCCCTTGGTATCCATACGTTTGTTCTCTATATCTGTGTCTCTATTTCTGCCATGCAAATGGGTTCATCTGTACCATTTTTCTAGATTCCACATATATGTGGTAATATACGATAGTTGTTTTTCTCTTTCTGACTTACTTCACTCTGTATGACAGTCTCTAGATCCATCCACGTCTCTACAAATGAGCCAATTTCGTTCCTTTTCATGGCTGAGTAATATTCCATTGTATAAATGTACCACATCTTTATCCATTTATCTGTCGATGGGTATTTAGGTTGCTTCCATGACCTGGCTATTGTAAATAGTGCTGCAATGAACACTGAGGGGCATGTGTCTTTTTGAATTATGGTTTCCTCTGGGTATATGCCCAGTAGTGGGATTGCTGGGTCATTTGGTAATGCTATTTTTAGTTTTTTAAGGAACCTCCACACTGTTCTCCATAGTGGCTGTATCAATTTACATTCCCACAACAGTGCAAGAGGGTTCCCTTTTCTCCACACCCTCTCCAGCATTTGTTGTTTGTAGATTTTCTGATGATGCCCATTCTAACCTGTGTGAGGTGATACCTCATTGTACTTCTGATTTGCATTTCTCTAATAATTAGTGATGTTGAGCAGCTTTTCATGTGCTTCTTGGCCATCTGTATGTCTTCTTTGGAGAGATGTCTATTTAGGTCTTTGGCCCATTTTTTGATTGGGTTTTTTTTTTAATATTGAGTTGCATGAGCTGTTTATATATTTTGGAAATTAATCCTTTGTCTGTTGATTCGTTTGCAAATATTTTCTCTCATTCTGAGGGTTGTCCTTTCATCTTGTTTGTAGTTTCCTTTGCTTTGCCAAAGGTTTTAAATTTCATTAGGTCCCATTTGTTTATTTTTGTTTTTATTTCCATTACTCTAGGAGGTGGGTCAAAAAAGATCTTGCTGTGATTTACGTCAGAGTGTTCTTCCTATGTTTTCCTCTAAAAGTTTTATAGTGTCCAGTCTTACATTTAGGTCTTTAATCCATTTTGAGTTTATTTCTGTGTATGATGTTAGGCAGTATTCTAATTTCATTCTATTACATGTAGTTATCCAGTTTTTCCAGTACCACTTATTGAAGAGACTGTCTTTTCTTCATTGTATATCCTTGCCTCCTTTGTCATAGATTAGTTGACCATAGGTGTGTGGGTTTATCTCTGGGCTTTCTATCCTATTCCATTGATCTATATTTCTGTTTTTGTGCCAGTACCATATTGTCTTGATTACTGTAGCTTTGTAGTATAGTCTGAAGACAGGGAGTCTGATTCCTCCAGCTCCGTTTCTTTCTCTCAAGACTGCTTTGGCTATTCAGGGACTTTTCTGTCTCCATACAAGTTTTAAGATTTTTTGTTCTAGTTCTGTAAAAAATGTCACTGGTAATTTGATAGGGATTGCACTGAATCTGTAGATTGCTCTGGGTAGTATAGTCATTTTCACAATATTGATTCTTCCAACCCAAGAACATGGTATATCTCTCCATCTGTTTGTGTCATCTTTGAGTTTTTTTCATCAGTGTCTTAGAGTTTTCTGAGTACAGGTCTTTTACCTCCTTAGGTAGGTTTATTCCTAGGTATTTTATTCTTTTTGTTGAAATGGTGAATGGGATTGTTTCCTTAATGTCTCTTTCTGATCTTTTGTTGTTAGTGTATAGAATGCAAGAGATTTCTGTGTGTTAATTTTGTATCCTGCAACTTTACCAAATTCATTGTTAGCTCTAGTAGGTTTCTGGTGGTTTCCCCTAATTCTTGAAAGCTAATTTAATTTGCTATAAAATTAAAACTTTCTATTATTTCCCTGAGCAATTTAAGCATATTGTTTCATTAATTATGTGCCTTATTTTGTTGCTTTATATAAGTCTTCTGGCTGTTCATTTTTTATTTTATTTAAGATTGCTATTAAGATTTTTCTTCCATTTTGGTATTATATATATCTGGATTCATTTTTATTTATAGTTCTTGGCCCTGATTTGCTTCTACAAAGCCAGATTTCTTACTTTTCATCAAGTCTGGAAAATATTTGGCTTTATATTTTTGAAAATTTTCTGTCTGAAAATGTCTCTATTCTTTCTTAAGGACTCTAAATGAGTCCTATAATCTCCTATGAGATATATTCTAATTTCATATCTCTTAACTGTCTTGAATTTTTCTGTTCTTTTATACATCTGTGCTACCATTCTGGGCTATTCCCTCACAACTATGAATCCAGATTACTAATATTTGCTTTAGCTGAGTTTAAGGTACTATTTAATCCATTCGATAAGTGTTTATATTTTTTCAATTATTTTTTTCTTTTAATTTCAAATATATATATATTCTTTTTTAACCTGTTTCTTCCAGATTATATGTGTGTGTGTAATTTTCTGCTTTTATTTTATTTTGTCTATCCTTACAGTATTTTGTTCTATCCCCTTACAGGTTTTATGCTTTCCTTTATTGCTTTAATCATTTTAAACATATTAGCTTTATTATTTTCATTTAGTCCTATTATCTCAAAATTCTGGCTTCTTTTTGCTAGAACTGATGCTTTGTTCATGACACTTTGTTCATTCACTTGTGTTGTGATTTGTTTTTAACTGCAAGCTGCTTTTTAGTGAGGCTTGTATTTTTTCCCTACTGAATTCTTTCCAGCTTTGATTATACGAGGATGGCTCTAGAGTGGTGCTACAGGTTTTTCAAGGGTAGCTCTGGACCAGGACAACTTTTTTTGCTAATCTCTTGGACTGAGGACTTCAGCACACAGTCAGCACCTTTTATTCGTACTTGATATCACCTGAGACATAGACCTCAGGTCTTGATTTCTCACAGGGAAACATTTCTCCTTAACTAACAGGGAAAAGTTTTGATTTTCTTTTCTCCCAAAACTTGTGGGGCAGATGTTTATGGGTTCAAGTCTTATTGCAAGAGTCTGCTTAAAATCACACCTCAAAGTAATCATAGGGTCAGCTTAACCCTAGTGCTCTTAATCCTAGTTTTTCTCCCTTCCCACTGGGGGTTTCTTCTCTTTTGTAAGAAGTCAGATGAGCAATCCACATTATTCAGTACTTCCAATTTTTTGTAGGGATAAAGGATAGGTTTTTTGCATTAGTTTAAGTGGCAAGTTTATGGAAACAGTTTTGTTGCTGTAATTTACTACACTAATACTTGGTGTGAGAAGTTAGGAAGCTGCTCAAACATACATCTCGGTTGCCATGGTACAGAAAAGAGAGAGCACTGCAACAGCAGGATTTCGTAAGTGGAAGTATACAAGAATATCACCAATATTTATGAAAATATTATAGAGTTTTGTATATTCACAAGGTAAATATTGGGAATTCAACCTAATTTTACTTATCAAAACTAATTATAGCTCTATAAAGTGATTTTAAAAAGGCCTCCAAATGATGCTTCTGAATCAATGTGTGTTTTATAATATACTAGAAAGGGAAAAAATGATTATTAACTAGATCTATGAAAGAGAATGGTAGAGGTGCACTGTTAACAAAGACAGAATTTTTAGGAATTATTTTTTAATAAAAATCCTTACTTAGGAACGGAATTCAATTAACTCAAAAATGCTATTACTACTTTTTAAAGAGGCTTCAAAGTATTTTAGGTATAAATTTCCCTAATTTTTTAATTAAACAAAAAATGGAAAAATAGAATTGTACCTTAATGTAATCACATTTCTAATTATACTAATATTGAATTAATGTGAAGTTATCATGTAGCTATAACAAACTCACACTACACTAAATTTCATATAACTTTTTAGTATTCTGAGGGACATGAAAAACCATTAACCCTTTAACTTTTATAGATTTTATAGATGAAGAAACGAAAATTAAGAGATTAAGAGTTTAAGAAATTTACCTCAAGTTATAAAATAATTTCAGCAAAGCTGAGCTATCCATTTGGTTTCCTAACTCTGGATGGAAGCTCTTTTCACTAGACCAATAGTCCTCAAAGTATCATCTATAAACCTTGAGGTTCCAGACTCTGAGGAGGTCCATGAGGTTAAAATATTTTCATAAAAATACAAAACGTTATATTCCTTTTACACTTTGTTGGCATTTGCACTGATGGTACAAAAGTAATTGCAGGTAAAACTGCTATCACAAAACAAGGAACTGGTATAAATTGTTCTAGTAGTTACTATGCTCTTTACTGAAACCGAGGGACAGTAAAAAAAAAAAGTCAGTTTCATTAAGAATAAAATCAGTAAAAAATATTTTTTATAAAGTGTGATGAAGCTGTATTCATTAATTTTATAAAACCTCAGCCTTTGAATATGAGTTATTTTCATATTCTGGATAATTAAATGAGAATTACACAAAGCATATTTGTTACATATCAAAGTATAATGATTATCTTGAAGAAAAGCAAATGTGCAATTGTTTGAACTGAAAGGTGAACTACGCCCCTTTCAAAGGAACACCATTTTTACTTATAGGAATTACTGACAGAAACCTTGGCTAGTCAAACTTGGGTATTGGGCATTTGCTATTTTAAAAACTAAATTAAGTGTGATTGTCATTAAAAAAAAAAAAAAAGAACTATTTGCTGCCAACAACCAAATTCAATATTTGAAACAAAAATTTAAATTTTCAAAAATTTGTACCCACCACTCAGCTTAGTATATTGCAACACCTGAAGACTTAGGTGAGTGGTGATATGAACAAATGTGATTTGTTTTTGGATATTGTTCAATGAAATGTGTCACCACTTGAAACATACACATAACTCAGTAAATCAGTACTTTCCAAATAAAAAAATGCATGGCATTACAAAATCATACATGAGTAAAAGATCCATTGAAAGATAAACTCATCAATTTTAATGTAAATTTTTATTAATAGGGTTTCAGATTCCATATTGCAACTAACATTTAGAAAACTACTACCTGATCAGTTTTGTTTTGGTATCAAAGAATAATGGCCACAATGATGTGAAAGAGCTGTAATTTACTACACTAATACTTGGTGTGAGCAGTGAGGAAGCTGCTCAAACATATATCTCAGTTGCCATGGTACAGAAAAGAGAGAGCACTGCAACAGCAGGATTTCGTAAGTGGAAGTATACAAGAATATCACCAATATTTATGAAAATATTTATATTTTTCCCTTTCCAACTACATATCTGAGTGAGGCTAAGGGAATGCAGAAGCATTTACCAGAGTCCATCAATCTTCTATTGAACCAGACACTAAGAAGTTTTGCAATAATGTTTTTAAAAATGCCAATTTTCTCTTTTATAGTTTTTGGAAAATATAGTTTTTTAAATTAAAATAAATATGCTATTTGTCATTTAAAAGTATATTATTACTGTTTTAAAATAAATTTATACACTTACAACTGATACCACACAAATATAAAGGATGATAAGAGACAATTATGAACAATTATACACCAACAAATTAGATGACCTAGAGGAAAAAAACAGATGAATTCTTAGTAATATACAACCTACCAAGAATGAATCATGAAGAAATAGAAAAAATAAGCAGACCAATTATTAGTAAGGAGATTCAATCAGTAATCAAAAACCTCCCAACAAACAAAAGTCCGGGACCAGATGGCTTCACTGGTGAATTATACCAAACGTCTAAAGAAAAGTTAATACCAATAGTTGAGAAACTATTCCAAAAAACTGAAGAGGAAAAAGCATTCCCAAATTCATTCTACAAGGCCAACATTACCCTGATACCAAAACCAGACAAGAAAAGTAAATTATAAGCCCAGAGTAAATTATTACAAGAAAAGTAAATTACAGGCCAATATCTCTGATGTCATAGATGCAAAAATCCTCAATAAAATATTATCAAATTGAATTAAACAATATATTGAAAGAAGCATACATTATGACCAAGTGGGATTTATTTCAGGGATTCAAGGATGGTTCAACATCTGCAAATCAATGTGATACACCTCATTAATAAAAAGGATAAAAATCATATGCTCATCATAATATATGCAGAAAGATTTGTGGGTTGACAAATCCACATCCTTTCATGATAAAAACTCTTCACAAACTGGGAACACACATGGTACAGAGGGAACAAACTTCAATATAATAAAGGCCATATATGACTAGCCCACAGCTAACATCACACTTAATGGTGAAAATCTGAAAGCTTTCCTCTAAGTTCAGGAACAAGACAAGGATGTTCCCTCTCATCACTTTTATTCAAAATAGTACTAGAAGTCCTATCCAGAGCAATTAAACAAGAAAAATGAGATGGATTATATATAGAGACTCCACCAAAAACTGTTAGAACTAATAAACAAAATAGGTCACTTAGAAGCATACAAAATCAATACACAAAAACCACCTGTGTTTCTATACACTAACAACTATCAGAAAGATAAAAACCAACCCTGTTTATAATAACATCAAAAAGAATAAAATACTTAGGAATATATTTTACCAAGAAGGTGAAAGATCTGTACACTTAAAACAATAAGACACTGATGAACAAAATTGAAGAAGGCATAAATAAATGGAAAGATATTCCATTCTCATAGACTGAAAGAATTAATATTGTTAAAATGTCCATACTACTCAAAGCAATCTAGAGATTTAATGCTATCCCTATCAAAATTCTGATGTCCTTTTACACTGAAACTAAACAAAAATCCTAAAATCTATATGGAACCACAAAAAACCCCACATAGCCAAACAATCTTTGAAAGAAAAACAAAGCTGGAGGTATCACACTTCCTGATATCAAACTATATTACAAAGCTATAATCATCAAAACAATGATATTGGAATAAAAACAGACACAGAGATCAATAGAACAGAATAGAGAGCACAGAAATAACCCCATACATATAAGGTCAATTAATTAATGACAAAGAAGCCAAGATATACAATGGGGAAAGGATAGTCTCTTTAATAATTAGTGTTGGGCAAACTGGATAACCATATGCAAAAGAATAAAACTGGACCCCTATCTTACACCACACACAAAAGTCAACTCAAATCAGATTAAAGACTTGAATGTAAGACCTGAAACCATAAAACTCCTTGAAGAAAACTAGGGGGTGAGTCTTGACATTAGTCCTGCCAATGATTTTTTGTACTGACACCAAAGCAAAGGCAACACAAGCAAAAATAAACAAGTGGGACTATATCAAACTAAAACGTTTCTGCACAGCAAAGGAAACAATCAACAAAATAAAAAGACAGCATACCAAATGGGAGAAAATATTTGCAAGTTGTATATCTGATAAGGGTTTAACATCCAAAACACATTAAAAATTCACACAATTAATAGCACAAAAACCAAACAATCTGATTAAAAAATTGACAGAGGAACTAAACAGATATTTTTCCAAAGAAGACATACAAATGGCCAACAGGTACATGAAAAGATGCACAACATTACTAAATATCAGGGAAATGCAAATCAAAACTACAATGAGATATTACCTCACACCTGTTAGAATGGTTATTATTAAAAAGACAAGAGATAAGAAGTGCTGGCTAGGATGTGGAGGAAAGGAAATCCTTGTGTACTGTTGTTGAGAATGTAAGTTGGTGCAACCACTATAGAAAACCGTATGGAAGTTCCTCAAAAAATTAAAAATAGAATTACCATATGATCCAGCACATCCCACTTCTGGGTATATATCCAAAGGAAATGAAAAAAAAAATCTCAAAGAGACGCATGCACTCTCCTCTTTACTGCAGCATTATTCACAATAGGCAAGATACACACACACACACTGGAATATTATTCAGCTGTGAGTAAGGACATCGAGTCATTTGTGCAATATAGATGAGTCTTGAGGGCATTATGCTAAGTGAAGCAAGTCAGACAGAGGAAGACAAATACTGTATGATATCACTTGTATGTGGAATCTAAAAAAGCTCAACTCATAGAAACAGAGAGTAGAGTGGTGGTTACTAGGTTCTGGGGGGGGGGTGGGGGGGGGCAGGGGAATGGGAGATATTGGTCATATGGTACATACTTCTGGTTATAAGATAAATATGTTCTAGAAATCTAATATACAGCACAGTCATGATAGTTAATAATACTGTATTATATACTTGAAAGTAGCTAAGAGATTAAATCTTAAATGTTCTAACCACAAAAAAGAACTAGCAATTAAGTGACATGATGCAGGTGTTAGCTAATACTAGGTGGTTATCATTTTGCAGTGTATGTGTATTAAATCAACTTGTCGCCCACCTTAAACTTGCCCAAAGTTATATGTCAGTTATATCTCAATCAAGCTGGGAAAAATAAATTCAAAGAAAAAATTAATTAATATATATATTTTAAATATTTCTCAATTATAATTTCTAATATGATGTTTTAATATACATAAGCTATATGAACAAAAGTTATTCAGTGGTTCTTATCTTTAGGAGGATAAAATATTCTTGAGACAAAAAAGTTCTGAGAATTGCTCCATTAGACTGAACTCAATTCTTCAAGAGACAAATGAATCTAGTAATTTCTTTATAGGGAAGAAATATAATTACAAAGCTATAGCACACTTTTAATTCCAACTCCACTAAATTATCAATGGAACTTTTAGATTTTATATGGGTGACAGAAAAATAATAAAATTTCTTAAAAAAGTTTATAAAAGTCCTTTCAAGCCTTGATCCCCCTGTCCAGGCCTTGGGAGTTAGTGAAAGAGGGAGCATTAAACAGCTAGATTGTTACTGTTAATGTTCAATTGTATAAATTAAATGTGTCAACAGTAACAGTTAACGGAAGAGATTGGAGAAAATGATTTTGATACTGGTCATGCCAATCATTCAAGGTGCTCAAACAAAGCATGGGAACATGTAATTTTATTTGTGTAGCAACTGATAAGATAAAATCAAGGGTGAACAAAACTCCTTTCATAATGTGTAGTGAATCATTAAACATGAAATGAGCTTCTGAGCTCACCCTGATTGCCTTGAGAGAGAAATAAAATGACGAGAGAAATAAAATTAAAATAAAGAAGAAATGATAAGGTAAGTAATACTGATGTACATTGTGTTATGAAATATTATCTATATTTATATATTCATAGAAATGCCTAAATAATTATAAAAATTATTAATTCATAAATGGCATTAGAATTCCCATAAGCAAAGTTTTCTACAATGTACATTTATTTAAATTTCAGGGATAGTTTTTCTGGGTAAAGATAAAACGAAATATAGCAAGAATACTTTGTTTAATCATTTAATTGTTGAGGATTTTGGTTCAAAACTCTTCTTTTAGAGATGGGACTATAAAACCCAGAAAGGTTAAATGATATGGTCAAGGTCAGTATTTGATTTCCACTTGGTCCAAAGAACAATTCAAATTCAAAGAAAAGAGGTAAAATAGAAACTTTAAAAACACAGATAGATCACTCTAGACATTTTAGTCACAAACAGAGTGTGCAGTTGAAGAACAGCAGTGAGAGTGCTGAACCCTTAAGAAACCAGTGGCAAGATAATAAAGTCCTTATTACAGAGCTATCACTTTGGATTATTTTTATCTTCTAGTTTATGAAACTAGCTTTCATTTTTAATGTGTACATTCTTTTCCTACAGTTCTTGCATTTTTAAATAGAATTTCAAATTCGGAAAATCTAAATGCGACACTGGGCTTCACCCTGAATCTCTCGTTGTAACAATATTTACAGAGCATTCTCACAAGCTCATTAATGTAATATTCTGAGTATTTTTATTGTTAGATATTACTACAGATAAAAGAAATATTGAGAAAATTATGACTGAATCCCTGCTTTGAAGATCTGATGTTCAGTAGGAGAGAACAAACTGAATTATATTTCAAGGTACTGTGTGCTAATAACTATGAGACACAGACCTCTAATACAAGAGTTTAGTGTAAAAATAGCGATAGAGGAATATTGGCTGCCACAGTGATCTTGGTAAATTAAAGATATGGAATCAAGCAAAATAACTTTATCTGCCAAAGAAAATGTCTGGAAGAAAAGGCCATTTTCCCCAAATTCCATAATATATAATAAAGTAGAAAACTAACTGCCAATAGAGATAACAAGATAATCAGAAGTTAATAACAGAACCTAAAAAGAAAATAAAAGAATATAAAACCTAAGATAATTCCAGTATAATCAGCTCTGGTCAAACCCTTTGTAGAAGGAGACATAGATTCTAATAGTTAGGCAGTATAACACATTGGGATTCTGGAGGTTCTTAGTGGATTGCTAAAAGAGTATAATAAAACAGAGCACTTGGTAGGCATGAATTTTACATTACTTCTGGTGGAATTCTGAGCTTTTGTCATACCTAATTTCTGGGTCTCTGAGAACTACCTTAATCCAGAAGACCCATGAATCTGGTAATTTTCTCTGATATCTTACATTATCATTCTAAAAGTGATTTAAAAAAATTTTTTATAGATCTTTATTGGGGTATAATTGCTTCACGATACTGTGTTAGTTTCTGTTTCACCAAAGTGAATCAGCCATATGCATACATATGTCCCCATATCCCCTCTCTCTTGACCCTCCCTCCCACTCTCCCTTTCCCACCCCTCTAGGTCATCGCAAAGCACCAAGGTGATCTCCCTGTGCTATGCTGTTCCTTCCCACTAGCTAACTATTTTACATTCGGTAGTGTATATATGTCTCTGCTACTCTCACTTCGCCCCAGCTTCCCCCTCCCCACCCGTGTCCTCAAATCCATTCTCTATGTCTACGTCTTTATTCCTGCCCTGCCACTAGGTTCATCCGTACCATAATTAAAGTGTTAACCAAGCCAAAAGAGTACTAGGATTCCCAATCATTATTGGATGAGGTACATCTTAAGCACCTCTAATGCCATCAAGTTGCTTAGAGCTGTGGAGAATAGCTAAGAAGACATAGTCTTGTCCTCAGGACATTTATATAGCTTTTTAACAACAAACATTAATTTAAAAAACAATTCAGAAATGATGTATGAGAAATGGAGTTAAATTCAAAACATGTAAGTGTGTAGTATAGATAATACATAATATTGATGGTGTCTGGGAAGGAAGAAAGCAAAATATATTTTAAAATTTAGCAAGGTAGATTATAATAAAAGATTTGTTTTGAAGTCAAAGATTTGGGTGAGATTTCCAGATTTATAGTTTTTCCATGTGCTGTCATAGAAGTGCTACATTCCTTCTGGCTCTCAATTTTTTATAAAGGGAATGTATTTTCATATGCCCAGACTTTTTCAAGAATTTTTGTGAATACCAAGAGATAAAACACAAGAACTGAATAGTACTATAAGACATTAATTGGGCATATGTATTTTAAGGTACTCAATTAAGGAGGTGCTGTGAGCCAAAAAAAATAGGGAAAAGCTTATGGAAGAAGAAAAAAGGCATATTCTATAATATATAGTTCAAGTTTGGGAGTATTTATTACTTAACAAGCACAGTGCTTTATTCTTTATATTTTACTATCACTTATTTCCAATGAATTCTCATTTTAATTCAAAGTTAACATCTGCACTTTATACTTTTTGATGTTGGTGTAATATAATTAATCACTGAGAAGAATCCTACTTCACAGTGAAAGATTTACTTACATTTCAGTATTATATCATAAAATAGTTGCAGCATTCCATCACATCATTGATGTATAAAGCGGAGTCCAATTTAGTAATTTATCATTAGGAATATGACTACCATGCAGATTGGAATTCTCTGATGGTCAAAACTAGGACATACTCCCCCCACAGGCTGACCTATATAGAAACTCAAATTATGATTATAATCAATTGTTTGCTTGGCAGAATCTGAAGCAGAAAAAGAGGAATGTTATAGTTTGAATATTTAACGGCAATAGACTAAGATGATGAGAATCATTTATTTTTATGTTGGAGACTGTCTATTCCTGAACTTCCCAAATCATATCACAATGGGCTGATAAAGAAAAATGATATGCTGTGTAAAACATAATGTGTACTCAACAAATTCTAGAAATTCTAAACAAATTAGAATTTGCTTTCCTGGAATTAGTGTTCCAGGAAACCCAGGTTCAGACTACGGAATTGTAATACTGAAAAGGTTCCGGTTTCTTCTCACAAGATGCGTGGACATCTCTTTTGTGGCATGCCCAACATCTATGGGGGGGGGGAGCCAGGACAATCAGAATCAGTGAGAATTCAATTTGTGAGAACTGGCGGGAAGCAGAAATTAACTTCCTGGATTGTGAGCTATGGAGGTGGTACCTGACAGCTACCAAGGGCACCTGAAAATAAGGCAGACACAGAGGAAAGCAAACGTGAGACAGGAAAAAAGAAAGACCAAGTTCTGATTATAGTATTGAATTCTTACATCAAGCAGTGTCTGAAGTCAACTGTACCTCTTAATTTTTAAGTTATATAAACTTGTAAATTCTCTCTTTCCTCCCCCCCCGCCCCGCACTTCTAAACCAAACTGCAACCAAAACTAGCTTTACTGATTAACATGGGCAATATCTGGATAGGTTCCCCCAACTTTGATTCCACAGCTGCTTTCTGTATGTTTCTATTACTGTACAACCCCTCTTAAGATCATCATGTTCTTTGTATATATCAAGGTCATACATTATATAAAAGACAATACTTTGGGGCAGCACTTGCCCTTGTTATTAATCTCTTTGATATGATTTATCCCTTCTCTGACTCATTATGTTGGTCTTAAATTTATTTCTCAAGGGAATTTTGTTTTATTTGCAAGTTCTCCTCAACTTTTTCCTCCTGTACCACTTGCAGGAATAATAATGAATTCAATGAAATAGTTCCAACCATCTTCTTTTATGTCAATCTCTCTGACTCTATAGGGCACTTTATGACTCTAGCACATATTCTCTGTGTCTTAAGCACCATAACCAGTATCTAGCACCTAATAGGTTTGAAGGTTGTTGGACTTCATCCTAGACAAAATAATCAATCTACTATTTTCTCTTGTTTTGGCTTTTGCTCTCCTGGACTGCACATGTACTCAAACATTTGGTCTGCCTCTCTATCTTCTCCTCCTCGCAAGAACAGATGTTCCTGTGATGACTGATGTTTTTAAGAATATAGTAAAATTGTTAATGACTGGTATGGTATTATGGTTTTGACTTTTCAATAGTCACTCCTATTGAATAAGAACTACTTTCAAAAGAATGAATATATAGTGGTGAAATTTAATTGAAGATAGTTTAAGACTATTAGCACTATTTGCCTACTCAAATTATATCATTAAAGCAACTGTCTTTCCACCTTTTCCTTAAAATTGGTATTTCTCTTGCTCATCTTTTTTTCCCATCCCAACTGCAAGTATTTTACTTTTCATCCTTCTTGTGGTTCCTCTAGGGCCTCAATAATCAGTAAGTTTCATCTCATAAATAACTGTATTCTACTGAGGGTAACCGTCTGGAGCAAAGCATTGTATATACTGTTTCCTGGATTTGTGAAAAATAGGGCTGAGTTTAGTTAGTAAAATCTGCTGTGGGCATGAGTGGTTACTCATGTATGATAAATTTGCTCTTCCAGATTTAGCCAATGTTTGTATGAAACCATTAAGATGATCTGACTAGCATATATCTACATAGTCTTCAAGTGGCCAGAATTAGAAATTAAGACAGGAACTAGGAATTTTTAAATCTTCAGCAGATTTTTTATTTAAAGAGTGAAACCTCAGAAACATATTTTACAAAGTTGAAATTTCAGAAATAAAACTTCCATTAAAAAAAATCTGTTTATATATACCTCTACCCCAATAAGTTTCCAATAGAGAAATACCAATAGTTTCTTTTAAAAGTTTTAATACTATCACAGTGAAAATATCATTTTTTGGAGGTGGCAAATGTGGGATGCCCTGCACTTAAATATGAACTCTAGCTACTTAAAAGTTAGAATTAGTCAGAAAAAGGCTGACTGTCTTGTGTCTTATGGCAAACAAAATGCATATTCATTAACTAGCCTTTAGAACATATTTATTAACTGGAACCACTAAAGCTTAGCTCATTCTTAATGGTGTTAACAATGGTGTTACTTATTTCTATGTCCTATTACTACATGTAAAAATGCAACATATTACAGAAGCAGAACAACTTTGTTTTTGGTTCTAACAAGGGAAAAAAGTAAATAAAATAGAATTTTATTCCTAATACAAGCAGTCAAAAACTTTCACTTATTCTGCAATTGTCACACATCAGTGTCTTTCCCCTGGGCTGGAGGTGGGGAATATTTGGTTGAAAGGAACATATGTTCCTGATGACGCATGAGTTTTCTCAGTACCAAGTCCTAATTCTAACACAATCACAATGAACTGCTTCTTGACATTTAAAGAAGCATTTCATTTCCAGAAGGTGGCGTTCTAGAACAGTTGGAAACGGGTTTGCTTCCATTTCAAACAAAGCAGAGGTGCATTCAATTAACATTTAAGTTATCCGAAATTCTGGAAACACAGAGTGGCTATTCAAACCAAAAAAAAAAAAAAAAAAAAAATGTCCTGCTGTCCTTTCTTTGATAGCATTTAAAACTACAAGTATTTTTCTATGTCCATGACCTAACTTATTGTCTGGGAAAACTAGCAACGCAACAGTTTAGATATTGAAGCATTAAAACAAAATGAATGAACGAACCTAACAAAACAGAAAGAGCTATATAAATACAGAGAACAAAGAGGTGGTTGCCAGAGGGGAGGGGAGTTGGAGGAGGAAAGAAATAGGTGAGAAAGATTAAGAGGTACAAACTTTCAATTGCAAAATATATGAGTCACAGGTATGAAATGTACAATGTGGAGAATATAGTCAATAACTATGAAATACCTTTGTATGGTGACAGATCGTAACTAGACTTACTGCGGTGATCATTTTGATATGTATAGAAATTTCGAATTACCATGTTGTGTAACAGGAACTAACATAGTGTTGTAGGTCAATTATACTTCAAAAACAAAACAAACTCATAGAAAAAGAGATCAGATTTGTGGTTACCGGAGACAAGGGGTGGTGGAAGGGGGAGTTGAATGAAGGTGGTCCAAAGGTACAAATTCCCAGTTATAAGATAGGTGAGTGCTGGGGATGTAATGTACAACACGATTAATATAATTAACACTGCTGTACGTTATATGTCAAAGTTGTTAGGACAGTGAATCCTAAGAGTTCTCATCACAAGAAAAAAAATTTTTTTCTATTTCTTTAAATTTGTATCTACATGCAATGATAGATGTTCACTGAACTTGTGATAATCATTTCATGATGAATGTAAATCAAATCATTATGCTGTGTACCTTAGACTTATACAGTGCTGTATGTCAATCATATCTCAATAAACCTGGAAAAAAAATAGACAAAGATATAAAGGGACATAGGAAACTAGGCCAGTTTTACATAAGAGTATACCAGCTTCTGTTTTCACTTTTAATAATATTCACTTATAAATGTATTTGAATAATATTTGATGCCACACAATTATATTATATGAAAAATATATGCAAAACTATATAATTAATTATGGAAATTTTTGATTTCCCAGTGATTATTTAAAATATACCTGAAATTATAAAATCCTTGACCTGTAATAAGCATATGGAGAAGCTGAAAAAGAGTAAAAAATTAGAAGAGACATAAAAAAAGTTTCTTCAGGGAAGGAGATTTCTGTTAATTCTTGAGTTTTCTAAAGAGAGATTTTAGAAATCTTCTCCTGGTGAGAATGTATGTAGCATCACAGAGGTAATGAAGTTTGACTACATTAAATTAAATAAATACAGTAAATTGATCCATTTTCTATGCAGAGACAATTTGGGAACATTTGTGATCTTGCCTGAGATTATGAATATTTCCAGCACTTTTATTTATTTCTATCAGCAATAAGAATTTATTCAATGGTCAAAGGAAAATTATGTTTAGAGTGCCAAAGTTCATTTAAACTGTCGGCTAATAGTTTTCCGAAAGAATTGGAAGTTTTAATCATAATCATTTATATCCTGAGAACTATTTGTCTCTTTGAGTATTGTTGTTTGCCAGTTGTTATGTTATACAAGCCACAAATGCATCAGTAATATAACTGTATGTGACCATATTACAGGCTTACTAGAAAGCATATTTGAAATGCATCATGTAAAATGTATTTAGTAAAGCAACTAGTATCACAATGAATTATAGAAGTATACACATCACACCCATTTGTAAAGATAATCCATCTCTGAATATGATAAACTAGAATTTACCTTAAAATAGGGTTGTTCCCAGAAAAATGGATGTAAGAAACATTCAGTTAAAAAGCTATGAAACAAAACTCTTTCAAATATTAACATTTGGAATTAAGTATATCAAATATTCAGATTCAAATCAGTGTTTCCAGTTTTCAGACAAATATGAGCACACATTACAACAGTTCTCTAGGCAGAGTACAACTACTTATGTACAGGCTACAACTGAAGCTATAGAACTAGTACAGTACAAATTTCTTAATTTTGCTCCAAGATTGAAGTGAGGAGGGAACATTATATTTTCATGAAGTTTAACATAATTATACACTGCATAATACAATTTTAAGATAAAATGTAACATCTTAAATAAATTTTATACTTGCTATAGACCAGTACAGACTCCCTTTGTCAATAAGGTACTTTAATGGAAAAGTTTGAGAGAAATTGATGAGTGTATTTTATTCCCTAAATTATATTATTTTTCAGAATTGCATTCTCCTTCTTTACTTAAGTCAATTTAACATACAGTGTGTTATGTTCATAAAGTTATGACATTAATTATATTAAAGAGTTACACTAAGAGTTAAGATTTTAAATACTCTTTAGTTATATCATGTATGGAGAGAGCTGTCTTTTTCAAGAAGTATTTTATTTGCTCCCCAAACAACTATAGAATATTGATATGAAATGCATTATTTTTACTCTATCTTTAAAAAGAGGCAAATCAATCAAGACAAAATGTCCCTCCAAAAAAAAAAAAAAAAAGTAAAAATTAACCTGATATGGGACTTTCACTTCTGGCTATGATAGAGTAATGTTCACCAGCATTACAATTCTGCTGCTGCAAATAACTCTGAAACCGGACAAAACTGGAATACAGAGAACCCAGGGCTATGATCATTGAGAGAAAGGAAATACAAAAAATGAGGTCTACATTCATCCTAGCTTTTGTTGGGGATCACTTTCCAATTTAAGAAGTGGAGCCAAACACAGAACAGTAACCTCCCTGAGTAGAAGAAATAAAGACTGGAGTTCTGGGCCACCAACGTAGCTGTTATTTTCAGGAAAAGGGTACCAGAGAGAAGGCAGCTGGACAGAGAACTTTACAAATCTGAGGAAGTGTCCTTGAGTCTTTGTGTAAATTCTAAGCTGTATGTGCATAGAGAAGAGACCCACAGACCTAGTACACTGCTACTGTAGAGCCATAAACCCAACAGAGACTGGGCCCGGCAGTGCTAGGATACATTATAGATCTCGTTAGCCAGAGGGGAGAGGCATTGTTGAACACGCCAGGAATTCAGTTGAAACTCCAGAATTGCCAGAACTTAGGAGCAGAGCTAGTCTATCCCCCTACTGTAATAAAGCCCAAAATGATCAAGTTGAGACACCAGTAAAGTCCCTCGGCTGCCAGAGCAAAATTAAAGACTCTTCACAGTCTTATGGCATAATCCAGAAGATCTATAAAGGTGGAACTAATCTATTGTGATAGAATTTGGGACTGTAATTGTGTCGGGGAGGAGAGGTGGGAATTGTTTTGGAAGGGCCGTGACATAACTTTCCCTGCGATGATGAAAATGTCCTATATCTTGACAGGGCTTTGGGTTAAACAGACCTACCTGTTCTTCAAAACTCATCAAACTGTGCAATTAAGATCTATACATTTCACTGCATGTAAATTATGTCTCAAAAAAGATAATGTTAAACAAGGTAATAGAGAAAAAGAGAGGGCAATTTTTAAAGTTGTGCTAAAAATTGTTATGGGATGGAAAAGGAATTTCCTGCATTGCTGTATTAATTCTGGTTTCAGAAGGTAACAAAATGAATAAAGGAATAAATGTCAGTAACTGAAAAAACACCTTTTTTATGAATGCACATAGTTAGTAGAAATAATACAATAAAAGTATGGAAATACAAAAAGACCCAGAAGCAGGATCAAGATCTACTGACAATGAATTCTTAAAATAAATGTATTGGTGCTTAATATGTTCAAAAACAAGAGGATGTGAATAAGACAGAGACTGTATAATATAGGAGAGTAAATATACATATATACACATTATAATACAAGGCAGGAAGTAGTAAATTCCTCAAAAGTTGATGATATGAGAGCAATGCAATTTCAGAAGAACAAGAGAAGATATCAAGAAGGGTTTGGATGACAAAAAGGTAAATAAATATAGACTCATAAAGGAAACTAGCCACCCTGATGTCCATGGCCACTGTCCTCTGTAGTTGTAGCACAACGATATCCTCGAAGCCCTAAAAGTATCCATGTATTTCCCAAATGCCCACAATGTAATTCCAGTTTGATGATCACTAACCCTTATGCTTCAAATTCTAATCAGCTACCATACAGTAAAATATAACAATTAGTAAAAAAAAATTAGCTAAAACCAGTCTGACAACTTCAACTAATTTCCTTTGCTTTCAAAAGAACAGTTTAGCCAAATTTTGTCTTCTGGACTCCCCTCCTCAGGCTTCATCCTTGAGCTCTGCTCTCACCCTGGCAGCCCTATTAGCCGTAAGGCGGAATTTTCTCAGGCTGCTTCAGAGAGGCAAACCCGAGCAACAGAAAAAGAGTGCATATTAAGCCCTTTGGTCTTGGATTTAAGAAAATGAGCAATTTACTTTAATTGACAAATTTGGGAATAGAGACGGAATACATGTTTTGGTTTTGTTTTTATTTATTTTTTAATGTAGAGGAATCTTCTCATCATATTATGCTGAGGGGAAATAAAAGTCTGAATTCCTTTTAAAGTCAATCCACTATTTCTTTTTGTGCACTCTATACATACTCTGAACATTAACTTTACATACACTCAACAAGCTAAGATAGTTTTTCAGTTGTTATTGTTTTATTTTGTTTTTTCCAGAATGGAAATTAGACTTTATAAAATGACATTTCAAGTAGTCCATGTATGGACCATATTTCTCAGCTTTATACCAAGCCACGTGAAAAGTTGTAGTAGTATAATGTGTGAACCTGTGATAAAATGTTTATTAGAATGAACTTAATGATTATCGGCATCAATATTCAATGGATGAATTCTTCATTGTAAATATTCTCTGGAAATAATAATTCGAGAATAATTAAATTTTTATTCTCAATTTGTGGAATATGAGTACTTTGTGCAATTTTTATTTTAAACATGCACCTAGAAATAGTGTGAATCTCTGATTCGATTTTTCTAAGTAACATTAAGTAAAATTTTAGGGAAAATAATCATTTCAATCTATGTATACTATGGTAGTTAATGTAGTATTAACTTAAACTCTATAACAAAGACTCAAAATACAGCAGTATAAACAAGATAGAATGTTCTCTCTTGTGTTTTCTCTCTCTTCTTTATAACTAAGGTAAGAATGAGAACCAGCAATTCAGCTTTACCATTGTCAGGAGCAGGTATCCATTTCCAAGGTGGCTACTCTATCCATCGTCATCTCCCAGGTGTGTGTGTGTGTGTTTTAAGAAGGAGGGGCAGACAGGAAGGTCCACACACCATCCTTTTATGGGCACAACTGGAAGAATCACATATTTCACATTTCATTGAATAGAACCAGTAACTTCTCCACATCTCATTGAAAGGGAGGCTGGGAAATGTGGCCTTTGACTGGCTGGCCATTTACTATGGGAGCGGAAAAAGACACTGGGACATAACTTGCAACCTGCCACCAAAAATCCAGGCGTGCACTTCTTCCCACTTACCTACCCCCTCTACACACACATACACCCAATATTATGCAGTCCCATTGGAAAAAAAAAAAAAAAATGGAACAGTACAGTGTTGGAGGTATAGTGGTGAGCACAGCTGCCTTCCAAAAAAATGGAATAGGAAAATAACAGCTGTCATTTTTCAAAGCAATGATCAAATCCTACCAGATATGAATTTTAAACATTCCCTGCTCTGGCAGTGAAATAATTTCCTTGACTAGGTCCTGATTATATTATCTGGAAGAAATTTCTTTGTCCCTTGTAATTTATAGTTCCTGTTTTCTTTACTTTGGGATGTTTTTCTTTGTCCATTATTTCTATTACCATAAGGACTGGTTTGCTTGTGACAGTTCTGATTTATATGCATTGTCCTGGTGTAATATCAATATTGAATGAATGAATTATTTGTTCTAAATATATGTCCCTTTCTCTCTTGAAAGTGTCTGAATACCTTATAATTATCTCTTTAAGAGAGAATTGCACTCTATTCTCTCCTTGGAGACTGTACAGATTTCTGGGCTATATTCTGCAAGGTCAGTTGGGAGGCTTCTGGATTTGCTTTAAAGGTCAAACATGCATTGGTTTTTGCAGATCAATACAATCCCTAAAAAACTCAGTATGCTTTTGTTCTACTGACAGTCAGATCCACAGGCACATAACCATAACCAGAGAGCTAATCTAGAGAATGTTCCTATGCTTACAGACTATCCTCTTATATTTTCCGGTTTCTTTGTTCAGAACATTTTTGCTTTCCCTCAATTTAGTAGTGTCTACTTTGATGTTCTCTGAAAATATTATCTGAGTTAAGAAAGCATCACCCTTAATCTAACCTTTGAAACTAGAATGGACCCCAATTAACAGAGATGTTTTAATGTAGGCACTTGAGGACACCAGAGGTTATTTACTAGTAAAGCTGCTTCTTTAAAATCACGTCTTATAACCAGCCCAAGTACATCTTGTCACAGAACTTTGCACGACAAGAAAGAGCCAACATATATAAACATTCTGTGTTTTTTTAACGTTCTGAGATTTTCAAACAATTCACAGAGGTTACATGTTCTTTTGTCAAGTAGTCTACCTTTTTAAGGATTAGAAGTGACAGTTTTACCAAATGTTTTATCATGACATAAGAAGGATCACTGGCTTTACAGCCTGCAATATTGGTATTCTTGCCACCCACTACCCAACTCTTAGACCAATGCCTCATTTTTTTTTATTTTGGTAGAATTCCACTTCTAGTAACTGAATTACGTTTTATTTAAGAATAAGATGTTATTTTTTAAAAGCAAGAGAGAGTCTAAAATCCAGCATTTTAAACAGGATAGAAATGTGTGTCTCATAAAGTAATTCAAAGGTAGGTGGTTCATTACTGGCAGAACACTGTACACTTTCAACATGTGACTTCTGTCCCTAGATTCAGGGAAGGTATTCAACTTTTGCCATCTCATAGCAACTAGAAAGTATCAGAGTATTGTATGATCTGTCATTTTAAGGACAAAAACCAGAAGTACCAAATACAATATCTGTTTAAATTCTATTATCTAAAAAACAGACACATGGTCGTACCTTTCAATAAGGGAGGCTGAGAAAGGCAGTCTTTAATTGTATATGTGACCAGTTGAAACTCTACTATTAGAAAGAGGTGACCAGATATTGGGCAACAACTCACAGTCTGACACACTATTGTGTTATTCAAAAACAAATCTAAATATTTAAAGCAGGGAAGAAAGATTTAATACAGAGAATAAAGTACTTTCAAAATTAATAGCAGGAAGAGCCAAAGTTGTGGGCTCTGGACTGGAACATAACACTACAGAACTGACACATCCAGGGATTGAGGCCACCACTGGAACAACTGAGTACAAACATTCCACTTTAAAAGCAACATTCCACTTTAAAAGCAATTCCATAATCAGAAAGCTGGGAACTAGCTGTCATCACTACTTTTGCAACAGCTGCCTCTCAACATGGAGGGAAGTGGATAATGTACACTGGAGTATTGCTTTAGAAACCAAGATTTTGCTAGTAGAAAAAAAAAAAAAATCCAAAGCAATGCCAATATTCTTTGCTTCCACCTTCTAAAATCTGTGCAAATACATTTTTTTGGTAGAACCTAATTCTCTTCCTGACTCTTGGCTGCAAAGGCACATGGGAAGTATCACTTTAAGCTTTTCAGAAACTTCAGTCAGACACACACATGAAGAAGAAGGTTGGAATGGTGTTTAATGAATCAATCCACGGCACCACCAGTGCTATTAATCAACAACAGGCACTCCAGCAGCGCAGATATTGTTAAAATGTTATTTTATTCCAACTGAATACTCTAAATGAACCTTTCATCTGTGTCTATCCTTTAGTAACTGAATCATCCTTTAAAATAAAATAATTGGATTAATTTCTCCAAAAAAATGTCAAGAAACTCAGCTTGTGTAAGGTTTGGACATATCAATATCAATTTCTCACTCCTTTATACTAGACTTTAAACAAATACTATTTTTAAAGGTCTGAAAGTTCTATCTTTATAAAGACTTCATGTTCTATTAATTCACTTTTTCCCTTCTCCCAAGCTAAAGTGAATGAAAGATACGGAATTTACTTTTAATATAGTAGCAATGCAGCTAGCATTTAATTTCAAAAAAACTTAATCGACATTTCCCTTTATTTGTCAGTTTCCTAATATTTGAAATAGGAATATGCAAATAACTTTATCATATCTGCAACTGCCTTTATTTGTTTTTCAAAGAGGTGCTAGCTAGATTCAGGTCACTCTACTAGGAAACAAAGTGAGGGGTAGAAAGTTGTTCTATACCCTCCATGATAGCAGGGACCTTGCCAGTCTTGTTCATCACACTATACCCAGCACCAAGCACTGCTAAGCACCCACTAGATACTTTTTAAGAATTCTTGACTTAATAAGTGAGGTCCTACTTTCAAAACGGTTTATACAAATAATATTAGGAAGATAATGAGGGGTAAGGAAAACGCTGAGCATATATAAAACACACATGTAGCTAGTCTCAAGGTTCTGGATCATAACTCTTTGTAGTCAATTTTCAAGATGACTGTTAAATTTTATCCTGCTGGTAAGGTCACTGTTGAAGATTCTTTCTCAGGTCTGAGGCAAGACTGCAGACTGACCAGCAAGGACACTTACAGAACTTATCTTGGAATGAGTGTTCTGAAAATTAAGTCATTTCAAACAAATAAATTATCTTTACTATAGAGTGGGGGGGAAACAATAAATTTAATCAGTTATATGTACTTGGACATTGATTTCTTAATCCAACAAGCAGGAAAGTTTTAGGAGGCTATTCACCAAGCCACTTAAAACTCTTGTTTCTAACATTTTTTAAACTTTGCCTCAAAACAAAATGCATAAACAAAATAACCTAAAGTAATGTTAACACAACACAGAGAAAATGAAATAAACTGACACTGTAAAGATTGTCTTTTTTTCCTGAAATATGTGCAATTTCAGTTTTGAAGGCTGATCACTTTGTCTTAAATGTTTGTCTAGAAAATGAGTAGACTACTATGTAGAAGAGAAGGCTTTACTTGTTTAAGTAGTAGGCATAGAACAAAGTCATGGAAAAATAAATTGTAGAAATGGCATAGTTGTCCATCTGATTTTATTTTTAATTAAAAGATCTACTAAAATAGGTATGCATACATATTAAGTAAGGACATAGATGGTATTGAAGGGCATATTTTCAAAGAAATCAAAGTACAAGGAACATTTTGGTACCCTTTCTTGTTAATAAATAATGACTATCAAGCTGTGTTAACACTAATCTTTCAGTTTTTCCAAGATTAGATTGTCACTTTTCAAACAGTCTAGCTATCTTAGCTTCTCCTCCAAAATGCACATGAGTCTACCATAAGAGATTTGTAGGCACAAAAATTTCCGATTTTTCAAGGTTTTATTTTCTTAAAAATTAGTGGTGTAGTTTAGGAATTAATTTAAAGAGAGACTAAATGTTTAGCATAAATGTATTGAAAAAAATCACTACATGTAAAGTGATTTTTAAGCCCCTCTACCTCTCCAGAGTTCCAAAGTTAAGAATTACAATCTAGGCTATTATTAAAATATAAAGGTGCAAACATTTCCATGTATCACCACTGTCCATTTCTACTTAAGCTTCCACTCTGTCTTGACCTCTCACACCTGTGTTGCACTATAAGGAAAGGATTGCAAGGGGAAATGTACAATTTTGTGACTTTCATGTTATAAATAGCTTTTCCTAAGCAGCTCTGAAAGTGAATGTAATTTTTAATTTTCTGTTGTCTATCCTTCAATTCAAGATATCAATCTTAAAAAAAAAAAACACTAATATAAAATTAAAAGGAAGGAAAAAAGAAAAAAGGATGAGGATCCTATCATTCATCTTAGTAACAAAAAAGTTACCTGATATATTTTTGGTTCCTAAAACTTTCCCCAGTGAAGCAAACACGCTTCTGGCTGAACCTAGTTCCTGGATCCAACTAGATAATTTTACGTGTTGCCCCCAAATCTCCACACATTGTTCATTTTCAACAGCAACATACCAAAACAACAGCAAACTATCCACATCTGCTTTCTTGCTAACCTTGTAAATATTCCTTTTTATTTCTGTTTCTTTCAAATATGTTTAGATAATAAAAATTATTTTTTTAAGATTTTTTTTGATGTGGACCATTTTTAAAGTCTTTATTGAATTTGTTACAATATTGCTTCTGTTTTAGGTTTTGGCTTTTTGGTCATGAGGCATGTGGGATCCTAGCTCCCTGACCAGGGATTGAACCCACACCTCCTGCACCAGAAGGCAAAGTCCCAACCACTGGACCACCAGGGAAGTCCCCTAAAAATTATTTTTAAGTTGAAATTTACTATGGATTCTGAGCTTGAACCAAAAAAAATTGACATTTTCCTAAACTAGAAAAAAAAATGAACATATTAAATCCTAATTAAGTAAAGAAAATAACTTAGCAGTTAAACTCACAGAAGGGCTAGAGTAGCATTTTCAAGGGCTCAACTCTGCTTCTTTGAACTGAAACCACTGGTCCCCCTGTCCCCATCCACTCCCACATTCAAAGGTATGATAACATGAGCAAAAGTACTCTGAGGGGAGATATGTTCACCCTACACAGTTTTTTTCAAATACATATTTTTGTTTGCATATTGATGTTCAGTGTCTTCTGGCACAAAATCTGTTTAGCACAGAGAAGCTAATTCATTGTTAGGTTTTTGGCTTAAATCCTGTATTCATTATGTAAACTCCTTTTATCCACATAACCCTCCAAGGTTTGATGAAAATAGATTCCTAAACATGTCCAACCTGCCAAACAGGAATAAAAGCTTTCAGTGGAAGCATAATGCTCCTTTAAAATAGGAGTGTTGTAGCTTGTATAAGCATATTTCACTCTTGGAAAGAAATGAGATCATGCTTCGCTTCAGGAAGACGTATGCTTCAGGTAAGAGACTGAAACAAACTTTCTACACTTAACTGAATACATAGGAGAATATTTGAATTCAAATGTATTGCTGAAGTGAAGTAGCTCTTTAATTGTACTGTAAAACTTAAATGGTAGATGAGTTTCAATTCTCAGTAGGTCTGTATATATTTTCCAGAAGATAGATCTTTCCTGAAGAACTGACTGCACCTTGATTATGCATTCTCTTCCTCTCTCCTTCCCTCTCTCTCTCCGACTGACCCCACAGACTGCATTGAGATCATTTCCTTTATAACATCTCTTAACTGCTCACTTTCATGTCTGTCCGAGTCTTGGGCCAATTAGTCATGTCTGCTGGGAGATTTTTTCTTCGTGCACATTTTCTTCAATGTCTTGAGCCACTGCCTGTAGTCTATACACTGTGTGCTGCCGATGACTCCAGAAAGAAATTCTTATTAAATGAAGGGTGTATATTCTTAACAAATGGGCTCCAAACTGACAAGAGTTCCTGCTGAGGAAGCAGCTGCTTTCTTTCTGTTCTGTTACTCCATACTGGGCTCCTGCCCTGTTCTGTCTGCCTATCTCTGTACTGGCAGCTCATGAAGACCAATATTAACAGGGTATGGGACCCAACTGTCCCCTTACATTCTTATCTGGCAAACAATTACATTTCTGATACTTCAGTTTGAAGATAGAAATGATAGGCCCCACTTTAAAAAAATAATAATCAAAATATACATGTGATACCATTAAACTTTTAAAATGAATTATCTAATTATCTAATTGCAATATTGTATATCCAGTAACAGACAGAGAGAGGTTCAAGAGCACATTGCCTACCTTATAAATAACATCATCTACGTCATTAATAGCATCAAGAGCTTGGATTCGAATCAAGGTTTTCTTATTCCAACTCAAGGGCTCTTTCCATGACGTGTTACTCATACTGCCATTTACACAACGTACAAAGCAAGTTTGTGAAATGAGCATAAGGAAAAGAGTATTGTGATTGAGCTGGGAAAATAAAACAAGATAGCTTTCTTCATCCAGCTCCTATAGAAAAGGATCATATTAAGTAGGTGAGTTCACAGATGGAATGAACAAGCTCATATGTTGCCAGGGTGAAACTTCAGGCCCTGATTTCATGTTATTTTCCGTCGGAGCTGTAATTGTTTTGGTCGTGAGGAAGCCTTCTTTAAGTAAGCAAAAAAGCAGAGCATAATTCTCTTGGAGCTTAGAAAGAAATAGTCATTTCCTATATAGAAAAGTATTGCATTGTATTTCTAACTAAATTCCTACCTTTTTTTCTTAATTTATGATCTGATGAAATGATATACCATAATCATAGCAGAAAATGAATTATAATTATTTAGGTATAAATCAATTTTAACTGCTATCAGCCACTAGCAATAGTCCTTTTATGACACAATTTTCCATTTTAAGTTATTATCCTTTATTTTTTTGTTGGATGTAATATTTTCAAGAATTATTTTCAGCTACAGAATAAGGGTAATGTGTATCTCTGAACTTCTCTTACACAAAATGCTTTTCTTGACCACTTTATTTTGTATTTCTAAATATTTTCCAACTTTATTGTGATTCTTTTTCTTCTTGAGTTATTTAGAAACGTTTTTGAAGTTGAAAACATGAGTTCTTTTGTAAATTATCTTCTTTTTACTAATATTTAACTACATTAGAGTCAGAGGGAATAGTCTATGTCATACTGACTTTGAATTATGTTAAAAGTAGCCAAATATACCGTCAGTTTTCTTAAGTTATACATGTTCTTGAAAAGAATATGTAATTTCCATTTACTGAATGCAATATTCTATATATGTTCATTACATCAAGCCTGTTAATTTTTTTCAATTTTTTATATGCCTAATGATATTTTTGTCTAATTCATCTATAAATCATGTGGGATTTTTATTAAATCCTTCCGTTATGAAGGTGGATTTATCAGTTTCTCTTGTATTGATAGAACTGTAATGTGTTGTGTTATCAATTTTGAAGGAATTATTTTTAGTACATATCTGAGATACCCATCGGGTGAATTGAATCTTTTACTTCTATAAAATGCTCCTCTTCACCTGCAGATGTTTTTTGGGGGGGTGCGGTTGTTTGGTTGATTGATTTGTGGTTGTTTTTGCCAGTAAGCCTGTTTTAAATATAACTACACCAGGTTTCTGTTGTTGCTGTTCTTACTATTAATATTTGCCTGGGATATCTTTTTCCATCCTTTTAATTTTAAGCAATACTTATCCTTGTGTTTCTGGTATGTCTCTTTAGCTTTTTCCCCTCTTTTAAAAACAATGTAACAATCCAGAGATTTTATATAATATATTCAGTCCATTTACATTTATGGATTTCTGAAATACACTTTTTCATTCCTACCATCTTAGAGAATGTTTATATTTGTACCATTTCCTATCTTTTTCCTGTCACCATTGGACCTTCTTCCTAATTGATCAAGTGCTGTTGCTGGTTTTCTGGGGTTTTTTTCATTTGTTTTTCTCTTTCTACTTGTAGAAAGATACACCCTCTATTATCTTAGTGGTTATATCTAAAAATTTAACATGAATTCTTGAAAAATCTAGTTATCTATATCTATACTTCCTCCTAGACAATACAAGCAACTTAAAAAACCTGGATCACCTGATCCCAATTTATATAGTCTTGTGGCCTAGTATTTAATTATATCTAATTTATTTTGATCTCTATATTAGAAATTATTACTATTTGTACAGTCAATATTAGTCTAGAATTATCAACATATTTAGCACAATCTGTATTCATTCCTTTCTGAGAACATGATCTTATTTTGCTCTGCTTCTTGAAAGACAGGCTAACATTCCTCATCAGATTTTTTTCCCCATCATGCTGGCTTCCTCTTTTGTTGTGATATTTTTGCTTAGTTCGCATTCTAATTACCTTCTTAAAATTGTGCATCTTTGAATAGGAGACAAAGATGATTCTGAGACAGCTACTTCTTGAAGGACTGTGTGTGAGGGAAACCAGGAAACTAGCTGTGTGAGCAGTTAGCCTGGATTCAGATCTGTGTTCTACACTTTCTTATTAACAATCTACCTCTTGGGTAGGCATCCTCTGGGACAGAAAGACATCTACCTGTCTCACAGTGAAGTTCGGAATGTCATGGTCAGATGGACCAAAGGCATTTGTTTGTCTTCAACTGATTGAAATCTGTGTCACCATATTTTTCTCCTCTATTCAGACTAATATTCTCTAAAAGCATGCATGGTGGCGGGGGGGGAGGCGGGGCCTGCACACTTGCTTACTCAGCAACCCTTGTCCCCAATTACTTGGAGAATTCTTTCTTAGGGTCTTCAAGATGATGCTCTTCTCCCACAGTATTAATTCTATAAGCATCACATTGGTTACTTCTTCATTGTGTGTGTGTGCACACGGGTGTGTGAGTCTATATGTTTGTGTATACACATACAAGTCTGTGTATTCTACCTTCAAGAAGAAAAAGGTGAGAAATGAGTGATATGTGTGTTTTCCTTTGATCTACCCTCTCACCATTTGGGCTCTGTTTGAACCCCCTCAGATGTGCCTTGACTATTTTCTAGCTTCTAAGGAGCTTTCAATTTATCCAAGTTTAAGGAACTAAAATGGAATAATTCCATACACCCATACCTAGTTTCAGATTATCAAAATACATTATTACACACACATACGTGCATGCACACAACCATGCATGCTTGCATACGTGCTCTCACACGTGCGTGTGCGCGCACACACACACACATCCTTAGCAAAATCTTCTGTCAGGAGGTTTTTTCATCTTTGTCTCAAACTTATGGTGATTTTTATGTAAGAATTCTGTACGCTCTTCAGTGCAATTCACCATTATTAGCCACATTCTGCTACTACTTTATAGCTCATTATTTTTACTTGGTTGGAGCCTCAGACTTGAAGAAGGAAAAAAAGCATCTTTTTCTAACATGCATATAACATTCAAAATTACCTACCTATATGTTTTTTAATACTTTCAGCACCATCCACAGACATATCGCCAGTATCTACCATGGTGACTGATCTAGTAGAATATGTATTCAGTAACCTTTTATTTTATGAATAAAAGGACACAAACTCTGATTGCCCCCAAAAAGCAGAACATACACACAGAGGCACAATTTTTTTCTGATCTTAGAGACAGAAAGGTACAGATCTTTCCTATACCTTTCATAAGACTTACCTTAATTTTCCCTTTCACTGAGTGTTCCCATAGCTGGCCTTTTTACAGGTAGGAAAACAATCAACTTTAGTAAATTGTAATTTTGCTGTTTGTAGTAATTTTCATTAATTTGTATTAATTTCCAATGACTTTGCCAACTATGCATCTTTGCTATTTCAAATTATTTTTAAACTTCTACTTGAGCGTTACCAAATAGTTTTCTACTGCTAAATGTAACAACTGAATAATACATATACTATTTCTTAAAATCATAAAACCATAAGTAGCATCCAAAATAAAAATCAAGACTAAAAACCTTCCTGATATATATTTTGAAAGAACAGTACTTGGCTTGCTAATCTTTATATTTCAATACCATATAATTAGTTTTCACCCCATGCATTAATTTTACAAGTTACTACAAATCAATAATGTCCTATACTAGTTTTCTAAAAGATTACATCAAAATCATTGGCATCAAGAGTGGGTTGTTAAGTTGATCCTTAAAATATAATAATCTTTTTCTGATGAAAAGAGTTGATTCCAACTCTTCCACTTCCTATTTATATAGGAACTCTGCGAGATGCTTACATTCTTTGTGCCTCAATTTCCTCTAAAATGAAGATAATAATAATGCCTATTCAAAAGACTGTCATGAGGCTTATGTTTTGTATGAGGATTAAAGAGGTTAAAAGTAGAAAGCACTTAGATAGACTAATACCTTGCACATTCTAAGTTAGCACTCAATAAATGTTTGTAAATGTAATTATTAAATTACATTTTTTCTTCCAATTCAGCATTTTCCGGAACCTATTCTAAAGGACAATCTTCCAGAAAATATTAATGAGTGTGACTGGAAGAGGTGTGGCCATGTCTGGGCTTTCATTCTTCTGTTAACAGGACATAAAGTTAGGTTCATGGTTCAGTCTGTGCTAATCCTAGTACTTCATCCTCTGCCTACCACCGACCCCTGGGATTTACCCAAAGGATGTGCATACAATTCAAGCTAGTCAATCAAATTCCTGCTTAAAATTTTTAAACGTACGTCATTTGCTATGCAGGAAGAACATGTTTCCCAGAAGCCTCTACCCATATTCCCCATCCTGGAGGAAAAATCCATTTACTGTAGAAAACACAGAAGCCAATATACTGAGAAAGGAAGAGAATCAAGAGACAGAAAGAGAGGCTTCCTTGTGACAGTGTTCACGTCCTCAATTCACATCACATTCCCTCCTGTATTGACTTCTGCCATTTGTGACCAAGAGTCTTGACCAAAACAAAAAAGCTCTTAAGAAGTATCCTGAGTAAATTAGTTTTAAAAGTAATGCAAACTATAGCCCCTTCTTGAAATTCTACAAAGCACACTACGTTATCACAAAGTATAGTAAAGCCTCTATATATCAATACTTCTAGAAGAATTTTTTTTAAAAGGCAGGCCTACCTTAGCATAACTCAGCATCTCTCAAACATACCTGGACATTTTTCCTGACAACTTCTTGTAACAAATGACAAACTTGTGTTTCACAGAATAAATCTGTGTTTCACAGTGGTTTTGAGACCACAGATATAGGAGTCTCATGATTCCACATTATAGATCTTTATTCCCTATATAAAGATAGTTGCGGCGAGCGGGGGCTACTCTTCATTGCAGTGCGCGGGCTTCTCATTGCGGTGGCTTCTCTTGTTGCGGAGCATGGGCTCTAGGCGCACGGGCTTCCATAGTTGTGGCACACAGGCTCAGTAGTTGTGGCTCATGGGCTCTAGAGTGCAGGCTCAGTAGTTGTGGCGCATGGGCTTAGTTGCTCCGCGGCATGTGGGATCTTCCCGGACCAGGGCTCGAACCCGTGCCCCCTGCATTGGCAGGTGGATTCTTAACCACTGAGCCACCAGGGAAGTCCCCTTGGCAGGCGGATTCTTAACCACTGCACCACCAGGGAAGTGCCCCTTTATTTTGTTTGTTTTTTTGCTGTCAGAAACCAAGAAAGAGCTAAAGAGGATTATCCTTAATAATAAGAAAGTCAGGTGCATATTGTGGGGCTGGACAGATACACAAGGACAAAGTGGGGGTGTCCTTATGAGGGACAGACGAGCCTGGCAAACAGTCCCTTCCTGCTCCTGAGCCTCCCCTGGCGGTTTTGAGGAAGAGAGTGTGCAGGTTCCTCTGAGGTGGTCCTTGGCTGGGAGGATTGTAATTCGTACTTAATGGTGCTAAGATTCTTTTTTGTCCAAATGACTAACCAGGTGTGCCTACCCCATCTATTAAGTAACCCAATATTTTCTCCATGTCTAACTTAAACTAAAAGTGATATATGCTAGGGTTTGTTCATGTATTTTCTCTTCTGCTTCTTTGATGTGTAAGTCTAAAACTGCTCAATTTCTACACTGTTTTAACTATTGTGTCTTTAAAAGGTGTATTATTTTTCAAATCCCACCAATATTTTTTTCTATCCTTTTCTTTACCAAAAGTGCCTTAGAATCAGCTTGTCAATTTCCCAATTAAGGGTTTTGATTAAGTTTATAAATTCTTCCAAAGTTTATTTATATTTTTATAACTTTATATCTTCTCATGTTGAATATTATATCTCCAAATATCCTAACGATTTAACACATTATCCATACATAAATATATCATCTATACATAATAATGTTATTCTCCTTTCTAATGGTTACATCCTCATTTATCTTATTAGCTAGAAGTCCTAAAATAATTTGATAGAAGGAATAATTATCCTATTCTTGATTTGAAAGAGAAAGCTCATAAGCATTTCCTCATTAAACAAAATTTGGTTGTTAGTGTGTACAAATTATTTTTTGTATTTTTTAAGTATGTTTTATTCATTCATAGTTCACCATTTGCAAAATCATGAATGGATTAAAAAATTAAATCCAAAAAAGTTTTTTGCTGCTATGATTTATTAATGAACTATTTATTAGAAGATTCAATCTTGGAAAGATGAAAAGGAAAAACATATAAAATATACGTATAAAATTTAATAATAAATTGAGTTGGTTACAAAATCCCAGAGGTCTCCATTAATTCACCATTAAAAATGTATACATGGGGGGGACCTTCAAGATGGTGGAGGAGTAAGTCGTGGAGATCACCTTCCTCCCCACAATTACATCAAAAATACATCTACATGTGGAATAACTCCTACAGAACACCTACTGAACCCTGGCAGAAGACCTCAGACTGCCCAAAGGCAAGAAACTCCCCACATACCTGGGTAGGGCAAAAGAAAAAAGAAAAAACAGAGACAAAAGAATAGGGACAGGACCTGCACCTCTGGGAGGGAGATGTGAAGGAGGAAAAGTTTCTACACACTAGGAAGCCCCTTCACTGGCGGATGGGGGGTGGGGGGGGAAGCTTCAGAGTCACGGAGGAGAGCGCAGCAACAGGGGTGCAGAGGGCAAAGTGGAGAGATTCCCACACAGAGGATCACTGCCAACCAGCCCTCACCAGCCCAAGAGGCTTGTCTGCTCACCTGCCAGGGTGGGTGGGGGCTGAGAGCTGAGGCTCAGGCTTCGGAGGTCAGACCCCAGGGAGAGGACTGGGGTTGTCTGTATGAACACAGCCTGAAGGGGGCTAGTGCGCCACAGCTAGCCAGGAGGGAGTCCGGGAAAAAGTCTGGACCTACCTAAGAGGCAAGAGACCATTGTTTCAGAGTGCGCTAGGAGAGGGGATTCAGAGCACCGCCTAAATGAGCTCCAGAGATGGGTGCGAGCCACGGCTATCAGCGCGGACCCCAGAGATGGGCATGAAACCCTAAGGCTGCTGCTGCAGCCACCAAGAAGCCTGTGTGCAAGCACAGGTCACTATCGAAACCTCCCCTCCCTGGAGCCTGTGCAGCCCATCACTGCCAGGGTCCTGAGATCCAAGGACAACTTCCCCAGGAGAACACAGGGCAAGCCTCAGGCTGTTGCAACATCATGCCAGCCTCTGCCGTCGCAGGCTCGCTCCGTGTTCCATACCCCTCCCTCCCCCCGCCTGAGTGAGCCAGAGCCCCCTATCAGCATCTATTTAACCCTGTCCTTTCTGGGTGGAGAAACAGACGCCCTCAGGAGACCTACATGCAGCGGCAAGACGAAATCCAAAGCTGAACCCCAGGACCTGTGAAAACAAAGAAGAGAAAGGGAAATTTCTCCCAGCACCCTCAGAAGCAGCGGATTAAATCTCCACAACAACTTGAGGTTACCCTGCATCTGTGGAATGCCTGAATAGACAACGAATCATCCCAAAACTGAGGCAGTGGACATTGGTAGCAACTGTAGACTTGGGATTTGCCTTCTGCATCTATTTTTGTTTCTGGTTTAATGTTTATCTTAGTTTAGTATTTAGAGCTTATTATCACTGGTAGATTTGTTTATTGATTTTGTTGCTCTCTTCCTTTTTTTTTCTTAATATATATTTTTTTTATCCTTTTTCGCTTTTTGTGAGTGTGTATGTATATGCTTTTTTGTGTGATTTTGTCTGTATAGCTTTGCTTTTACCATTTGTCCTGGGTTCTATCTGTCCGTATTTTTTTTTTTTTTTAGTATAGTTTTTAGCGCTTGTTAACATTGGTGGATTTGTTTTTGGATTCGTTATTCTCTTCTTTCTTTCTTTCTTTTTTATTCCTTTTTTATATTTTTTTATGATTTAAAAAAATTTTTTATTTTATGTTATTTTATTTCTTTTGTTTTTCCTCCCATTTCTTCTGAGCCACGTGGCTAACAGGGTCTTGGTACTACAGCCGGGTGTCAGGCATGAGCTCTGAGGAAGGAGAGCCGAGTTCAGGGCAATGGACCACCAGAGACCTCCCTGCCCCACATAATCTCAAACAGCAAAATCTCCCAGAGATCTCCATCTCAACACTAAAACCCAGCTCCACTCAACGACCAACAAGCTACAGTGCTGGACACCCTACGCCAAACAACTAGCAAGACAGGAACACAACACCACCCATTAGCAAGAGGCTGCCTAAAAGCATAATAAGGTCACAGAAACCCAAAAACACACCACCAGATGCAGTCCTGCCCACCAGAAAGAAAAGATCCAGCCTCATCCACCAGAACACAGGCACCAGTGCCCTCCACCAGGAAGCCTACACAACCCAATGAACCAACCTTAGCCACTGGGGGCAGACACCAACAACAACAGGAACTACGAACCTGCAGCCTGCAAAAAGGAGACCCCAAAAACAGTAAGTTAAGCAAAATTAGAAGACAGAGAAAATCACAACAGATGAAGGAGCAAGGTGAAAACCCAGCAGACCAAACAAATGAAGAGGAAATAGGCAGTCTACCTGAAAAAGAATTCAGAGTAATGATAGTAAAGATGATCCAAAAATCTTGTAAATATAATGAAGAACATACAAGAAATGTTTAACAGGACCTAGAAGAACAAAAGAGCAAACAAACAATGATGAACAACATAATAAATGAAATTAAAAATTCTCTAGAAGGAATCATCAGTGGAATAACTGAGGCAGAAGAACGGATAAGTGACCTGGAAGATAAAATAGTGGAAATAACTACTTCAGAGCAGAATAAAGTAAAAAGAAGGAAGAGAATTGAGGACAGTCTCAAAAACCTCTGGGAAAACATTAAACACACCAAAATTCAAATTATACGGGTCCCAGAAGAAGAAGAGAAAAAGCAAGGGACTGAGGAAATATTTGAAGAGATTATATTGAAAACTTCCCAAACATGGGAAAGGAAATAGTCAACCAAGTCCAAGAAGTTCAGAGAGTCCCACACAAGATAAATCCAAGGAGAAACACGCCAAGACACATATTAATCAAACTATCAAAAATTAAATACAAAGAAAAAATATTAAAAGCAGCAAGGGAAAAGCAACAAATAACATACAAGGGAATCCCCATAAAGTTAACAGCTGATCTCTCAGCAGAAACTCTGCAAGCCAGAAGGGAGTGGCAGGACATATTTAAACCGATGAAAAGGGAAAAACCTACAATCAAGATTACTCTAACCAGCAAGGATCATATTCAGATTTGACAGAGAAATTAACCTTTACAGACAAGCAAAACTAAGAGAATTCAGCACCACCAAACCAGCTTTAAAACACATGCTAAAGGACCTTCTCTAGGCAGGAAACACAAGAGAAGGAGAAGACCTACAATACAAACCCAAAACAATTAAGAAAATGGTAATAGGCACATACATATCAATAATTACCTTAAACGTAAATGGATTAAATGTTCCAACTAAAAGACGCAGACTGGCTGAATGGATACAAAAACAAGACATGTATATGTTGTCTACAAGAGACCCACTTCAGACCTAGGGAGACATACAGACTGAAAGTGAGGGGATGGGAAAAGATATTCCATGCAAATGGAAATCAAAAGAAAGCTGGAGGGCTTCCCTGGTGGCACAGTGGTTGAGAATCTGCCAGCTAATGCAGGGGACACGGGTTCGAGCCCTGGTCTGGGAAGATCCCACATGCCATGGAGCAGCTGGGCCCGTGAGCCACAACTGCTGAGCCTGCGCGTCTGGAGCCTGTGCCCCGCAACAGGAGGGGCCGCGATAGTGAAAGACCCGTGCACCGCGATGAAGAGCGCGGTCCCCGCACTGTGATGAAGAGTGGCCCCCACTTGCCGCAACTAGAGAAAGCCCTCGCATGAACCAAAGACCCAACACAGCCAAAAATAAATAAATAAATAAATAAAGTAGCTATAAAATTAAAAAAAAAAAAAAAGAAAGCTGGAGTAGCAATTCTCATATCAGAACAAATAGACTTTAAAATAAAGAGTATTACAAGAGACAAAGAAGGACACTACATAATGATCAAGGGATCAATCCAAGAAGAAGATATAACAATTGTAAATATTTATGCACCCAACATAGGAGCACGTCAATATATAAGGCAAATGCTAACAGCCATGAAAGGGGAAATCAACAGTAACACAATCATAGTAGGGGACTTTAACACCCCACTTAAACCAATGGACAGATCATCCAAAATGAACATAAACAGGCAAATACAAGCTTTAAATGATACATAAAACACGATGGACTTAATTGATATTAATACGACATTCCATCCAAAAACAACAGGATACACATTCTTCTCAAGTGCTCATGGAACATTCTACAAGATAGAACGTATCTCGGGTCACAAATCAAGCCTTGGTAAATTTAAGAAAATTGAAATCATATCAAGTATCCTTTCCAACCACAACGCAATGAGACTAGATATTAATTACAGGAAAAAATCTAAAAACTACAAACACATGGAGGCTAAACAATACACTACTAAATAACCAAGACATCACTGAAGAAATCAAAAAATACCTACAAACAAATGACAATGAAAACACAATGACCCAAAACCTACGGGATGCAGCAAAAGCAGTTCTAAGAGGGAAGTTTATAGCAATACATACTACCTCAAGAAACAAGAAACGTCTCAAATAAAGAACCTAACCTTACACCTAAAGCAGTTAGAGAAAGAAGAAAAAAAGCCCAAAGTTAGCAGAAGGAAAGAAATCATAGAGATCAGATCAGAAATAAATGAAAAAGAAATGAAGGAAATGAGAGGAAAGATCAATAGAACTAAAAGCTGGTTCTTTGAGAAGATAAACAAAATTGATAAACCATTAGCCAGACTCATCAATAAAAAAAGGGAGAAGACTTAAATCAACAGAATTAGAAATGAAAAAGGAGAAGTAACAACTGACACTGCAGAAATACAAAGGCTCATGAGAGATTACTACAAGCAACTATATGCCAATAAAATGAACAACCTGGAAGAAATGCACAAATTTTTAGAAAAGCACAAACTTCTGAGACTGAACCAGGAAGAAATAGAAAATATAAACAGACCAATCACAAGCACTGAAATTGAAACTGTGATTAAAAATCTTCCAGCAAACAAAAGCCCAGGATCAGATGGCTTCACAGGCGAATTCTATCAAACATTTAGAGAAGAGTTGACACCTATCCTTCTCAAACTCTTCCAAAATATAGCAGAGGGAGGAACACTCCCAAACTCATTCTACAAGGCCACCATCACCGTGATACCAAAACCAGACAAAGATGTCACAAAAAGAAAACTACAGGCCAATATCACTGATGAACATAGAAGCAAAAATCCTCAACAAAATACTAGCAACCAGAATCCAACAGCACATTAAAAGGATCATACACCATGATCAAGTGGGGTTTATGACAGGAATGCAAGGATTCTTCAATATATGCAAATCAATTAATGTGATAAACCGTATTAACAAATTGGAGAAAAACCATATGATCATCTCAATAGATGCAGGAAAAGCTTTTGACAAAATTCAACACACATTTATGATAAAAATCCTCCGGAAAGTAGGCACAGAGGGAACTTACCTCAACATAATAAAGGCCATATATGACAAACACACAGCCAACATCATTCTCAAAGGTGAAAAACTGAAACCATTTCCACTAAGATCATGAAAAAGACAAGGTTGCCCACTCTCACCACTATTATTCAACATAGTTTTGAAAGTTTTAGCCACAGCAATCAGAGAAGAAAAAGGAAAAAAAAGGAATCCAAATTGGAAAAGAAGAAATAAAACTCTCACTGTTTGCAGATGACATGGTACTATACATAAAGAATCCTAAAGATGCTACCTGAAAACTACTAGAGCTAATCAATGAATTTGGTAGAGTAGCAGGATACAAAATTAATTCAGAGAAAATCTCTTGCATTCCTATACACTAATGATGAAAAATCTGAAAGAGAAATTAAGGAAACACTCCCATTTACCACTGCAACAAAAAGAATAAAATACCTAGTAATAAACCTACCTAAAGAGACAAAAGAGCTGTATGCAGCAAACTATAAGACACTGATGAAAGAAATTAAAGATGATACAAACAGATGGAGAGATATACCATGTTCTTGGATTGGAAGAATCAACATTGTGAAAATGACTATACTGCCCAAAGCAATCTCCAGATTCAATGTAATCCTTATCAAACTACCAACGGCATTTTTCACAGAACTAGAACAAAAAATTTCACAATCTGTATAGAAACACAAAAGATCCCGAATAGCCAAAGCAATCTTGAGAAAGAAAAACAGAATTGGAGGAATAAGGCACCAGGACTTCAGACTATACTACAAAGTTACAGTAATCAAGACAGTATGGTATTGGCACAAAAACAGAAATATAGATCAATGGAACAGGATAGAAAGCCCAGAGATAAACCCACACACATATGGTCACCTTATTTTTGATAAAGGAAGCAAGAATATACAGTGGAGAAAAGTCAGCCTCTTCAATAAGTGGTGCTGTGTAAACTGGACAGCTACATGTTAAAGAATGGAATTAGAACACTCCCTAACACCATACACAAAAATAAACTGAAAACGGATTAAAGACCTAAATATAAGGGCAGACACTATAAAACTCTTAGAGGAAAACATAGGTAGAATGCTCTATGACATAAATCACAGCAAGATCCTTTTTGATCCACCTCCTAGTGAAATGGAAATAAAAACAAAAATAAACAAATGGGACCTAATGAAACTTAAAAGCTTTGCACAGCAAAGGAAACCATAAACAAGACGAAAAGATAACACTCAGAATAGGAGAAAATATATGCAAACGAAGCAACTGACAAAGGATTTATCTCCAAAATGTACAGGCAGCTCATGCAGCTCAATTAGAAAAAAAAGAACCCAATCCAAAAATGGGCAGAAGACCTAAATAGACATTTCTCCATAGAAGATATACAGATTGCCAACAAACACATGAAAGGATGCTCAACATCACTAATCATTAGAGAAATGCAAATCAAAACTACAATGAGGTATCACCTCACACCAGTCAGAATGACCATCATCAAAAAATCTACAAACAATAAATGCTGCAGAGGGTGTGGAGAAAAGGGAACCCTCTTGCACTATTGGTGGGAATGTAAATTGATACAGCCACTATAGAGAACAGTGTGGAGGTTGCTTAAAAAACTAAAAATAGAACTACCATGCGACCCAGCAATCCCACTACTGGGCATATACTCTGAGAAAACCATAATTCGAAAAGAGTCATGTACTACAGTGTTCACTGCAGCTCTATTTACAATAGCCAGGATATGGAAGCAACCTAAGTGTCCATTGACAGATGAATGGATAAAGAAGATGTGGCACATATATACAATGGAATATTACTCAGCCATAAAAGAAACGAAATGGAGTTATTTGTAGGGAGGTGGATGGACCTAGAGTCTGTCATACACAGTGAAGTAAGTCAGAAAGAGAAAAACAAATACCATATTCTAACACATATATATGGAATCTAAAACAAAAAAAAAATGGTTCTGAAGAACATAGGGGCAGGAAAGGAATAAAGATGCAGATGTAGAGAATGCACTTGAGGACACAGGGAGGGGGAAGGGTAAGCTGGGACAAAGTGAGGGAGTGGCATGGACATATATACACTACCAAATATAAAATAGATAGCTAGTGGGAAGCAGCCGCATAGCACAGGGAGATCAGCTCGGTGCTTTGTGTCCAGCAAGAGGGGTGGGATAGGGAGGGTGGGAGGGAGACGTAAGAGGGAGGAGATATGGGGATATATGTATATGTATAGCTGATTCACTTTGTTATACAGCAGAAACTAACACACCATTGTAAAGCAATTATACTCTAATAAAGATGTTAAAAGAAAAGTATACACACAACACACTTTTATTGAACACATAAATGTCCACATCTATTATAACGTCTCTAGAAATTGCAATAAGATCATCTTGATGCTTTTTTTTACCCTATATTCTGTTTTCTGATACTAGATACTTACTTTGCCTATTCTGTTTCATTGCGTGTGTGTGTGTGTGTGAGAGTGTGTGTTTCTGTGCTTGAGTTATATGCTTGGCAACACTTTTCTCTTAACTTTGCTTTGATACTTTTCATGTTTTTGTTACAAAAACCACACAACTAAAAATTACACATTTGGATAATGTTTTTTATTCCAATTAACTATTTATACTACTGTCATTAGAAATGCCACTGATCTTACTTGCCTTATTCTGGTTTTTATTCTTAATACATACTTTTCCCATTTTCCTGATGAGTATAATGCAAATGTTACCAAATTTTGATTCTTCTGGTGGTTTGGAAGTTATACACGCTGCTCTTCATCAACTAATAAGTCTCTGCGACACATTACAATTATATATTTGTACAAATAATTATAAATGAATTTATTTTTTCTTAATCACTGTTGAAAAGGAAATAGCATACTTTAATCCCCTTTCTTCTTTTAAGGCAGAAAATTTAGCATGCCTTTCAGTTTTGGAATGGTCTATGATTTCTCATCTAGCTTATTAATACCAAATAATTTTTGCAATTATTATATTTAAAATTATGCTTTTAATAATTATTTAGACTAAGTCAACATTAGCTGATATATTAAAAATTTTTAATAGATCTTTATTGGAGTATAATTGCTTCACAATACTGTTTTAGTTTCTATTGCACAACACAGAGAATCAGCCATATGCATACACATGTCCCCATATCTCCTCCCTCTTGAGCTTCCCTCCCATCCTCCCTATGCTACCCCTCTAGGTCATCTCAAAGTACCGAGCCAATCTCCCCGTGTTAATAACTACTCTTGGGTCCCTAATCTTGAGTTCTTATTTTTGATTAAAATTTTGTCAACTGGTGAACCTTTTCCATTAGAAGGGTACAAAGATTTCTGAGCACTTACATACATGCAAATATGTTTTAGCTGTTTTCACATATAAATGGCAAACTGAATGACTGACATAAAACATATTTACTCTCAAAACTACGTAGCTACTGTCCCCTTGTCTTGGGACAGTTAGTGTTTAAAAGTGAAGTCTATGTCCAGACTAACTTTATTTTTTTTCCCTCCTCTTCCCCTACTCCTTTAAAAAGTTTACATATTTCCTTAATTTTTCCTGGTTGCATGTGTGTCATATATGTATTCAGGTTTCATATGCATATGCAGAGCTTTATTCAGCCCAGTTAGATTTTTTTTGGCAATCTTCAATGTTACCTCTGTTTCATTTCAATATATGATGTCAGATGTCCTTTCTTTGACTTTTGCAATTTCAAGAGTACCTCTCATTCATTTCTATCACTAGTTCCTTTTCCTCTGTATTCATAGAGTGGTTCTCAATGTTCATCTCAAAATTTCATTTTCTGCTTTGTCAATTCTGCTTTTAATGAATATTTGAAATGTGTCACTGAATTTTTAGTTTCTTTACATCTTAGTAGCTCATTAAGCCCCATTTTTATTAACATATCCCTTTTATCCATTTCCTCCATATCTTTATTCTTCATTTTATTGTTATATTATTTAAAATTTTATTTTTATATCTTATTTCACTGAACACATTTCTTAATTTTATAAAAACAAAAATGCTTATGTTTTTATAAAATTTACTTAGGTGTACTATAGCATATATTTTTCAAAAATGACTTGTGTCTTGTCAGTCGTTTTACTTCTTGCAGAATATTTTCACATCTCTAATTTGATTTTTTTCCAACTACTCATCCTTTAGGAATGAAGATTCTCTCCACTGATTACTCATAAATAATGTTTGTAGCTTCTTCTGGTTACTCTCGTTTTCCTGGTTGCTGTTAAAACACGTTTCTCAGATTTTTAGCTAGAGCAATGGTAAATGTGAACAGACTTAGTCTAATTACTGGTCACTGGCAGTCACTTAATTTCTCTAAATTCTGTACTTCACCAGTCTTGCTTCTGTGGTCTAGTTGACTACTTTGAGAAGCATTTTTCTAGGTAATTCTAAACAATGTATATAGTTCTGTTGCCAGAAGTGGTCTACCTTTGTACTTTCTTATGGCACTTTCTTTTCTCACATTCTCAGATGCAGCAAACCAAATGCTTAGCCACTGTAGACTCTGAATATTTTGCATTAATACAAATTTTAGTCTTAGAAAACATGTAGAAAGGGGGATGGTAAAGTGGCCCTGCCTGCAGATACCCTTCTTTGGGTGGTGGGGAGAGTTGATCTGACACTAGATCTCTGAGTCAGGCAGTAGCAGGGTAATTGGTCATCTCCTTAACACTGTTCAGACTGGGAGATTTATTCTCATTCAGATAATAAAGCAAGTCATATCCTTAAGATAATAAAGAAAGTGCCATCCAGTTTTTGGTTTTTTTTTCCTTCTATTTCAGATTGATCTGCTTTGTCTTACATATGGTAAAAATTTGGGTAATCAAATGAATGGTTGCCAGTCTTTGTTGCTGGCAATGTTATACAATGAATAGACTTTGTTTTTTCATTTTTTTAATATTTGGTTAATTTTTTAAGTCACACACTACCAGCCAGATTCCATTTAAAGAAAGTCAACTGGACTTATTTTAAAAACCTCAACGTATTTTATTATTATCATTATTCTAAGATAAGGGAACTGAACTCATTTACTAAGTTCACAGTCTATCAACCAGCTTTCGTTTTTTATAATTTACAAGCTTTTTCAGGTTGTTTTAAAGTTTTCTGATTTTGCCTGTCTGTTTTTTTCATTCAGCCTTTACACACTAATTCATTTAATTCTTACACTATGTTGATTTTTAGATGCATTCCTATTGCTGTAGCTCTTATGCAGTGAATCATATGACGTACACCTTTCAGATGTATGTTTTATTTATTTTTTAAATTGAAGTATAGTTGATTTACAATGTTGTGCTAGTTTCAGGTGTACAGCAAAGTGATTCAGTGATACTTGGTGTGTATTCAGTGTGTATTCATTGATACACACATATATCTATATTCTTTTTCATATTCTTTTTCATTATAGGTTATTACAAGATATTGAATATAGTTCCCTGTGCTATACAGTAGGTCCTTGTTGTTTATCTATATTATATACAGTAGTGTGTTTATGGTAATCCCAAACTCCTAATTTATCCCTCCTCCCCTTTTCCCTTTGGTAACTATGAATTTGTTTTCTATGTTGGTGAGTCTGTTTCTGTTTTGTAAATAAGTTCATTTGTATCATTTTTTTAGATTCCACATATAAGTAATATCATGTGATTTGTCTTTGTCTGACTTACTTCACTTAGTATGATAATCTCTAGGCCCAACTACATTGCTGCAGATAGCTTTATTTCATTCTTTTTTATGGTTGAGTAATATTACTTTGTGTGTGTGTGTGTGTGTGTGTGTATGTATATATACATATACATACACACACACACACAACCACATTTTCTTTATCCATTCACCTGTCGATTGACACTTAGGTTGCTTCCATGTCTTGGCTCTTGTAAATAGTGCTGCTATGAACACTGGGGGGCCTGTGTCTTTTCAAGTTAAGAGTTTTCATCTTTTCTGGATATATATCCAGGAGTGGGATTGCTGGATCATACGGTATCTTAATTTTTAGTTTTTTAAGCAACCTCCATATTGGTCTCCATAGTGGCGGCACCACAGATATATGTTTTAAATGATGAAAATAAAACATGGTCATTCAAACCATGTATATATTAGCCATATATCTGACAGGAATGCCTTGTCGTATATCTCACTGCATGAGCTGGTACAATAAACATGTCCTTAGAAGCACTGAAGTTACCAATATATTCATATTATCATTGGTTTCTCCTACACTTGGCTTATAAAAAATTTCTGGGATCTTTCTCTAACTCATATTCAAATCAAATTCATCATATCAATGACTTTGTCAAAGATTCAGTTAAAACCTAGATTTCTTGTGAACTTATACCTTGTGCTAATGATTGCTAAGTATCATTAAGCAGAAATCTCTTCGTATCTGTGATATTTTGAATATTTAATTCACCCAGAAGTTTAAATTTATTCAGTGAAAACCACGGACACGTTTCTAGCTACTAGAATAGGATGGATACCACGTGGCGCGCATGCCTCCTCCCCCTCCTGCATCCACGCCAACTGCAGTAATGGAGCATCACTGCTCCCTGAGTTGTGCTCAGCTGCACAATTCTCAAACCATGTCCTGAAAAGCCACTACCAGGTAATGAGATTTCACTTATGAGATACTATTTACCACTTCAGTTTCAGACCCATATTAGGGTTCCCCCAAAGAAGAAACTGTTATTGACTTGTTTCTGCTAGTTATTTCCATTCTCAGTCAAATATAACAGAAAGAATAATCTTTTGCATGTATGGAAAATTTTGTAAATTATATTAGTATAAAACAATGAAGCATCTCATATTCTAAACCGGTAACTCTGATATGCCTCAAGTTATTTACTAAAAACATACTAATATTTGCTGTTATTTTAAAAAATTAAATATTTAAATTAAACAGATAATTTTAAGAACTAGAGCTGAACTGATTAATGTTTTGTATTCCATATCTCCTCAAAGTAAAAGGAGTGACAGAAATCCCAACTTGTAAAATGTGCAGTGGGAGGTGTTTGTCCAGTTGAGATTTAATCTATGCAAGACGTATTGTTGATTTCTTTAGCCCTCTTCACTTCCTTTTCCGAAAGGGAACCCTGCTCTCCAAGGACTCTGCTTCTTTGTACCTCTCTTGTGGAAGCTGTTCATTCTCTCATGCCCCTCATACCAAGGAACAAGAGGCAAGGACAACCAGGGTTCAATAACATCTTGCTCTCCTACCGGTGTCCCTTCTACTTACTGACATCCTCTGACCTTGTTCCTCCACATCCATTAAGGACTTTTACTCCTAGTTGCACCTGGTTCAGCATCTTCATTTCCCATTCCAACTCCAGGCCTCCCAGAGAACTTCAAGTTCTCCATTATTTCTTCCTTTTAGTAATACAACATCCGTGTTTCTTCTGGTCTCCTGGCAACACAATAAAGAACTACATTTCCCAGCCTTCCTTACAGGTATATATTCAGGCCAATGTATGTGAGCAGAAGTGATATGTGCAACTTCATAATCAGGTTCTTGAAAGGAAGCCACTTGCCTTTCACTTCTTTCCCTCTTACCAGGACCAGAAGTAGACAAAGTGAAGTGATAGTGGCTTATAGTTCCTCTTCCTACCTTTCAGGTTATTTTGTACTTTTTCTTTTTAGATTCATTCATTAAATATTGGTTTTCTCCCAAACTGGGATTCAAGTGGGATTCACTGGATAGCTAGAAATCAAGCTATCTATTCCTTTTAAAAAATTTATGATATTACCAACTACATAAAACAAATGTATAGCTTAATGTACTATTATAAATTGAACAACCTTCTAACCACCCTCCATGTCAAGAGATAAACCTTTCCTGCCCTCCAAAAGCCCTCCATTCCCCCCTTACAATACCTTTCCTCTCCCCAAGAACAATAGCTCTTCTGATGTCACTTCTGTACTTTTCTATATAGTTTCATCATTCAAGTGTGTATCCCTAAAGTGCATGGCTTTGTTTTACCTTCTTTTTTTGGGGGGGGGGGTTACAGTCTTTTTCAATTGATGCATTTCATCCCCATGTCTTTTTTTTCCCTTCTAATTTATTTGTTGAAGAAGCCAGCTTATTTTTCTATATCAATTTCCATCCTGATTTAGTTTAACATGTTTCCTCTACCCTGTGTTTCTTGTGCATGGTGATTGGATCTAGAAGCTTAATCAGATAGATTAAGGTTAGATTTTTTGGCAAGACTTCTTCATCGTAGTTTTGAATTCTTTATCAGAAAGCACAAAATGCTGGCTGCTCCACTTTTTGTGATGTTAGCAACCACCAATGCTTGATGCCTAGATTTTATAATTCATGACTTACTGTAAAATATTGATAACCCAACTTCATCATTCTTTCTTTACTTATGTTTTGCAATACTTGTACAAAGAGAAACTTTGCCTCATCTATTACTTAGTTATCCAGGGTTCATTTCATATAAAAAAGACAAAACATGTTTTATTGTGTATTTTATTAACCCTGTGTTGTACAAAGGCAATTAATTAATTGTACATGTGCATGTGTATCATTATGAATTCATGCATTTAACATGTTTGATATGTTTTCATTCATTTCAGTTTATTATACTTTTAGGCCAATGTGAGCCTTTTCAAGCTGGCGCTCAACTTCTATTGGTGCATCCTTGTATTCTGTGATAGCTTACTTATTAACTAAAATAATAGGATATCTTATGCTCATCTTACATTAGCTGTCCTTTTCTCAAAATCAGGTGGTACTCCAAGTAGGCTTCTTTCTTTTAGGAGGAAGTGGTATTTCAAACAGTCTGGATGGTAGGGATGCTCACTGCTATTAAGATGGGCATTATTTCTAGGCCTTTCCAAGGAAAAAAGCTATGGATAGATAATTATAGATTTTTTTTAAAACCTGATGAGTTCATTCTGATACTTTCAGGTATAATTTTATACTACTAAGAATACTGGTTCTTAAGGGCACTGGGGATGCCAGAATTACTCATTTGCTTTACCTAGCATTACATACAAGTATTCTAAGGATAACAATTCTAACACAATCACCCATATGATTAATAAAAAGTTTTCAAAAAATGTGTATATGTTCTCTTCATTTCCCCTGCCTTTTATTAAAGCTGAACCCTATCTACATTTTCAGTGCAGACAGCCATATTAAACTGTCTCCATATCCCTCATCTATTTCAGTTCTTCAAGAAAATATGTATATATTCAATACACATTGATAATCTTAATGTTGATGTATCTCTGTCATTTTGATTATCTGAAGCTTATTCTCCAGTAGCTGATTAGTAAATAGTCCATAAAAACAATATTCCCTAAGTTCTTGCATGGCCATGGCAGTTTGAGGAATTTTAATTTGGAAGTCAGTTTAAGTGAACACATATTCTTGGTTCACAATTTCTTTTCTTGTATATCTTAAAAATGTAACTCAATTTTCTTCCGGCACAAGGTGTTGCTGCCAAAAAATCTGATGACAATTCTCTTTTCCATTAGGTTACAAGACTATGTTAGTCTTTTCACTGCTCTAACTGAGTAGTACTCTGTTCCCAGCAGAGTACCTTTTCACGTCTTCACCTTTCTACCATCTTCTTCATCTTGCTTCTTCTGGATTCCACAGTTTCTTTATCTCATTTTTCCTATTCTTGTTTTTCTTTCTTCTTATTTTTCTCCTTGACTTTTCACAAATAATAGTCTCTGTCTGGAAAACAAAGGACCTCCTCTTCCTTGTCCCAAACCTGTCTGGAAAACTGCTACTCTTCCTTCTATCAGTTTAGGAATCTTCTCTTCCTGAAACCTTACCCAACTCACTTTGATAAACTGCAATTGTCTTTTCCTAATGCTATTGCTTAAAGGTTTAATGTAAAGGATTTCTCTGAAAACCAAATAAATTATCGAAAATAACTCTCTAACTTACCCATTCATTACTAATAGAAAATTCAATAACAGAGACTCAAATAGGGGATGGGGACCTACATATTGGTTTCAGTAGAAAAAGAAAACAGCAGCCACTACTGCTTCGATCACATAAAAATTCTCATAGTCCTGATTTTTCAGAATAGATTTGTCTGACAATAGGTGAAGCACTGTTGGTTCTTCCCAAATACCACTAGGCTGCGTTTATGGAGCCCCCAGGATTGGGTCTGAGGACCTCCTCCCTTAAGAGTTGATGTCATATTCCTTGACTGTCCATGTCCTCCCCTGAAACAGGTTTCATTCCCACTAGATCATTTCCCCCAAAGTTGTTACATCAGAGCTGGAGGCTGACTTTCCATTGTCATATTTACTCCTAAGACACATTCAGAGGAACTGAATGAATTACTGTTTCAACTGCTTGATCATGTTTAGGGCTGAACACTTAACAATACTTAGGAATCAAAGTATTCTTGAAACCAGGTTTCAATGACCTGCATAAAATTAGCTCTGATATATTACACATTCTAAACAAGAACATACCCAATACATAAACCTTAAATGTCCTTCATGAATTTTACTTCTGCTTTTTCTAAGGCAAAATAATCTTAACAATGTTCTATATGAAATTCCCCCACACAAAATGAAGACTGCATCTGTTAAAGTCATTGTCATATAATACCGTATTATAAATTTATGTCTGTGAAGTACTTGAGGGCAAGAGCTGTGCTTTATCATTTTTATATTCCCAGTGTTTTGCACAGTACTTGACACAAAATATTTTAAAATAGGTATTGAATAAATAAATGTGCAAATGAGTAAATAGAGGTATGAATAAATGAATTGATTTATTCAAGTCAATATCTCTCAAACATAAGCATAAGTGACAGCTTCAAATTTTCCATATACCAAGAGCTTTAGGCAATCTAATAGGAAGTGAGTCTTCTATAGGATTATACATGATTAAGAAAATGTCAATTGTTTGCACAAAAAGGCACCTGATAGAGACTCCTCGGAAATTAATGTTTTTCCCAAGCATCTCTTGTTTGCACCTAGGTGAAAATAATTAGAGATCATGAAAATAATATGTTTACCTTACCACTTAATTCCAAATTAGAAATGGAAAAAGTAAGCTAGTGCAAATTTTATACATAATATGGATTAATTATATATACATTTCATTAAATTATATAAACACTATATATATATATATATATATATATATATATATACACACACAGTTGTGCTCGTCTCTGTATTCATTCAGCAAATTGAGCTGAAGATCATACTTATGTCTATCTAAAATATGAGTGTCTGCATGATACATAAAATTGGCTCAGAAGATGGAGAGATGGGAATTTCAGGCCATGTGTCCAACTCAGAGTCTTCTCAGGACCCAGCTTAGCTGCTATAGATATATGGACTTACCCTCCACCTTACCGAAATACAGACGGTTTAGTTTGATTAGACTTTGACATGGCTTATGTTGGCATGATCTTTACCTCCCATGACATTAATATATATTGTAAAAACTGGTCAGTTTTCAATGCCTACAACTTGTTATATGAAGAAAAAGATAATTTTTCTTCAATCTCATAATCTATTCCTTTCACATTCTTCTCATCTCACCCCTGCAGATATACTTATTCAGTAATGTAGCCAGGACTTTTTGGATCAAGAACAGACATTTTCAGAAAAGTTCTTTGTTCTTTTGTAAAATAAACATTTTTTGTTCCCATTCTGAACACTGGGGCTATTTGGATGATATTTGCAACTTAGTAGATTTAGAAAGTGGAAGCAGCTGGCAGGGGCTGCCCTTTCTCTGATAGGTACCCAAATTTTGTCTCTACTTTTTCTTTGAAGACAATTGAGCAATTAACCCTCAATAAAAACAGATCTTTTGAAAGCGGAACTGAATAGAAAGTTATAAGCTATTGCAGAATACTAAGTTGTCATTACTAACACCTTTTAAACATCCCTGTTCGAATTTAGCTGAATTGACCAACAAAGAATGGAGGAGTGTTTTTGTGTGGTCTGCTATCCTTCTACTAGCCCCTGATTTTCCAGTCCATTCAGGAAGCAGATTCCAGTTTTAATGTTGTATTGATTTTCTATTGCCACTGTAACAAATGATCACAAACTTAGTTACTTAAAACAACACAAATTATTATCGTATAATTCTGTAGGCCAGAAATACAACACAAGTCTCACTGTGCTAAAATCAAGGTGATATAAGGGCTGTGTTCCTTTCTCGACGCTTCTAGGGGGAAATCCATTCCCTTGCCCTTTCTAGCTTCTAGAAGCTGCTCACATTCCTTGGCTCATGGCCCCCTTTCTCCATCTTTAAAGACAGTAAAAGCAGGTTGAGTCCTCCCTGAATCTCTCTCTGACCTCTTCTGCCTCCTTTTCTAGTTTTAAGGATCCTTGTGATTATACTGAGCCTATTCAAATAATTTCCTATTTTAAGGTAAGTTGACTAGGAAACTTAATTCCATTTACAACCTCAATTCTTCTTTGTCACTTAATCTAACATAGTCACAGGTTCCAAGGATTAAGATATGGGAATATTTGGGGGGGGGGCATTATTCTGCTTACCACACAGATTTTTTTCTATAGTTTTGCAGAGTCTTATTTAAATCAGGAACCAATAGCCATGCCCTCTCAATTATGACATATTTGCTACCATGTTGTATGTATAGTTCTGCCTCAAAGTCAAGGTATATGACTTTTACTATTTCATGCATTACTTCATAATGCAGAGTGCACACATTTACCAGCTAGCACTAAATCACATTTTTGTTTGTTTATAAACTAAGAAATAGTCTAGCTTCTAGATTGTGATGGTAAAGAGAAGACGTAAAATTATTAGAAATCCCTTAAAATCACCAAATTTAATATTGAAAAAAATGAATCTGGATTGTTTTATTACATTTTCAATATGAATAAGTATTTCTTATTCATTATAATGAGATTTCTTTCAGACAGGCCTCTAACCCATTTCAAGTAACAGTGCTGCAAGAAATGCATGGAAAAATATTATTATTAATAAAAATTTTAAAGTTTTCAACTCTTTTCAGCAAAGATAGTTTGAGTTGAGTTAATGCTGTATTTCAGTACCTAAATTCAGGCATGTTCTAGATGTCATATTAGTATGGCGTTATTACCCAAATGCTGTCTTTAATTCCTGTTTAAAACAAATCTGTGAACACAAACCCTCAGACCTTGGGTAAGTTGATTCACCTTTCTGTGCCTCAGTTTCCGCATTTGTTAAATGGCAGTAATAATATCACAGGTTGAGACGATATGTTAATACATGTAAACATGTTCGTGTATATAGAGCAGTAGCTCAGAGCAGGTGCTCAAAAAATGTTAAGTATCATTATTATTAATAACAAGGTGGTATAGCTTAAGTGAATCTTTAATTTCAGCATTAGACCATTCATACTTCATTTAAAGACCTCCTTTATGGCTCTAGACAATTTTAAAATTAATTTAAAAACACTCAGTTCTCTTGAAACCACAAAAAATTTAAAATTAATTTAAAAACACTCAGTTCTCTTGAAACCACAAAAAATTTAAAAGTCAATATAAGATAGCCATATGTACTGTATTTAAGCTAAGCCAGAGCAGGTTAGGCTAAGGAAGACTGGAACAGGATATTAACTACGGTCATCAGAGTAAAGTCACACCTGCTGACAAATTCTGAGTTCCATGACAGAGATAGATGAAAGAGTATAATTTGCTATAATGAAGCAGAGCTTTCACTACTAACGTGGAGGGGAAAAAATGGCAATTCCTGAAAAAGGGATTATGGCTAGATAATGTATCTATGTGACCCATGGATTAGAATAGTTTGGAGTAACATTTTATACATTAATTTTCTAGTTAACACTTCTTTTTTTAAAAAATATCTTTAATGGAGTATAATTGCTTTACAATGGTGTGTTAGATTCTGCTTAATAACAAAGTGATTCAGCTATACATATAAATATATCCCCATATCTCCTCCCTCTTGCTTCTCCCTCCCACCCTCCCTATCCCACCCCTCTAGATGGTCACAAAGCACAGAGCTGATCTCCCTGTGCTATGTGGCTGCTTCCCACTAGCTATCTATTTTACATTTGGTAGTGTATATATGTCCATGTCACTCTCTCACTTCGTCCCAGCTTATCCTTCCCCCTTAAGTCCATTCTCTCGTCTGCATCTTTATTCCTGTCCTGCCCCTAGGTTCTTCAGAACTTTTTTTTTTTTAGATTCCATATATATGTTAGCATACGGTATTTGTTTCTCTCTTTCTGACTTACTTCACTCTGTATGACAGACTCTAGGTCCATCAACCTCACCGCAAATAACTCAATTTCGTTTTTTTTATGGCTGAGTAATATTCCATTGTATATATGTGCCACATCTTCTTTATCCATTCATCTGTCGATGGACACTTAGGTGGCTTCCATGTCCTGGCTACTGTAAACAGAGCTTCATTGAACATTGTGGTACATGACTCTTTTTGAATTATGGTTTTCTCAGGGTATATGCCCAGTAGTGGGATTGCTGGGTTGTATGGTAGTTCTATTTTTAGTCTTTTTAAGGAACCTCCATACTGTTCTCCATAGTGGCTGTACCAATTTACATTCCCACCAACACTGCAAGAGGGTTCCCTTTTCTCCACACCCTCTGCAGCATTTATTGTTTGTAGATTTTTTGATGATGGTCATTCTGACTGGTGTGAGGTGATACCTCATTGTACTTTTGATTTGCATTTCTCTAATGATTAGTGATGTTGAGCATCCTTTCATGTGTTTGATGGCAATCTGTATATCTCCTTTGGAGAAATGTCTCTTTAGGTCTTCTGCCCATTTTCGGATTGGATTGTTTGTTTTTTTGATATTGAGCTGCTTGTAAATATTGGAGATTAATCCTTTGTCAGTTGCTTCATTTGCAAATATTTTCTCCCATTCTGAGGGTTGTCTTTTCATCTTGTATATGATTTCCTTTGCTGTGCAAAAGCTTTTAAGTTTCATTACGTGCCATTTGTTTATTTTTCTTTTTTATTTCCATTTCTCTAGGAGATGGGTGAAAAAATATCTAGCTGTGAATCATGTCATAGAGTGTTCTGCCTATGTTTTCCTCTAAGAGTTTTATAGTATCTGGCCTTACATTTAGGTCTTTAATCCGTTTTGAATTTATTTTTGTGTATGGTGTTAGGGAGTATTCTAATTTCATTCTTTTACATGTAGCTGTCCAGTTTTCCCAGCACCACTTATTGAAGAGGCTGTCTTTTCTCCATTGTATATTCTTGCCTCTTTTATCAAAAATAGGGTGACCATATGTGCGTGGGTTTATCTCTGCGCTTTCTCTCCTGTTCCATTGATCTATATTTCTGTTTTTGTGCCAGTACCATACTGTCTTGATTACTTTAGTTTTGTAGTATAGTCTGAAGTCAGGAAGCCTGATTTCTCCAGCTCTGTTTTTCTTTCTCAAGATTGCTTTGGCTATTCGGGGTCTTTTGTGTTTCCATACAAATTGTGAAATTTTTTGTTCTAGTTCTGTGAAAAATGCCAGTGGTAGTTTGATAGCTATTGCACTGAATCTGGATATTGCTTTGGGCAGTATAGTCATTTTCACAATTTTGATTCTTCCATTCCAAGAACATGGTATATCTCTCCATCTGTTTGTATCAACTTTAATTTCTTTCATCAGTGTCTTGTAGTTTTCTGCATACAGGTCTTTTGTCTCCTTAGGTAGGTTTATTCCTAGGTATTTTATTCCCTTTGTTACAGTGGTAAATGGGAGTGTTTCCTTAATTTCTATTTCAGATTTTTCACCATTAGTGTATAGGAATGCAAGAGATTTCTGTGCATTAATTTTGTATCCTGTTACTTTACCAGATTCATTGGTTAGCTCTAGTAGATTTCTGGTAGCATCTTTAGGATTCTCTATGTATAGTATCATGTCATCTGCAAACAGTGACAGCTTTACTTCTTCTTTTCCAATTTGGATTCCTTTTTTTTTTCTTTTTCTTCTCTGATTGCTGTGGCTAAAACTTCCAAAACTGTGTTAAATAATCGTGGTGAGAGTGGACAACCTTGTCTTGTTCCTGATCTTAGAGGAAATGGTTTCAGTTTTTCAACACTGAGAATGATGTTGGCTGTGGGTTTGGCATATATGGCCTTTATTATGTTGAGGTAAGTTCCCTCTATGCCTACTTCCTGGAGTGTTTTTATCATAAATGGGTGTTGAATTTTGTCAAAAGCTTTTTCTGCATCTATTGAGATGATCCTATGGTTTTTCTCCTTCAGTTTGTTAATATGGTTTATCACACAGATTGATTTGCATATATTGAAGAATCCTTGCATTCCTGGGATAAATCCCACTTGATCACGGTGTAGTATCCTTTTAATGTGCTGTTGGATTCTGTTTGCTAATATTTTGTTGAGGATTTTTGCATCTATGTTCATCAGTGATATTGGCTTGTAGTTTCCTTCTTTTTGACATCTTTGTCTGGTTTTGGTATCAGGGTGATGATGGGTTCGTAGAACGTGTTTGGGAGTGTTCCTCCCTCTGCTATATTTCCTTCTATACACATTTTATTTACATCTCTTGAAAATCTTTCTCAAACCTATCAATTTCCTGAGTTAAGTATAATAAATCTAATTCACTTATTTCTCAAGTGATCATGAGTTTTAAGTAAAATTTTGGTGCCAATATAATAAAAATGAATTGCCATTGTAAAACACATTGATAGGAAATAATATTTGATAGATAACAATTATCATAATTATCCTTTAAAATGTTTTTGTCTTTAACAGACATACAATTGTTAAGTGAATTATTAAATCCATAAAATGACACAAATACTTTTCAATTTTATTTTCTTATAATTCTATTATAATTTTTCTAATTTATTAAATCACTTGATCAATAAATATAAATGAGTAACTAGTCTGAGTAAAGCAAAGTACTAGGTACTGAGTTATAAGTGAGAAACACTAGCATGGCCTAATGATCTAATGGGAAAGAGAAATCTTACATATGTAACATCTATACATGTTATCTGAGGCAGTAGGAAACCACTGAAAAGCTGTATCCAGGAGAGATACATGGTTAGTCTCTTAAACATAACACTATAATATTAAAAAATGGACTACAGGACACAGGAATGAATTGCAGAAAATGTAGAAGCAGTTTCAGAGACAATGTAACATTGCAGGTAAGAAGATGAAAACTATAGACTAGGATTGTGGCAATGGTAGACAGAGAAAGGAAGAAAGACTTCCTACAGGAACTTGTGGTTTATTGGATGTAGAAGAATAAAGGTGTGGGAAGATTCAAAGATAAAACCCTGGTTTCTGGGCTAAACAACTGAGTGAATGGCTGGGTTATTTTCTGTCACAGAGGACACTAGGATAGGAGCAGGTTCTTGGGTGAATTTTGATTTAGGTTTTGGACTTTCTCTTAGAGGTTAAAAAAAAATTCAAAGTGGAGACACTGAGAAGATAATAATAAGAATGGTCTAGTTTGGAGTCACTGGCATATAGATGGTAATTTAAACCCCAGGAGGTATGAAATAACTTACAAGAGGAAAATAATTGAGAAGAAAAGAAGCTCTGACAAGGGTCAGGTAGAAAATGAGTAATAGACAAAGGAGTCTTGAGAAACAGCTAACAAAGAACTCAGAGAGTACAGTGTCACAGAGAACCAAAGTAGGACACAGCAAGAAATGTTAAAATAAGAAGGATAGTGAATGAACGGACTCAAATTTTGCAGAGAGATAAAACAGAGACTGATAAACATCAGTTGAATTTACTCATTAGTAAACTTAATGAAAGTTGTTCTGGAGAAATGATGAAAGAAGTTTGCAATTATTCAAAGAAGTTTTGGGGAACAGACAAAAGGATCTAGCCAACCTATAAGATGATTGGTTATGGAGAGAAGAAAGAAGTTAAGACTGTATCTAGGGATGGAATAACTGCTGATCACGAAGAGACTTTTAAGATAATAAAAAGACTTTAGCATATTAGCATGCTGATAGATGACTGAATACTGAGGGAGATAATGCTGCTGTCGGCAAGTGGATTTTCAGTAGGAAAAGGAGTCCAAAGGGGAATATTGTCTTTGGATTGATTCATGAAACTCCCGTCATAATTGAAGTGGACTTATTTTTCTATCACAGGAGTTTCATGAATGTCTCTGAAGTCAATACTCTCCCTCGGACTTTAATATTGTGAGCCCTGATGCAGTTTTATATTACTCATGGAATTATTTCATTTGCTAAGGAGAAACTTCATAACAATTGTTTGTATTTACTCAACATATTTCTTTCTTGCAAGCTCTTTTATTTCTAATTAAAGTGTTTTTTGTTTCCTTGTATGCTTTTTCTAGGAAAATTCCTATCATCTTTTATAATATCATCTAGGAGATATTTGGAACAGAGTCAACCCTCTCAGTTACATAAAATAAAGAATGGCATATTGTTGGAAAACAGATCTAAATCCCAGTGAATCACATGAAAAGCAGCAAAAGCACCAAGAATTTCACTCTGTAAATCAACCTCTTTTTCCTAGCCATACCAGTCTGGGTTTTGATCATGTAGTAGATGAGATCAGTAATAAAATCCCACTCTATCAGAGAGAAATTGAAGAAAACACCATTTTTGTGCCCAGTGCACCACACTGGGACTCAAAAAGGCATTCATTAGATGAAGCAGACCAAATATCCTTGAATGAATTCACTTCTAAAAGCACAGAACTCTCCTGTCACCAAGTTAATAAAACAGGAGTAATTGGTTTTAGGCATTCCATGCTACCAAATCCTCAAAACATAAATAAAGAAAGCTTTTGGGGAAACCCCAGAGGAAAATACCATGGTGCTGATGATTACGGATTCAATATTTTACCTCCATCATCCACTAGTGTGGATGAAATTAATTCACGGAGTGAACTGGATAACTACCATATAGGATTTGAATGTAGCATTCCTCCTACATATCCATCCTTCTCAACTGACTTGATGCCAAAAGAAGAAAATAAAAGCAGTAGAAATATGAACATTGTGGAACCATCTCTGATGCTCTTCAAAGGTTCTTTTCTACCCAGGACCTGGGAAAGTACATGGCCAAAGAACAAAGAGGTATGTGTCAACTTAAAAATACGAATCTGAAAGAATCATTCAATAATGTGCTGGGTTAATTTGGTAATGAGAGTAACTAATCTTAATTAGGGGAATGTATTAATATTATTAATACTTTTGGGGGAAAAATAACTTATTCACAAATTCCGTGTTCCTGAATTAATGATTTTTTCTAAAGAAAGAGAAAATTTTTTATAATATTTTTAAAGTTCTGGTTTCATCAAATCTAAATAAAATGTTATAGTATTTACATTTTGTTAGATAAAAATATCATAGTTGGAGGTTTAAATGATAGTATTTTCTATTCTTATTGTGTCGTTATGCACACATAGAAACATACATACATTTCATTACATTTATATTGTGAGTTATATTACCATGAATTAAAACTTCATATCATTATTGGTAGGAAAAATGTCCCTTTACTCAGAGGCTACTAAATTATACTGTTGGCAGGCAACTTCTTTTGGGAACATTCCAAGAGTAGGAAATTAAGTAATCATTGTGCAATTCATCCTGATGGTTTCATTAGTAGTTTTCCAATCATTTAGTAACCACAGAGGTTCTTGTATAATATTTGAACATTTCTCTGCTTATACGGAGTCTAAACACAAGTGAAACCAGAATTGAACAGTAAAATGATGAAACATTATTTCAGCTGTAATTTACAGGGTTAGACAAGAGGATTTTTCATTTATTCAACAACTATTTATCATATTCTTAAACTATATATGATTAGGCATAACAAATGCAAAGAAGAAAATGCATAATACCTGATTTCAGCAATAGCATATTGCTTAAATTAACCTGTAAACCAATAATGGCAACACAGTAAAGTAATAGAGAGGATGAGTTCATAAGAGAAGAAACAACTAATTGTGTCTGAGCCACTTGCAGAAGAGGTAATACCTCAAATGATCTGAATTAAAAGTGCATGAATTTTAGGAACCTTTACTTCTGATCATGACAATGTAACAAGTACTAAACTTTCCCTTACCACTGAAAACTATGAAATTAGACAAAATATATGAAGCAACTGATTTCAGGATTGAACAACAGCCAGTATAGACATCAATCCTTAAGAGAAGGGAAACACCAAAGTGTTGTTATGATCATCCTGGTGTCTTCAGGGCTCTTTCCTGCTGCTAGGCAGACTAGTGGAGCCCAATTTGAGCAGCAGTATCACTAAACTGAGGAGGCAGAGACTGCAGTTCCAGGCTGCAAAGGAAGCTGTAATTCGTAGGGCAGACCACAGAAGGAACTATGCAATGCGTGGGAGTCAGGACTCTATGCGAGATTTACTGCAGATTGTTGGCCAAGAGGTTGTGTTCACCACACACAAGTAGAAGTTATGCAGTGCCAAAGTCCTGACCCAGCGAGAGAAGACACTGAGCTGAGAACTTCAGGCATTCATTTGAGATCACACAAAGCTATCTCTTAAGAGTAAAAATTGTGCTCTAAAGTAAATGTTCTACCTATTAACTTACATGTGGCCCCACAAAAAAATAAAATCGAGGCTGACAAGACCAAAACGATCTTAACTGCCTGCCTACCAGAGAAAAATTGCACTTTGTAAAAACAATTCCTAATGTGTCATCTACAATATCCAACATTTAATAACAAATGCACGGATGCATAAAGAACAGGGAATTCTGAACCATAATCAAGAAAATAACCCAGTGAATAGAGATTCTGTGATAGAACAGATGTTGGAATTAACAGATGGGGACTTTAAGGAGATTATTAAAAGGATGTTCAAGAAGATGAAGTAAAGATGAACATAATGAGTAGACAAATGAGGAATCTCAGAAGGAAATTAGAAACTATGAAAAAACAAACAAAGACTAATGGAAAATTTAGTAATATAAATATATTATCTGTAGTTAAAAAGTCACTGGGTGTGCTTAAAAACAGATATAAGATGACAGGGGAAAAACAGTACTTGAAAGAAAAAGAATAGGGCTTCCCTGGTGGTGCAGTGATTAAGAATCCACCTGCCAATGCAGGGGACACAGGTTCAAGCCCTGGTCTGGGAAGATCCCACATGCCACGGAACAACTAAACCCATGTGCCACAACTACTGAGCCTATGCGCCACAACTACTGAAGTCCGCGCACCTAGAGCCCGTGCTCCACAAGAGAAGCCACCGCAATGAGAAGCCCGCACACTGCAACGAAGAGTAGCCCCCGCTCGCCACAACTAGAGAAAGCCCGCACGCAGCAATGAAGACCCAATGCAGCCAAAAATAAATATAAATAAAATAAATAAACTTATTAAAAAAAGAGAGAAAAAAAGAAAAAGAATAGAAATTACCCAAACTGAAGAAGAGAAAATAAAAGAATTATATAAAAGTGAGCAGGGACTAAGAAACTTAGGAGATAAGGAGCCTAATATATGGATAATTTTGGAATGCTAGCAGGAGAGGAAAGGAAAGAGAGAAAAATTCATTTGAAGAAATAATGCTCTGAAATTTTCTCCAACTCTTGTATAAAGTATCAAATTACAGATTTAAGAAACTCAATAAATCCCAAACAGAATAAATGCAAAGACAACCACATGTAGACATGTTATACTCAAACATATGAAGACCAAAGTTGAAAAGAACATCATAAAAGGTGGCAGAAAGGGGGAAAAAAATTTCATGCAGTGGAACAACAATCTGAATTAAAGCATTATCTCATCAGAAACGATGGAAGCCAGATGACAGTGGAATAGCATTTTTAAAGCTCTATAAAAAAAGAAAAGAATCCATACTTCTATAACTCATTGAGTACATGCTTGAAAATTTAAAATAAATATATTATCATATAAACAAATGTTGAGAGAAATCAGTCAGCTCATACGCACACAAAAAAAACTGAAGTCAGTCTTTGGATGCAAAGAAAATGATACCAGATGGAATCTAGAAAGGAAAAAAGAGCAGCAAAAATGGTAAATATGTTAGTAAATATGAAAAACTACTTTTATCTTAATTTTTTGAAAGACAGTTGACTGTTTAAAGCAAAAAAAACAGTATTTCATTGTCAGAGTTGTTGTATATGTAAACAAAAGATAAAAGACAATAAGAGAATAGAAGATGAAGGGAGGGTAAATGTTATCTGCTATTGGAAATTCTTAAATTTTAAATGCAGTGGCACAATATTAACTTTAAGTAAACTGTGAAATATTTATGATGCATATTGTAAGTTCTAAGCTAGTATAATCACTAAAAATATAGTACAAAGAAGAAAAACTAAAAATCCAACAGAGAAATTAAATAAAACAGGATAAAAAATCAAACTGCAAAAATCAGGGAAGGAGAAATAGAAGAACAAAATAAAACAGAAGAAACAACTAGAAGCACATATGAACATGGCAGTCTTAAATCTAACAATACCCATAAATATACTAAATATATTCCAAATAAAAGGGAGAAATTGACAAACTAGATAAAAAAGAAAGGCTTTATTTTTTACAAGAGTCAAATTTGAAAAACAAAGGCACAGACAGGTTGAAAGTTTAAAAAAAGTAAAAATATTTAACATTCAACCAGCAAAACAAATCTGTGTGTGGTTATTAATATCAGAAAATGAAGCTTAAGGCAGGGTATTATTAGAGAAAGAAAAGGGTCATTTCATAATAATAAAACAGTCAATCAGGAAGACTTAATAAATTTAAATGTAGATGTACCTAATAATGGCTCCAAAATACATAAAGCAAAATTATTTCTTTAACTGAGCCGTTTATGGATTTATTCACAAGAAGTGAAGCACATGTCCAAAACACACTTGTATATGAAAATTAATAGTTTTCTTTACAATACCCCAAAACTACAAATAACACAACTGTTTATCAACAGGAAGACAGATAAACAAACTATGGAATATTCATGCAATAGAATACTACTAATAGGCAATAAAAAAAGATGAACTATTGATACATATGACAACATAAATTTTAAAACATATACCACTTAAATGAAAGAAGCCAGGAGCTTCCCTGGTGGCGCAGTGGTTGAGAATCTGCCTGCCAATGCAGGGGACACAGGTTCAAGCTCTGGTCTGGGAAGATCCCACGTGCTGTGGAGCAGCTGGGCCCGTGAGCCACAATTACTGAGCCTGCGCATCTGGAGCCTGTGCTCCGCAACAAGAGAGGCCGCGATAGTGAGAGGCCCGCGCACTGCGATGAAGAGTGGCCCCCGCTTGCCACAACTAGAGAAAGCCCTCGCACAGAAACGAAGACCCAACAAAGCCATAAAATAAATTTTAAAAAAATAAAATAAAATAAAATAAATGAAAGAAGCCAGAAACAAAAGAGCACATTCATTAATCTATGGTGATAGAAATCTGAATTAACAGTTACCAAATAGATGTTCAGATTGACAGAAGGAGATATGGGGGAACTTTCTAAAGTGATAGAAATGTTCTATATTTTTTGATTGGATATTAATATTCACAGTTGCATATATTCCTCAAAACTCAAATTATATATTTAAAATTTATGTATTTTTCCATATGTATTGCTTCAGTAAATTTTTTAAAAATAAAATTAAAAACATAATGGCTTTTTAAAACAAAATAAAAATTTTAGAATTGTATTAATCTTTTCTCCACACCAAGCTATTTTAATTTAACAGTTTTTATTTTAAGCTGACAGGTTGTTCCATTCAGCTGGTTGAGGTACCTGAGGGCAGTAATAGAAGTCTGGCCTCCTTTTGCAACAAAGTAAAAAAGTAAGTGTTGCTATTCCATTAAACTTAGAAATTTCTGTACCTGCATAAATTTGTCTATTTTAACATCGCTGAACTGATTAATCTTGCATATAAAATGTTAAAGCTCTATAATTTTTTAACATAGTTAGAAGTATAAAGTTATGACAAATTAGTTCTTAATCAACTTCTGGTATTGCTTTTGTTGTTTATAGTCAAATAAATTTTTCCCCTGAAAATCTGGCTACAGACGAATGTTTTATAATTTCAGTCTTGCCCTTGCTGTTTGTTGATAGCTTAGTTTGCAGTGAATTAATTTCTCATTTAATGGCACATAAGTGACTGACTTATTTGGCTCTGTTCCAAATTAGCACAGATTTATCCTTCTTACCTGGGATATACTATTTAGAATGATGAGAGTACCTTCTGCTTAATAACTCAATCTTACCCTGAATGGGCTGCCAGAATGTTGAACAAGTGCATGGGTGTTTGTCCACTGAAAAACAAATTTGATCACAAGGGGATCCCAGATCCCAGATCCGCTTTTTGCTAATCTAAAAAAAGAACTTATAAAGGTAGATGCCTCTTTTTTAAAGACCAATCTTTTATTATCAATTAAAATTTATATAATGCCATCTCTTCTATTGCTAAGATTCCTGAAAATTTTGAAAAATTAATGCACTTACATTTTAGTTATCTTGATTTTTATCCTTTTTTGGCTGTTTTAAATATAATAAATATACATATAAATAAACATTAGCTTATTTATCAGCTATAGCAGCGGCCTGCTAAAGAATCATTTGGGATTAAAGATTTGAATCATTTATTTAATCACTACCTTAAAAGGCTATCTGAATGCCTAATAACTAGTCAATGCATGACAGATATTCAAATGAAGAACAAGCAAGCAAACAAAAAAGCAAAGTCAAGTTAAAAAACTTGTCACCACATTGGAAGAACCGAAAGGCACACATACAAAATACAAAACAAAGCAGTTCAAATCCATGAACCTATATTCAATCTTTAATTAATTTCTTGCTCCAGTTCACAGAAGAATATTTTAAATGGCACTTTGGATTCCTAATTAGGATCTTTACAGATATAAATATTGATTCTGTCAGGAATGAGCTACCCACTGTAACAACCTGACAAGCATTGCCAGGAACTTGACACTTTAAATCTAAGATGTGATAATTTCTACCCTCTGAGTGTAAGAAATAGCTCTCTCAATATCACAAGGTAATACCTGGTATAGCTCCATCAAAAAACACTTATTATTAGTCTCTCCCATCACTTTTTTTTTTCAAGAGAATATAATATTCTTTGATGAAATCTTCTTGTGAATGCAATAGTGACATGAAAATATTTTATGTGATGGTTTGTCAGTAGCTCATGGTACATTTTAAAATTCTTAAATGGAATTTTTTTCCAATGGTTTCTTTCAAAGTAACCATGAGTACTAAAAAAGGCAACCAAACAACAATAAACTTTAAAGTAGTAAAAAGAAGATAAGGGTTATATTTACACATTTTTTTGGTTTTCTATAATTTTTGTTGACAAATACTCATATAAAGATAATTAAATTTATATATGCATAATTATTTTGTATACAAACACACTATTCACTCAATAGCAAATATCTTTGAGGACCTAATATGTGCTAGGTGCTATCCAAAGCTCTTAATTCAAAAGAAGACAGAACTGAATTTGAAAGCCAAGTTTCTTAAGAGGGTCTCCAAAATTTCTGGAAAGCCATATAGAATGGATTTATATATCCAATTTCATCAGTGTTTTTTTTTCCTAACATTTAAATAACCTTACCTAATTCCCGCCATACACCCTTAAAGAGGCTCTCTAATTTGTGGGATTTGGTTTCTTGTTGTGACATACTTTTTTTTTTTTAATGTCTGAAACATTTATATTAACATATTTCCATACATATTTCCATACAAATACAAATATAAGATTTTTAGAAATTTCATGTAATGTCTGAAACATTTATATTAACATATTTCCATACAAATACAAATATAAGATTTTTAGAAATTTCATGTAATGTCTGAAACATTTATATTAACATATTTCCATACAAATAACCCAATGAAAGTTTAGTATTAGTTGTTTTGTTTGTTTTTTTATACTGCAGGTTCTTATTAGGCATCAGTTTTATACACATCAGTGTATACATGTCAATCCCAATCGCCCAATTCAGCACACCACCATCCCCACCCCACCACAGTTTTCCCCCCTTGGTGTCCATATGTCCATTCTCTACATCTGTGTCTCAACTTCTGCCCTGCAAACTGGCTCATCTGTGCCATTTTTCTAGGTTCCACATACATGCATTAATATACGATATTTGTTTTTCTCTTTCTGACTTACTTCACTCTGTATGACAGTCTCTAGATCCATCCACGTCTCAACAAATGACTCAATTTCGTTCCTTTTTATGGCTGAGTAATATTCCATTGTATATATGTACCACATCTTCTATATCCATTCATCTGTCGTTGGGCATTTAGGTTGCTTCCATGACCTGGCTATTGTAAATAGTGCTGCAATGAACATTCGGGTGCATGTGTCTTTTTGAATTACGGTTTTCTCTGGGTATATGCCCAGTAGTGGGATTGCTGGGTCATATGGTAATTCTATTTTTAGTTTTTTAAGGAACCTCCATATTGTTCTCCATAGTGGCTGTATCAATTTACATTCCCACCAACAGTGCAAGAGGTTTCCCTTTTCACCACACCCTCTCCAGCATTTGTTGTTTGTAGATTTTCTGATGATGCCCATTCTAACAGGAGTGAGGTGATACCTCATTGTAGTTTTGATTTGCATTTCTCTAATAATTAGTGATGTTGAGCATCTTTTCATGTGCTTCGTGGCCGTCTGTATGTCTTCTTTGGAGAAATGTCTATTTAGGTCTTCTGCCCATTTTTGGATTGGGGTGTTTGTTTCTTTGATATTGAGCTGAATGAGCTGTTTATATATTTTGGAGATTAATCCTTTGTCCGTTGATTCATTTGCAAATATTTTCTCCCATTCTGAGGGTTGTCTTTTCGTCTTGTTTATGGTCTCCTTTGCTGTGCAAAAGCTTTGAAGTTTCATTAGGTCCCACTTGTTTATTTTTGTTTTTATTTCCATTACTCTAGGAGGTGGATCAAAAAAGATCTTGCTGTGATTTATGTCAAAGAGTGTTCTTCCTATGTTTTCCTCTAAGAGTTTTATAGTGTCCAGTCTTATATTTAGGTCTCTAATCCATTTTGAGTTTATTTTTGTGTATGGTGTTAGGGAGTATTCTAATTTCATTCTTTTACATGTAGCTGTCCAGTTTTCCCAGCACCACTTATTGAAGAGACTGTCTTTTCTCCATTGTATATCTTTGCCTCCTTTGTCATAGATTAGTTGACCATAGGTGCGTGGGTTAATCTCTGGGCTTTCTATCTTGTTCCATTGATCTATGTTTCTGATTTTGTGCCAGTACCATATTGTCTTGATTACTGTAGCTTTGTAGTATAGTCTGAAGTCAGGGCGTCTGATTCCTCCAGCTCCATTTTTTTGCCTCAAGACTGCTTTGGATATTCGGGGTCTTTTGTGTCTCCATACAAATTTTAAGATGATTTGTTCTAGCTCCGTAAAAAATGCCATTGGTAATTTGATAGGGATTGCATTGAATCTGTAGATTGCTTTGGGTAGTATACTCATTTTCACAATGTTGATTCTTCCAATCCAAGAACATGGTATATCTCTCCATCTGTTGGTATCATCTTTAATTTCTTTCATCAGTGTCTTATAGTTTTCTGCATACAGGTCTTTTGTCTCCCTAGGTAGGTTTATTCCTAGGTATTTTATTCTTTTTGTTGCAATGGTAAATGGGAGTGTTTCCATAATTTCTCTTTCAGATTTTTCATCATTAGTGTATAGGAATGCAAGAGATTTCTGGGCATTAATTTTGTATCCTGCAACTTCACCATATTCATTAATTAGCTCTAGCAGTTTTCTGGTGGCAGTTTTAGGATTCTCTATGTATAGTATCATGTCAGCCGCAAACAGTGACAGTTTTACTTCTTCTTTTCCAGTTTGTATTCCTTTTATTTCTTTTTCTTCTCTGATTGCCGTGGCTAGGACTTCCAAAACTATGTTGAATAATAGTGGTGAGAGTGGACATCCTTGTCTTGTTCCTGATCTTAGAGGAAATGCTTTCAGTTTTTCACCATTGAGAATGATGTTTGCTGTGGGTTTGTCATATATGGCCTTTATTATGTTGAGGTAGGTTCCCTCTATGCCCACTTTCTGGAGAGTTTTTATCAGAAATGGGTGTTGAATTTTGTCAAAAGCTTTTTCTGCATCTATTGAGATGATCATATGGTTTTTATTCTTCAATTTGTTAATATGGTGTATCACATTGATTGATTTGCGTATATTGAAGAATCCTTGCATCCCTGGGATAAATCCCACTTGATCGTGGTGTATGATCCTTTTAATGTGTTGTTGGATTCTGTTTGCTAGTATTTTGTTGAGGATTTTTGCATCTATATTCATCAGTGATATTGGTCTGTAATTTTCTTTTTTTGTAGTGTCTTTGTCTGGTTTTGGTATCAGGGTGATGGTGGCCTCATAGAATGAGTTTGGGAGTGTTCCTTCCTCTGCAATTTTTTGGAAGAGTTTGAGAAGGATGGGTGTTAGCTCTTCTCTAAATGTTTGATAGAATTCACCTGTGAAGCCATCTGGTCCTGGACTTTTGTTTGTTGGAAGATTTTTAATCACAGTTTCAATTTCATTACTTGTGATTGGTCTGTTCATATTTTCTGTTTCTTCCTGGTTCAGTCTTGGAAGGTTATACCTTTCTAAGAATTTGTCCATTTCTTCCAGGTTGTCCATTTTATTGGCATAAAGTTGCTTGTAGTAGTCTCTTAGGATGCTTTGTATTTCTGCGGTGTCTGTTGTAACTTCTCCTTTTTCATTTCTGATTTTATTGATTTGAGTCCTCTCCCTCTTTTTCTTGATGAGTCTGGCTAATGGCTTATCAATTTTGTTTATCTTCTCAAAGAACCAACTTTTAGTTTTATTGATCTTTGCTATTGTTTTCTTTGTTTCTATTTCATTTATTTCTGCTCTGATCTTTATGATTTCTTTCCTTCTGCTAACTTTGGGTTTTGTTTGTTCTTCTTTCTCTAGTTTCTTTAGGTGTAAGGTTAGATTGTTTACTTTAGATTTTTCTTGTTTCTTGAGGTAGGCTTGTATAGCTATAAACTTCCCTCTTAGAACCGCTTTTGCTGCATCCCATAGGTTTTGGGTTGTCGTGTTTTCATTGTCATTTGTCTCTAGGTATTTTTTTATTTCCTCTTTGATTTCTTCAGTGATCTCTTGGTTATTTAGTAACGTATTGTTTAGCCTCCATGTGTTTGTCCTTTTTACGTTTTTTTCCCTGTAATTCATTTCTAATCTCATAGCGTTGTGGTCAGAAAAGATGCTTAATATGATTTCAATTTTCTTAAATTTACTGAGGCTTGATTTGTGACCCAAGGTGTGATCTATCTTGGAGAATGTTCCGTGCGCACTTGAGAAGAACGTGTAATCTGCTGTTTTTGGATGGAATGTCCTATATATATCAATTAAATCTATCTGGTCTATTGTGTCATTTAAAGCTTCTGTTTCCTTATTTATTTTCATTTTGGATGATCTGTCCATTGGTGTAAGTGAGGTGTTAAAGTCCCCCACTATTATTGTGTTACTGTCAATTTCCTCTTTTATAGCTGTTAGCAGTTGCCTTATGTATTGAGGTGCTCCTATGTTGGGTGCATATATATTTATAATTGTTATATCTTCTTCTTGGATTGATCCCTGGATCATTATGTAGTGTCCTTCCTTGTCTCTTGTAACATTCTTTATTTTAAAGTCTATTTTATCTGATATGAGTATAGCTACTCCAGCTTTCTTTTGATTTCCATTTGCATGGAATATCTTTTTCCATCCCCTCACTTTCAGTCTGTATGTGTCCCTAGGTCTAAAGTGGGTCTCTTGTAGACAGCATATATATGGGTCTTGTTTTTGTATCCATTCAGCCAGTCTATGTCTTTTGGTTGGGGCATTTAATCCATTCACGTTTAAGGTAATTATCGATATGTATGTTCCTATTCCCATTTTCTTAATTGTTTTGGGTTTGTTTTTGTAGGTCCTTTTCTTCTCTTGTGTTTCCCACTTAGAGAAGTTCCTTTAGCATTTGCTGTAGAGCTGGTTTGGTGGTGCTGAATTCTCTTAGCTTTTGCTTGTCTGTAAAGCTTTTGATTTCTCCATCAAATCTAAATGAGATCCTTGCCGGGTAGAGTAATCTTGGTTGTAGGTTCTTCCCTTTCATCACTTTAAGTATATCATGCCACTCCCTTCTGGCTTGCAGAGTTTCTGCTGAGAAATCAGCTGTTAACCTTATGGGAGTTCCCTTGTATGTTATTTGTCGTTTTTCCCTTGCTGCTTTCAATAATTTTTCTTTGTCTTTAATTTTTGCCACTTTGATTACTATGTGTCTCGGCGTGTTTCTCCTTGGGTTTATTCTGTATGGGACTCTGTGTGCTTCCTGGACTTGGGTGGCTATTTCCTTTCCTATGTTAGGGAAGTTTTCGACTATAATCTCTTCAAATATTTTCTCTGGTCCTTTCTCTCTCTCTTCTCCTTCTGGGACCCCTATAATGCGAATGTTGTTGCGTTTAATGTTGTCCCAGAGGTCTCTTAGGCTGTCTTCATTTCTTTTCATTCTTTTTTCTTTAGTCTGTTCCGCAGCAGTGAATTCCATCATTCTGTCTTCCAGGTCACTTATCCGTTCTTCTGCCTCAGTTATTCTGCTATTGATTCCTTCTAGTGTAGTTTTCATTTCAGTTATTGTATTGGTCATCTCTGTTTGTTTGTTCTTTAATTCTTCTAGGTCTTTGTTAATCATTTCTTGCATCTTCTCAATCTTTGCCTCCATTCTTATTCCAAGGTCCTGGATCATCTTCACTATCATTATTCTGAATGCTTTTTCTGGAAGGTTGCCTATCTCCACTTCATTTAGTTGTTTTTCTGGGGTTTTTTCTTGTTCCTTCATCTGGTACATAGCCCTCTGCCTTTTCATCTTCTCTATCTTTCTGTAACTGTGGTTTTTGGTCCACAGGCTGCAGGATTATAGTTTTTCTTGCTTCTGTTGTCTGCCCTCTGGTGGTTGAGGCTATCTAAGAGGCTTGATGGGAGGCTCTGGTGGCGGTCAGAGCTCAGTAAAACCTTAATCCACTTGACTGTTGATGGGTGGGGCTGGGTTCCCTCCCTGTTGGCTGTTTTGCCTGAGGCAACCCAACACTGGAGCCTACCCGTGCTCTTTGGTGGGGTTAATGGCAGACTCTGGGAGGGCTCACGCCAAGGAGAACTTCCCAGAACCTCTGCTGCCAGTGTCCTTATCCCCACGGTGAAACAGAGCCACCACTCGCCTCTGCAGGAGACCCCCCAACACCAGCAGGTAGGTCTGGTTCAGTCTCCCCCAGGGTCACTGCTCCTTCCCCTGGGTCCCGATGCACACATTACTTTGTGTGTGCCCTCCAAGAGTGGGGTCTCTGTTTCCCCCAGTCCTGTCAAAGTCCTGCAATCAATTCCCACTAGGCTTCAAAGTCTGATTCTCTAGGAATTCCTCCTCCCGTTGCCAGACCCCCAGGTTGGGAAGCCTGACGTGGGGCCCAGAACCTTTACTCCAGTGGGTGGACTTCTGTGGTATAAGTGTTCGCCAGTCTGTGAGTCACCCACCCAGCAGTTATGGGATTTGATTTTACTCTGATTGCGCCCCTCCTACCGTCTCACTGTGGCTTCTCCTCTGTCCTTGGACGTGGGGTATCCTCCTTGGTGAAGTCCAGGGTCTTCCTGTCAATGATTGTCCAGCAGCCAGTTGTGATTCTGGTGCTCTCGCAAGAGGGAGTGAGAGCACGTCCTTCTACTCCGCCATCTTGGTTAATCTCCGTGACATACTTTTAAGGCACATCTCTCAAGAAATATGTCATATTTTTATTAAAAATACAATAAAATGTCATAGCACATGAAAAAAGTTTTTGGCCCACAGTAGATGCTCAGCGAAGGTTTAAGAAAGAATGAGTCATGAACTTACATTTTAAATTTAACTCTCCAAAATGGTAGAAGGTTAAATCATGTATGTATACATTGAGTAGTACCTTATCATATGGTTGAATGCTAGATCATAAAGCTCCTCAATTCAGAACTGGAGTCCAAACCTTTGTTGTAGGGTATAACAAGGAAGAGTGGCCCATACCTTTATCCTAAGCAGTGGTTCTTGAACTGCAGTTCTGGAGCAGCAGTAGTATTGGCTTATCTGGAAAACTGCTAAAAATTGGGGGGGGGGGGGGGCGGGGTAATCCTCCACATATCTACTGAATCAAAAACTTTGGGGATGGAACCCAGAAAAAAAGGTGATTTTGATACATGCCAGACCCATTGGGTGAATACACACTTTTCCATTTGTGAGGTCCCTCAAGGAGGGGATGTTTTGGTAGAGTTTAAGGGCATAGAGATAGAGCTACTTCAATGGGCCTACACTACTTTAATGCTGCAAAAATAGTTAGAATAAATGCCAAGGATGTAATATATATGATACATTACATAGAATGCATATACAGAATGCATAATTTTTCATTCAGGAAAAGCACTACAAAGTTTAGAGGTCTGCAAAATTAACAAAAAAAGAAAAAACCCTAGGACTTCATATTCATCATCAAAAGCATTTTAAATATCTAGTTACAAATAATTTTATGCTAAATTCTACATATGGGCATAAAATATGGCTCTATAGGGATTCAGCTGTAATAATATAATGATAATTATGATACATTACATGGATATATTGCTTTACATTCTATAAAAGTCTTTTATATGCCTTTTCTCTCATAAACCTTTAAAGTAGATATAAATATCCTCATTTGTGCAAACAAAGAAACTGGTCATACAACTTGCCTCTGACCATAAAACTACTGAATAAAAGGAGGAGTTATGGGGATATATGTATATGTATAGCTGATTCACTTTGTTATAAAGCAGAAACTAACACACCATTGTAAAGTAATTATATGCCAATAAAGATGTTAAAAAATTTTTTTTAAATTAAAAAAGAGTCAGTATTCAAACTCAAGGCTTCTGACTCCAAGGATAAACTATTTTCCAATTCTCTAACTTTCTGACGCAGTAATTGTTCAGAATGTACAAATGACTTCTGGGCTCAATTATTTACGTAAAAGCCAAAGATTTGTGTAAAACCCCAAATTTAAAGAAAATGGGCTGCCAAGAATGGTATTTACCAGTTTGACACAAACAAGAGCATTTATTCATCAATAAATGAATAAATAATAAATGAGTGACTTCTGCCTTGACAAAGGCATGAGCCAAAACCAAGGGGAGGAGTTCATGCTTCAAAAGGCAATGTCAGTGAAGCAAGCAAGCAATCACTGTTCAGAGTGAGTTTTCATGTTTTATAAGTGACAATGTATTCTTAATTGCTTCAAATGAGGTGCCCCAGGGAAAACGTAAAGACCAGAGCTTTACAGTTGCTTTTGGTTTAATTGTAATCTTTACCAATCTAGCCTAGCTAATAGCACTATACCACAAATCAGCTGCTGGTTATTTTCATATTTCAAATCTTCTATAGCAAACCCTGCATGAAGTTTCTTATAATCTTGTCCTAAGTATTTTTTCACATATATTTTTCAGAATAAGAGAAACATATCATGCAGCTGACATTAATTCCAATTCGGGGAAGATCTGGAGCACGACTACAGCATTTCCATACAAGTTCTTTTCTAATACTAAGGTTAATATAAATATTTTTACTGATGACTCAACACAACAACTTCATTTTATGCCATATGGTAAGCAATCTTGCAAATAAGTATAAAAATCTGCATAAAGCTGGTATAAGCTGCCTTGAGTCCACAGACTGAAGTCATTAAAAGAAGCAGTATTAGCTAGTATTTTGCCCTGAAGTGAAGTAAGAGGAAAACAGCTGGAAATCTTTTAACATTTGTTTGGCTATTGTTTTTTGGAACTCTCTTCAGAGCTCACCCCAGGACACCTTATTTTCCTGCTATGAAATAGCAAGTATAGCAAGTTTTTAGCATATTAAAAATAAAAGCTAAATTTCAAAAAGATTCTAGATAAAGACTATATGTAAGTGAAAATGGCTGTTACACAGACTCTTTCTCCACAGTGAGAACTATAATAGCCCTGTACAGCCCAGCATAGTTAGCAGCTCTACTGAATCAGAGTCTCTGGATGGATCCCAGGTACCTGTATTTTATCAAACTCACCAGATGATTCTCATTTCTCTAAAGTTTTAGAATCTCTTTAAAGTTGTTTAATATTTATTTCACTGTTACCATCAACCATTTTGCAAAACAATATTAGTTCTTCACACATTAGTTGCTACCAAGTTTCTACGTATCAACTGCTGTTTGTTGACAAATAATGGTCCAATAAATTTTTTTCAATATTATTATTATCACTGTATTTTGCTTTATTTTCTTTCTTACTCTAGCCAAGGCTCCGACTTAGTACAGATGACTGCAAACATAACAATGTTATGTAGGAATATTAGTTAGGACCATCTGGTTTGAAACTAACAGAAACCAACTCCTGCTGATGTAAGCAGAAAAAAAAAATTAAAGATTACAGGGATTTCTTATAGAATTTAAGAGTAGGAATTCAGCAAAGATTTGGGAATAAAACACTGATGTACAGGCAGTCCAAAATTCCTGTATGTCTCTCACCTCATCTCCTCTCTGTATAATTGCTTCTTATGTTTCTCTTGCTTTCTGCTGACTCATTTCCCTTACTTTTCTGCAACACATGGAAAGCTAAGCTCTCAAGCTTAAATGCTATTTGGCCAGCGATCTAAGAAAGAAAGTTCAACCTCCCCATTGGATCTGTTACCAAACTCAGGTTTGGCTGCTCGCTGCTCAAAAACCAATAATCAAGAGGCAAACGTCAATAGAAAGGAAAGGTGTTTTAACCAGAAAAGCCAGAAATCTGGGGAGAAGGTAGATTCATGTTCCAAGACCAACTCCAAAGATTCTGCTCAGCCATGACAGTTCTTAAAGGCAAAAAAGGGGAGGAAGAATCTCAGTGAATCGTGGAGGCAGGAGATTGGGTTATGCATTGTTCTCCATTCTGTGAAGGCAGGCTGACTCTCTCTTCAGATGTTATCTTGCCTGTGTGATGTGCCTGCAGGATTGCTAAGGAGGCCATTGCGGGTAGAGAACTAGTCATTCTTTAACTACTTAATTCTTTATCTTACTTCTTTTTATCTAGGAAAAGAATCAACAGGTTAATTAAGTTCTTTCAAGGTTAGAGGGGAATAGAAATGGGCAAACAGGAAAGGGGCAGAAGAGCTGCTTTCAGATCCACTTTCAAATTTCTAAAACCAGAGTTCTGATTGCACAGCCAAGATCAATAGTGCTGTACCTTGATGCAATCAGAATGGCATCTGGGTTATGTTGACTTCAGTTGCTGGAGAAGAGGAAATAATTATGAACGAGGGAGACCACTCTTAATCTTCCAATTTATAATATTTAATTTCCAATATTAGATTTGGCAAAACAGAGGCCATTTTTGACTTTTATAAGAAGTTTCAGTAAAGTGATTAGGTCATTGTGTTTAGTGTTAGAGATGTACAGTGGTAAAGAGGATGTCTGTGGCCTCAAAGATAGTAAAAGGGTCTATAAGAAGAAGGGGGAGGAAGGGATGATTAGAGGGGAAGGAGGAAAAAGCAGGGGAGGGGAGAGGACACATTTATGAAAATATACAGAGTAGCATATGCTGCTATTAGGAGGAAAATTTGTCTTCTGCCCATTTAAATTTGAAGAGGGGTTAGGTTGTGACACAACTGACAATAGAGAAATTAACAGGACAAAAGACAAGGTTTCCTTATACATACATGCAGGGGTTACTCAGTAATGAGTAACCTGCTGAAACCCAGAGGTAAAGGTTTACATAAAAAGTTAATGTAAAAGTGTGTGTGAGGAGGGGGGTGTTTAGAGCTTCATAAGGAAATACATAGATATCTTTTTACGCTAATGGATGGGCAGTCGGTCTCCTTTCCAAAGTTGCAGGAAACTCTCTCAGAAGAAAGTTGATAGCACCTGTATTAGGGAGTCTTGGCTATAGTCAGATAAGAAAAGTGAAGATAAGTTTTCAAATGTTTCCACTTTAAGATAATCTTTATGCCGAAACTGTGATCCCTTCACCACTTTATATGAGTGTTTTACTAATAACATAGATGTGCTCTAGAGAACAGAAGTCTGAAAAGTATTTCAAGAATGACCAATAAGTTGCTAGAAACTTAAGGAATAATGAAATCTAGATAAGCAAAGAGGAGGAGACAATGAGAGGTTTTCATCCAAAGAGAATTCTGTTTCTCCCAGAGTGAGAAAATAGAATCCTTCTGGAACAGCAGGTGTTTTGAACAAGGACTTCTCTGTTCTACAGTCTTCAGCTATCACTTCAATGAAGATGATTGCCCTGTCCTTTTTTCCAATTCCAAAGTTACTCTAGAGCCAGTGTCTTTACTTTCAACTACCTTCTAGATTTAGATGACACATAGTTGGAACAGTATTAGGAAGCTGTTTGTGACCTGCAAAGTGGTAGAAGTAGAAGTCAGTTTGCAAGATTAAAGAGTAATTGAGAATTATTTGCAGAAGTTATCTACACTTTAAAGAAATTTGGCAGTAATGAGGAGGTAAAAATAAATAAAATAAATAAATAAATAAGATACTATATTAAGGGAATAGAATGGAAGAGGAGTGATTTTACTGGAATATTAAATAGAAACAAAACATCCTAAAGAAAAGACAAAAGCATCTTTAGAGTGGAGGGTATTAAATATATAAAAGAGAGGGGCTTTAAATTGCTGGAACTGGAAACCAGTGATGGAAGGATCACATGTGAAGAAGTAAGATGCAGTAAAAAGCAGTGATACTTATGAATCAAGAGGTGTAAAGGGATAGAGAAGGATGCATAAAAAAACTAGATTTAAGGTGTAGAGTAGCATAATTAAAGAATCTCAAATGGGCCTTAGTCTTTTCAGTATGGTAGGCAATATGGTCAACAGATTGAGAAGGATTGTATGAAGTTGGAGACTAGGAGAAACTGGAAAAAGTGTTATATTAGCTGTCAAATTGAAGATACAGGTATAAAGTCTACTTAAAAGAAGCCATAGTACTTGTTGGCTTACAATATGGATGAGAAGTTTAACTCATAGACACTTAATGTTTGGTTTCAAGGAGAAAAATGATAATTCCAGATTTAGACATGCTGAATTTGAAGCAATAATGAGACAACCAAAAAGTAACAAGAAGCAAATAGTAGGAGATATCACACCAAAGCACAGGAGAGGAGTAATAGCTAGAAACTGGATTATGGAGTCTTTCATGTAAACCGCAAAGATGACTGTAGTGAAATAATGAATGCATGCATGCCCCAAATAGCACAGGGGACACAGTCCTGGAAACAGAAAAGTCAAATGAATTAAAATAAACTGGTGTCTTTAGAGATATTTTCCTGCCATCTTATATTGGCAATGCTCTCCCCTTCTTGTCAAAGCCTTTATAGTCATGATTTTGCCTGTGGCCATATTTTCTTCTAGCTTCAATTCATACTATTTCAGTTAATATTCCCAAGCAGTAGCATGTCTAATATACTCTCTTCTGTGTCAGGGCATTTCCACAATCTCTAATTCCTATGATGATCTTTACCATTTTTTTCTCCAACCGTTTTATTGGTAACAACTTGATCTACCGTAAAACCTACACTTTTAAATCGGACATTATAATACTCTTCAGTTTTTTTCTTCATGGCAAGTCCAACAATATCACTTGCACTATTTTTTATGAGCCAGTCTGTGTCAAAAACCTTTCCCAAACAAAAAGGTGTGGCAGTAAAAGAAGTCACAGCAAATTAAACACATAATTGCCAACAAAACTCAACTCAAATAAATGCAAATGAGTGTTTGCAGTATGCTGTTCAAATCCTCATTAAGGATCATCAGTACAATCTGTTGCACTAACTTTCATTCAAGATCACGTTGAAAGCATGGAGATATAGATAGATAAATAGATAGATAATATATATAACAGATAATTTCCATTATCACATATGATAATAAATGAATCCCATACGATTTATCATTTACAATTAGAAAAATATTTCACAGACAAATATAATCGTACCAAGTCAGCATGGTTCTGGCCACTATTAAATGGCATATGCATGTAAGAGTTTGGTAGGGGGATATTATGGAATGTGAATATGAGAAGGCAACAAACTTTACCCTATAATATGCTGACACTTTGAGTCCCAGAGAAGGTGGAGAAAGAGAGTACATGTTCTTCAAGGTTATTATAACGTTGTCCAAGACAGAACCTGGGGTGATTCCTACACAGGAAAGGAAGAGTGATGAGTTGTGAAAATGTGGAACTACTAAAAGCACAGGCTTTGGAAGATGACAGATTTAGATTCCTGGCTTGCCACTTAGCACTCACTGTGTAATCTTTTTGGCATTTCCCAAATCCCGAAGGGTAATCACAGTAGAATATTTTTTATGCAGAGCTACAATTACCAAAGATTTTAGAATGAGGAATGAAATACCTAGCTCTGTTCGGTTATTTGAAGACAGATTGATCAAAGAAAATGCAAAGAATATTTTTTTTTAAATCTCGAAATCTAACCAGACTAATAAATGAGATGCATCTCATTTTAACTCCTCTTGATGGAGCTAGAAACTTATAATAGTTCATAAAGCATGTATCACTTTTTGTGCTCAAAATCTTTCTCCCAGCCAATATATAATATGCTCTTATTAACATTTTGTTATTCAACTTTGTTTTCAGCTAATTATCTTGTCAAAGAACTAATAGCAGAAATTCTACATTTTTGTGCAAATGACCAGTTATCACCCCAAAGTTATCTTCTAAGTGTATGTGGCTATGAAGAATTTTTACAAAAGTAAGTATCTTATTAAGGTAAATTTGGATCATTGTTATAATCTATATTGAGCAGCACTTTCTTTTCTTTTAAATAGACTTTGTACAAACACTATACTCTTATAATCAATTTTCCTCCCTTTAAGGTGAATTTAAAATGTCATGTCATATTGACAGTCTTATTCTTGGTTTTCTTTTGTATTTTGTGTATTTATGGCAACACGTATTTAAGTAACCCATAACTAGGGTGACCAACCATCTCAGTTTGCCCAGGATTGAAGCAGCTCCCAGGACATGTGACTTTCAGTTTTGAAATCAAGAGAATCCTGGGCAACCCAAGTTACCTTACTTGTAACAAAGCTTAGTAGGACTGATCACAATTTAAAAAATAAATTCTTTTGTAATAAGTAGTTTTTTTGACTTGGAATAATATTAGCATGTTGATTAACACTGATTTTTCAAAATCACAGAGGGTTTGAGTATTATATTTATAACATTTTCATAAAAGTCTAAGTTTTAAAACACCATCTTCAATTCTTTATTCAGGCAGCTCATTAAAACAATTAGAAAAGTTTGTTCTCATATATGTCAACTGCAAATATTTATTTGATAGAAAACTTACTTAGTGTACCACAATAACTCTTATCCTAAAATTCCTTAAAGACCAACTTTGAAAATATAATACAACTTTAAGAAAGGAAATATTTCTCTCCTGATATTTACATTTCCTCTTTGTGTTTCTACAAGTACCTAAAGATTGACAACAGTCTTATGAAAGTAAAAATGTATTTCTTTTGAGACATCCATTGTTACTGTCATTGTTATTCCACCATGAATGTGCTTGAAAATATCTTGTCGGTAATTTTCTTTTATCGTGTAATGTTAACTATGAGTGACTTTTAAGACTGGTTTTCTCCTTTTTGTGTTCTCAGTTACAACAAAATCATTTCACTCTTTTTTTCTTGTTAGCATAAACATAATAGATTTCTGAAATGTTTTTATACTCACTTATTTTTATTAAAATTCATTTACGTGGGTTTATTAAATTAGGAAAGTTGCCAAGTATTAGTGTAGATTAATTACAGTCAGTTATTATCTAATGGAAATTGAAGGATATGTACATATCTGGAATTTGCTTACTTTTTAAGAGTAATAGTTTATCAGTATTGATATATATTAATAAGCAGAATATTCATTACTATTCTTTCTAATATCTAAAGGAATATATATTTTATTCAGATTTTTTTTCATTTATTCTTATGTAATTTGTCTTAAAAATATGTCCTTAAAGACTTGGATAATCTGTTCATATTTTTCTGTCGAGGGAACACGGGTAACATGTAATAAGTTAATAATGCAATAAGTAATAATTTAAACTCTAACAGTTACAGTACTACACTTCATCTGAAGTACCCAACTAATTTTGATTGCAATGATAATAATAATAATAGTTGTCACTTATGAAGTGCTAATTATTTCCTAGTCTCAAATTGGGTAAACATCTAAGTCTTACAATATATCAATGAGATAGATACTATAATAACCCATTTTACAGATGGGCCATCTAAGGCTTTGTTCAAGGTGACACAACTAGGAAGCTGGTAGGGTCAAGCCTGAACTCAAACCCAGGTTTGGCTGCCTGCATAACCTTGGCTCTTAACTATAAAACAATACTAAAAATCCCGTAAGCAGGATTCAGAAAATAGCAAATGGTTCTTCATGCTGGAGCATGGGGTGGAAATTATACACAGCTGTGCAGGGTTTATAACAGTCCAATTCAACACCTACTAAGCACACACGTGTGCAAGGGATTTGGTTTATCACTGAGAATACAAAGACAATTTAGATATAATCCTTGCCTTTTTCCTTGGCTAAGGAATTCATAAAGCCATGTCATCAGTTATTACAATGCCCTATTGTGAGTGCAGTATTAGTTTTATTATACACCAACTACCTGTAGATCAAAGAGAGAAGGATTAACAGCAAGAATAAGGAAATGGTGCAAAGGAAAGTCAATGACCAATATGTATTTAAACTAAATACTGAGGAAAGAAATAAGTACTTAATAGCTTAAATGTTAATGTTAATAGCTTTAGAACATATAAAATGTGCATAGATTACAAAAAAAATAATTATCAAGATTAAAAAACAGGCTAAGAACGTGAATAGCAATTCAGTGGTCAAGAAATTACTTAAAGAGTTTAACGACAAACATGCAGTTAAAACAATGAGATGCCATCTTTGCCTATCAAATTGTTAAAATATTTATTATGATGAAATTCAGTGGGGAAATGGACAAAATCCAAACAGCTGCTAGCAATTTAAACTGATATAGCATTCTCTAAAGGGAATTTTGTCAAAAATGTGTCAGAAGTCTATAGAAATGTGTCGAAAACATATATGTGTTTCAGCAATTCTGCTTCTACAAATATTTCTAAGAAACAATCATAATTATACAAAAAGACTTAAATACAAAATTCTACATTCACCATAGCATAATTTCTAATACTAACAAAAAAACTAACTCTCCAATAGTACTCAAAAATAGTGGTAAAATTGTGAACATAATTTCATTATAATATGCCATAGAATTTATAAATTAATAAAAATACAATATCACATATCTTGATATGAAAACATGTATCATAGTTTTTAAGGGTGACAAGATATATTTTCAAACCACATTTTAATATATTAATATTTGTTAAAATAAGTATATTACTATTTGGAAAAGAAATAAAAATCCTATACATGAAAATGTAATCCTATATACTAAATGAAATCCTATACACTAAAATGTTGGAGTAGCCACTCCTTGAAAAAGAACTACAATACAGATAATATTTATTCATTTCTTTTTTTACTTACAAAATGTCTACAATAAACATGCCTTTTTTTGCTATCAGGAGATTAAGGAAATAAATTATTTTGGAGGATGGGAGAAGCATTTAAGTGATCATATGAACAGTAATGTATGCTTAAAAAGAGTTAAAAACTCGAGTTAGGAGAACATAACTGAACATATGAAAGATGACAGAGCTTGTGCTAAAGTAGCAGCAGTGGGGCTAAACAGGAAGTATTAAGTCCCTGGAGTATTAAAACAGTGGAATTAATGGAACTTGGCAACTAAATATGTGATGTCAACTGAAATAAAAACTCACAACGTGAAAGCTGTGTGTTACAATTTTTGGGGGGGACTTGATGAGGACTATAGCCTCTCAGCTATCTCTGAGGAACTGCTCTGAAGAGTTACGGTGGAGAGATCAGCTTATATGTGATTTTGGAGAAAGGGTACATGCAATCAAACACATCTCAGTAGAAGGTTACTGCTAGTCAGGAGGCACAGATATCTTAGTTAATGATTTTCGTGCATTTCTAAGTATGGAAAGATGCAAGAAACTGGAATCATAAAATTTTCTCCTGAAAATATCTAACTATCTGAAAGCCAGCTCTGCCAGTTTTCCCAGAGCACAGAGTGCCTCATTCCTGATCTCTGCCCTGAACTCCTTTCACGGTGTGGAGGTCAGCAACTGCAGTGGCTAATGACTCAATCCTTGTAGAGCCATGTGGTGAGCAACATTCTTTAGTTGACAGCGGGATTGCCTGGAGGGAGTAGAAGATGATGACTAGTTTTGATGTGAGTTCAGTAACGACGATACAGTTATCAGAGAAATGGAAGTTTGAGGGTATACAATAATTAATCAAGTTTGAAACACACTGAGTATGTGAGTGCCAAGGGTCATCTGTTATTGAGAAAATAGCTCAGATTTTAGGAAATCTGGTGTGGATTAAGGAACTGTTAGCTCTAAGAAGGAATGGAAGTCTTAGAGACAGATGCAATCATGTAGGGAAAGTGACAAAAGAAAGGATCCTGAGAACATTAACATATAAAAGACGGAAGGAGGAGGAGGAGCAGAAAAAGGAAATTGGAAAAAAGCAATTCAAATTGTAGGACACCTTGGAAAACGTGCCTTTCACAAGAAGGGAAGAGAAAGTTTCAATTACTAAGTAAATAGTGTCAAATACTGAAAATAAATTAGGTGAGGATTGAAAAATCATCATTAAATATGGCAATTACAAAATGAGTTGGTGATTCAAATAAGAACAAGTTTAGTAAAACGGAGGAGAAAAAAGCAAGATTGCAATGAGCTAAGGAGAATGGAAAGTGTTAAACAGAAACACATAAGCAGACTACTCTCTCAGAAGTAATGTGTGGTGATAAAAGCCTGGAGAAAAATGGGGTTTTAGATGCTGAGGAGAATCAGTCTGGAGATCTGGGGAATGTGGATAAGAGAGATTTGAAAATATTCATAAGCTGAAGGGAAAGAACCGATGGAGAGGGAAGTATTGAAGGCAGAGAATATATCAATGGTGAGGAGTTGAGAGAAGATGGGATCAAAAAGACAGATGAAGAAGTTAGCAGTGCCCTGAAGGAGGAACTTTCCTTCCCTGAAAGATCAGCAGGAGTTCAAACAAATATAATTTTTTTTAATTTTAATAACCAGAAAGATAACTATGCGTTTGGAAAACTGGATCTCTGATAAAAGCAGGAATGCTTAAGCAAGTTGCATAGAAATGAAAATAATAATAATATTATAACAATAAAAACAATAAGAAAATCGATTTTACTTATTAAAAGCCTCTTATGGGCTAGAATTTTCACATGTAATACCATCCATTCTCATATAAGAAAGGCATAATTATTCCCATTTTGCATATGGGAAAATTGAGGCTAAAAGAAATTAAATGACTTGCTAAAGGTCATAAAATTGGAAGCAGCAAAGTCAGGATGGCACAGGTTTATCTGACTCTGAAGCCCACAGTCTTTCCACTCTATTACAAAGCCTCCTTTCATGATAAAGGGCCACTTGAAAACAAAAATTACAGGATAACGCTTCATTAAGAATAATGACCATATATTGTGCAATAAACACAATATATGTTGAGCTTATAATTCAACATACAGCATTTAGGTCAAACTCAAGGAAAAGATACATAACTTACAGAACACTCATTTTCTGACGTGTATAAAATTTTTTAAAACTTTTAGTCAGGAAGTGTTTAGAAATGCTTTGACTAAAATAATGTTAAATCCTAATCACTGAAGATGGACTTTCTGTCATTTCCAAATTTCTGATTAGGTAAAAATTGACTTTCTTTTTGGTATCTTGAGACTGTTTAAGCAAATGAAGAATATGAAAACAAATCCTTCCCACTATTTGTAACACTACTCTCTAACACCGTTGATTTGGCAAAATGAGTTAACTTCCTTTAACTTCAAATTCTTTTCCTGTTAAAAACTGCATTTTTAATATATTTTTCTACTGTAAAAAATAAGCTGTAGGATTATATTTTAGTATTTTTTAATTCCAAGTGTAAAATTTTATTAAACCTCTACTAGTCTTTTCGTTATATATGGATTGCTATGAGCTCCTGTGAATCATAGTTCTAAATCAATTAAAAATATTATATGGTTGTTAAAATATAATAAACTAAAAAATGGATAAGTATTCCCCCTCCAAAAAAACCCCACTATTACTGTTGTAGAATGATGTAGAAAGATTTTTCATTTTAAACTCCCTTATGTTATCAGAACTATGTTCCTTAACCTGTTTTATGAAGATAGTGATAAATTCTATTTATCTACTTTTGCAGTTTCTCATCTACTTTGGATTAGATAAGGGCAAATCCTTAAAATTTAAACTCCTTGGTTTCTTCCAGAAGGTGTATCAGTCTGTTAAAATAGTCACAAAAAAGTAACTACTTGAACTAATCAAGTTTTGAGGAAGTAGCTAAGACCTTTCATCATCAAAATTAAATGTCAATGGTCAGGATACTTTTTCACTACTTTGCTAGTAGTATTTTTGTGATTCTCTATTTTTTAATTTCCTCCTTACGTCATATTTTGCTATTTTATTGAATTCATCTGTCTTAACCAGGGTTAGTCAAGTAATAAATAAAATCCTGGAAAGGGGGCTTCCCTGGTGGCGCAGTGGTTGAGAATCTGCCTGCTAATGCAGGGGACACGGGTTCGAGCCCTGGTCTGGGAAGATCCCACATGCTGCGGAGCAACTAGGCCCGTGAGCCACAACTGCTGAGCCTGCGCGTCTGAAGCCTGTGCTCCGCAACAAGAAAGGCCATGATGGTGAGAGGCCCGCGCACCGCGATGAGGAGTGGCCCCCGCTTGCCGCAACTAGGGAAAGCCCTAGCACAGAAACGAAGACCCAACATAGCAATCAATCAATCAATCAATCTTTTAAAAAAAAAAAAAAAAATCCTGGAAAGGGGGGAAATGTAAATAAAGAGGAGGATAGATAGACATAAATTACACATAAATCTATATTTATATTGATATGTTAAAACAGTGTTCTCAAACTTTAATTTGTATATGAATCACCTGAGGATCTTGTTAGAAAACAGATTCTGACTCACTTGGTCTGGGATGGGGAGGAGACTGCATTTCTAACAGACTCCTGGGTGATGCTCATGCTAATGGTCCATGGTTGACATTTCAAGTAGCAAGATATTACAGACCAGGGATATTAGTGACCTAAGAATTTTGACTCAATGAAAAAATAATTTACACATTTTTTTAATACCAGTACCTTGCACAAATACTGAATTTAATCAACAAAATAAGATGTTATACTTCATAGCATATTTAAAAATTAAGAAAGATAACTTTCTTAGCAAGCCAAAATTCCCCTTTTTAAAGGTCAACTATATTATTTTTACAGCTCATTAAATACTCATTTTAATCTAGTACGACAAACTCTTTCTGTCAATTAAAATATTCCATTCTCACTCTGGCTCTTGCTCTGGCACTCCCTCTCCCTGTTAAACGCTTTTATAAATCCAGTTACTCACTCTAATAACACATCTCCATAACTCTTCTCTAAATGAGAAAGTTCCTGACCTCTTATACCTGGATATCATGCTAGTCTTATGAGGTACTTCAATTACCATCAAAAAGACTTTCATTAAGTATCAGTCTTCTCCTCAAAAACTGCTTTACAAACAGGGTTTTTAAATTATAAGCAAAGAGTAAATGAAAGCATTAGAACTTTATCAGTTTTATCACAGGCTGTTGGCAGCTTAAAACAAAGTTGTGAGCAATATGAAGCACGGATACTGAATCAGCAAATCAGAATAAATTAAACTGAGAAATAATAAAAAATATTAGCATCTTCCATTACATTCCTGGTTTTAGCCCCCAAGTTAACTACCAGGGTAGGAGTGTCCTTGGTAATCCCATTTCCCCAGTTCTCATGACCTTACTAAGTAGACACACCCCCTCGGGCTTATGCAGTGGCACACGTGAGGACAGGGACTGTAACTTCCTGTCTTTTCCATGAGATGCAGCACAGATACAAAGGCCTAGGGACAGAAAGACTGTTTCCTAGAGTGTTCCTGTGTCTGCTCTCTTTCCAGAGAGTAAGAGTAGATGTACCTTCTCCTAGACTCATATATTTATAATACATGAAGTATAATGCTACTTCATAATTTTCTCCTTTATTATCTAAGAGCCTGATATTTACTAGGAGTGCAGGTTTTTCTGTTTCTTACTCCTAATCTATGTGATTTGAGTAATTTCTTTTCTCAAAAGTCTTGCTATAAGTCTTACTTTCTAATTCAACTTAAAAACAATTTTCCTTACCAGCTTCTGTACTGCAGAATAAATAAAATGTACTGCACCTAAAAGCTATACTTGAATAAATCATGACTGCATTGTCAATAGTAAGCCGCATAAGGAGAAAGTAAATAATCTTTCTTGAAAATTCTGCTTGGGCCTATTGCTTACAGTTACGGCCACGTTTTACATCCTTGACTTAAACAAGACAAAACAAAACTTTTCTTTATAACTTAATTGACTCTTGTCAAGGAATTCTAGAACTCAGAGTACTAAAAAAATGTAAAAGAAAAGAAAAAGAAAACCTATGGTAATTAAAAATCTTACTTTGAAATTGTCATATATATTCTTAAACCTAAATTAAGAAACAGTATCTACCTCTTGATTCACCACCAGCATTGATTAGTCTGATCTGGTTATCTACTCTGGAGTCCCTTTTCTCTCTCCTGACCTCTCCTAGGAGAGAAAATGTTGAATTCCTTTGATTAGAGTACGAAAATCCTCTTCAAAAATTAAATCTAATTAGAATTTTTAAATAATCTTAAGAAAACTTCTAGGTTAAAAAATGTTTTAGCTAATCCCATTACAATTAGTATTAATTTATTCTTTAAACATTTGATTATAAATTGGAATTGTCTTTTATTCAAAGTAAAAATCAGACTATTAATTACCAGTGAGGAAAAGGCTAGGTAATATTTTATAAAGTTTAAGGTAATAGATTATACTCATTAGCAGTAAAAGCTCAGTTACATATATTCCTGGGGTGGTGTGGAATGACTCTTTTTATTCTCAATGAAATTAAGGATTTCATTTAGCAAACTTGAACAAATTGATTAGTTTCAGCACATTCAGAACAGCTAAGAATTCCAATATTATAATCTAATCTGTTGTAACTTTTTAGATTTACTTTGAGCAAATAAATAGATTAAGGTGTGTTTCTCTTTTACATAACTTTGCTTTCTTCTTATAAAATCACAGAACCATGTCAGAGCATAGGAAAGAACATCATCACTTTGAGAGCTCTCACACACAATAATGAAAACATGTTCTGCTAATAAATCATTCATTAAGAGTATCTTGATTTACTTCAGTTTAGTTTTGGATCTCCTTCAAAGTACTCTTCCTAACACTTTAATATTAACTTTGGTTGCTATCTTTAATAAATAGTTAACTAAAAATTAATAATAGTAATATATACAAACTTGCATTTGGTTCTAGCCAATAACTGTACTAGAACTAATGTCCCAGTATGTGAATACCCTATACATATCTTCCTTTGAAAGCAATTCCCCAAAGGGCTTACACTAAATAAAGATGTTTATTATTGAAAGAAACATGTAAAAATTATAGCATATTTCAGCTCCATGCTTTTTTTAAAGCTTTGTGATTGTGCAAGCATCATTAACCAACAGACTTGATAAAAAGAGTCACAAAGCTGTTGCATGATTTTTCCATGAAGACAAGGCAAATCAGAACTAAATGCAGGTACATAATTTAATTTCATTATACCTAAAACTATAGTAGCCAACATGCATCTATCAAGTTATTTTTGCTTACTCAAGTCTTGTTTACTTCTAAAAGCTAAGAATTATTAATCCCCCTAATTTTGAATTAATTGAGCTTTAAATAGCCTAGTGCTCTATTTATCTTAAATAAGGTAAAGAAATTATTAGCTAAGAATACCTGAATTACATAATATTTCAAATTAGCCAATATCACTTTAATAAGGCTTACATGTACTATTTTAATCTTAGTTCTTGAATGTTTTGTATTAGGAAAGTCCACAGAATGTTTCTTCACTGGACATTTGTGGGAAAAATAATGAAACTTGAAATGGAATAAAATCCATATTTTTGATCCTCCAAGTTGGTGACTATATTACAAATTTTACATAAAATAACTCAAAAAACACCACCCTGGAGCTCAGTATACATTTTTGCAAAAGATACAAAGTTCCAGCTTCACTGCTGTGTTTCTTTCTTATTGACCCTCTTTTTTTTTCTTTTTTTTTTTTTTTGCCTGCGTTGCATCTTCATTGCTGCGTGCGGTCTTTCTTTAGTTGCAGCGAGCAGGGGCTACTCTTCGTTGCGGTGAACCGGCTTCTCATTGTGGTGGCTTCTCTTGTTTTGGAGCACAGGCTCTAGGCACGCAGGCTTCAGTAGTTGTAGCACACGGGCTCAGTAGTTGTGGCTCACGGGCTTAGCTGCTCTGTGGCATGTGGGATCTTCCCGGACCAGGAATCAAACCTGTGTCCCCTGCATTAGGCAAGTGGATTCTTAACCACTGCGCCACCAGGGAAGTCCTGACCCTCTGTCTTAATTAACTTCATTTGTATAGATTGTTGTTACTTTTCTTTTTTTTTTTTAATTTTTTTTTTTTTTTTTGGCCGCATTGGGTCTTTGTTGCTGCGCATGGGCTTTCTCTAGTTGTGCTGAGTGGGGGCTACTCTTTGTTGTGGTGCACGGGCTTCTCATTGCAGTGGCTTCTCTTGTTGCAGAGCACAGGCTCTAGGTGCGTGGGCTTCAGTAGTTGTGGCTCGCGGGCTCTAGAGCACAGGCTCAGTAGTTGTGGCGCATGGGCTTAGTTGCTCCGCAGCATGTGGTATCTGCCCGGACCAGGGCTCGAATCCGTGTTCCCTGCACTGGCAGGTGGATTCTTAACCACTGCACCACCAGGGAAGCCCTACTTTTCTTTTATGCATACATAGCTTAATAGAGAGGGCACTGTAAAATTGGAAGTTGTTATAAAACTTTTCCTCTAGATTAAAAAAAAAAAAAACCCTTGCAATATGTTCAATTTCATTTTATTTTTGAATTTAAAAAAGTATGTATACTATATATGTAAAGGAATACAGCCATATTCAAGTGAAGAAGCAGTAGGGATAGTTGCCTTTTTACAGGCTGGAGGGAATTAAGAAAAATGCGGCAAGATCTTTTAGGTCCAGTTTTCCCTTGAGTAGTTGCTGTTGGTATCCATTCATGCTCCATCGAAGGCCTCTGTTCAAAACCATGACCCTCCTCTACTAACCATCCCATGGCTGTGAGCTATAGTTTTAGAATTTCACCTATGCTTGTCTCTCCAAGTCATGAAGTTTAACTTTCTTACTCAAGGTTCCCCTGAAAGCAAAATAACTATAAATGAGAGGAGCACTGGTTGAGGAAAACAACATATCACTGATATTTATCTATGCTGAGCCAGCAATAAATACCACTTTAAGCATAAAATCCAGGTCATTTCCACTAGTTACAAAGCTCACTGGAACTAAAGATATGGTAGATATCAATATAACATCATAGAAATTTTTAAGTGGCAAATACCAAAGGAATGTGTGGGTGTGCATGTGTGTGTGTTCATGTGTGTGTACATAAGTACCTGAAAAATGCTCTGTGGAGTACTATAGTATTATTAATATTTTAATGTCTTGTCGTACTCACCTTACATTTCTTAGTCAACCAAAGTATTAAAAGTCAGCTTAACTACTGAGTTTTCTTAAAGAAACATATTTAATAGCTGTCAGCAATCCTGGCTCTCAATATTTGTAAGATAAAATTAAAATACTTTTTTCGACCTATGACTGTAATATTTCACCAAACATATCTGTGACTACTTCCTATATATCAGAATGGAGAAAATTTAGATCTAGTGACCCTATAAAATAAGAATATGTATTCATCCTGATGAAAGAGTAATGTTGATAAATGTGAGTTTTCAAGGAGTTCTTAGGCTGAATCAGTATTCATAGGTTGGACATTATTTAGGATGTCTTTTTTGCCTGTAGGACAAATTTAAAGTATCTGCACGTGACTTTTTGGTGTTAATGTTATTAATCTCTTAATATATACATACTGCCATGTATAAACTGCTCATGTGATAAACTTTAAAATAATATGAGCTACTTATGAATAGGAAATAGGAGTAATTATGTGCAAGGATTCAGCCTTTTGGTGTTCATCTTAAATGACAGTCATATTCAGAAAACAGTTCCTAAGATAGCAACAAGCACATAGCTGGAATCAAATATTTGTTGAGAGAATAAATAAATGGATGTGCAGAATTTTTATTTACGAGTATATATGAAGAAAAAACTAAACTTTTGATTGTATCATAGAGATTGAGTTCATTTAACAGCTGAAGTTTTTTACATTATTATTAAATAAAACTACTAAGCACCCACATTTGAAATGTTACCAGATTGAGAAAAACACCTGGTGTGTATAATCTGAGATAGAAAATACCAATGTTCACATTATAAGCATAGTAATACCTGCTGTGGCCTGTTCTCTCAGTGCTCGAACTCTGCTCTCCACGTTACCCATCTTAGCAGCAATATTTTTAATATTTTTCATTTCTCCTTCTCTTGGTGTGGTAGTCTTTCTTCCTACATTTTTCCAATACCTAGAGTCCTCAAACAGAAATCTAATTTTCCTTATCCCATTTACTAACTAAATTCTACCTACCACCTTTCTTTCTATTCTTTAATGCTTTATTTTCTTTTTCTCTCTTCTCTTTCATTTTCTGTAGATCAACACTGTCTAATAGAAATATAATGTGGGCCACATAATTGAGTTTTCTACTAGCCACATTAAAAATAATAATAAAAAGAAACAGGTGGAAATAAATTTCAATGTAATTTTTTTGTTTGTTTTGGCCATGCCACCTGGCCTGTGGGATCTTAGTTCCCAGACCAGGGATTGAACCTGCACCCTTGCCAGTGAAAGCACTGAGTCTTACCCACTGGACCGACAGGGAATTCCCTAATGTAACATTTTATTTAGCTCAATATACCAAACATATTATCATTTAACCATGTAATCAGAATTAAAAACATATTGAGATGTTTTATATTCCTTTTTTATGCTAAGTGTTCAAAATTCAGTGTGTATTTTACGCTTACAGCACATCTTAATTCAGATAGCCACACTGCAAGTGCTCAGTAGCCATAAGTGTCTAAGAGTTACAATATTGGATAGTGTAGCCCCAGATCATCAAAGACAAATTAATCAAAATGGTGGTCTTGCCAAATAGAGTGATGGCAAAGTGGTGAACAGTAGTTTCCAGCTCTTAGAAAGTGCGAGGGTTATTGGAGGATCTGTAGTCCTTTCAATAACATCAGAGACTTAATCTTAAGGGACATAGCACAGTAATAGTTTTTGTTATTGCTAACACACACAAAAAGGACTGTTTAGTATTTTAAGCATGATACCCCCAAAAAAGATGTACCAAATACAAATTCTTCTGCAATATGACATATTTCTGTAACATGAATTAGTTTATTCAGAGTAGTCACCTTCATATAGGTAAATTTTTCTGGCATATGAATGTTTTGCTCCACTAAGTAACAGTGGCTGAATGCAAAGTACACATGAAGCTGCTGAGGGCGACAGTAGTATACCAGTGACCAGTGACCATTCACCCAACATGCATTTTTTTTTCTCAACTTGGCCTCAGGCTCTGTCTTGAAAATGTTTATTGAAGAATTCTCCACAATTTTTGTACATTTTGCCCTCATCTCTATATTCAGCAGCATCAAAAAACTTTCTTATATCCTCTTCCACCAAGCTAAAGACATTTTTTAAAGCCAGGTCTGTTATTTACTATAGTATGTCTTTAAATTCTTGAAATTAGATGTCTCTTTTTGTACTAAGGGGTGTGTGTGTGTGTGTGTGTGTGTGTGTGCACAAGCGCACACACTCTGCTTAGAGACCTGTATTGATTTGAGTGGTCTCTTCCAGCCCTATTTTCCCATGAGATCTTTTATTTTTAGTTCACAATTTGCAGAACACCTCAATCCCCCCTTTTACAAGAAGAAACACATGTATCACATTATAACAGGAATGCTTGAATCTATAAATAAACTTCAAGTATGCTATATTTACTCCAAATATTTATGTTCTAATCTCTGATCTTATTTGGTTGAACCCAGTGTCCTTACTTGCAAAATGAGAGAGTTGGACCAGAAAAGTCCTTCCTTTCCAGTTTTTGAGCTCTCTCGTCATGCAAAATTATTCCCATAATTAAAATGATAATTATATATCTTCAGAACTGGATTAATACATTAGACTGAAAATGCGAATACACCCACCAGCCCACCAAAATTCTCATGAAATGACAGGAAAAAATATTAATAAAAAACCTTCTGGTAAAACAAGAAAGAGTGATAGCACACAAAGGACAGAATGATTGCAAGCGGATTGTAGAGCTCCCAAGTAAATGTCAAAAGATATTTAAAATAGAAGGGACTTGGGACATCTGTTTGACAGCTTTATAAAAAAATAGACAATTTCCTAAGGAATCATGAATTTCAAAATTAGCTCAAGAAGTATAAATGTGAAATACAACAAAGAGCAGTGGGGAGCAGAAAATGAAGTTTTAGGCAAACTGCACCAAACTTTGAGGGAATAGATAATTCTCAATTATATGAACTGTTCCAGGACTGAGAAAAAGGTATATGCAGTTTACGAGGCTAGTTTAATTGTAATGCCTAAAACAAAGATTAAACACAAAACATTAAGATTATAGGCCAATCTAAATTTTGCTATGTAGAAAAAAGAAACTTTAAAAATTGCAAATTAAATCTACCAGTGGACGCATCTACCCAAGAATGTAAAGATAATTATACTTATACTTTGGAAAAATCTACTGATACAATTAATATATTAACATATTCAAAGAAAAAATGATCTTCTCAATATGATGTATCCAGTAGATGCAGAAAACTCATTAAATAAAATCTGAAGCTTATTCATAATTTTAAAAAATCATTAACAAAACAGACAACAAAAGTATGTACCAGGGACACAGTAAATATCGTATTTGTTAATCATTCTATGCATTCTCTATAACGTCAAGAAAAAGAGAAGGAGGTCTATTTTCATTACTACTATTCAACAGTGTGCCAAGCATCCTAGACATCACATTAGGATAAGAAAGTTAAAGGAAGCAAAAATATTGGAAAGAAATAGATAAAGTTGTCCAGAAACAGATCAGATATTTATGAAAACTGTTCATGTGATAAATATAATAAGTCAGAGATGAAAAGATGTCCTCATTAATTAGGGATGTTCAGGCAAATTGTTATTATGTTGAAAAAAATGTCTAAAATTGGAGCTGTATATCCCTCTTTACTCAACAAATGCATTCCAGGTAGATCATTAAAAACTACTACTGCTGAATTAAGTGTGGAAGAAACAACTTCAAAAGATTAGAATATTCAGGAATCTAAACCAATTCTCCATTCAGGTTGTTCCTTAACTTCAAGTATATGTTCCTCATTAAAGAAGAGGAATCTGAGTATATGTGATAGAATATGAGAATGGCCCTTGGAGGAAGGCAGGAATCAATGATTCCAGAAGCTCAGGGAATACACTGGCCATGTCTTATGTCTGGACTCACAGTAGAAATAACTCAAGGAACAATATAAGAGCCCTATGGATAGCAATGGAACAGGAATCTAGTTTAGACTAACGGGAGAAATGGGAATAGAAGGGGAAACACATGCTGTGAACACTAACACTCACCAAAATGGATAGGTGTTGGATTTTCTTAAAAAATAGCAGTTGTCAAAATAACATTTACAGAGAATATAGTAGATATCAACAAAGTAATGCTCTATTTGTCGGACATTGTTAGAAATAGGTGGTCCCAAACATCTAATGGGTTTTCCAGATAAATGAATACGTCACCTGAAGGGCCCCAAATTTTTAATGGGTTTTTTTTTTTCCCTGAAATCTTTCATGTATTTAACCAAAATCCTTAAAGTGCTACATTAACATAATTCATCCCTTTTAATGACTAAGTCACTATAAATATCAAAATATAAATCTATAAAGGAGATCATATAATAAAAGCCTTTCATTTAAAAGAAGTAGAATCAGATTGTACTCCAAACACTATGTGGTGAATCAGTAATTCATTCTGCTCATCATTTAGTTTGTGATTAGGAAATATTTACAGAGAGGAAGGAAGGAAGGAAGGGAGGGAGGGAGGAAGTGAGGGAGGAAGGGAGGGAGGGAGGGAGGGAGGGAGTGGGAAAATATAATTACACCATTAGAAATTTCTGAAATGTGTAAGGATATTTTTTCTTTAATCTGCTTGTCAAACCTTTGATGTAGACATTAATATCCCAACTCTAAAAAGGAAAATATTGAGTTTCAGACAGTTTAATTGGCCTAAGGTCACAAAGCTAGTAAATCTGTCTCTAAAGCCAATGACATTTCTACCACACGGTTCTGCTTCCTTGATACAGTGGTCCCCACAAACACTTTGTGGCATCACTTAGACCTCCCAGAAGCATGTTGTCCTCAGCTTTGCGATGGCTGGGTGAAAGTAACTTTGAATATGTTAAGTATTCCTTATTATGTCTATTCTAAATGTGTCTAGTCATTTTCTAATGTAATGCATTTGAAAATACGTGTAATATCTTGTCATTTAAAACAATATGAGGAAGGATCTTCCTGGTGGTCCAGTGGGTAGGACTCCGAGCTCCCAATGCAGGGGCCCGGGATTTGATCCCTGGTCGGGAAACTAGATCCCGCATGCATGCCACAACTAAGAGTCCACATGCTGCAACTAAGAAGTCCGCATGCCGCCACTAAAGATCCCGCATGCCACAGTTAAGACCCGGTGCAGCCAAAATACATAAATAATAAATAAATAAATAAAATATTAGAAAAACAATATGAAGAGATATATATCTACATACATATATTAGATAGATGATAGGTAGATAGATAGATATAAATAAAACTAGGGATAGATATAAAACTTTTAACCAGACTAAGTTTCAAAAATAAAAGGAAGTGAAGTCAGGGAGGAGAACATATACTTGGGGAAATTATAGGAGGAAGTAACTGTATTTTTCTTTTCTCTCTCAGTGATCACTATTTGGGAAGCCACAGAATATTTCAGAAAAATAAATCTGTTATTCAACTTAATCTACAGAAAAATAGGGAATCTCCAGGAAAGTTATCTCGAAAGGTAAGACTTTCTTAGCTTTGGTTTCAATTAGCAAATGTATTATTTTAAGGACAATATTCCCATCCTTATGGATTATTGCCATTTTGTGACTAAAATATGTTTAATGAATACATATTTGAGTATATTTACTGAAACATAATGAAATATTTATCTTTATGTCTGTTAACAATTTGGACTGAAGCAATTACATGAACACACTACTGCAACCTCAGTATGATAAATCTACTAGTCTCTTGAAAAATCATTTATGAGTAACTTATTAATGTTATCTTATTCATACTATCCATGAATCCACCAGGAAATGAATGGAATAGAAAAAGTGAAGGGGAAACCATGAAAGGAAGAAAAATAACACAACTCTTGTTCTATCTGAAGACTACAGTGGTATCAACACAGTTTAAATCAAGACAGATTAATATTCATAATATATATAATAAAACTACTTAGAAAGGGATTACTGTGCTTTAATGACAGTTTCATGGTGTTAGATATAAATTTTATTCCCTGTGTGATGTCTTGAGTTACTTCAAACCCAAATTGCACAGTATGCAGTAAACTTTGATATTTTAGCAGTTTTTATCTGTAGAATCTTCCAATCACCTGCTTTAGGCAAAAATCCCATCACCCTGTCATTTACATCAGATAACAGACTTGCAGTGCATGACTTTTTTTTTCTAGTCTGAGGTGCTTCATCATAAAAAGTGTCAGGTGGTGCATTAGGTTGCAATATATCTATGTGGAACATAACATAATGAGGCCAAAAGAGAGTTGTTTAGAAATGTCTTTTGGAACTGGTACCCAGCTCAGCCAGTGTTGACAGCTCCAGGGCCATGCATCTGAACTCTCCACAAAGAAACATTATAAAGTACAACTAATACCCTCAGTATTAATAAATCTAAGAGTCTTCAAATTGTCCTCAGTGTTGATGAAAAAGCTGAAATTATCATGTTTCATTTCAATGGGGGGGTGGGAGAGAAAATGTGTAATTCAAATTTCTACTCTTGTTTAGAAGTTGCATATTGCTAAAGAAGAAAAAAACTATCTCATTGGTAGTAATCCACAAATCATACATATTTCAGTTTCATGTAAATTAAGGTTTATTCTGAAATGCATATAACTCCACTACTTTGATGTAATATGTATCCAGCATATATTTTACATCTGAAACTTTAATATTTCTATCATATTTACTCTTTACAACAATTCCATGTGTCAAATATTATTAAAAATAAGGACACTGAATCCCAGGGCGCTCATGACTTTCCTCAGGTCACATTCATGGAACTGGTAAGTAGAGGACCTTGGATTTGAGCCCAGTCAGTGAGTCTTCACATACCTTATGCTACCAATTTATATTACAAAAACACTTAGAACTTACGGGCTACACTCAAAAGTCTTAGATGTGGTTTCAGAGCAATTAGTCAAAATTCTACCTTTATATGTTTTTTTGGTGTTGTTTTGTTTTCCACAGCTTTATCCACATACCCCAAAGTCTGGGCCATGATAGGTATTCAATGATAATTAACCACATTAAGTATATATTAGGTGTCAGGCACTGTTATTAGGGCTTTACATGTATTAATTCGTAACAGCCCTAAAGCAAAAACAATAGGATGTTAGACTATATGATATTTTAGTCTTTTACTATTAAAAACTCTAAAACTTTATTAATGTTAGTTAAGACACTTAAAATTTCAAAAATTTACTCATGATATTGAAAATATTGAGGAGCATAGACATTGGTGTGTTATGTCAAAATGATGTATATGTTGCAATCTGATGCATCACACTTTTTGTTGTAAGGTTTTAATACCCATTGAGTAGATTAGATTATAATTTCAATTGAAAACCTTGTATTTGAAGAAAATTTAAAAAAATAATAATTGCCTTGTTTTATAAAATATTCTTTCAGGAATAGACATAGTATGCTGATTAATTTAATATAACTGAGAAAGTTTATCAATTTGTGACCCTTCTTCATGGTCTGAATTGCTATATTTAAAATAAATGACCAATGATTTTTTTTCTTTTATATATCTATGGTAAGGGAATGGTGAATGGTCTTCTCTCTTATTATTTAAAATAATGTCAAAATTATCTATGATTTTCATAATTTCAGCTGTAAGCTAAACATTTATGAATAATTAAATTTTCTTTCTAGTAAAACAACATAAAATTGGCTTGATAATATTCTTTTTATATAATATTAGGAATATAATGATAGTTATCATTCTATTAAATTTATTGACACCATCAACTTTCAGTAGATATTTCAGAGTATTCTAATTGTAAAAGGCATTGCAAAGCTCAATTCATCTTAGATGGCTTTTCTATTTTAAACTCACTTCTATTACACTGATATATAGTGATTTAATTCATGTTCCATGAGATTATTCATAAAACATGTTGAAAGTCTTTAGAAATCATCCTATATTTCAAAATTTTTAAATTCCTGTCTTGATTAGAAGTGATGTGAATGGCTGAGACTTTTTAAAAAATTTTTTCTTCCTTTCTCTCAAGTTTGATCAAAAGTATTGCCAACATTGTAGACATTAATCGTAAAATTAAGATTTCTTTCTAGTTCAAGAAAACATTCACAAAACATTTACAGCAATAGATTTCTGTATGAAAAAAAGGAAAAAAATACCTTAATGTTTTTCTTAAGACAAAGGTATGGCCCTCACCTTTGGAGAAAAGTAAATTGCACAATATATTCCATGGACAACTGCTCAAACTTTCCTCCAACCCTTTGAGATCCTTTAGATAAAATTTTTTTCTTGTAAGTCACTGTATGACAATGGACAATTCCCCCTCCCCCAAAGGTATCTCTGGAAGCCAAGTAAAGTGGTTTTTAAATGAATATGATTATGTTATTCAGAAAGATGCAAATAAGTCATATTATTTATATGCTGCTTTGGTTTTAACTTCTGAAATAAGGCAAATGCCAAATACTACACTTCAAATCTTAATACCTCTATTCTGGCTCTGGTTTTCACTCTCTATTTTCCCTTCCCTTTCACTGTCCTCTCCATGCCTAAAGTTTTGCTTTCTCTACTGCAGAAAAATTTGTCTTAACCACTATGACACTTTCAGATTTCATCAGCCAGTGACTCTAGAGGTAAATTCCTACTGAGTAAGCCTCATGTTTTCAAGTTCCTTAGCATTTCTACAAAGCATTCTTTTTTCATAGCATGCACTCAAGGTACTATAACAATAACCTTATTCTTTCCATGTTACTTAGCTTCCTTCTTCTTTCTCACAATACAACCCAATATAAAAATTAATTTACCTTTGACCTTAAGCCATGTAAAGGTTTTCCTTCTGATGTTTTCTATCAGAAATTCTAATAGGCAGTTTTAAAAATACATTGTGTGTGTACTGACATACAGGATTACATGCATCCCAGGCATGGAGGAACTCATTCAGCTGTCAAACTTAACGTCACTGTGTGGTGAAAAAGTGCAATTATGATGGAGTATATTTGCATTTTCTGCAGACTTGCATAGGGTTTCCATGGATGCCCATTCCAGAAGAGCTAATCAAGGAGTTATGATGTGAGTGTGTGTGTGTGTGTGTGTGTGTGTGTGTGTGTGTGCATGCATACATGTGGACCAGAGGACTCATATTTTAAGATGAGTAGTTCCTGCTCATCTTGCCAGAAAAATACAGTGCCATCTGATAACTCCTGGAATTTACACCTATCAGTAGTTGTCTTTCATTCGCATAATTGAATATTCATGAGATGGAAGGTTCTCTTACGCTGACGTTTTGGTGGCAAGGTATGGAAAATCTGAAAAAAGGAGGAGTCCATTCTGTGTCTGCCGGCCAATCTGGCAAGCTGTCAAGTCTTATACTGCCACGGATTCGTGGCCTAAATGTAAAGAAAATGTGCACGTATGTGGGAGAACTGGTGTCTGAAAAACTGCCTTCCTGCTGGGAGAAATTAATGTTTGACCTTGGTGATGGCAGTATGTTTTTCAACTATCCTTGGGGTTTATCCTCAACCAAAGCTCAGCTTTCTGTTTTACTTTTGAAAAGAATGCTTATACAGTTGAGGAGAGTCTTATAAGGTCTTTAAAACAAAGTATTAAAATGATAAATGAGAGTTATCAAAAGAGGTGAATAAAATGACAGCAGGAAGTTATGGACCTATTTTTATCTGGTATTCGTTCCTATTCACTCTATAAATATTAATATATTCTGCTGTCTACAGCCTGAAGATGACCACAGTCAGTTTTATCTGAACCAACTTCTAGAATTTATGCATATTTGGAAAGTATCCAGGTAAGACATTTTATTCCTGTTCCAAGACTACTTTCTGACTGAGTTCTCAAGTGCCAAATCACAATATTTTTCAGTCGATTATAATAACTGTCCTTTCACTAGTACTGTGGAAGCTATTGTACTTTTAATAGATATCTCCCTTTGGCAAATTCTGTTAATAATTATCTATTCTTCGCAGCTATTCAGATACATAGAAGAGCTGCTAACACCTTCCAGAACAATCTAACATTCATTTAAAAATATCTCTGCTACCGGTTATTACATTTTCAAGGATTTTTTTCCTCATTCATTTTGTAAATTTGATTGTGCATGTGTCACTAAGCTCTTTGTATAACTGAATTCCCATAGTTTGAAAGTCACCATCTCCTGCTTTAAATTCCTTTCTGGAACACCCTGAAAATAATTGGTACATTATAAACAGAGGAGTGTGACTTCAAATTGGAAAACTCAAGTGACAGCAAATGAACATATCCTAATTGAGTCTGATATCTCAACATATGCATGTATTATTTGAAAGAACAGACCTATCAGGAAGCTAACCTGGGAGAAGATATCAGTGCTACAGGGTGCCTTTATCTGGAATTAAAGTTGTTCTGAGCTGAATGAGCAAAAAATGGAGTGTGGGAGGTATATGTCATAAATCTCTAAAGCACAGCCCGATATAAGAATGAGTTTAAATTGTTTTTAGTGACTATTAATAATAGCTATCACTTCCTGGAGTTCTAATACATTTTGTATACATCATCGCATCTAATTCTCCCCACAACCCCATAACAATACATATTATCTTACTTCAGAATCAAGGAAACTGAAGTTCTGGAAGGGTAAATAACTTGCCTGGGGTCAGCCGCTCAGTTTGTTAGTAGTAGGATTCACATCAGGGCTGTCTGCAATTTGCAAAGGCCACATTCTTTCATTAAACTATCATATCTTTCCATTTTTTTTTCCTTTTTTGTGTCTTTCTCTCCCCCCCTCCCCCCGCCCCAGTATTCGGCCTCATACCATAAAATCATAGAATGGGTAAAACTTAGGAGGACTTTTGATATAATTTAATTCAAATTTTTACTGTATTGCTAATTACATGCATCAGATAGGTCCCCATCAAAATGGCATATTAAACAAAGGTTGTATTCCAAAATAAATTTATAAATCAACAACTACCACAACAACAAACGCAGAGAGAGGCATCAAACCTGACAAATTCTTTAAAAATTGGGGAATCCCTGGGAATCAGAGACCTGTTTTGAACTGTTCTGTGGAGGGCGGTGACTTGTAGGTGGCTGCTACCTGGGGCACAGAGAGACAAAAGGAGGCTGTGAGTCCCATAGGATTTATTCGCTCACTTTTCTTTTTTTATTGTATTTTTTTTATTGAAGTATAGTTGACAGACAACATTTCTTCATTACTTTTCTTCTTTTTGTTGTTCCTCCAATTGGGTAATTTCAAGAAATCTGTCTTTGAGTTTACTGAGTCTTCTGCTTGGTCTAGTCTATCAAATTCTTCAGCTCAGTCATTGTATTCTTTAGTGCAAAGATTTCTGTTTGGTTCTTTCTTATGTTTTCTACCTCTTTGCTGAATTTCTCATTCTGTTCTTGTATTGTTATGCTAAGTGCATTAAATTCTTTTTCTGTGTTCTCTTGTGGTCCTCTGAGCATCTTTAGGACAATCATTTTGAATTTTTTGTCAGACAATTCTTGTATCTCCATTTCTTTGGGGTCAGTTGCTGGAAGTTTACTGTATTCTTTTGGTGGTGTCATATTTCCCTGATTCATTGTGATCTTGTAGCCTTGCATAGCTGTCTGTATGCAGGAAGAAGCAGTCAACTCTTCCAGACTTTATGGGCTGCCTTCAGTACGGGAAGCCCTTCACCTACAGGCGAGGGCCAACTGGAACGTGCTGTGACCCTGGGCCTAGTGGTGCCAGGCACCAAGTGCAGGGTTGTGAGACAACGCCAGGTCAGGGGGTCGGGGGGCATGATGTCTCCTCAGCTCAGGTCACTGGGTCCACAGCATCGACAACCGTGTGGTCCTTGGTAAGCACTGTGGGGGGATCTGCAGTAGCTGCCAGGGCTGTTGCGATGCTCAGTGGTGCCTCCAGGTCCAGCAGCTAGGGACCAGGGCAGGCAGCAGCTGCTGCTGGAGCTGGTGGTGTACATACTCACAGCTCTGGGGGCCAGGTGCAGGCGCCTGTGGAGTGGCAGGAGCTGGCTGCAGACACTCATATAGTTGGGGGGTGGGGGGCAGGGCCAGTCTCAAGGGTGAGGACTAACTGTGGGGGCACTGGCAGCTGCAGGGATCCTGGCTGTTGGTGTGCACTTCTGTGGCTGCAGTCTCTCTCCATGGGCACGTGCATGGCAGTGAAAGCCAGTGACGAGAGTCAGGACAAGGGTGTGCAGGTGCACAGCTTGGGGGCTAGCTGCAGATGAGCCCAGTGGTGCAGACCAGTGACAGGAGAAAGGGCCAAATCTGCCCCAGACACAGCTGTGGGTATCTTGGCTGTCAGTGTGCACTCTCATAGGTGCCAGATCTCACCACAGATGTGTACATGGCAGCGGACGCCAGTGACAGAGGTCAGGCTAGTGGCATGCAGGTGCACAGTTGGAGGGGCTGTTGGAAGGGGTCATTCATGGGGAATAGACTTGCACCTTGCACTTGGGCAGCCAATGAGGCCTGGGCTAGCTGCAGGTGTGGATCTCAGGGTCTGGCAGGGGCGGTGCAGTGGAGGAAAACAAAACCAATGAAATCTACGGGGGGTCTGTGGCAGCTGTGTTGGCTGTTGGTTTCTTCAGTAGTGAAAGCTACTGAGGCTTTCTGCAGAGCAGGTGGCTGGGAACCATGGTAACTCCCACTGCATGGCTGATGCTGGTAGCCACTGCCCTTCTTCCTTGTTCTAGCCACCTTTATCCGTCTCAGCTTTGCTGGTCTCTGGGTGAGATGAAAGCAATGCAGGTCCTTCATGCAGTGTCCCAAAAGGCTGGGGAAGCTGCTCGCTCACCCCACTCCTCTTTTCCAAGAGAGGGGAACTCGTTCTAGCAGGGGATTTCCCTCTTGGCACTGAGCAGTGCTGGCCTGGAGGATGGGATGATGCAGGCAAAATGAAGCTATTCTCTCTTCCCTCTTTATGGAATTATTCTCAGGGGTTTTTGCTTCCCACTGTGTTGTTGAAGTTTCTTGGGTGGTTTCCTGAGCTCTCCCCAGAGCTGTTTTTGTCCGTGGATAGCTATCCGTTGATCTTTGTGAGGAGAGAGAGGCTGGGATTTCTTATTGCGCCACCTTGGTAACCCCCAGGACTTTGCTTTCTGAAATACAATGCTACTCTGCCTGCCTTCCTCAGACCACTTTATGATGTGACGAGACCAAGCATTAGAGGGCACAAGCTTTGATTTCAGTGTCCCTCTTCTCTGACTCAACTTCCTCTTAGAAGTTGGGCAAATCACATACCTTCATTGGTTCCTAGGAGTTTTCTATAAAATAGATATAATACCTAATAGAAAGGTGCTGAAGCAGGTGAATTCTTGAGGGTTTTTTCTTTTTAAATTTTAGGATCAGGTTTTATATAAAAATCCTCCAATAGCCAAAATCTTTCACAGTTCCTTTCCTACACCTCCATGGACTTTTACATATTCTATGCATTTTGTCTAACTAAAGTGGCAACTTAATAAAGACTGAGAAGGCAGCTCCTGTAAAATATATTGGTGTGTTTTTAACCCTGTGTTTTGTGTTGTATGACTGATTATTCAATTCAATTCAGGAGTTTTCAGGACAAACAGGAAGGGAAAGTTAATAACATTTGGGAAAATAATTTTAAACAGTGAAGCCAAAAGAATCTCTGCTCAACTCACGTCTATTCCACCTAAGTATAGATAAAGCTGAAGCATTAAGAGAAGCTTAGAGAAAAAAGCAAAAATACCAGAAAACACAGAGGTTTGGTGTCAAAGACAACACCATTTATGATAAGTATATGTCATTAATTCTAAAACCAATTCTCTGAAAAGTTTTGCATATTTAATATTTCTCAATTTATTTGTCATTATCTGCTTATGAATCCCTTTGCAACTTATATTTTAAATTGAGAGTAGTTTGATATAATGAACAGTCTTTCAGAGGTTTGGTTAAGTTGTCATGGATTTCTCTGGAGTTCTAAAGTTTTCAAATACGTTTGTAGTCTATCAAGTTATACCAAGTTTATAAGGCATCCATCTGAAATGACATTAAAAGTACGTCAACAGTAATCCTTTTTAAACCATGTTTGCTATAGAAACATGGACAAAGCAGAACTTGTGATAAATGTGCTAAAGTTAATATAAGTTTTCCTACCCAACTTTAACCAAAGTTCTTTTTTTCTTTCCAGACAATGTCTCTCAACAGTAATCAAAAAATATGACTCCCACCTGAAATACCTATTGAAAACCCAGGTATTAACTTTTGTTACTTCTTTAATTAATTCAATAAGATTTTATTAATTTTCTACTCTTTTTTCTAAAGCTTTGCAAGTTTCTGAAGCTACAAAGATGAATAAAGCAGGGGGTCTACACTTGAGTGACTTTCATTCTATCATGGCAAAACAGAAAAGTAAACAGATGTGTGTAATAAAGTGTCATAGGCACTATGAAAGACCTATGTGTATACAGGACACACAAAAGAGGGTTATCAATTTTACTTATTTGATCTGAGTGTTGAAAAATAAGTAAGCCAGCCAGAGAAGGAGCGCGGTAAGGAAAGTGCAAAGTAGGGTAACTATAAGCATACAACAACATGAACAGAGCAGGTAGCAAAGAGCCTGGTGTGATTAGGAAACTGTATGTACTTTGCAATGGCTACAATTAGGATTCAAGGTGAGAGCCTGGAAAAAAGACCAGATGAAAGGGACAAGCAGGAACCAAGTTACATAGGGTCTTAAGGACATTTTATGGACAATTTAATGATTTTCTAATTTATCAGCTGATGACATAGAGCCGTTATGCAGGGCGGTAGAATGACAGATGGGTGATTATAGGACATTTCATTAACCCAAAGAAATGAGGAGGGCATGGACAAAAGCTCTACTATAGGGAAGGACAGGAGGAGGCAGATTCATAACAGGTGAAAATCTGTAATTTACATGACTTGCTGAAAAACTGTGAGCAATGAAAAAACACAGTGTTTAGAATACCTCCAGATTCCTGGCTGCTGACTGACTGCATGGAGACGTCAATTAACTAAAACAGTGAAGACAGGAGAAGCTAGCTTGGCAGGGAACATAATGGATTCAGTCCAAGACTACTGAGATTTGGCCACCTATTGGGCATCCAAGTTGTAGTCACCATTAAGCAGATCATTTCTTATAGCTTGTTCTTCCAGGGAAGGATCAGTCTTCCACAGATAAAACATTGTATGATTACAGAAAACGAGGTAAGAGAAAGTATTGAAAACAAGACTCCTTTTTCCATTAAAAAAAATGACTCGATATATATAAAAGGATATAGATCTTAAGTAACTACTCCTAATATTAAAAAACAGTAAAGGGTTCTGAAAATAATAAGTTATATTTCTTGATGTAGATACCAATCTCATACGTGAATTCCACATAAATATGTAAAGATATGGTGGTGACAAATACACAGCTCATAGTCCTTCCCAAATTGTAATCCTCTCACTCTAATTCCATTTTTCTTTCTTGAGCCTGGCCTGAATCTGGAAGTTTAAAATGTGGAATGTGAAAAGAGTTCACAATTAAATTAAGTCTCATAAAAGTGTCATAATTACTACTTCTTTGTCATAGTCATTCTTTCTAGCATAGAATTTGAAATTTACCAGGTACCCAGGGCACATTAAGACTTCATTCCTAGATCATTTATGTCTCTTGACTAGACACAGATATACTTTTGAGGTTATCATAACTTACTTATGGATGAATTTTAATTATCGAAATGTCTCAGTACTGCTCATGTATCATAGATATCTTTTTACAAACACACAAACACATGCACAAATTTTTGAGAATCTGTAACAGTTCTTAATTTCCAAATATAGAAGTTTGATCATACCACTTACATACGAAGCCTTCAATGTCTTCACTTTGAAAGAAACCATTTTTGAAAGAAACCAATTGTTCCAAAATGACTGAAAAGTTGGCAAAACATCAAAGAAATACTGTCTTTATATTATCACTGGCAAATAGTTATTATCACCCACATCTGAATTATTTTATAAATAGGCCACAGTGTCTGCAACTTTCCACATGAACTCCCCCCAAAACAATGAACTTTTTAAATGACATTCTTCCTACTAAGCATCAATAGCTAAATATCTAAGAAATGAGGACAGACTGTGATATTACCAATTCACAATTTTGCACTTTCTATTTGTTTGACAAGTGCATTAAGTAGCATTTCATCAGCCTTGAAAACAGTACCAATTTGAAGAATAATTTTTATATTTCTCAAACTTGGATTATTACATGATTTGAAAAAAAAATAACAAGCAGGCTGAATAAATATGCCATGAATATTATTGAATAATATGGATAACTTAAATTTCCAAATATTTTATTTCCTCAGCAATGGCTATTAACATATTTCAGACTTGACATTTCAGATTGGGCATCCTAACTATTATGTTTGTTAAATGGCTGACTTTGTAAGTAATGTACATAGAGCTTTTTCTTTGGGCATTTTTTTTCCTCTCTTCTATTCTACTCATAATTAAGGAATGTTTTCTGTATTCATGCTATATTCTGAATTCATCTCTAACATTTAGGAGAAATTAAGAATAGAAGAAAGAGAAAGAATTTTCCCCTAAGGTATTACTTAATGCTTACTTAGTACAAATTACTGAACTATTTATTCACTGGAATCAACAGAAATCAAAGTCAGAACCATGCTCTGAAATTGCTGATGATCTAGTTGGAAAGACAGCATGTTCACATAATGCACATAGAGCAGTGTATGTACAGGACAAAGCAATGTAAAACCAGATTTCAATCTAGATGGAAGAATCAGCTTCTGATTCAAAGTTGCTTTTTCCTAGTAGCCTCTAGTGCATTGTCTCCAAAATTTTATTTAAATGCCAAGTAGGACCTTTAGAGACAGTAAGCAATGCCTATCACTGATGACAAACCTACACTAGGATCTAGCAAGTGATGCACTAATTGTAAACCAGATGGATCTGGACTGAGAAAAATCTATTCATGCTTCAGAATGTAGTTTGGCTTCATGAAACATCTGCCTGGTGTGAAATGAGCTAAAAGCCTCCAAACCCTTTACCATCAAGCCCATGGCTCAGAGGATGTACCAACTAGATAATCAGAAAAATACGGCATCTCTATTATTCAGGTATAAGTAATTCAATGAGGAAGGCAGAATAATTCTTAACTCACACTTTCCTCTCCTTAAGACCCAAATCCAACAATATTTAGCCTCTAGAGAGAGACCAAAAGTTCCATTTATAAGGAGAAAGAAAGGGGGCACATAGGGATCTGATAATATATATTTACTTTTTTAGAACTGAAGCTTTGTTAGTAACAAGCAGATCAACTGTTGGATTTTCAGAAGTTTCGATATCAAACATAATTTAATCAGAGTGGCAGTAAAGACAGAATTTAGGAGCAGAGATTCCAAAGTCAGGTAAACGTATTTGCAAACCCTCTGCCACTAGGGAAGCTTTTATTCAGCCATCCTTGAGTTTATATTATTCATCACTAGAGTGAAGATAATAAAATAATGTGATGTTTTTTAAAATTAACTGAACAGTAGATGTAATGTGCTTAATATTATATAGTGGCTGGAAGATAAAAAATGTTCAAGAAAAGATAAGTACAAGTGTTATTTTATTGCTATTAGAGTTCTTATTTTTAACACTATTACTAAAGTAGAGGATTGTATAGGATCTAGAAGAAAAATGTCACAAAACTGATTTGCATTCACAACAGAGTATAAGAGGTGGGAAAGGAGTAAAAAAATCATAAGAAGAAAATAGGGTGAAATGAATTGGTAACAAGGACCAGCTGAAAGGTCACAAAAGGAGAAGTCAAAAACATGAAGGAGATAAAGTCAGGTTACAAAGGAAATAAAACACCTTTGCAGAACTGGAACCTACCTTAGCAGAAATAAAGGGCATACTGAAACTACTAAAAGTCAAACCTATGTATAGAACACTGCCAGACACGAAGAAGAAGAAAACTGAAAGATCTTCAATAAGGAAGATAATCACTAAGCAACATCATCTGCATTCCTAGTGAGATACAGAATTAAAGGTTTTTGTCAAAAGAATGACATGATCTGATGATTTAAGATTTGTGCAGTGAATTATATAATATACGAAGAACAAACACACACACACACATACACACACACCCATTAAAGAAGAAGAACTAAGCAGACAATCTTATTACACAATAAGTTTGGTACAAAATATTGCCAATATCATAGGATCTGCTTTTACACCACTTCATATCTCTTTTCTTCTACAGAAGAGATATCCTTTGGTGAAAAGCCATGTTGTAGCTTTTCTTTGCCATTTCAGAACCAAAGTATGCATCCATTATCAATACAGGCACCTCAAAGATATTTCAGATTCAGTTCCATGCCACCACAATAAAGTAAATATGGCAATAAAGTGAGTCACATGAATTTTTTTTCGTTTCCCAGTGCATATAAAAGTTATGTTTACACTATACTGTAGTCTATTAAGTGCGTAATAGCATTATGTCAAAAAAAACACAATGTATATACCTTAGTTAAAAAATAATTTATTGCTAAAAAAATGTCAACCATCATCTGAGCCTGCAGTGAGTTGTAATCGTTTTTGCTGATGGAGGATCCTGCCTTGATGTTGATGGCTGCTGACTGATCAGGGTCGTGGTTGCAGAAGGTTGGAGTGGCAGCAGCAGTTTCTTAAGATAACAATGAAGTTTGCCACATTAATTGACTCTTCCTTTCATGAACAATTTCTCTGAGGCATGCAACGCTGCTTGACAGCAGTTTACCCACAGTAGAACTTCTTTCAAAATTGGAGTCAATTCCTCTCAACCCCTACCACTGCTTTATCAACGAAGTTTATTTAATATTCTAAATCCTTCATTGTCAGTTCAACAATCTGCACAACATCTTCATCGGAGTAGATTCCATCTCAAGAAACTACTTTCTTGGCTCATCCATAAGAAGCAACTCCTCATCTGTTCAGGTTTTATCATGAGATTACAGCAATTTAATCCCACCTTCAGGCTCCACTTCTAATTCTAGTGCTCTTGCTATTTCTATCACATCTGCAGTTACTTCTTCCAATGAAGTCTTAAACTCCTCAAAGTCATCCATGAGGGTTGGAATCAACTTTTTGATTCCAACTCCTATGAATGTTGGAATCCTATGAATGTAGATATTTTGACCTTTTCTTTTGAGTCACAAATGTTCCTAAGGGCATCTAGAATGGTGAATCCTTTCCGGAATGTTTTCAATTGACCTTGCCCAGATCCATCAAAGGAATCACTATCTATGGCAACTATAGCTTACAGAATGCATTTCTTAAATAATAAGACTTAAAAGTCAAAATTACTCCTTGATCCATGGGCTGCAGAATGGATGTTGTACAAGCAGATATGTAAACAACATTAATCTCACTGTACATCTTCATCAGAGCTCTTGGGTGACCATATGCATAATATCAATATTTTGAAAGGAATCTCTTTTTCTGAGCAGTAGGTCTCAATGGTGGGCTTAAAATATTCAGTAAACCATGTTGTAAATAGGTATACTGTCATCCAAGCTTTTTTGTGCCATTTATAGAGCACAGGCAGAGCAAATTTTGCATAATTCCTAAGGGCCCTAGGATTTTCAGCATGGTAAATGAGCATTGGGTTCAACTTAAAGTCACCAACTGCATTAGCCCCAAACAAGAGGGTCAGCCTGTCCTCTGAAGCTTTGAAACCAGGCATTGACTTCTCCTCTTTAGCCATGAAAGTCCTATGTGGCTTCTTCTTCCAAGAGAAGGCTGTTTCGTCTACATACATTGAAAATCTGTTGTTTAGTGTAGCTACCTTCATTAATTACCTTAACTAGATCTTCTGGATACCCTGCTGCAGCTTCTACATCAGCAATGCTGCTTCATCTTGTACCTCTATGTTATAGAGACAACTTCTTTCCTTAAACTTCATGAACCAAGCTCTGCTAGCTTCAAACTTTTTTTCTGAAACTTCCTCACCTCTCTTAGGCTTCTTAGAATTGAAGAGTTAGGGCCTTGTTCTGGATTAAGTTTTGGCTTAAGGGAATGCTGTGGCTGGTTTGATCTTCTATCCAGACCACTGCAACTTTCTCCGTATCAGCAATAAGGCTGTTTCGATTTCTTATCATACCTATGTTCACTGGAGTAGCACTTTTAATTTCCTTCAAGAACTTTTCCTTTGCATTTACAACTTGGCTAACTGTTTGGTGCAAGAGACCTAGCTTCTAGTGCGTCTCTGCTTTCGACATGCTTAATGTCAAATGATATCCTCACTAAGCGTAATCATTTCTAGCTTTTGATTTAAAGTGGGAGATATGCAACTCTCCCTTTCACGTGAACACTTAGAGGCTATTATAGGATTATTAATTGGCCTAATTTCAAATTTTTGTGTCTCAGGGAAGAGGGTGGCCCAAGGAGAGGGAGAGAGATGGGGGAACAGCCAGTAAGCAGAGCAGGCAAAACAATATTTATAGATTAAGTTTGCCATCTTATATGGGTGAGGTTCATGGTGCCCCAAAACAATTACAATAGTAACATCAAAGATTACTGATCACAGATCACCATAACAAATACAACAATGAAATATTGCAAGAATTACCAAAATGTGACACAGACACATGAAGTGAGCAAATGCTGTTGGAAAAATGGCACCGATAGACTTGCTCAATGCAGGGTTGCCACAAACTTTTAATTTGTAAGAAAATGCAATATCTGCAAAGTGCAATAAAGTGAAACATAATAAAATGAGGTATGCCTGTTTAAGGTTTAGGTTTCCTTTTTAATGAACCTAAATGGAATCAAACTATATGTACTTCTTGTGCCCCGTATTTTTCACTCAATATCGTTTTTGTGATCTATCCATATTATTCTATATATGCTTTTGAATTATTTTCATTGCTGTACATTACTCAATTAGATTAGTAAACTTCAGCTTATCTATTCTACTGTTGATGTACATTCAAGCTAATCTAAGGGGTTTTCTAGGGTACATAACTAGGGCCATAGACTTACAAGGTAATACCAAACACTTCGTTTGGTCACACACATTTCACAATATATGAGTTCCCATTGCTTTATTTTCTCACCAATGTGTGGTATAGTCCAACTTTTAAAAATTTTGCCTACATGAGGTATATGTAATGAGATATTATTTCAGTTTTAATTTTTATCTTGCTGACTACTAATGCCTTCATAATTCTTCACTCTTTTTAAACATAACATCAAACTGTTTACTTTCTATCTTACTTTCATTATGATGTCATATTTATTAAATCAACTTTCTTGAAGTTTAATTTATATATATAAAATAAAATACACTCATGTAAACTGTATACTTTGACTAGTTTTGAAAACGTATATACCTATAAAACCATGGAAAACAAGATATAAAACATTTCCGTTACAAAAAAAGTGCCCCAGTACTTACCTGCAGTAAAAACCCTGCCATCCTAGACATCATGGAACTAAAGATTTACTTTCTCTCAATATGTATTTCTTTTACCTGATCTCCAGTAGAATTTTACTAGAAGTGACAAGTGGTAAGAGCAGAATCCTTGCCTTCTTGTTAAACTTAGAGAGAAAGTTAGTCTTTCACCACTGAGTATGATGTTATTTGGAAGTTACATGGTTATGGCATGAAATTAGTTGCTCCTTGCTAGGCTGAAGAAGTTTCCTTCTATTCCTAATTCGCTAAGAATTTATACCATAACTGGGTGATGAATTTTATCAAATGCTATTTCTGTATCTATACAGATGGGCATATGATTTTTTTCATGTATTCTTCTCAAATTTTAAAAATATCCTTGCATTACTGGGATAAACCACACTTTGTAACAATTTAGAACCCTTTCTACATATTTCTGGCTTCAATTACCTAATATTTTGTTAAGGATATTTGCATCTGTATTTATGAGAGACATCAGTCTATATTTTTCTTATAATGTTGTGGCTTGATTTTAACATTGGAGTAATGCTGGCTTTATAAAATAAATTGAGAAATATACCCTCTGACTCTGACTCTGTATTCTGAAATAATTTGAGTAGATTTGGTTTTATTTCTCCCTTAAATGTTTGCTAAAAATCACCAATGAAACCATCTGTTTGAAGTTTTCCTTATAAGAAGGATTTTATTATAATTTCAATTTCTTTGACATAGAATTATTCAAATTTTAAAGCCATAAATTTGCCTCTAAATTTTAGTGGCATCCCACAAATTCTGATATGTTGGCCATCATCTCTTTAAATATCTCTCTGCCCCATTCTTATCTTTCCAGAACTCCAAATGCATGTATGACTATAACAGGTATTAGATGGTATGTTCTGGTTTTTATTCCCACTCTTTTTCCCCTTTGGTTTTGGTTAGGATCATTTCTCTTGACCTATCTTCAATTTCACTGATACTTTCCTTAGCTGTGTTCAATCTGCTGATGAGTTCATTGAAAGAGTTCCCCATCTCTAATACCAAATATACTTTTATACTTCTATGATTTCCATTTGACTCTTGTATATAGTTTCCATATCTCTGCTGAAATTCCCCACATGTTCATGCATGTCATCCACATTTTCCACTAGATCCTGTAACATGCTAACCATAGTTACTAAAAGTCCTTGTCTGATTGTTCTAATGTCTGGGTTATATATTCTGTTATGCTTTTATTATGTAGAGTTGATAAATCTAGTCAAGATTTGAGCTTTGAGTTTTGTTGTTGCTATCATTATCGTCAGGGCACATCAAGCTTCAAACTCCTCCAGTGATTAGTTACTATTACCTGTACTTATATAGGGGGCCTGCAGTACTAGCGTCTTTTTCTCTGTTCCTGCTTCACTCTCAGCTTTCAACAGTCCCCGATTGCCTATGCTGCAGAGATGATCTCTCGCAATACTTTTTTGTCTCTCCCCTAGCAGTGCTTTGCTCTTGTTTATTATTCAAAATAGACTCATTTTTGTAGTAGGGTAAAGGGAGTTCTGTGGTAATGATCAACCACAGCCTTAGGCAGACTGTTTTTGAGCCTCAAGATTGGAACTTTCTGGCAGCCAAACTGTACCTTATATCTGCACTTAGTCTTGTACAGGAGAGAGTTTTCTGTCCCTCCTCCGTGGTTTCTGACTGCTGACTGGTATCCATGTAGGATCCTGGACTCAAGAGAGGTCTCCTGCTCCTACCCCAGGAGCAAAAGGTTTTTGCTTCTACCATTCTCTCATCAGCAAAGGATCTTATCCCATGTCCTACCTCTCCCCCAGAAAAGGTTTTGCTTTTTCTCCCCTGCTCAAAAAGCAAGAGATTTTTGCCTGGGGTCAGGGTCACAGAGGATTTCTATCTCTTCTAGTATCATCATTTTTTCTAGTATCATAAACCAGCAACTTAGAGCTTTTGCTTCTTATGAGAGAAAGATCTACAGAATGAGATCTTTCATACCTCTCTCCCAGAAAGCTGATCACCTCCTACATACTGCACCGCTGAATGGACCTTCAGCTTCCTGCTCTGTCTTATTTCCCCCGAACAACTGGTAGGTGTCCAGAAAAGAGCTTACAAATGATTGGTAACTAACCTTGTGTCTTGGACACCCCGATATTCCAAACTGACCTGCTTACTCTAGCCTTTAAGAATTTTTAAAATTTTGGCAGATTTATTCTTACCCTCGTATATAGTGGCCGCCTAGTTTTCCTGTGCTCTACCAAAGGTCAAATGTGTGCTACATCTCCCCTTACCACTCTTTGGAATTCAGTATACTTGGTCACCTTTTGACCTCAGATCTCTAGTGGGGTCAGCAAAAATTATGATTTTTGTATATTATCTGCCTTTTTTCATTGTTACAGTGGCTCCAAAGTTCTACATTTTAAGCTGAAATGAAAATCCAAAGACTATTCTTAATCTTTAAGGAGCAGTTTGTGATAGCACTATTGAACCTGGAATAAAAATAATTCTAAATTCTCAATTTGTCTCTAAATTCATTAACTGAATTTGATAATTTTCAGTATGTAAACAGAAATAGAAATTCATTAAGATTTATATAAAACTTGGAAAATGGCAAGCTGTTACATGGCTGTTTTCAACACATATTACTTTGGTCTCCATCACACCTAAATGAAGGGAATGGGGTAGCAGGGGAACCTTTTGCTCTTTTGTTTTGTTTTGTTTTCCAGAAAGATGCAGATAAGAAAAGTTTGTTATCAATCTTCACCAATGTTCAAAATATTTTAAAAATATGCTTAATATCTGAAGTATTAGAATGCTGCTCCTTCAGACTCTATGACACGTCAAATATTTCTAAGATAAGTTTGGAATATAGCACATAAAATAACATCACAGCATTATTGTTAGTTTTCGTTAACCCATAGAGTTAGAAAGAATTTAGAGGTAGTCTAGTCCAAACTCCTATTTAATGCAAAAATTTCCTCTAAACATTCCTGATTGCTTGCATACTTATAACGTGGAAGAACTCTCTACTCACACGGCAGCCTACTCAATTTTTGGAAAATATAATTTTTACAAAAATTATTGAGCCAAAATGAATGTCTCTAAATTTGCAACCATTTGTTCTAATTTATCATTCCAGAGCTACTTACAGTAAATCTAATCCCCTTTTCAGTTGAAAGATCATCACATACTTGAAAGTGATTGTTTCCTTTTTCTTCCTTTTTTTCAAACTGAAATTTCCTAGTACCATCAACTATCTTTCTTTTATGCCCATTAAACTGTAGTTTTATGGCTTATGCCTCAGTACTCTGTATGCTCCAACTGTGACCCATACTTCCTCCCCCATCATCTAAATATTAAATGTTCTGAAATGTTATATACCCAGGATTCCATTTTTCTTTCCTCTATCTATATTCTCCTTCTGGACAATCAAATCCAATTTCTTGGCCAGGTATCACCTCTAAGAAAATAATGCCCAAATCTAGCTTTGATATCTCTTGAAATCAGGGACTAATCCTGTGTTTTGTGTCTGTAGAATATCTCATATGATGGATCAGCCATCATAGGATTTGTAAATTTTAGGCTGATTATTCCCCACCAAACATCATGTATGTGTATGTGTGGGTGGGTGTGTGCACACATGTATGTATATTTGGGGGGGAAACCTAATGGTTTGGGGTCAGAAAAGTTCTGCATTTGCTTTTGCCTGAGTCCAAAATAGTAACAACACTCTGGCACTATTTCTAGCATAACTTCCTGCTAAGGGTAGTGTAAATTAATACTTCACAATTACACATAACACGATTTATCAGGTAATCACTTTCCTCATTCAAAGCCCCAGGGTAGAGAGAGGATTCCTCAAAAGTTCTCTTGATCAGTAGGCATTGTTTTTCTTCTCCCACCTTCTGCAGGTGACAGTCTATCCAGTGTCAGGGCTTTATTCAGGGATCTCAGCTCCAGGTCTGCCCCTTCCCTACCTCAACCAATTGGTTTAGGTCTAAAATTTCAGCACTTGTCCCACTGTAAGCAGTAAACACCAATCTCTAAGCCCGCCAACATTTTCTTCAGGCCACTGACATATCAATGTTGAAGATACTGCTCAGGCTTTAAGCTCCCTCCTTAAATTTCTGTCAGCCATAGACTTATCCTATCTTTGTTTTGGGCTAAAGTTTGGATTTACATTTTTTTCTATGGTTCAGCTAATGTTTATGTGAGCACACACTGTGTGTGTGTGTGTGTGTGTGTGTGTGTGTGTGTGTTTAAGGTGACTATGTTTTCTCAGTCCAACAATTGCTAGAGCTACAACCCCACTGCATTTCGGATGAAGGCTGAGTCTACTTGGTTGTCCCATTGGCAACTCAAGCTCTGTGTATCAAAAAATACACGCATCACAATTCCACCAAAACTCTTCCCATTTTGCCTGTGTTTCCAGCCATAATTAATGGCACTCTGTCTTTTGGTTTTCCGAGTATGAAGTTTTGGAATCATCTTAAATCCAGTCTTCCTGTTGGTGCTCAATCCAATTAATCACCAAGTTAATTCTACAACTGCAAAATTTCACTTAACATATTCTAGCAAACTCAGCGACTCAAAAATGAAGTAATTATTTATCTTTCAGAATTTTTATGTAGATCAAATGAGATAAAGAGATCAAATAAGAAGCACTGCAAGACTGCAGTAAGAGATGGAGCAAATTAGCTGAGTGACCCAAGTCAACCCAGCATTTGCACTTTAGTAATATTTTACGGATTCCTACGAATTCACATATATCACATATCTACTAAGAATGTACGAATGAACACTAAACTTAGCACCTAATACATACCTCTCTCATAGTTTTAATGATTTTTTAATTTTCATCTTATTTGTTATCTGGGCACGTACAGTGTCTGATTTCTCTTATAAACTGAAAAGTCTGTGTGAATGGATAAAAAGGAATTAATTAAAAATGAATTAACTAAAATTTAGCCCTCATTCTCTGCTAGGCACCTTTTCTATTTTACCTTACTTAATTTTACAACTAACCAAAAATCAATTATTATTGTTCCAATTTTACAGAAGAGGGAATTCAGGCCCATGGAAGTTAAATAATTTGATAACGGTCCTAGGTAGAAATGGGGCAGAATCCGGATTTTATCACACATAACCTTATTGCAGAGCTGGAAACAGAGTTTCCTATGCTGTTGTGAATGAGTATATTAACATTATATTAATAATTGGGTTGCTCTCTTTGGGGAAAGCCCTATTTGTTAATAGTCAGTCTCAAATGTGGTACTCAACACTAAACTCCAGTTCAGATTATATACATGTGCTGAGCTCTAACTTTCTGGTTATGGAGAGTACACATCTTCTAATTTAATTTAATAATAAAGTAGCTCTTCTGGCAGCCACATCACAATGTTGACTCATTGAATTCACACATAAATAAAACAACTGAGCTTTTTCCACATGAATTACTCATAAATTTTTCTTCCCATGTTATAACTGAGTAGTTGTATTTTCTTAATCTGTGAAAGATTTAAAATGAAACCCAATTAAGTTCATTTTTTTTTTTTCCTTTTAGCTCATTAATCAAGTCTGTTGACAATTCCGGAGTCCTGATTGTGTCTTTCAAAGTATTAGTTAGCCATTCTTTGTAGGTTTTGTCATCAGTTTTCAGTGTTTATAAAATCTTATAAAAGGTACTGACAACATATTAAAAAGTTTTGTTTTTCCACAAAAGACACAAAATGATGTTCCTTAAATATAATACCTGTTTTCTGTCTTTATATTGATAATGTTTTGCTAAGAAAATGATATAGAATAAGTAGAGTTAAATTCTTTTTATGTTATGAATTCATATCTTTGTGTAAAAAAAAAGGAAAAATATTTTTCCACCTCTTTTGAAATAAACTCCATTTTGAAATCCTCCATTGGAATGACTGTGATTCTGGAATTGATAGAGCTGATGTGTTTTGAAAAGCCAACATTATTAATGATACATATAAAATACATTAAAATATTATAGAGTGAAAGGTGATTAGCACGGATTAAAGAAGAAAGGATACTTCTCAACATAGTTACTGGTAAAACACAAAAAAAGAATAAGGACAAAATAGGGCATTTTTTTTTAATGAAAGCTAATTTAAGAACATGTGAAAGCTGAGAAATAAAAAATAAAACAATGAAAAGCTCTTAGAACTGTGACCACAAAATCTGTGTATAACTATCTTAAGCAAAGCCAGCAATTTTGATTTTAAGAATAGCTGGTCATTACTGTAGACCGTACTTGTCATCAGTGATTTTTTTGAAACATCAGTTGCTTAAAAGACAATACAATCAAATGATTACCAAACACCCCAGCACCAAACTTCATTGTCCCAAATTTGTTCTGAAATCGGATTTTTAATAATTTTGCCCTCCTGTACACTGCTTATAAACACAGATGCTTTCTGAAACTCTACATAGGTCTGCCATCAGTTGTCTTGCTTTCAAAGTATTTTGCGGGAGCCACAGACTTTCAATCTCTCTCTCTCTATCTTTCTCTCTCCCCCTCCTTCCCATTTTATATCAGATAATGTTAAATTAGAGTTGATATATATAAAATACTAATAGTCCTACTTTCCAGCATTTACTTAATGCAAATTATGGCTTAGGCCACAGGATAACCAGTCTTGAGAACACTTTACATGGAAACAACCACATTGTATTCCATTTCCTCTTCCTGGAAAGAGAGGTAGTTTAAAGATAAATTAGTGTCCCCTTGATTGCAATAAATTGTAAGATGTCAATCTTTTCATCTACAGCAAAATGTGGATAATATTATTGAAGATGTTAAAAATATATGCATTGTTCTGGGATGTGTGGAGACCAAACAAATTACAGATGCTGTAAATGAACTAAATCTTATTCTTCAGAGAAAAGCAGAGGTAAATACACTCATTTATTACACAGTAATTATTTTAAACCTAAGTTCAATAATTAATTAAGGAGAGTGAAAGACTTTTGACTAACTAGCATATATGTGGTGTGTGAGTGTGTGTGGGTACATGTACATTTCAATCATTTGCGGGTAATGGAAACTTAATTCTATTATACCAAAAGGATTTAATTAAATTAAAAGGAAATTTCTTATACCTTTGAAGTGTAACTACAATATAACCTTCAAGTGAGACTGAAATCAACTCTACAATCCTACCTAGATGAATATGCTTATATAATAATATTCACAGGCAAGCGTTTGTATAGTCTATTAATGGATCTCATGCACACCAGAGTATGCAGATGTAAGCACCCATGCTTGCATGGACAAGCACATATGCAGGAAAGAAGAGATCAGTTCATGTGGTATTTTTTGCTGAATCTTCAAGGCACTCTGCTTCTATGATCTCCCATTCTGTGATGATTTCCTGGTTTTTCAGTTTAAAAAATGAGTATTATGTGATTGTTTTTTTAAATCTCAGAAATATGATGTAGATTACATGTGATTATTGCCCAAGAAAAAGATTAGGACATCTGGTTACAACAAATCATTCAATCTTGTTATAAGTTTAGCACGTGATAAAGCCAAAAGATATGATGCTGCTGATAATAATAATAACTAATACTTGATAGTGTATTGCAATAATAGTTTCATTTACGTATTACTTCATTTCACTTAATTTTTATTTTATTTCAATTCATTCTCACAGCAATACCTTGAAATTGATATTTTAAAGTTCATTTTAGTATTAAAATCTGATGCTTAGAGTGCCTGTGTACAGAGGATTAATAAGTGGCAAAACAGAGATTTGAATCCAGGCCTCTATACACACTCCAGTACATATGAAACTTCATGAGAGAGTGATTGCATTCATTCCTTATCTGGATGGATAGGAACAGCAGAGATTATATTACCTTGAATGTGCCAGCCTTGAAATTTCAAAAAGATAGATTTAGAAAGTAGACAATTATACTAATATATATAAATCGCCATGCTTATTTTTTCAAATAGGTGACTGATAAAAATCAGTAATTTCTTAATGTTGGACTTCCTATGTCTTATTATAATTAGAATTGTGGGGTTTTGCGATTAGATGTAATAATGAATATAGAAATTCAAATACCTTATTTGCATTACATGAACAGTGATAGTGATAACTAAGGAGCAATAGAGTTATACCACCAAAAGATTTTCCAACACTTGAAGTTAAGCCAGGATACCAAGGTAGTGAGAATTAACTTTCAACAAGGCATTCGTTTCTCTTAGATTATTGCATTTTGGAGATATTACAGATACCTAGAGCTGATAATAAAACACAAAGAGCACAGGGTCACACAAAGATCATTTGAATTCAAGATCTACAACTTTCTAGATGAATATCCTTTGGAAAATTAATTCATTTCTCTAAGTTTCAGTTTTCCTCATCTCTAAAACCGAAAAAGAAAACAGAATTTGAAGGGTTCTTGTGAATATTAGAAATAACGTTAATAAAGGGGCCAGATGATAGTGCATCTTGAATGAGAATCATTATTATTACTGGAAGTTGTAGGGATGATGCTGGTGGTAGTTTTTTACTCTTCCTCATGAGGACAAGATGAAAGTTTTAATTCACACAAGCACCACTTAGGACCCTCTTTTCTCAGGGCCATTGGTTACAGCCAGCTTCACAACAAATATGAGCCTTTGCTAGAGTAGGAGACCAGATGTATGAATGTGGACACATGTCTTTCCATCTGTTAAGACCACTTGGTTGTTCTTCAATTTTTATGTCCTGCTCTTGGTGGATCAGTAGAAACAAACTGATCAAAGAAGGAGGAAAATTTAATTTTAGGATGAAGCACTTCAAATGCTGTTAAACTAGTACTAGCTATAAAAAGCTTTACCTTTAAACATTCATTTTCTGAAACTCCCTAAAAGAATGAAAATGACAATTTTCTCAGAAATATCAAACTTTCAATATATCTGAAGCCAAAAGAATCCTTCAAGGAGAAATTAAGTATTGATATTTCCTAGGAAAGCTATGAACAATTATAATTATCAAGAGAAGCTCATATTCACATTTCACATTTCTTATAGACTTATGAGCACTAAATTGTATGTGATTATTCATGCATAGAAATGAAGAAAAAAGTTGACAATTAACAGTTTTATTCCATATATGTCAATGGCCAAAGTAAATAGTTCAATATCTCCAAATAAATTTCTACTCCAGATTCTACTTATTTTGAGGGCACCTTAAAAGTTCACATATCTCACATCATTCAGATTTTTTTCTCCATCCATTTTTCCATCCTATCTTAACTATAGGCCCACCTATATAAGAAAAAAATTGGCACGAATAATAAGTACCTTTTACAGAATTTGTGCATTAACCAACTGCGGCTAATAATGCCAAAGGAGTTCAATCTATCCACCCACCATAACCTAAGATTAAAGAAATACTGAGAAATATGTCTTCTGCCAACAAACTCAAAATTCAGAAGCTTTCCTTTTTTCTTGGCTGCATTTTTTGGTCAACTAGCAAGAGACTATTTCCTGCCATACATGGAAGTAATTAAGTATTTATTAAATGTAAGTTTTGGCAAAATGAAAAATTGTATCACAAATGCAGTTGTACTCTGTCTACTGCATGCTCCCACTCAGCACTGGAAACAATTTTCCATCTTTCAGAATTATATTCTAGAACTCACATATTTCCATTAAATACACAATAAATGAACTACAAAATAAAAAATACGGTCTTACGCATTGTGCTGTAGGTGGATGTCATGGTGATCTTAAAATACAAGTTTACATTCTGAATAAACTGAATTCTAGTTAAGTCATGCTGACATGTTTAATAGTCGCACCCACATGGCTGGGGTAAAGATCTTATGTGTAGTTGTTAAGCCCAGTGGTTGAAACTATGCTCAGATGAAATATTTTACCTAAGAGAAATGCTTCTGAAAAGGTTCATGTGAATGATGCTTTTAAGTGAAAAGTTGTATTTAAATTTAATTACATTCTAAACACTACAGAAGTGTTTTCTCTCTAAAAGGAATACTGTAGCAAGTTCTTTCTTACAGGAAAACGATTATTCCCTAGTTTATTTGTGTGAAAATCCAGCTTTTCATTAATTGGATTTCCTTAAAAGCAAACTTGTCAAAGCAAAATATTAAAAAAAATCTAGTGTCAATTAAAATGGATCTTATTAGAAAACTGAATTTGCTTTTGGACTGAAACGTCATTTCCAATGAACCTGTGAATCACCTACCTTATATAGTTTTCATGATAATAAAGTTATAACCAGTAAATCCTAAACCACTAAAGTAATTCCAAGCCTACAATAGAGATAAACATAAACAAACAAGCAAACAAATAAAACCACCAAGCTAATGTATATGAACTTAAATGACAACAAAAATTTCAGATAGTATTTTTTTAAAATTCAGGATATGATCTCAAGTGTTTGACTATCTTTTTTTTTTTTAATCCTAAAAAATAAAGGAAACTATATAGTGAATCTGAATGATTTTGCACCCTTCCATCCAGCCTTCTTTCTGTGCTGCCCAAAGCTTGTATCTGAAGTGACAGCTAAAATAAGAACTGGACACACTAAACAAAGAGAATTACAAATCTTTTATATTAAAAGTTTAGTCACTGTTGTGGAAGGGGGATTGAGTTTAGGCAATATCTGTAGAACTGTTCTAATAATACTAAAAAAAGGCTGAGCTTATGCTAGAGATTTCTTTTTTTTTTTTTTCCTGAATCAAATAACCTAGATTGCTGATTACAACAGTCAGAAGGCTTTTCTTTCATGTTACAATTTAGATTTCCTCTGTTTAGTAAGCAACATTGATATATGACACCAAGAAATACATTTCCTTTTTATCATGCCAGAGAAATTTCTGTATGTAGATTTTGGATATTATTGGTTTGGTTTCCCAAATTTGTTTTCTGAATAACAAGTGTATCTTTGGACCTGTTTTTCTTTTTCAGAATTTTCATCAATATTCAGAAACTTCAGCAAAAGGTAAAACACACATGCATACTAAACAAATTATAAAACCAAAAATAATTTATATTTTTCAATTTTTCTCCAAATCTTATAACACACACACACAAAATACTTTTGAGGGAAAAAATGCTTTGTTAAAACTTTATTTACTGATGGAAGTGACTACTCTGCAAGTGAATAAAAATCCACACTCCCTAGACTTTTGGCCTGAGATTTTTTTAACAATAGGGAAAGTCAAGAGAGCTATAAAAATTAAAGGAATACTGAAAATATCCTTACAACAATTCCAAGAAACTATAAAATTTTATTTAGCTAATTATATTTTGAAGTAAGAGAAGTCAGAAATGTAGCAGATGTCTTTCTTCAAAGTCACAAATTTCAAATTTAAATTCAAGCTCTATTTGAAAGACCAATTTAACATAACAGGTAGGAGGATTCGGTTCTGGAATAATTAGTATTCACAGAAGCTCTGAGCCTACAAAACTGCAAGCCACAGGAGGACTTTGCCTCTGTAGAAAAGAGCAGACTGTGACAGTGTGGTGTAGAGCAGTCTGGTTTCTGGAATCAGGCAGAACTGGTTTTGAATTCCCACTCTGCCCACTTTTTGACTCTGATCGTAAAGAAATAAACTCTTTGATCCCCAGTCTTCCTAATATGCATAAAAGATAGGATAGTATGTAAAGTGCAGGGTGTGGTCAGGGTTGTTCTTGTTTGCACAGGCAGATGGTATTTGGCTTATGAACACTTAAGAGTATCTTTAAGGAAATGGTCTGACTCACAGATGTGCAACTAACACCCTTGGATTCAAAGGTGACAGTGAAGCACAAATGATAACCCCAATCTGCCCTCCACACCCTTAGTGGTTTTCAGTAGAAAGTTATGTACAGAGCGATACCCCCTCAACTCTATTCCCACCACTCAAAAGAAGACATTCAATTACATGGGAAGAACTCCCCCACTTCACATCATAGAGGAAAATGGAACAGCAAAGGATATGGGACAAACAAACCTGTGCTAATGCAAAAATCTAGGCATTCATAAAACTCCAGAACATGACAGAATAAAGGGAGAGATAGACACCCCCAACAATATTTCTAACACAGAGTCCAAGTGAAAGTGCAGAGTGAACAAGCTGGAGGTATGCCTATATGAATCTGGCCCTTTCTTCCTTTCTATTAGGAATGCTGGAATAAAATCCCCTCATCCCATGTTCCTCAGGGGTTGGGATATGAGATCTCACAAAACTGCACAGAAATGTTCCCAGGGACTTATATTCTATGCTAAGTCATCACAGAGAAGGAATTAATTCTATGGATTAAAAATTCCCATCCACAGCTCTCATAAGCTTTTGATAAATCAGAATTCTCATTCTGCAAGATAAATATATTTTTTTCTAATATTTTATTACGTAGAAGCACCTTACAGCAGTTTATGGAGCAGAAAGGAAGAGTTTGCTGAAATGACAACAAAATGAAATGAACATTTGCCAGCATATACATGCAGTTGCTTTCTATTCGGGTACTCTGAAATAAAAGTCTAGAACACTCTTTACACAAAATGTTGATCCAACAATAAGCCACTATTATTGATGATTCTTATACTTAATATTCTTATTGATTAACCTCAATATACCTTGAAGCTAAGAGGTTTGATCATACCTGTGCTCTACACCAGTGGTGAACAAATCTGGCATGCTGCCTGTTCGTGTAAACAAAGTTTTTTGGGGAACATGAAAAAAAAAACCCCAGATTTTAATGCAGACCATGTTTGCAAGGAAAGTACAGCCTTCATTGGACACAAGAAGCATTGGACATAGGATGTGACAAACAGCAATGCTACAGAGACCATTTTCCTTTCAAATGTACACTAGAGTAAAGTCATGTACTCTTACCCCTTCATTTCCAAAAAAACCAAAACAGATTCTAATTAATGCATTTGAATTGCCTATATATTGTCATTGTTTCCTTATTTCCTGATAACTATAACTCTTTTCTCATTGCAAAATCAGGTGTGATAAGTATTATTTCTCCATATTTCACCACCAAGCCCAGTACTTTGAGTCCTTAATACATTTCTGATGATATCTGAAATGCATTTTTCACCCAGAGTTCTGGAAGTAAAGCATAATGCATAAGCACACATCCCTATACTACCTCAAAGACGCAAATTATAACCTAAAACTGTATTTCAGCACAAAAAGTAAAGAGTAGAGTTTGAGTAATTATCCAAATAATTAAGATTCTCCAAAATGTGTGCTGGAGCTTGAATTAATGAACTCTCTCACTCAGGTTTATGATTTGTGTATTCATTTGCACAAGATTGGGAATTATTAACGAGAAGTTTGTGCTTCCTGCTTCAGAGTACCAACAGTACAATCTGGGGACCAGAGAAACAAGATGTTTCTATAAATTTATAATTCTCTGCCTCCTGTTGTTCAGCAGAATCCCAGTTGGTTGGCCTCCAGAGTTTGAGGAGGCCTCTTTAAAGACTATTTTTATGCTGCTTTACTCTTCTGTTTCATTAATTGCTACTGCTGATTTCTCAGAGAATTTTAATTACAGCTCTTTCACTCTGCTTGTCACCTCAGGCTGTTTCAACAAAGGACACAATTTTAGAAATACAGCAAATAAGGAAAATTTGGCCATCTCATGAATTTTGTACAAATTTATAATAACGGAATAATAGCATGTGTTGAACAACAACAACATGTTTAATTAGGGGCAGAGCTACTGAGGGACAGGATGTGGGAAGAAGATTCATGCTGAAGCTGGCCTCTTTCCTGAGTATCCAAACGCCTGGGCACTGGAACACTGCAGACTGTTGGAGGAAACATCAAGCTCTTCCTACTATTTTCTTTTCAAACCAACTAGGAACCAAAAAGCAATTTATGCTTGTAAACTACTTACGAGAAAGTGCACGTGTTTGAAAAAACAGCAGTACTGTGTGACTTGACACTGAACATGACTACACCAAATCTGTGACCTGTTCCGTTCCTAATCTTAATGGACATTTCTGTTTCTATAACTTAAAATATGAAAACCTTTAAATATGGTACAGTGAATAAACACGTTATGTGAATTAAAAAAAAAAACAACAATAGATCTTAAGAACATAAGTTTTAAGGATGTGCTTACTTGTTCTCTCAACGTCTCCTCAGCTTCCCAGGGTTCGGCCACCTCGCTCTCCTGGGCTGTGGCCCCCGGGGGCCTCGGAGCTGCACGTGGCCCAGCCTCCCGCGGGGTTGGGAGCGGAGCGGGGCGGGGCGGCGGAGCCCCGTCCCGGGCCTGGCGTCGAGGACCCCACCTGGGACAGGTGAGCACCACCAGCCCTGCTCAACCTGTGGAAGAAGGGCCTGCAATCTGGAGAAGAACTGGTGTTCAGGCTGGACCACTACAAAGCCAAGGCCACGCGGCACATCCTCCTCATCAGACACTCCCAGTACTACGCGGACGCCTCCCCGGAAAGAACCGCGCTCTGACCCCCCCCCGAGTCGTGAACCGGAAGAACTAACTGACCTGGGACTCACAAGCTTGGAGTTGAAGTTTAATAAAATCGTCCCTCCGTCTGTGACCAGCGCTATAGAAACGTCCAACATCATCAGCTAACACCTGCCAGGCGTCTGGAAAGTCAGCACAGCCCTGCTGGGGGGAAGGCGGCCCGTCGAAGCCGACCCGCCCGGGTCTCGCGGGAAACGGAGGCTGTGCGGAATCATGAGACGGAGCTCGGATGCAGGCCGACTTCTGGAGCTGCATCCACGGGCGGACGGCGAGCATCTTCAGCCGCTACACCTAGAGCGGGCGCGGCCCGTTCCCTCCACAGGCGGGCCCTGCCCATCCTTCCGCCTCGGCCGCATCACCCACCCGGGGCTCCCGCCCGAAGGCCGAGGATCTGTCCGGACGCTCGGGGACACGGGCTTCAGGCCTCCGGACGAAGTGTCTCCCTCTGAGGGCCGCCTCGAGGGGCCGCTCTCCTCCTCAGCCCTGCGCCCAGCTACCTGCGTGGGAGCCGCCGATGACACGGTTTCTCCCCTCTGACTTCTCCGCATGGGCTGTACTGCCGTTTCGTTTCATTTCTCCAGGACAAGGCGGCGGAAAAGTAGAAATATCTAAAATTCGGCATATCGGTACATATTTCTGGCCCAGGATGGAAAAGGGAACGTTCAGGTCGTATCTTTCGCAGGGTTTTCTGCGTCACTCTCATCTATCAAGACGCGCCTGTGGGGTTTAAGGAGGCCTTTTGGGGGGATTGGACGAGGCCTGAGGTATCAAGGGGTCTTGGTCATGACCACAGGAGCCTTGCGACCCCCGACCCTCGAGACTTCGTCAGCAAAGTCAGGCACGGGTGACTCAGAGGAGCAGGAGGGCGCCAGAGCTTCCATTCATGACACTTCGCTTTATACATTCACCTAAGACCCTTTGTCACTTAAATATGTGTCAATTAAAGATTTTCCTCTAATACGTTAAAAAAAAATTTTTAATATAATTTTTATATTTGACATTCATTTAACTTCTAAAACATTATAGTTGAATATTAAAAATAATTACAAGTCGTGAGCATATTATGATTATCGGCCTTCACTCATTCACTACTGCATACAAAATACCAGCAGTGAGTGTTATTCACTGGCGCCATTAAGAGTCTGACAGTGACTCCTACCCCAGGATGACGTTCACCATCCTCATATCCTTCTCCATTGTCATGGCGCCATCTTTCCTGATTTGGATCCGAGTCCGCCAGTTCTGCCTGGTCCATTTCATCAGCCTCTCCTGCTTCCTTCCCCTCAGGAGTTTTTCCAGCAACGCGTCTATTGGGAGAGAGAACACCATTCTCAGAAAAATTTACCTTAAATTCGATGATTAAGGGACACTTTTCATGTGCTCTACAGTAAATTGGCATGCCTTCATTTAGCAGACGCTTGGAAACTTCTGGCCTCTGTACTTAAACAATTTTCTTCATTTATTTTTTCCTTCATGACAAGTCACTTCTGGGAATAATCAATAGACTCCCTTTAAATAACTTATGGTAAAACTCAAGTAAGGCTTTGATTTTGAAGAAATGTAGTAAATATCATAAATCTTTCACTTTAAACTTATTTCAGATCCCAGCCATGTACTAATACTATTCTCTTTTTATAACAGCACAATGTATATGATTAGTGTTCAGTTAATGGCAAACATCATAGCATAATCAAACTTATTATGATTAATTCTTTAGATGGAGTTTGTTTAAAGTACTTATAAGCCATGTAGATAACATGTTCCTTGTCTGAAAATTAATTCTAAGCAATAATAATCTAAAACAAAAATATTGCAAATTACAGTTGATCAGAATGCCAAATTAATAACCCAAAACTCTGATTTGTGATTAAAGTTTGTGCTTCCCAAATTTCTGCAACTAAAGATATGAAAGCTTATTAAGTATCTGTACTACTAGCAGCTAACCCAGGCTGCATACAGAGGCACAGATGGCTAATTGGCTTCAGTTGGTAGAGGGTCATTTAAAATAAATTTTCTTTAAATTTTGTTATAAAAATTTTCAAAGCTGTAACAGATGGTTTTATGATAAATATTGCCCTTCACAGATGACCTGATTTCTATTCCTTTCCCCACCTAGGTTTGATAGAAAAAGTGACAACTGAACTATCCACCTCCATCTACCACCTAATTGACATCTATTGCAGCAGCTTTTATGCAGATTTCCAACCTCTAAATGCACCTGTGCATAGTGTTTCCTGTGTAAATCTTGGGCTCCATTCCCACCTTAGCTTCACAGTGTATGCAGCTCACAATATTCCAGAGACCTGGGTGCACAGGTAAGTAATGATGAGTTTTTTGCAAAAGGGTTAATTAATTTTGTGTAGCTTCTAATTGAGTATAATTTGCCTTGTTCTTATTTGCAGGAGCAAATATTTTATTTTGAAATTTAATCAGCATGGATTTATCCATATTCTTAAAATCATTTACAACTTTATTTCCAGTGCACATTCCTTTTCCCTCAAGTCTTCCCCTATTCTCCATATTAAAAATAACTGCATGTTGTCCATGTATCATTATGGAAACAGAAAATGCTCATCCTACTTAGTGATTGCCCTAAATTTTTCATTTTTTATGTTTGAGTTTAAATGACTAATGCCAATTAACACAGAGGAAGATAGCACACACACATACAGGGTGATAGAGAGTATTTAAAAGTAGAAAAAAAAAAATCACTTTGATCCCTATCAAGTTGTGAGCAGTAAATATTTTGTGAGATTAGTACATTGATAAAGTGGGAATTAGCCAAGAGTTATTTGAGTTACAATAGAAATTAACCACATTTATGCATGGAACATTGCCAGATTTTAGGTTGACTCTGTTATATAGTATTTTCTTGAATAACATAATTAGAGTAATATTATAATAATTATTTTAAATTCCTTATGGATTAAATCTATAAGAAAATACTGATTAAATCAATTAAACTTGATAAGAGAATAGTAATTTTCTAATGGATTTATTGTACCCACTGCATTTAGCATCTCAAAGAAAGGCTAAAAGAAACAATTTTAGTAAAAAGAGAAATAATTTTTATCTTGGACTGTATTTTTGCAAATAACAACTGTAAGAATATTTATAGAGTTAATTATAAAGGAAATTTTACCTTCATATGTAAAAAAGAAAAACTCTATCATCTATCTGTCTCACATATGCATTTCTTTAAAACCCATGGGAAGATTGTCTTATGCTTTTTCTTAATTTTATGAAGAATTTTAAGAGGCTGATGTATAATCTAACAAATTGCCACTCTAATGAATGTTCTCATAATTTTTAGATCATTACTATATCCTTATTAATTTTAATTCACATGGAAAAACTATGTAGCCAGAAAAATACAGATAAAGCTATATGCATAGAGCATGTATTCAGTATTTATACATGGTGGGAAATTTAGTTCTGTTTATTTTTTCTATTGTTTTTCTATTCTCTGTTTTATTTATTTCACATAATCTTTATTATTTTCTTTCTTCTTTTAGCCTCGGGCTGAGTTTTTTCTTCTTTTTCTAGTTCTTTGAGTATAAATTTAGGTTATTTGTGATCTTTCTTCTTTTTAAATTTTTTATTCTTTTTTTAAGCCTTTTTAAAAATTTTTATTGAAGTATAGTTGATTTACAATGGTTTGTTAGTTTCTGCTGTACAGCAAAGTGAATGAATTATACATATACATATATCCACTCTTTTTTAGATTATTTTCCCATATAGGTCATTACAGAGTATTGACAAGAGTTCCCTGTGCTATACAGTAGGTCCTTATTAGTTATCTATTTTATATATAGTAGTGTGTATATGCCAATCTCAATCTCCCAATTTATCCCTAACCGCCCCCCCCCCCAGCTTTCCCTCCTGGTAACCATAAGTTTGTTTTCTACATCTGTTTGTTTTCTACATCTATTTCTGTTTTGTAAATAAGTTCATTTGTACCATTATTTTAGATTCCACATATAAGCGATATCATATGATATTTGTCTTTCTCTGTCTGACTTACTTCACTCAGTATGACAATCTCTAAATCCATCCATGTTGCTGCAAATGGCATTATTTCATTATTTTTTTATGGCTGAGTAGTATTCATTGTGTATATGTACCACATCTGTATCCATTCATCTGTCAATGGACATTTAGGTTGCTTCCACATCCTGGCTATTGTAAACAGTGCTGCAATGAGCATTGGGGTGCATGTATCTTTTCAAATTATGGTTTTGTCTGGATATATGCCCAGGAGTGGGATTGCAGGATAATATGGTAGCTCTATTTTTAATTTTTTAAGGAACTTCCATACTGTTCTCCATAATGGCTGTGCCAATTTACATTCCCAACAATATTGCCTTTTCTCTACACCCTCTCCAGCACTTATTGTTTGTAGATTTTTTGATGATGGCCATTCTGATTGGTGTGAGGTGATACCTCATTGTAGTTTTGATTTGATCTTTCTTCTTTTAATGTAGGCATTTATTGCTTTAAACTTCTTTTTTTAGTACTGCTTTTGCTGTATCTCCTAAGTTTTGGTATGGTGTGTGTTCATTTTCATGTCTCAAGATATTTTCTAATTTCCTTTTTAATTTCTGTCTGACCCATTAGTTGTTCAAAAGTATTCATTTACTTATTCATCTCACTTATGTGGAATCTAAAAAACAAAACAAAACAAAATGAAAACAGACTCTCAGAGAACAAGTGGTTGCCAGAAGGGATGGGTGGGGATGGGGGTGAAATAGATGAGGGGGTTAAGTGGCATAAGCCTCCAATTATATAATAAATAAGTCACTGAGATGTAATATACAGCATAAGGAATATGATCAATAACATTGTAATAACTTTGTTACCCATACAGATGGTTACTCAACTTATCATGGTCATCATTTCATAATGTATGCAAATATCAGATCATTATATATTACACCTGTAACTAACATAATATTGTACAACTATATTTCAATAAAATAAAAAAGAGAAACTAAAAAGTGTTAATTCCCATTAATTTGAGAATTTTCCAATTTTCTTTCTGCTACTGATTTCTACTTTTATTTTATTGTGTTCAGAAAATATACTTGGTATGATTTTAATTTTCTCAAATTTGTTAAGACTTGTTTTGTGACCTATTTTGTGATCCATGTGCACTTGAGAAGAATGTGTATTGCACTAAGCTTGGGTGGAATGTTCTATAAATATTTGTTAGGTTCACTTGGGCTATAGTATTATTCAAACCCTCCGTTTCTTTATTGGGCTTCTGTCTGTTTGTTCTGTTCATTATAACCAGTATTGAGATCTTCTGTTATTATTTTGTTGTTGTCTATTTCTCCTTTTCATTCTGTCAATGTTTGCTTAATATATTTGCTTCAATTTGGGGTGCATGTATATTTACAACTGTTGTATCCTCTTGATGAGTTGACCCCTTTATCATTATATAATGTCCTCGTCAGTTGTGACAGTTTTAACTTAAAGTCCATTTTGTCTTATATAAGTATGGCCACTGCTGCTCTCTTCTGATTACCATTTACATAGAATATCTTTTTCTGTCCTTTCACTTTCAGGTGTATCCTTAAATCTAAAGTACATCTCTTGTAGACAGCGTATGGTTGGATCTTGTTTTCTAATTCATTCAGTTATGCTATGTCTTCTGATTGTAGAATTTAATGTATATTTAATGTAATTAATGATAGGGAAGGACTTTCTATTGCCATTTTTTTCATTGTTTCTATCTTGTAGCGTTTTTGTCCCTCTTTTCCTCTCTTGCCGTTTCCCTTTGTGTTCTTCTGAGTTTTTGTAATGGCATACTTCAATTCCTTTCTTATTTTCTTTTATCTTCTATAGGTTGGTGTTTTCTTTGTGGTGACCATGGGCCTCACATAAAACATCTTATATTTAAAACACTGTTTTAAGCTGATAACAACTTCAATCAGATACAAAAACTCTACTCTTTTCTTCTCCCCTCACCACACTTTATGTTACTGATATCACAAATGGCATCTTCTTATATTTTATATATTCTTATAATTAAAGTTTTTCCATACTTTGTCCATTATATTCTATCCAGAGTTAAAAGTTGTTCATGGACCACCATTACAGTCTTACAGTATTCTGTATTTGTCTGTATATTTTCCTTTACCAGTAAGCTTTTATACTTTCATATGCTTTTGTGTTGCTGTTTAGCATCCTTTCATTTCAACTTGAAGGACTCCCTTTAGCATTTCATGTAAGTCAGGTCTAGTGCTGATGAACTCCCTCAGCTTTTTACCTGAGGAAGTATTTATTTCTCCTTCATTTTTGAAGGACAGCTTTGCCAGATATAATTATATTTTTTTCTTTCAGAACTTTGAATATATCATTTCCACTCCATCTGGCCTTTAAGGTTTCTGCTGAGAAATCTGCTGAAAAACTGATGAGATCTCTTTTATGTGGCAGATCACTTTTCTCTTGCTGCTTTCAAAATTCTCTCTATGTCTTTGACTTTTGATGTTGGATTTTAATGTGTTTTAGTGTGGTCTTTTTTGGGCTTATCCTAGTTTGGTCTGTTGGGCTTCTTGAAACTGAGTGTCCATTTCCTTCCCCACAATTAATAAGTTTTCAGCCATTATTTCTTCATATCAGCTTTCTGCCTCTTTCAGTCGTTTCCTCCTGGGACTCATATAATGTGTATATTTGTCCTGTGTGTCCCATAAGTCCCTTAGACTTTCTTCACTCTTCTTCATTTTTTTTTCTTTTTGCTTCCCTAACTAAATAATTTCAAATACCTATCTTTGAGCTCACTGATTTTTTTCTTCTGCTTGATCAAGTCTGCCCTTGAACCTCTCTACTGATTTTTTTCAATTCAGTTATTGTATTCTTCAGCTCCAAAATTTCTGTGTGGTTCTTTTTAATATGTTTATCTCTTTCTTGATGTTCTCATTTTGTTATATATAAAATTCTTTGTCAGGTAGTTCATATACTTCCATTTCTTTAAGATTAGTTTCTGGAGATTTATTTTGTTCCTTTGGTTGGGCCATGTTTTCCTCTTTCTTTGTATACCTTTGTTTTACTTTGTATTGGGATTTGAGCATTTGAAAAAAACAGCTACCTCTCCCAGTCTTTATGGAGTGGTTTCATACAGGGGAAGAATGTTACCAATCAGTCCAGCTAGAGATTTGGGGGGCCTTTCAAATCTTTTCTGTAGATGCATATTCCCTGGGCTTCTGTGTGTAAATTCCCAGTCAGAGAGGTTTTTCTTCTTTCTTCAAGATGTTGAATTTCTTGTTTCATCTAGGGTTGACCTGTGGCACTGCTGGTTCTTTGGTGCTCCATAAGCTGCCCAGCTCTTTTTTGTTCTCAGTTGCTCCCAGGCATCCAGAATGTGCCAGGTCCCATCAGTGCTCTGTTGCATAAGACATAAACCAGTTCCTCATACAGCCCCCTGAAAAAGCCAAAATGTTGGATGCACACTACACTTTCCCTGCTCCCCTCTCTTCCTGCCAATGCAGAGACCATCAAGCTGCATCAACCTCTGTCTGCTGCCCCACATATCCTCTGGAGTGGCAGCAAGCCTCCCAGCTCTTCTTTGTTCTCCTAAGTCCATGGTCCCCAGGCATCTAGAGTGTATCATACCCTGTCAGCATTCTGAGACAGAAACCAGTCCCTCAGGCAGCACCCCCCCAAAAAAGCTGCAACATTGGAATCACAGTCCAAATCTTTCCCAAGGGAGAAGCTGGGAGTTGGGGGTATTCTCCTATTCATTTTGCACTGAGCTGGGGGGAAGTGGTGAGTGAGTTTATGCTAGTTCAAACCATTGCCTTTGTTCTCAGAGTCCTCCAAACTGACACCCATTCCTATTCTGCACTTAGATGCAGCAAGAGAGAAACCAGTCCCTTGGATAGACCTCTAAAAAGTCTAAATGTTAGGCATATGTTCTAGTCTTCTCTTTCCCAGCCAAGGGAGAAGCTGGGAGTTGGGAGTTTGCTCCTGATCCCACAACACTCTGCTGTGAGGAGGAGCTCTGGAAAATGAGTGCCATGAATTTTCCTACTGATTTTTATGTGGCTGGTTTTGCACTTGCCTGTGGTGCAAGAGCCTTTTAACATGTTTCTGGATTTCTCACAAAGGAAATTGAATTGGTGTCTCCAGGGGGGAAGGAGGGTCTAGGGCTTCTTATTCTGCAATCTTGCTGAAGTCACCAAACATAAATTCTTAGTAATTTCTAAAGTACACTCTATACAAGCAAATAACACTTTACCATTTCATTTGACTTTTAACTATAAAAGTAATTGACCCATATAGAAAACTGGTTCCTTTATAGCATTCAGCTTATTGAATCAATGTTGTTTCTTTTTAGGTATAAAGCATTTTCTTTTTCCTGTTGGCTTACATATGCTGGAAAGAAACTGTGCCAAGTGAGAAACTGCAGAAATATTCCAGTCAAAAAATTGTTTTTTTTCTTGGTCAACTGGAATGAAACGTAAGTTTAATCTTTATTCTGGCAGGATCATTTGTCTAATAAAGATCAGGGTTTTTTTCCCCCTTTTCTTAAGTGAAGGGTATGATTTTTTTTAAATGTTGCCAGTTGATTTGATTCAGTGATGTGATAAATATGCTAGGCATAATAGATAACTGATTTCAATTCAGCAGATTAAAGGTCCATTTAAAAATCTAGATAAGTGTCCAATCTACGTGTGTTGAACTGCTCAAAGAGGGAAATTGGGAAAGGGAGAATTATTAATCATTCACAGACTGTGGATAAAAGGAATACTTGGGATTAGAGGGAGGTAGATTCCAGATATAACAAAGAAGAAAGAAATCACCTAATAACATATGTAATCTCCATTTTTCCCCAAAAGCCAGTTATAAATTTGTTTAAACAATCAAGTTTTTGAACAGTAATTATCTATGAGTTGTGTAAACTGTCACCTAATTTGGGGTAATCAACTCCTACTTCTTCATTTTATAGAGACTTATTAAATCAAGAAGGAAGAGTACCTTCTTGACACTATCCATGCCTTCCTCCTCTTCTCTGCCTCCCACCTCAAGCCTTTGCTTTACTCAGAATCTCAGGGGGCTCCTAGGCTCCATCTATGGCTTTTATATGGTTACCGTTGCTTTTCCTTGCTATTCCCATGACACTGCTCTGCTGTCCTTTCTCTGGGGTCTCCACTGATCCACTGAGAGCCAATTTTCTTCCCACCACAAGTAGAAGAAAACTCCCCAGCCTACTATCCATCAGCCCTTTCAGAAGGTCAGGCTTTCTTAGGAGATAATTTGACTCCCAATGTTGTACTGTCCTATTGATATATATGAGCCAAAATTTCTGGGGCTCTGAAGATGGTGTTAGAATAGTACCATCTATCCCACTCTTAGTGTTACCACAATCAATGGAGACTGAGTCCTGAGACATAACATGTGTTCCTCAATTCTTACATACTCCAAAGCAAATCCTCCTTCTTCTAGGACTGTGACAACCTTTATCTCTTCTTGCAAACCTGACCTTCAATTACAAAATCCCCTTCCATTGCACAGAATCATTTCTGCTTGTAAAATTCTTTAGTGGCTCCCCAATTCCTGTAAGGTAAAATACAAGTAATTTAGCATAGCACACAAGGCCCTCTGTGGTTTGGTCCCTGCCTGTCTCTGCACTTTCATCTCTGGAGGTTAGCCCCACTGTCTGCCCGTGCACCCAGCCACTCTCTGCATCTAATCTACTTACCCTATGAACTGAGAAATCACGCCTCTGCTAGGGGTCATCCATTTGTCAGGAGAACATTGTCTTCACTGCCTACTTTGGGAACTCCCAATTATCTCCCAGAACACTCCTCCACCTTCTCTATAAACCCTTTCCTGTATCATTCTTTAAAAATTGGCCACCTTTTCTTTTTTCATTTGGTCTGAACCTCAAAGTACTGTCTTATGGTCTCTTACTGAATGTGTTTGTTTACATTTCTGTTTGCTTCTGCTAAAGGATACAAAGATTTTTATTTTTTTATTTTCAAATTTTCAAATTTTATCCCTAGCAGCACCAGACAGAGTAAGAGTCCAGGAAGTGTAGCTTGGCAAGTGAATGAATTTTGTATAATAAGTGATTCCTCAAAAATGCATTAACCAGCTCAATTACTAGAATTATTCTTCTGACTTAATTAAAACTTATTCCTGGTTGTTTCAAAAAGTCAGATTCATTTTCAACTGACAGATATGTGCTATTGTTTAAACAATTCAAGGGAAAAATCTACTAATTCTAAAGTCAAAGAAAAAAAATCTCAAAATAAATTGAAAATCATTAGTGTTGTTGGAATAACTTCATTGGTATACTTTTCTTCTCTTCCTTCAAGAGTGCATGAGTGTCTCTCTCCCACCCTCCCTATCCCACCCCTCTAAGGTGGTCACAAAGCACTGAGCTGATCGCCAAGAGGGAGGAGATATGGGGACATATGTATATATATAGCTGATTCACTTTGTTATAAAGCAGAAACTAACACACCATTGTAAAGCAATTATACCAATAAAGATGTTAAAAAAATAAAAATAAAAAATAAAATAAAAGTAAAAAATTTTAAAAATAAATTAAAAAAAGAGAGTGCATGATTGTTATCTTTCCTATGAGAGTTTCTTTGATTCCCTCAAGAGTTAGTTACTTTAACCCAGAGTTCTTCTCATTTTATTTCCATTAAAAATATTTATTTACCATTTTTCTAGGTGCTTGGCCTGTAGCATTCTTTATATATTTTATTAACATGTACCCATTACTCTACAGTTAATCATACATTTTATTACTAGACTGTAAACTTAAGGACAGAAACTTCATTTAACAATAATATGTTACATAGATTTTGACCACTTATTGTATTCCAGTCATCAGACTATACCCCCCAAATATATTATCTCATCTAAACTTAATAACAGGGGCTTCCCTGGTGGCGCAGTGGTTGAGAATCTGCCTGCTAATGCAGGGGACACGGGTTCGAGCCCTGGTCTGGGAAGATCCCACATGCCACGGAGCAACTGGGCCCGTGAGCCACAACTACTGAGCCTGCGCGTCTGGAGCCTGTGCCCCGCAACGGGAGGGGCCGCGATAGTGAAAGGCCCGCGCACCGCGATGAAGAGCGGCCTCCGCACCGCGATGAAGAGTGGCCCCCACTTGCCGCAACTAGAGAAAGCCCTCACACGAAAAAACTAAGAGACCCAACACAGCCATAAATAAATAAATAAATAAATAAATAAACTTAATAACAAAAATCCAGAACAGATACTGTCATCTCCGTTTTACAGATCAGAATATTAATGTTTATGAAACTTAATTAACTTGCCCCAGGTCCCACAACCAGTAAGTGGCAGAACTAGTGCTCAGACCCACTCTGACTCCAAAGCTGAGGTTTTTACTGTGATTTTCATACTGTTTCTTACAACATATAAAATCTTGGGCTGAGTATTTATATTCTACAAATAGTTCTCACATCTTAAATTAAAAAACAAAACAAACTCTACTTCATTTTTTCAACAGCAGCCATGCCAGTTTTCCCTCTACTTTGCAGCAAAACCCTTCCGAAGAGTCGTCTGTATTCACGTTCTTCCATTTTTTTCCTCTGCTCTCATGCATTCTCCAATCAAGCTTTCATCATCTCTGCTCCACTGAAATTGACCATTAGAGTCACTCATGACCTGCAGAGCTAAATCTGATGTTTGTTTCTCAGTCTTCATCTTACATGATCTGGTAGGAGCTGACTCCCACATTCTTTAAGCTTTTCTCCTCCCTCACTGGGCATTCCTTCTCCATATTCTTTTCTTCTCCCAGACTGATCATAGTCTTAACCTAAAGCCTCTGCTGTTGTATCTATCTTTACTCCTTAGTTTTCTCTTATAGTCACATAGCTTTAAATGCCATCTATATGCCAACAACTCCCAAATTTATATCGCCAACACAGGCATCAGTCACAAACTTCACACATACTCACTCAACATGTCTAAAACTAAACTCTTGATCTTACACTCCGAACTTGTTCCACCCATGGATGGCCACTCTGGATGATCATTTCCAGTATCGGTTGTTCAGGTCAGATCCTTAGCCTGAATTTCCTTCTCTCAGAACCCGATGTCCAGGAATCCTACTGTCTCTCTCAGAATATTTCCAGAACATTACTTCTCATCACTTTCACTGGTCTAGGCCACCATCATATCTCCCCTGTATTCCTACAGTAGCCTTGTAATAGTCACCCTACTTCCCTTGCACCTTTAGAATCCTTCTCACACGGCAGTTAAAGTAACCTCTTTTAAAATGTAAGTCAGGCCACATCATTCTTCTGTTTTATAATCCTTTAATGGCTCCCTTTTTCACTCAGATAAAAGTCAAAGTCCTTACAATGGTCTGTTATTTTATATTAGTGTTAATAAGGGAGTTCTATACAATGTGACTTTTTAAATCTTCCATTTTCACTATCAAAAACTTATTCTGATTTTAGAAAAGCTGTCTCATATAGAAGAAAAGAATGTTTAAGAAAAATGTCAGTGTTTACTCATTTTTAACAGCAGAGTAAGGCAAACATCTGGTTAAAACTTGAGGTCTGTGCCAACAGCTTGGATATAAAGAAGCAATCTGACTTCACTTATTGAATTGTCTCTTAAAGTATTTTTCTTCCTTTTTTTGGGTAAAAGTTCATTCCTTTGATTTTTCAATAGCCATGTAGAAGTTAATAAAAAAAGATTTCTCAGTGACTCTGAGATTATTCTGGCTTCAAAAATCCATATCTATTCAAGAAATGAATAAATAACTATTTGTAAAGCATGTATTCTTACCCTAGAAGAATTTATCTTTATTCATAAAAATGACAGAATGGAGATTGGCAGTAACTATCCACTGTAACTTATCGAGTTTTTTGTCATTCTTGATATGAAAAGCTCACTAATAAGTGAAGTTATACATGAAGAAGCCAGACTCAATGGGAAAAAGAACATTCCAGATTATGTGAGAAATAAAGTGAAATTATAGCTTCCATCCTACCACAGCAATATGAAAACTGAATAGAAAGTCAATTACAGGTAAAAGAGAGAATATTCAAGAAATTACTGTGCATTCCACAGAATCATCAACATTTTATGTTGAGTTTCAGAGCTTCTTTTAAGCTGAGAAATATGTTCACATTACATTGAATGAATGTTATGACCATGAAGGAATATGAAAGAAAAGAGACTTTTAGTTTTAGATATCTAAATGTGTAATAATTTAATTTTCAATAGTCTAAATTTTGCTAATCTTGAAAAATAATTTTTTTTTACTCTAGTTTTTATTTCCCTTCCTTACTTTTAGCTAGAATTATATTTTATCTGTCTACAATGGCTAATATAAGTTATTACATTGTTGATAGAATACTGAATATAAGGCTGATATACAACCTACCATTTGCCACATACTGTGTTATGTAATATTCGTTCCATTTATGGATAAGAAAAACAAGGCTTAGAAAGGTTAAATTCATCACTCAAAGAAGAACATCTGTTCAGTCATGGGGCCAATATTTGAATGCACATATATGCAAATCCAAACCTCTGATTCATCTTCTCCACTCATATCTTACATATTGACATCTCTGAGTTATTATTAACTCAATGACATCATGCCCTAAACTGCACATATATCCCCTACCCCATACTCCTCCTCTGTGTTTTCTATCTGTTATAGGTAATCCACTACAACATAATCTGGAAGCCTGGAATTCATCTTTAATTCTTCATTGTCCTATTCCACTAATATGCTGTTAGTCAAATATCAGTTATCCATTCAAACTCTAAAATAGCCCTTCTGTCTTTCCTTTTGTTAGATGTCTTACCACCACCTGGGTCTGGACCGCTCCATCTCAGAGAACAGCATGTTGAGGGGAGAGATGTGTACTTCCTCAAAATCAGTTATGATCACTGGGCTGAATTAACTCCTCCTCATTCCTAAGGCTGCATGCTACCTAGCCACACACAAAAGGAGGTCACCAAAGTCTTATTTTACACCCTGAGTAAGGACTGCTCCCCATATCCAGATTAGACAGCCAACTTCTTGTGTGAGAAGACACTTGATACTACCTGAGGCCTCACCTGGGCCAACCTCAGTAAGCACTTTCCAACTGGATAATAGACTTTGGTCACAATCAGTCCTCTAATAATCACCCACTGCTAAAACAACTTGATTTCAAAGTTCAACTGGGAATTACAAGGCCAGTGGATTCTGTTCATACTCCTCATACCTAATGGCATCAGATATCATCCAATACAAACTGTGCATTTGCTCTTCCAGTCACTTTCCTTTTACTTCTTCCCATTCCTTGGTGAATCAGTTCCCATTAATCTTCCCCTACATGCTAACGTCTGTTCCAATTTTCCCATTTCTTCATAGCATTCTCATCTTCTGGTAAACATATTCCCCCCATCTCAACTTTTTGAAAAATGACTTCTTGTCTCATAAGTAGATCTCTCCTAAACCCCATACTTCTCTTGAGGCTCTTGTATCCTTCTTCCTGTCCATGATTAGGGACCTCAGATCACACTCTCAACTTTCTGTCAAAAGCCCTTTCTTCTTAGATACTTCTACCACCCAGGTGTACCCCTCCCAATCTTACAGTATCATTTATAACCTTCTAAGCAGTCTCATATATATTGATGGATTCAATGCCCCAATTCAAGTTTTTTTCCACTATTAACAATCTTGTATTTATCCTTAGCCCCTTTTTTTGTCCATATCTACAATCCATCCAGGGTCTGAGTTTGATTCACCTTGACATATCCAGGAATTGTATTGTCTATTACATCTCAGCAATCAACCCCCAAATTCCTGGAATCTCATTATCACCCAGAATAGTCCACATTTAAAATTATAAACAACTTTCTATGCTTTTAGCTCTTTCATTTAAACATTTCCTATTGCCATTAGGAAAAATCTCAGATCCCTTTGCCTAGCATACAGAGTTCTTAAACACCCTGGCAACCACCTGTCTTTCTAATTGCATCCTCCATAACTTTCCAGATCAACTTGACTACATTCTGTGTTCTAGCCACAATGAGCCGCTCACCACTCCTCAGCTACATGCATATATGCCCTTGTCTATGCGCTTTTCTCTTCTTGGAATATTCTTTTCCAAATCTCCATCTGATTGTAACCAACTTACTCTTTAAGACCCATTATGAGTTATTTCCTGCCTTCCCCCCATTCCCTAAGACAATGTTAATCATTCTTTTATTATGCTCAAGTTATTGTAATTTTAAAAAATAAGCTTATATAACAAAATCATAGCAATCCCCTTAGAGTAATCAATCTCATTACTCTATGTACTTCTATATTTCTACTTTTACAAGATACAACACAAAATTTAAGAGGATGCCTCGAGTCAAATAGTTAAAATATTTTTGTCACATGACATTATATTACAAGGAAATATTTATGAAAACATCGTTGCAATTGGGTAGATAACCTACTTCTTTCTTTTATTTTAAGAATCAATTTTCCTCTTGAAATAAAGTCACTTCCAAGGGAATCCATGCTCACTATAAAACTGTTTGGGATTACCTGTGCAACGAACAATGCAGATTTATTGGCCTGGACTTGTCTTCCACTGTTTCCAAAACAGTAAGTATATCATTTGTGCTTAATAAAACTTCCATCTCAATAAAAACCTCCTTGGAACTGGATAGTGAGCCGCATATGGCATAATGAGAAAATCAAGAAGACGTTTTATTCTAAAATTGAGGTAGCTCAATATAAATCATGACTATTGAAAGCGGGACTGAAAAGCAAAATGTAGAAGTGGCTTTAGAAACAGGCATCATGCTCAGCTTGTCATCTGGGTCATGAAAAGGTATTGGCATGACCAATCTCAATTTCTTTTCCTTATGTGACCAGCCAGTTTCTCTGGAATTACTAATTTAAAATGATTTAGATCAGTACTGTCATTTAGAAACAATGTAAGTCATGAAATTCTAGCTGAAGTAAAATTATTCAATGTAATTGGTTTACTGACCTTTTATTGCCAAGAAGAAATATATGTCAACTTTAAGAGGATATTTTTCAGAAAAGTAAGCCAAATAGGAGTTCTGATATTCTATCAGAACTAATTGCCATTGAAAAATTAACTGTTGATTTAACCATAAGGATTTGGAATTATTAATACTTACAATATTTGATAAAGTCAATTACATGATTTTTCAGTGTTATTAAGGAAAAAATATTTTAAATAAAACATCTTAGTTACTTTTCCATGGCAAGACTTGCTTTAGAATCAAATTGTATACTACATGACTTTCGAAGAAATAGAACCTATGTTGTTATTTTAATATTATTACAAAGGATGTTTCTGCCCCTGCTCTTTTAGAAAGATTTGGTAATATAAAAATGTTAGGAAAATTCATCAGCTTTTAGTTCCCACATTTAGTCAATATAAATAAATTATCATCAAAGCAACTGTTATACATTTTTAAAATCATTTTTTATTAGGTTAATTATGATGTGTGTGTGTGTGTGTGTTGCTCTTTTATTAGTTTTCATGTTATAGCCAATTTCCACATGTATGAGGACAGGGAATGTATCTTCTTTGTAATTTCTATCATCTAACATGGTACCTCTTATAAATAGGCAATCAGTACAGGTTTGTTTATTAAATTGAATTGGAAAAAATATCAATCTCTGTAGGAGATTTAGAATGAAATAAAATTTCAAAAGTCTATAAGAAACAGTTCAGCCCTAAAAGGAATACCAACTGCTGTTAGCAGATATTTCAAAAATCTGATTTGTGGGCTAAGAACTTTCATTACTTTCTCACTAGGAGCAGCTATGCAGGTGCCCTTCCATCTCATGAGTGAGTTTCTTTAAAGTTTCAACTGCAGTATTTGTAATATCCAGCATGTTTGTAGAATATATTTCCAGCTATTCACTGAAAAAGAATTTAATTCATTTTATGCCCTCTCATCATCTAACATACTACTTTTCACATAACAGGTAATCAAAAAATGTTAAACATAAAAAGTTCGGAATATTTTTGTCTTTCAAGCTACTCTTCAAAGCTTTTTTCTACATGGTTATGATACTAAAACACTGCCTCCATGTTGTTTTGTCATCTGTCACTTAACCTCTGATAAACATTTTATATGCGAGTGATCGTGGACAATGGGCATCTTTAAGAAATGCCATATGGGACTGATACTAAATGGTTTTCCTAAGAGAAAGTGGCAAAATTGTGCATGATGAGACATCACAGAAACACAACTTACTTCAAAGAGAGCTTCAATAAGGATTTGTAAATGTATTTCCAAAAGACTATTTCTTATGAAAATCAGAAAATCTGCCTCTCTCCTGGGCTAAACAACTTAAAGAAATCCAGATCTTTTTAAGACATCAGAAATCCATCATGTGGGCCGGTTGGGGAGATGTAATAACTCCCACTGTGCTCATTGCTTTGAGTTACAGAGATTCTAACCCAATTTATTTGATGGAGGTATTTCCAGATCACAGCAAATAAGTCACTTAATTTCATTTTCTTTCACGGAATGACCCCTGCCCATAAACATTTGGTATTGAATCTATCATTTATTACAGCTTGAATTTCTCATACCCAACCATGTGGAGCTGTAATGAGCATTTATGTCTCTATTTTTTCCAAGATACACACAACCTGAAAATATGCAGAATTAAAGGTTTCCTATCTCTTTGTGGTTTCCAGAAGTGGGTTTCAGAAGAACCAATGAAGATTAAACTCAGATGTATTGGTTATAGCTGCATCGAGGGTGTGTACAAATAAAAATAAACTTCAACATTTTCAAGCACACAAATTCACCTTCAACCCTATTAAAAAATATGTTTCAAAAACAAAGGTAAAATTTTGCCCACGAAAGTTTTATAATCCTCTCCTTTGCAGACAGGACTTATACCATATCTATATTCACAATGCCTCCACACTGCAGTAAGAAAGTGTTGTTCTCACCTCAATAATTTCTATGACCTACCTTCCCTACTTAAATTCAAAACAAATAGTATGGTAGTTACTTAGCATTTCTAAATTGTGGTAAACTCCTTCAGTGCAGAGATTCTCAACTTTTATTGAACAATAGAATCTCCTGGGGAGATTTAAAAATAAACCCATGTGTTCCCAAAGATTCTAATTTAACTGGTCTGTGGAGGGGCCAAGCATCAGTATTTTCAGAGCTCCTGAGATGCGTTAAAGCCCAGGAAAATCAGAATCTTTAGCGGAATTTCAAAAGAGGTCTAAATAAATCTTAATCTTAATAAAATTTTATTCCTTAGACTGTTGTCTGAGTAACCAACCCTGATCCCACTATAAATGATCATTTCAGGTATATCCTTAAAATCAAATAATAGAAGCAAGTTGTGGATGAAAATTCCTTATCATTCTTCCATCCTGTACAAGAAAGACCCTCAGAGCTCAACTAATTCAAATATCTCATTTATATGTGAAGATCTTTATGATGAAGGAAGGTTAAAGGGGCTGCTAGAGGTCATTGGGCTACTTAGGAATAGAACAAGAACCAGAATGAAGGGCTGACTTCTCTCCTCTCCACACATGTTACTACATCAAGCTGCCTCCCTTCCTGCCCTTATGTGCCATGCCCTACTCCATGAATGCACTGTGAAAACCTCACTGCCTCTCTCAGCCTTACCTGGGCTCTGCTCTTGGGCATGAAACCTGTTAGACCTATGAGAGTCAGAGTCCCAAAGAGTTTTACAGTACGAGATCTTCTGGAAGTGCTGGTTCCAGAATGCCAAGCCATGGATGTATAGAAGCCTAGCTAAAAATGACAATAATTAATGTATTCAAACCACTTTTTTATTGTCTGAGGAAACAGGGACCCAGAGAGGGTAAACCAACCCATCTGTTCTCCTGGTGCCACAAATTTTGGTTTGGTTTTTCTAGGCATAGGAATTTGTACAATATTGAAATCAAAAGGATCCTTAAGAATAGAAATGCTATATTTATCAGCATGGTCTTTTTCTAATGACATCTTATTCAAACTCTCCACGTATAAGATCAATGAACAGTTTATACACATGCTAGATGGGGGGGGGTGGGCAGGGTGGCATTTGAAATTCTGGAGTCAAATCTATTTGCCATCTCCTCAACACCTTTCTAAAGTCTACTCCCCCAACCACCAAGCCATATGAAAACAAATATAAAACTCTCGAAAACCACTGATTTTGTGCAAGAAGCTCAAAGAACTTAAGGTAATTAAGGCTAGTTAATGAAGACAGGGTACAGATGTCCTGATATAACGTCTGGTGCTCTTTCCACTATATGAAACTGTTTCTGGCATGTTTTGCTTTTGCCATGTTTTTGTTTGTTTGCTTAATTTTAACTGACTTAATAAACCTTTTCACAGCATTGTAAGCACAGGAAGCTCAGCTCGGTGCTCTGTGATGACCTAGATGGGTGGGATGGGGGGCAGGGTGGTGAGAGGGAGGTCCAAGAGGGAGGGGATATAGGTATACATATAGCTGATTCACTTCATTGTACAGCAGAAACTAAGACAACATTGTAAGGCAATTATACCCCAATTAAAAAAAAAAAACTACTGGTGAACCCCACCAACTTGAGTATTAAAAGTTTCCATTTTCATCCTCTTTCTGAGACCATCAACACTCTTAGATGCATCCTTTTAACATCTTAATTCCACTGATCATCTTCCTTATCCTCGTGTTTTCTATTCACAGAAGTCTATGGAAATTTAGTCCCCATCATGCTTACAATATCGAAAAAGATGTTTAGATATAGTCCCTTATCAGAATATAAATTAGCTAATATCCAACACACAGAGAACCCAAAGAATGGTGCCAAACATCCTTTCCCCCAAATTGCCTTAAAGTATGTATTATATCAACCTCAGTTGGACAGCTAGAAGCTCATTCTCTCTATGCCCTATTGCTTGATACATCCTTTCATACATGTACCTGAATCAAGAGTTCTGACTTCACTCTGCCCTGTATGCCTCAGGGTTAAGGCCAGGGTGACTGTTGATCCAGACTCCATCAAAGGAGAGAAATGAGTCCCTTCATTTTTGTAGGAATCAGCTTAGGTCATTGAGATTTTAAGAGTGAAATATGGCCAAGACGTATAAATATAGTAAGGCCATAAATATAACTCATTACACAACTTAAATGTGAAGAAAAATGCACTTAATATATCACACTTTTCCTCATGAGCTCCTACCCTGTAACTAATGAGAAGAAAAAAACTTTACATCAATTACAAAAAATTAGTCAATTCAATAATTTAAATAGTCCTTTTAGAATTATGCAGTCTCCCTCCTTCGGATAAAATGCTCAGTCACTCAGATAGCTTCCCGACACCTTCTCTTTCTAAGAGGATATCTGGATACAAAGGATCAGAAAAGAAACAGATTATTTGAACTAGTTACTTATGATATCCAAATCGAAGGCATTCTTAAGCTGGTGGTTATTTGTTATATCTTGTGTAGCTTGTGATTGGTGCTCTCCCAGCTTCACCAGGGCTTACTGACACTCCCTGGGTGACTTGGGCTCTCGCAGGCACCATAGACCCATATGGGACATCCAGCTGACCTCAGCTCAGATGGTTCAATCAGATGCCCTTATTACAGAGGCCCTTTGTCCCCACCATGTGACCCCCTTTATGAAAACACCCTCACACAGATATTTTTAGCTGTGCCTAGACTCCATCTCTTCTGTACAGAAGCCAAAGAAGACCCAATAAAGCTAAACACAGGAGTTCCTTTTGCCTGTATGTCACATGGCCCGAAGTTTAAGGTCACTCCACAAGTTGGTACAAGAGCAGCTCAATAGGTGACTTTCTTCCAGGATCTGAAGCATGGGGTACAGAATGGAGTCCCCTCTGCCCTCATCATTAGGCTATGCTCACTTATCTAACACTCCTCCCCATGGGTCTTCCTATAGGCAGAAGAGGGGGAAATTGGGATACCTCTGTCTACCTTCTGCTTCCCACAATCTCAAATTGCCAGAAAGTCGTGGCTTTTTCTTTTGCCACATTCCCCTTCCATTATGCCACATCCTCCCTCCTCACTCCTGTTGATTCTACTGTGGATATGAATATTTTCTGTAAATACTGTGGAGGACATTAACATCTGAGCCCTCCAAAACATAGTGTTAGACCTTCTTTTCGCATTCTGGCTGAAACTAGGCCAAAACTTTTCCCAAGAGGATGGATGCTTCAGACCATTTAGGGCAAGGTTATATACTCTGAAAAGTAAAAGAGAAAATCACAATCATAATTTTCTAATCTTTACCTCATTGAGTTAACTTTTAGCTTGCTAATACTGGTCCCTGGTATTGTTATACCAAAAAACAAAACAAAACAAAAACAACTTTCTCCAGATGAGGAGGGAATAGAACAAAGGGAAAATAAAGACTTAAAATTCATTCTGCTAAAAGAATATTCTTGGGTTGTATAAAGATATCTACCCAGAATGTTTAAAATTATAAATGTTTAAAATGTTTAAAATATATCCCTTGGGCAGATACTTTTTAACAATATCTTTAGATATGAAAAATAAAGAAGCCAAGCCTCAGGAAGCCTCAGGATTTAAAAACTTTATTTGTTGGATTTTTTCCTTCATATTTTGCATATTTGTCCATTAAATGGCAAGGTAGAATTCTATGTTATTTTCAAAAAGGCTTATTTTGCTTTAAAGTTCTTTATGAACTTAATTTTATTGACTTTAAGTTCTACAGTTTTAATTTGGTATGTTGATCAAAGACTGTTCTTAGTGATCATGGAACATTTTACCAATAATCTTATTCATATATACAAGCCAGGTGTAGCTTGTTTTTTTAATTCCTATAAGCCTCTGTGGATCTGGATGTTACTGAAGCTGTTAAAAGTATCCATGAATTCTTCCTGTCTAAAGTCTTTCCTGTATTCACTCTCATTTGCTATGGTAATTTACAGCATAGTTTTAAATACTCAAAATATGAATAATCTTTCTATTTATGCTTAAAGAATCATTTCCTCTATGAAGTCCCACAACTGTTTTGATTCTGCAAATCATACGCTAATTTAAATCTTTTTTTTCTATAAGTTTAGAGCTCATATCTTTAAAGATGCCCAAGGAATTTAGTCACCCTGGAGCAAAAAAATGTGCTTAAGAGTTAACATCTTTATTGATTTAAGGGAGTTATAACTCCAAGAATATAAATTTGAGATTCTTAGTCCCATCTTGTGATCAACATTGTTGGAAATTAAGAGTAAATGCTACCTGTTAAAAACCATTGTGGAAACAATTTTCTTATGTGGAAAATAAATGAAGGTGTCTATGGACATAGCCATGCATGCAATATATTAGAAATGAACCACTAATCAGTACCTAGGCTTGAGGAATATTGTATTTATCTTCTAGCTACTGAATGAAGCTACTGAAATAGCTGATTATGTTTATGCTCCAAAAGAAATTTATAGATAATAATAGCTTCCCTTTTGAAGTGACTTCTGCCTGTCCATATGTGTTGTCTTTTGCAGCAAATCAATTCTCAGGTCTATGTTATTCAGCACAACATTACAGAGTGAGCCTCCCAAAGAACTGATAGCTCCAGGAGTGTGGGATATAAGTCAGCCATCCCCAGTGACCCTGCAGGTAAGTGTCAGGCTATGAGATTAAAGTACACACAGCAAGTACTGGTTGATAAGTAGCTTGTTGTCAATTATAGAAACAGTTTTCTTCCAGGATCACACATTTTAATAGTCTTCTCTTTCTCCAGCCTTCTGGGATTTGTAAAATCTCTATTGCTTTTATTTTGCATTCAGTATTTTCAAAGCACTTTTCTCTCAGCTTACATAATAGCAATTTCAAGCCATTCTCTATCAAACACAATCATGAAGGAGAGGGATGGAGTGTTGCCATGAATCTACTCATTATACGTATTCATTTTTCTTTCCATTGTCTAAAAACAGTCATTAGTATATATTATTAACTTGGTACCTTATTCATACCTGCCTCTTCATTGTGTCATGTTTCCTTAAAATTTCTTTTGTTTTGTGTTTCCTAAATGACTAGCAATTAGCTGGATAGTGGGGGAGAGACTGCAAATAAATATCCTTTCTTTTTCCTTAAAGGCTCTCTACTTTCTGCTATTTGTAATCATGAATGAAAGGTGGTTAATGATTCCAGGCTTTGGTCCTTTCTACTCAGAGGATTTTTTTCTCACTTTCCTCATTTTTTCGTGATTATAAGTGATCAGATTAATCAGATACCTGAAGCATGGACACTCCCATACATGGCTATGCAGGGAATATGGACTTTCCATCTCCATAGGGAAAACTGGGCAGCATTCTGTAGAGCAGGATTTTTCAACCTCGGTACTATTGGCATTTTGGACAGGATAAGTCTTTGTTGTGGGGACTGTCCTGTGCTTTGTAGGATACTTGGCAGCATCTTTGACTTTTACCCACTAGGTGCCAGTAGCACTTCCCCAGTTCTGACAATCAAAAATGCCTCCAAATATCGTTAGATGATCTCTAGGGGTAAATTTGCCTTTAGTGAGGATCACTATACTAGAGGGAACTAGTGAAGTCCGGAGGTTCGTAAAATTTCCAGGTTTGGGGTGAGGGGTGTGAGGGACAAAGTTTAGCAAAATGGACAGCAAGATGTTAAAAACGGTAAAGAAAAAGAACACTAATAAAAATGTGGCTTTCACTCTGAAGGATGGAGGATGTCCCCCCGCGACAGTAGCCAAAGATCCACTTCGAATCCATGGACATGATGATAAAAAAGAGTGTTTTTTCAGGGTGGATCTCGGCACATCCTAACACTCAGCATGTGATGGCTTACTGATTAGCAGATGTTTCCTCATAAGAGGACAGCTACCTTTCTTTGAGAGGATGAATGCATTTCTTATCGGACTATTTCTTGCCAGATCCAAACCACCTGAGCTTAACCAAAATCTTCCAAGTCTGACCATTGCCAGAGCTTTGTGGATATAAATTTATGAGTATCTGGGCCTTCAGCAGCAGCGGTGGGGTGGAGGATGTAAGGGAGACTATCAGATGAGACTCGCCTTGATTCTTCTCAGATGAGGGGAACAGCTGCTTTAGGAACACAGATCTTGGAAGTGGAATCTGAAGCAAAGTTTCGAGCATTCGACAGCAGCATAGATTTCAAAGCAGAGACCTGGAGCCATGACAGAATTTATCTTACAAAAAAAGGAGAGAGGGCATGGAAATAATTCAACAGTATGCAAAAACGTTAAATTATCTGCTTTTACAAAATAATTTCAAATGGTATAGACATAGAGGGAAACGTCTCAGATGTTTTTTATTGATGATGAAATATACAAAATAAAATAGGAGTTACTAAGGTATTAAAAGCCTTAATAACCAGCATCACTCTAATTACACACAGCTAAATTTAGAGCAGAATTTTCAACCTAAAGATTATGAGATGGTAAGGAAATTAGAAGCAAGTTCTGCAACCAGTGTTGTTAAGGAGTCAGGGTGGGTCTCAAGGGAAAGAGGTCAGGCTGAGAGTTAGGAAATCCAGAGTCTAGTCTTAGCTCTTTAACAGTAAACTTTATGACTGTGAACAAGTCATTTAACCTTCTATTTTCACCTACGTGCAATGAAAGAATTGTACAGTACTATGCCTGTCCAACTTCTTTCAGGTCTGTACTTTGCTGACTGTCTACATTAGATGGACAATTACTGCCACACTGTTGCCACCACAGTATGATAAGGGATATATGTTACAGAACTTGATTCCTTCAAGTCAGTCTTGTTTTTTTCATGCTGTGCTGCTGACTGGAAGCAGTGGATAGAGTGAAGTAGATCTGAGTTCAGACATGGAGGCAAATTGTTATATGATTCCATCAACCTGTATCTCCCTCAACTTCCTCCCTCTCTCTGTATACAGTGTAGTAGAGTGACTCATAATTTAAGCCCTAAGAGCAGAGCTGTTTTAGTTAATGTTGCTCTTGTTTTGTTTTATGTTTCTCTACTTATTCATCTTCTCATTCATGTCTAAATTCACTATATTTTGGTTTATTTGTCCTCACCACACTGAACTATTGTCAGGCAAGCCGCTAATTTCTAGTTGCCAAATCCAGTGCTTGTTCTCATTCCTCTTCATACTAGCCCTCTCTCTGCAATTTTTGGCACTGTCTCTTCCCCATTACAGAACACTCTTCCCCTCTGTTGCTGCCCTAGGTTTCTCTTCGCACTCTCTCTGGTTATTCTTTCTCTGTCTTCTTCAGCTAGTCCCCACTATTGCCAGTTCTCAAGGATTCCATCTGCTGCCCATTGCTATTCTCAGTAGACATATTCTCCCTGAGAGAATTTCTTTAAAGCTGTATTGAGATATACTTCACATACCATACAATCCTCCCATTTAAAGTGTGCAATTCAGTGTTTCCTAGTATTTTCACAGATATGTGCAACTAATCTCACCAACGTCAATTTTAGAGCATTTTCATTTTTATAAAGAAATCTCATAACTTTTAGCTATCACTTCCTAGTCCCAACTCTAAGCAACTACTAATGCACTTTCTGTCTCTGTAGATTCACCTGTTCTGCCCATTTCATATAAATGGAATCATACAATGTGTGTTCTTTTGTAGCTAGATTCTTTTACTTAGCATAATGTTTCAAAATTCATCCACTTTGTAGCATATATCAGTATTTATTTCTTTTTTATTGTTGAATAATATTACATTATATAGATATACCACACTTTATCCACTTATTAGTTGATATGCATTTAGATTGTTTCCACCTTTTGGCTATTAAGCATAGTGCTGCTATGAACATTCATATACAAATTTGTGTGTGAACATATGTTTTCATTTATCTTGGGTGTATACCCAGCAGTGGAATTGCTGGGTCTTATTCATTCTTAAGGTTTAATTTACAGTATCTTGCAGGTTCACTTCTAAGTCTGTATCTTTAGTTCAGACTCCTTTACACCACATGCTTCAGACAAATATAAGCACGTGCCTGCCTAGCTTCTCACCTGGATATTCTGTAGACAGCTTCAAAGACAACACATCCCAAACTGAGCTCACCATCCTCTCAAAATGCTTTCACTCCCTGAATTATTTATGTCTGTTCATGCCCCCAGATACACCGAGCTGTTTCACTTGTCTCCTCCTTCTTTCTCGCTACTCATATTCAGTCCACACTATATTCTGCCAACTTATCTCCATGTGTTCCTCATGTCTGTCCTCACAATTCCCCACCTCATCTGCCCTAGTTCAACAGTTCCCTCCTAGGTTACAATGGTTTAGATGTTTTTTTTTCTTGTCTTTAGTTTTGTTATTCTCTAATCCAAAATCCACAAATGTGATCCTTCTAAAACGTAAATCTGAACCTGCCACTCTCCCATTTATACTCTTCAATAACTCAGCGCTACCTAGAGAATTAAGGACGAGCAATACAACGTAGCCCCCTCCAATGTTTCCCTTGCCACTCCTTGACTGACAATGTTGCTCCAGCAACACTGAAAGAGTTATAGTTTCTGACATGCACTGTCCTGCTTTTACCTTATGTGCATTTATGAATACTATTCCCTGCCTGCAATGTATCTACCGTCTTCCCTTCACCGTCTACTGCCCATCTCTCAGGCTTAGTGTCTGTAATTGTTATTCACCTTTTAGGATCCATGGACCCTTCTCTAGGGATCTCTCCCTTACCCCCTCCTCTCTTTCCACTCCAAGCAGGGTTAAGTGCCCTTCCTCTATATTCACATAATAGCCAATAAGATTTTTATCAACACATTTACATTATTTTTCTTTCTCAAGAACTTCTTTCCCATTGACTTCTTGATTTTTGAGGACATTGACAGTGTTTTATCCCCAGAATCTAGCATAGCACCAGGAATACAGTATTTGTAAATTACTGATATGTGTCCATACATCTGATCACTACAATAATCAAACCTACAGATATTTCTAAACTTAGCACTTTGGTCCGCTTGTTAGAATTCTGATAGATACCACTATGTTCGGTTTTTCTTCTTGTGTGAGCAGTCCTTCTCTTTAAACCATAGTTCTTACCTACTCATTCATGCAAAGTATTTTCCTTTACCTAACATTTCATTACCTGCTTATCCTTAATTATCAGCAATGTCATGGGGAGGCAACAGTCTTATTATTGGTACCTGGTCCTTAGACCACAGTACATTTTGTGTCCTAATGTAGCATAGGTTCTTTTCACTCCTGAACCACTATATGGGTCCCTCTTTTACAACTCCTTCCTTGAGACTCACAGCAATTGCCATCCAGTTAGTAGGCATCCTTCCCTCCCTTGAACTGCATAGAACTTATGGTCCAATATTTGTGTGCCTTATAATATCCAAGCTACATCTACAGTCAGGCTGCATTTCTTTGAACAAACTGACAGAATCATGGGGGGTCTGAGCAAGCCCATGGACACCTTATTGGCATGGTTGTGGGTCATGGACACTAGGGATATTCACAGCAGCTTCTTCAAGGAATTCCAAGACATGAAGTCATAGTAGAAACCGTGGTGGCCAAGTGTAAGTGGAAAAGGATGAGGGAGGAAGTAAAGTAAGATGGATAAATGGAACACAAGAAGATAATAATATTCAAATGTTTAAGGAGGTATGAATTAGAAGTTTGGATGACTGGGTCTGAGTATTTGCCTGTACCCCAGAAGAAAGAGCCTCATAATTTTTTTTGCTTGAAAACAGGAGTCTATCTTCAACACTTGACAAATAGGTGTCATGGCACATGCAGTGCACACATTAAAAGAAGGCTCCTGGAGCACTCCATTAAAAAAAAAAGACTGAGGCCAAGGCCAGACTTAGTGGGTCATGACCACAGAAGGAGAAGAGTCACATGTTTGCCATTAATAACTTGAAACACAGCTTTGGGGTGCTATATACATATTGTACCCTATTTTAATTGTTAATGTTTACCTTTCTCCTCCTCCATAATGCATAGTACTCAAAAGAATTCTAGGGCAGCTGTCGGCGAACTGTCAGGGCAGGAGGAGCCGTGAGCCCGAGCTGCAAGCAGCAGCCCGCACGGCAAAGCAGAAAGCCAGCTGAACAGAGTGCGCAGAGTGGCACTGGCAGCCGTGACGCAGGCAACCCAGGCAACCCGGGCGGCCCAAACAGCCTCACAGGAAGCCTTCGTGACTCCAACTGCTCCGTGGACTGCGAGCTGTGGTGGCACAGCCCCGCTACAGCAGTCGCAGTCTCTGTGGGGCTAGCAGAAGCCTTTTCGCTTCTTTACTTACCACCTCATTTCTACTCTAGTGGCTTGGACAACAAGCCGTGTGACTGACAGGGTTTTGGTGCTCCGGCTGGGTGTCAGGCCTGTGCCTCTGAGGTGTGAGAGCCAAGTTCAGGACACTCGTCCACCAGAGACCTCCGGGCTCCACTTAATATCAAACGGCGAAAGCTCTCCCAGAGATCTCCATCTCAACGCTAAGACCCAGCTCCAATCAACGACCAGCAAGCAACAGTGCAGGACACCCCATGCCAAACAACTAGCAAGACAGGAGCACAACCCCACCCATTAGCAGAGAGGCTGCCTAAAATCATAATAAGGTCACAGACACCCCAAAACACACCACTGGATGCGGTCCTGCCCACCAGAAAGACAAGATCTAGCCTTATCCACCAGAACACAAGCACCACTCCCCTCCACCGGGAAGCCTACACAACCCACTGAACTAACCTTAGCCAATGGGGACAGACACCAAAAACAACGGGAACTACGAACCTGCAGGCTGCAAAAAGGAGACCCCAAACACAGTAAGTTAAGCAAAATGAGAAGACAGAGAAACACACAGCAGATGAAGGAACAAGGTAAAAACCCAGCAGACCAAACAAATGAAGAGGAAATAGGCAGTCTACCTGAAAAAGAATTCACAGTAATGATAGTAAAGATGATCCAAAATCTTGGAAATAGAAAAGAGAAAATACAAGAAACGTTTAACAAGGACCCAGAAGAACTAAAGAGCAAACAAACGATGAACAACACAATAAATAAAATTTAAAATTCGCTGGAAGGGATCAATAGCAGAATAACTGAGGCAGAAGAACGGATAAGTGACCTGGAAGATAAAATAGTGGAAATAACTACCACAGAGCAGAATAAAGAAAAAAGAATGAAAAGAATTGAGAACAGTCTCAGAAACTCTGGGACAACATTAAATGCACCAACATTCCAATTATAAGGGTCCCAGAAGAAGAGAAAGAGAAAGGGACTGAGAAAATATTTTAAGAGATAATAGTTGAAAACTTCCCTAATATGGGAAAGGAAATAGTCAATCAAGTCCAGGAAGTGCAGAGAGTCCCATACAGGATAAATCCAAGGAGAAACACACCAAGAGACATATTAATCAAACTATCAAAAATTAAATACAAGGAAACAATATTAAAAGCAGCAAGGGAAAAACAACAAATAACATACAAGGAAATCCCCATAAAGTTAGCAGCTGATCTTTCAGCAGAAACTCTGCAAGCCAGAAGGGACTGGCAGGACATATTTAAAGTGATGAAAGGGAAAAACCTACAACCAAGATTACTCTACCCAACAAGGATCTCATTCAGATTTGACGGAGAAATTAAAACCTTTATAGACAAGCAAAAGCTAAGAGAATTCAGCACCACCAAACCAGCTTTACAACAAATGCTAGTGGAACTTCTCTAGGCAGGAAACACAAGAGAAGGAAAAGACCTACAATAACAAACACAAAACAATTAAGAAAATGTTAATACTAACATACATATTGATAACTACCTTAAATGTAAATGGATTAAATGCTCCAACTAAAACACATAGACTGGCTGAATGGATACAAAAACAAGACCTGTGTATATGCTGTCTACAAGAGACCCACTTCAGACCTAGGGAGACACACAGGCTGAAAGTGAGGGGATGGAAAAAGATGTTCCATGCAAATGGAAATCAAAAGAAAGCTGGAGTAGCAATACTCAGATCAGACAAAATAGACTTTAAAATAAAGACTATTACAAGAGGCAAAGAAGGACACTGCATAATGATCAAGGGATCAATCCAAGAAGAAGATATAACGATTATAAATATTTATGCACCCAACATAGGAGCACCTCAATACCTAAGTCAAATGCTGACAGCCATAAAAGGGGAAATCGACAGTAACACAATACTAGTAGGGGACTTTAACACCCCACTTTTACCAATGGACAGATCATCCAAAATGAACGTAAATAAGGAAACACAAGCTTTAAATGATATATTAAACAAGATGGACTTAATTGATATTTATAGGACATTCCATCCAAAAACAACAGAATACACTTTCTTCTCAAGTGCTCATGGAACATTCTCCAGGATAGTTCATATCTTGGGTCACAAATCAAGCCTTGGTAAATTTAAGAAAATTGAAATTATATCAAGTATCTTTTCCGACCACAGTGCTATGAGAATAGATATCAATTACATTAAAAAATCTGTAAAAAATACAAACACATGGAGGCTAAACAATACACTACTAAATAACCAAGAGATCACTGAATAAACCAAAGAGGAAATCAAAAAATACCTAGAAAAAAAATGACAATGAAAACACGATGACCCAGAACCTATGGGATGCAGCAAAAGCAGTTCTAAGAGGGAAGTTTATAACAACACAATCCTACTGCAGGAAACAAGAAACATCTCAAATAAACAACCTAACCTTACACCTAAATCAATTAGAGAAAGAAGAACAAAAAAAAAAAACCCCAAAATTAGTAGAAGGAGAGAAATCATAAAGAACAGATCAGAAATAAATGAAAAAGAAATGCAGGAAACAATAGCAAAGATCAATAAAATTAAAAGCTGGTTCTTTCAGAAGATAAATAAAATTGATAAACCATTAGCCAGACTTATCAAGAAAAAAAGGGAGAAGACTCAAATCAACAGAATTAGAAATGAAAAAGAAGACGTAACAACTGACACTGCAGAAATACAAAGGATCATGAGAGATTACTACAAGCAACTATATGCCAGTAAAATGGAAAACCTGGAAGAAATGGACAAATTCTTCAAAATGCACAATCTTCCGAGACTGAACCACGAAAAAAATAGAATATATAAACAGATCAATCACAAGGACTGAGATTGAGACTGTGATGAATAATCTTCCAACAAACAAAAGTCCAGGACCAGATGGCTTCACAGACGAATTCTATCAAACATTAGGGAAGAGCTACACCTATCCTTCTCAAACTCTTCCAAGATATAGCAGAGGGAGGAACACTCCCAAACTCATTCTATGTGGCCACCATCACCCTGATACCAAGACAAGACAAGGATGTCACAAAGAAAACTACAGGCCAATATCACTGAAGAACATAGATGCAAAAATCCTCAACAAAATACTAGCAAACAGAGACCAACAGCACATTAAAAGGATCACACACCATGATGAAGTGAGGTTCATCCCAGGAATGCAAGGATTCTTCAATATACACCAATCAATCAATGTGATAAACCATATTGACAAATTGAAGGAGAAAAACCATATGATCATCTCAATAGATGCAGAAAATGCTTTTGACACAATTCAATACCCATTTATGACAAAAACCTTCCAGTAAGTAGGCATAGAGGGAACTTACCTCAACATAATAAAGCCCATATATGACAAACCCACAGCCAACATCATTCTCAGTGGTGAAAAACTGAAACTATTTCCTCTAAGATCAGGAACAAGACAAGGTTGTCCACTCTCACCACTATTATTCAACATAGTTTTGAAGTTTTTGCCACAGCAATCAGAGAAGAAAAAGAAAGAAAAGGAATCCAAATTGGAAAAGAAGAAGTAAAACTGTCACTGTTTGCAGATGACATGATACTATACATAGAGAATCCTAAAGATGCTACTAGAAAAGTACTAGAGCTAATCACTGAATTTGGTGAAGTAGCAGGATACAAAATTAATGCACAGAAATCTCTCGCATTCCTATATACTAATGATGAAAAGTGTGAAAGAGAAATTAAGGAAACACTCTCATTTACCATTGCAACAAAAAGAATAAAATACCTAGGTATAAATCTACCTAAGGAGACAAAAGACCTGTATGCAGAAAACTATAAGACACTGATGAAAGAAATTAACGATGATACCAACACATGGAGAGATAAACCATGTTCTTGGATTGGAAGAATCAGCATTGTGAAAATGACTATACTACCCAAAGCAATCTACATATTCAGTGCAATCCCTATCAAACTACCAATGACATTTTTCACATAACTAGAACAAAAAATTTCACAATTTGTATGGAAACACCAAAGACCCCAAATAGCCAAAGCAATCTTGAGAAAGAAAAACAGAGCTGGAGGAATCAGGCTCCCGGACTTCAGACTATACAAAAAGCTACAGTAATCAAGACAGTATGGTACTGGCAGAAAAACAGAAATATAGATCAATGGAACAGGAGAGAAAGCCCAGAGATAAACCCTCACACATATGGTCACCTTATTTTTGATAAAGGAGGCAAGAATATACAATGGAGAAAAGACAGCCTCTTCAATAAGTGGTGCTGGGAAAACTGGACAGCTACATGTAAAAGAATGAAATTAGAACACTCCCTAACACCATACACAAAAATAAACTCAAAATGGATTAAAGGCCTTAATGTAAGGGCAGACATTATAAAACTCTTAGAGGAAAACATAGGCAGAACACTCTATGACATAAATCACGGCAAGATCCTTTTTGACCCGCCTCCTACAGAAATGGAAATAAAAACAAAAGTAAACAATGGGACCTAATGAAACTTAAAAGCCACAGCAAAGGAAACCATAAACAAGAGGAAAAGACAACCCTCAGAATGGGAGAAAATATTTGCAAATGAAGCAACTGACAAAGGATTAATCTCCAGAATTTACAAGCAGCTCACGCAGCTCAATATCAAAAAAACAAACAACCCAATTTAAAAATGGGCAGAAGACCTAAATAGGCCTTTCTCCAAAGAAGATATACAGATTGCCAGCAAACACATTAAAGGATTCTCAACGTCACTAATCGTTAGAGAAATGCAAATCAAAACTACGATGAGGTATCACCTCCCACCAGTCAGAATGGCCATCATCAAAAAATCTACAAACAATAAATGCTGGAGAGGGTGTGGAGAAAAGGGAACCCTTTTGCCCTGTTGGTGGGAATGTAAATTGATACAGCCAGTATGGAGATCAGTATGGAGGTTCCTTAAAAAACTAAAAGTAGAACTATCATACGACCCAGCAATCCCACTACTGGGTATATACCCTGAGAAAACCAGGCTATTATCAAAAAAATAGCTGATTCACTTTGCTATAAAGCAGAAACTAACACACCATTGTAAAACAATTATACTCCAATAAAGGTGTTAAAAAAAAAAAGAATTCTAGTGCAAATACATTAACACATACTTTGGGGGATTTTCTTTTTTGTGAAAAATTAGAACGAGAGACAATTGGGGAAAATCCTAATATTTTCTATAAGTGGCTCAAGAATCAGTAACTGTTTGCCTTCATAATATATGAAGATATGCAGTTTGTATAGGGCCTCATTCCTGTATCAGAAATGAAAAAGATTTTTCATAATTGAAATATATCAAATAATTTATTATGGATTGTTCACAGGGAACTTCTGTATTCTCATCTACTACTGTATTCTCATCTACTACCTTTAGTTTCTCATCTACCCTGCCTTTACTTAGGACCAACATAAAATTGAATTAGCTCATTAAATACTATTTCTAGTATTTTTGTTTTACGTGTTTAAAATATTTGGATACATAAAGAGTAAAGTGTAACATGCTAATACTGCAGGCACTTCCCTCCAAGGCATCAAAATTACTCTTTCTGTCAAGAGGCAAAATTTACTGTAATATTGCTTTGGTTTAGCATTTCTGTTACTCAACTCTTTTTTCATGTTGGAATAATAAGTGATAATTATAACAAATTTATATTGATAATTATAACAAATTTGATAATTATAACAAATTTATAATAAGTGATAATTATAACAAATTTATACCAAAATTATAACAAATTTGTTTTTATTTATATAAAAACAAATTTTGCAACAAATTTCAAAGGTTACAGAATAAAATTGCTAAGACTTTTTCAAATAAGAGCCCAAATAGATTAAACTGCATCTCACATTCTACCTTATAATATTCTTCCATTTTCTCTGAGATCACAACCTAAGATAGTTCAGCAGAGAAAAATAAATTCTTTAGATTTTCCAATATAAAGATGAAAAATAATATATGATACTCTTAAGCAAATATTTTGGGCAGTAAAATATTTAGCTCATTTACATACTTGGAAACTATTTTTTGTTAACTATTATTTTATTTACAAGAATCAGATTATCACTTAAACATGGTTTAGTGGAAAGCATGTTGAGCCAGGAAAAAAGAAGGCCTGCATTCTAGTTCTGTCTATAAAGCTGAACTATAGAGCCACAGCAAAAATATTCTATTTGGTTTTATACTCGTGAAACAGATCTTTACCAGAGAAGATTTCACTATCATGTCTACAGAGTGGTTCACAGACTTACAGATTTCAGGTAGTAGAGACCAACATAAAGTAACTCTTTTTATTTTATCAAGTGATTATATGAAAAAAGTGTAATTACCATCTATAATTTTCATCATTTAATAATAGAAAGACATTTTAGTAATGAAAATTGGAAAGGATGTAATTTCAGCACTAAACAAAAATGTAACATTTAACTGTATGAAAAGTTCATATGTTATTATTTTTCTCATTTTTTCTGAGATAATGTTACAGTCTACTAATTTATATACCATTTATATAAATAATTGAGGATTTGCCAAATATCATGTATATTTAAACACCAAGTCCAAACCGTAATGATTCTTTTAAAATTATTTTTAAATAATAAAAAGCACAGAAAATATAGGGTATTTATTTTACTTTAGTTTCTATAAATCTAAGATAGAAATCATTAAATTAATAATGCATTTTTCAGGCATTTGATACATGGCAAACCATTTTATTTATTTCAGATTGATTTTCCAGCTACTGAGTGGGAATATATGAAACTTGATTCTGAAGAGAATAGAAGTGATCTTGAAGAACCACCAAAAGAATGTTTAAAACATATTGCCAGACTTTCACAGAAACAGTCTCCCTTACTGTAAGTGACCCAGTTCTTGGGAGGGAATTTTGCCTGCTGTTCATGATACCAGCAGTCATACTAGAAGCACTCATATCTTTCAAGAGTGAACCTTCCCTCCCACGTAACTCCTTTCATTTCCTAAAATCATGCCTGTTAGATGATCAACTAATGTTTAGGAACTAAATTAGTAATTTTTCATGTTTTTTTAAAGATTTTTTTTTCCCTTGGGGCATTTAGCAACTTTAAGTTTGGTCAAAGGAAAAATAAAAGGATTGGAGATCATTCAGTTCAAAACAACAAAGCAGAGACTGATATAGATCAGCATTTAACAGTGATAAACCATTGCTCAGTCCTTCAAGTAGGTAGTAAACAGGAAAATGCAAAATTTAATTATAATGGCAGATTAAAAAAGAACAGAAATAAATCATGTTTTAATAGCACTAAATTAGTAACTAAGGAGTACTTAAATTTTGTCAAACAGTAATTCTCTGGGGAAAAAAAAATACCAGGAAGAATTATAAGAGAATACTAATTCTCTCTTTGTAATTACTGCTTGACTTTAATATTTGGTAATATCTAAGCCACAGCTTATGGTTCTCATTACTAACATGACAAAAGCATAAAACTAAGAAAGCAACTCTGTATGTGTGTGTGTATATATATATATATATATATATATACATATATTTATGGTGATAATATATATATAACATAATAAAGCATTTTATTCCAAGAATAAGAAATTATTTAAAGGTTTTGAATGGGGTAGTCATGTGATCTGAATAATCTTTTTGAGTGATTCTTTTGACTACAAGTTGAAGAATGGATTGGAGAGGAGGTAAGAGTGGAAGCAAGCAGTACAGCAGAGTAGCTTATGTAATATTTTAGGCAGGAGGTCATGATCACTAGAACTAGGGAGATGGCAGTGGACACTGGTAGTAATGGCTAGATTTGGAGCATATTTGGAAGTTGAGAAGATGTGACTTCATGATTATTAGTAAATAGGAGTTAAGTCAATTGAAAAACCAAAGAATCAAGTTAAGTCAATGGAGAATCTAAGGGTTTTGAATTGATGAACTGGGCAGATGTTAGAGTCATTTTCTGGAGGAGGAATAAGTTTGAAACCGTCCAGACTGAGGTGTTGAATGTGATCAAGCATTCCATTTGGGGCAATCTTGTTACTCCCCTGATCTCTAATTTCAACTTGTCTTACTCTTTTCCTCATTCACTTCAAGCCAGTGACATCAGTTTGCTTCACATACTTCACATGTGCTATATTCCCTCTCCCATCTCAAGGCCTTCTTATTTGGTGTTTCCTCTACATGAAATACTCCTTCCTAGTTCTTCACATGACTGAATCATCTCACCCTGTAGGTCTTCACTTAATTGTGATCTTCTCAAAGAGCCCTTCTTTGATCACCCTACCTAATGGAGTTTTTCTCTCTTTACAATCTGTCTTATTACCTTTTATGTTATCACACTTAGCAAAATCTATTATCATCTTGTTTATTAATGTGTTTTTTCTTATTAGCTTGTAAGAACTGAGAGAACAAGGAACCTATCTATCTTGTTTATCACTACATTTCCAGTGTTCTACACTGTGCCTGATAAATAATATATGTGAAATAAATGTTATAATGAATAAAGTTCCTTCGCATAGAATTTGGTATAAAAATTACCTTAAGGATTGAAAATGTTGAAAGACTCTCTTAGTCCTCAAGACACATATTTTGATGATCCATTTTTATACTAGACTATTGTCATCTTAACTAGGTGAAGCATCTTTTTATACTTCTTAATCAAAAATATAAAACCTTGCATTTAACAAGTGTGTCACATATCAGAGGCTAATATATTTGTAATGAGAGATTTTTAATATATAAAAAAGATACTATACTTTGAAATTTTAAAATATTCAAACAAAAAATATCAAAACCAACAAATAATAATCACAGTAACTGCCTTTAAATATTAAAGGTTTGTGTTTTTAAATTAACCCCAGTGATTTCTAACTGGTTTTATACTTCAGTTTCTATTTAAGAGAATAACTTATACTATAAAATAAGTAACATTTTCCTCTGTTTCACCCACTCAAATACAATTATCAATGCTCAGTAGAGTACAATTTCATTCTGGACTGTGAAAACAGATGGAGACCAGCCTTCAGTGTGATAAAACTTGCGTTAGAAACAGATTAAATTCATTTTCAAAATACCACATTTTATCATTTAGTTGGTGACTTAATTATTCCTTCTTTCAAATTGATCAAATGTAATCAGTCAAAAAGTTCAGACTCAATGAAATTCAATGAAAATGTGCCTATAATATTTGTAAAAATAAGAAAAACACCTTCTTGATGACAGCTAAAAGAATATGTCAAATATAAAGAAAATCCTGGAACATAAGGTATAAAATAATTTGGTATGAAAGAAATTATGCTTCCACTTCTAGCCATGAAGATTACCTATTACTAGACTAATCCTCCTGAATTAAAGAAATATGACACAAGAAAAATACATATGAAACAACTGCTCTCAGAAATTGAACAGACAGGCCTTGAGGTGAACCCATTAATAAAGTGACTTTCAGCCCAGAGGCATTTTCTGTACCATAGATCTGGGAGATATAATTCAAGAAGAGAATGCAGGTCTTGCTGAGATTTAAAAAAAAAAAAAAAAAAAAAGGCAGAGATCGGAGTTTAATGATGCTGAGGCAGCTGGAATTTACAGAGCATAATAGTAGAGAAAAGGAAGATGTACAGGATAGAAGCTACAGAAATATGTATCGGTGTCCCCTTCTATATTTAGCTCAGTACTAAGCTACTCTTGAGCAGATAGAGATTTTGTAGGGACTGCAAAAGAACTGCTACAGGGAGATGTGAAATAAATGCAGATTCTAGAGGTTGCCCAATTCTGGGAGACATAGAAATTCTGACTAGTAATAATAGAGAAAGATCACCACACCCCAGCATTCAATAAAGAAATCAGAAAGGTGCATATTAGGAGTAAGTGTGCTCTAGCCCAAGATTAAGGACTATACTTGGCCTAGCCTAACAAATCGTAAAAACAAGCCTCAAAAGGATCAAGCTGATCTGCTAGTAATTAAACGGACTACTAAAAAAATTGAAACATTCAACACTCAAAAGATAGCAAAAAGCAGAATTTTAAAGGTTTAGTGTACAATCAATAATTGCTAGTCATAAGAAGAGTCAGGAATATATAACCATAGCCCAAGATGGGGGAAAGCAGTTAACAGAAACAGATCCAAATATTTTACAACTATTATAAAGACTTCTGTGGATCTAAATAAAAAGATATGTATGAGTGAACAAATGAAGTCTCAGTAGAAAAATGGAAACTTAGGAACTGAAAAGCACAAATCTAAATTTTTAAAAATCACTGGAAAAGCTTAATAGATTGCATAATGAAGAAAAAAAGAACAGTGAGCTTGAAGAATGGGCTATAGAAATTATCCATGTTGAAGTACAGAAAGAACAAAACCTGAAAATAGTGATAGAGCCTTGTGACCTGTGGGGCAATATCAAGTAATATAATATGTGTGTATTGGACACACAGGAGAGAAGAGAGAGATTGAAGTAAAAAAAAAAAAAAACTGAAAGAAATAATAGCCAAAATTTTACAACTTTGATTAAAAAAAAAATCAACCCACAGATATAAGAAGCTTAGCAAATCCCAAGCGTGTGTGCATGTGCACACACACACACCACCTAAGCACATTATAGTCAAATTTCTGAAAACTAAAGATAAAGATAAATTTTTTCTAAAGTATCAGAGAAAATCAACAAATTGCATCCATGGGAACAACTATAATTCAGCAGATTACTTATTAACTGAGGATTTCTCATTAGAAGCAATGGAAGCCAAAAGACATTATAACATTATCTTGCATTTTGAAAGGGGAAAAGAAAATACATCAACTTAAAATTATATAACCAGTAAAATTACATTTCAAAAATTAAGGCAAAATTAAAACGTTTTCAACTAAGCACAGCTGAGTTAGTTATAAGCTCATCTGTACTATAAGAAATCTTAAAGAAAATATTTCATGCTAAAAGAAGTGATAAGTAGATGGACACTCAAATCTACAAAAATAAATGAAAAGCACCACAAAGGGAAAATAGGTAGATAATAAAAATACACATTTTTTACACATTTATTAATTTATTTTAAAAAATAATTGTTTAAACAAAAATAATCACAATATACAGCTGGGTTTGCAATATATGAAAGTAAAATGTGTAACAACTACAATAAGAATAAGAAATAGAAAAATAAAAGCATAGTGTTCTAAGATTCTTATACATAAGGTAGTGTAACATTAATTGTGGTTGGCTGTGATATGCTAAAAAAGAATGTTATAATCTTGAAAGAAACCACACCCCCCAAATTTTAAGAGTACATTTAAAAGTCAAAAAGATGACAAAAATTAAATTTAAAAAAATCCAGAAGAAAGCAGGAAAAAAGGAGAAATAGTTTGGACAAAAAAATTAGTAACAATATGGTTGATTTAAACCCAATCATGTCAATATTCTATTAAATATAAATTAATAAAAACCCCAATTAAAAGGCAGAAATTGTTAGCCTACATTACAAAAGTAATATCCAACTTTATGCTGTTTACAGGCATATATTTTAAAAATAAGAATTCAGCTTGATTATAGTTGAAAGAATGGAAAAAGATATACAAGGAAAATCATACCATCTTGAAATATTTGGAAAAAAAACATTTGACAACATTCAACACCCATTTTGATAAAAACTCACAAAACTAGGAGTAGAATGGAACTTCTTCAGACTTCAACTCCTGAGTTGAATCTAGATCTATGGAAAAATCTAGAGTTAACATCGTATTAAGTGGTGCAAGAATGAATGCTTTCCCCCTAAATTGGGAACAAAGCAAAGATGTTTGTCTAAATATTCCTCTTCAGTGTTGTATTGGAAATCCTAGCCAGTGCACTATGGCAAGATAAATAAGTGTTAAATGTATAGAAGTTGGAAAGAAAGAAATAAAACTGACTCTATTTTTATGAGTGATTATGTAAGATCATAGCATTTGAGGTTAATGTGCAAAATGCAATTGTATTCGAGTAAAAAAAAGAAAATAAATTTTATTTTTCAAAATTCTATTTACAATATCAACATCTCTACATTAAAAAGTACAAAACTTTGCTAAGAGAAATTAAAGGAAATCTCAGTAAATGGAAGGATATATCATGTCATTGATTAAAATAACCCCTTTTGTTAAGATGACAGTTCTAGTCCTCCCCAAATTAGTGATAAAGATACAGTTGTACACCCATTAGAATGTATATTTTTTTTCCAAATGATCAGTATGCTTTTAATTAAACTCTGAAGACTTGGATAATATTTTTAAATGGGCAAAAATCAAGTGTGGGCAAGAATGCCATACAGTTGGTTCTATCATACCCTACACATAATAATGTAAAATATTACAACCACTTCAGAGAATAGTTTGACAGTTTCTTCAAAAGTTAAACAAAAATGTGACATACAACCAACTCATTCCCCTCCTTGGTACTTTCTAGGAGAAACGAAAAATACACCCATATGAACACATGCACACAAATGTTCTCAGCAGCTTTATTCATAATATCCCAAAACAGGAAACAACACAAATGTCCATCAAATATGAGAAAGGATAAGAAATTGTGATATATTCATACAAAGGAAGAGTACTCATTAATTAAAAGGAATAATCTACTGATACACTCAACAATATGGGTAATTTAAAAAACGTTATACTGAGTGAAAGAAGCTATAACTAAAAGAATATTTACTCTATGATTCCATTTATGTGAAGTTTGAAAATAGGTAATATTAGTCTAAAGTTAAAGAAATCATACTAGTGCTTGCCTTTGGTGGCATAAGAAAACTGTTTTATATCTTGAAAAGTGTGTAGTTTTTACTTGATATATGCATTTGGCAAAATTTAATTAACTGAATCCATGCATTCTCTTTTATGTAAATTATGCTTCAATAAAAGAAGGTAAAAGAGAAAAAAATCACTGTTCAATATTGAAAAAATGAATTCAGTTAGGAAAAAATAACTTGTTTTAATACCATAGAAGTAATTTGGTTATGGAATTTTTTCTTCCAGGGCTTTCTGGTGAGGAAGGTAGTGACAAAACAGAAAAGGAGCCTAAATGTACCTCAAAAATCATCCTCTATAATCCAGTTCTTTCACTTTGCAGATGAAGATGGCTTCAGAAGAAATTGTAGAGAAATATCGATATTTAAAATCTTTCAATAATTCTTATTATCCTGCTTGGGAGTTTTAGTTAATTTAAGCTGAGCAAGAGAGTATCAGTTTGGAGGAGACAGTGTTGAAAAGCTGTCATTGTCATGTGAGAAATGCTGTCCTCCAGCTGAACCATGGTCTTGAATGCTTTTGCTCGAGTGTAAGCAAAACATGGTAAACTGTCAGTGAATCAATGGCCCTTGTCCTAGACTTAAATCTTCTGTTGGGACCACTTTCCAGAGGGAAACACTTGAGCACTTAAGGAAGTCCTATTCACTGGCATTTTAACCCCAAACTTCCAGCAAACTCTGAGAATTTAAAGCCAGAATCCAGGGATAAATTGAGATCTTTGTTTTTGAAGTTCAGAGCAAAAAGTTTTCTGAACTCTGATTGAAACTTGCTTTGAAATGAAGGAATATGGTCTTCGAAATATGCCATTTCTCCACAGGCCCACTTGGGTCTAAGTTAATTTATAAAGAATGTAAGAAAGTAAATAGTTAAGCAACTTTGTTCTAAGTAGTACACGTTGCAGGATTCGGATAAACTTGGGCTGCCTTAAAGGAGACAGAGACTTTGCCAACCAAAATGACGTTTTTTAAAAAGTGGCAAGCATAAGAGTGAGGAAAAATAAATGTGAATTATCTGAACTGAAGTTTATTTCATTTTATTTTTCTATAAAAAAATAAATTTAGTGGGAAATAAGCTGATAAAATAACCTATCAAACTGTCCCAAAAAGATAAAGGACTTGTTTTCCAAAATAAACTAAAATAAAAGTCAAAGAACTAGACTAACATTTTGTACTGTGTATTTACAGCAAACATTTGTTCGTGTAGCAAACTCCAGTAAATTATAGTTTCCAATCTGGTTTTGCAGACTCTCTGAGGAAAAGAGAAGATACTTATGGTTTTATCGCCTCTACTGCAATAATGAAAATTGCTCCCTTCCTTTGGTCCTGGGTAGTGCCCCTGGATGGGATGAAACAACTGTTTCAGAAATGCATACCATTTTGAGAAGATGGAAATTTTCTCACCCTTTGGAGGCACTTGGACTTTTGACTTCCAGGTAAGAATTGCATGACAGGCATGACATTACTAATGAGAAAAATTTGAAGAGAAAAGCTGTAGGACTATATGATTAATTCAATAGCAATTCCGTTTGTTTCCAATTTCAGTAGGTATGAGTATTAAATTTAGATAAATGTAAACTATGAATATAAATTTTAAACAAATCTAAACTATAATTGTGTCTTCTGTACTAAACTTGAAGTATAATTAATGGCCATAGTATCTTAAATGGAGAGTCTAGTTGCTCTTAGAGAAATAACAACAAAAAATATTGAATAGGGAAAAATGAAATTCTCTACTTGTCCCCCTCTCAAAAGAAAAGAGTCCTTAAAAATTAAAACAATATCTTTTACTACTGAAAAATGCAAAGCCTGGCAAAATACCCTGCTTACAGTAGGTTTTCAGTTAATAAGCCAATGATGATGACAAGAATAAAAGGAAAAGCTATCCCTTATATATTCTCCAGATCTTCCCTCAGAATAAAATGCATGGGGGTAGGGGATCGGGTGGGGCAATGATGTCATCTTCTAGTTAAGGAGAAGCATGAGGGAGCAAGTGTGGTGTCTGGCTCTGGTTTGGGGAAGCAGCTCTTCCTTGGCTTCTGTTTCATATTCAAAGCCAAGAAGAGATATTTTAAGTCTGTCTTGATGGCATCAGCTCACCGATGCCATGAAGAAAGTCTGCAATCTCTAGAGTCAGAGAAGAATTGTGACACCCAGTTCTGTTCTAAATTCTCTCTCAAGATCCTGATGAAGGAGAAAGGAGGGAGAGAAAGTGACACAAAGGACTTTTCAAAGGATTTATTTAGGTTTATTTTAAAATTTGTGTCTTTTATAAAACTTCTAGCATGGGAAAGGAAGAGAAAGTGTTTTCTTTTTCTATTATTTGTAAGAGTTAATAGGTTCCTCTCAATCTTCCAAGCTCAAAATTTACAAATTATCTTAAAACCCTACATGTTTTGTGCCTCTCACGTTGAATATTTTATTCAGTTTTCTGATGTCTTCCATTAATTACTGCATGCCCAGATGCCCACTCTTCCTTGATAGATGATAGATAGATAGATAGATAGATAGATAGATAGATAGATAGATAGAGAATTTTTCTTTTAGTTGACCTTGCAGCTTTTCCCCTTTTTATAAGGCTTCTTCTAGGTGGATCCTTCCTTGATCTTGCCAAATAAAATTGACCACATCTTCCTAATACAGTGCTTTGTTTCTTTATGAATTACATTTTATTGCAATGTGTTTACATGCAACATGTGAAACATGTAATTTGCCCATATTGGACTGAGAGCTAGTTAAGGCAAAACAGTTCATCATAGTGTTTCTGTTTCCCAAGGGCTTAATAATACCTGGGACATAGTAATTACTCAGTATTGACTCAATCACTCTCAAAAATACATTATGATTATTTATACTACTTTATTTTAATATTTAAATTATATTATTTGAGGGAATCATCAATTATCTTTATTTCCTACATCTCCTTGTACAGGTGAATGAATTAATGAAATAATGCTATGATAAGAAAATCAATTAACAATTGATTGGTTTCATTGGAATTATTTACAGTTCATACTTGTATTTCAAGAACCTTCTGGAAAAAAATAAGTTCTCATTTCCACCTTACTCCTAACATCTTTTTCTGATTTAGATAGATAAGAATAGCCAATATCTACAAAAATTTTTTGCTAAATTCTAGTTGTTTTTGGCTCAAGTAAGACTTAGAATATTAGCACAATTATTATTTTGTCATTCCTGAACTGATTAGCTCTTAGAAATTTGGCTCAAAATGTGAACGTTAAAAAAAAAAAAGTGAAGGTAACAATTCACAGAGTAAGAGAAGATTTAGCAAATCATATATCCGATAAGGGAATTGTATTCATAATATATAAATACTCTTACAACTCAATAACAAAACAATAAATAACCCAATTTTTAAATGGTCAGAGGGGGACTTCCCTGGTGGTCCAGTGGCTAAGACTCCCACTCCCAATGCAGGGAGCCAGGGTTCGATCCCTGGTTAGGGAACTAGATTCCACATGCCGCAACTAAGAGTTTGCGTGCCATAGCTAAAACATCCCACGTGCCGCAACAAAGATCCCGCACACGGCAACGAAGATCCCATGTGCTGCAACTAAGACCAGGCGCAGCCAAATAAATAAATATTTTTTAAAATAAATAAATAGTCAGAGGATCCAACATTTCCCCAAAGAAAATATACAAATGCCCAGTAAGCACATGAAAAGATGCTCAACATCATTAACCACTAGGGAAATATAAATGAAAACCACAATGAGATACCACTTCACACTAACTAGGATGGCTATAATCAAAAAGACAATAAGCATTGGCAAGGATGTGAAGAAATTGGAAATCTCATGTGTTGCTCAAGGGAATGTAAAATGGGGCAGCCACTTTGGAAAACAATTTGTCAGTTTGTTAAATATTAAACATCAAGTTACCATATGACCCAACAATTCCACTCCTAGCTAATACTCAAGATAAATAAAAAGTAGGTTCACTCAAAAACTCCTACATGAATGTTCAGACCAGCATTATTTATAATAGCCAAAAAGTAGAAACAACTCAAATGGCCATCAGCTAATGAATGGATAGATAAAATGTGGTCTATCCATGCAATGTAGCAGTATTCAATAATAAGAAAGAACGAATATTAATATATGTTACAACATGAATGAACCTTGAAAACATGCTAAGCAAAAGAAGCTAGTCACAAAAGACCACATATTGTATGATCCATATATAAGAGATGCCCAGAATAGGCAAATGGATAGAGACAGAAAGTAGACTAGTGATCACCTAGGGCTAGAGGAGGGGGAAAATAGGGAATGAGTGCCAATGGATATGAGGTTTCTTTTTGTGGTTATGGTTCCACAACTCTGGAAACATGCTAAAAATCATTACATTGTACACTCTGAGTGAATTGTATGGTATTTATATCTCTATAAAACTATTAAAAATATTTAAAGAGTAATTGTAAAGGTAAAAACTATGACTATATCTCTAAAGCATAATTTTCTTACGGGGCAACTTTCTAAAGTTTCTAAAGCATTAACTGGTGGGGGTTTTTTTGGGTTTTTTTTTTTTGGTAACTTATTGTTTTATTAAGATGTACCTTGGTCTATTTTAAAGACATCTAAATGTGTTAACTAATATTTTTTGTTAAGTTCATGTAATATTTCTTACAAAAATCTTTGTCAGAATGAAGCCTGTAGTACTGATTAGTTTTCTTGCTTATAAAATAAGAGGATCACTAGATGGACTTCAAAATTCTGATTCCTGATAACTAAGCATAATTCTGTTTATAGGAGCCTTCTCTACTTAAAGAGATGCTGAACATCTATTTGATTCACTTAATGTTTTAAATATAAAGATCAGATTTTTACTTAGTGCTCCTTAATACTACCTCATTTTATTATCTACAATAACCTTAAGGCAAATGCTATTATTATTCCAATTTTACCATTGAGGAAACTGAGGCTTACTGGGGTTAAGTTGCCCAACTGACATTAGTAAGTTAAGGAGCTAGAGTTAAATCCAGAGATTTGGAGCTTGCAATCTTAACACTATTGACTTACAGCCTTCCTACATAAATACATACTATTTGTTTACATACTAAATATGTAAATAAAACTATCCTAAAGTAGTTTGATTATAGTAAATAGCAGTACTTACCATCTTATGCTTGGATGTTTCTACTTCACTGTGTAATTTCTTTTTTTCTGAATAACCAGATTTTTAGAGGTTGTAGGGACTGGTTTCAAAGTAGAGTGCTGTTTATTAAGCGTCATTCAGGGAACTTAGTAGAAACTGGATTTATTTGCACATTGAACAGTTCCTTATCATGCATCAAAACAGGTCACTGAAAAGGTTGGAGTATTTCCACTGTACTTATCCTATGACTCCCACTCTCAGTTTAACTGAACTATTAAAAAACTTGAGGACAAGCTGTTTCCAGAAATGAACCTCTCAACTTCTCTAAATTCAAAAGCTGACTTCTCTGAGAACAAACAGTTTGTGCTTGTTAAGTGAGTTGTCAGGGTGAGTTCTTCAGAGGTCTGTATTTTTTCTACTTTGAATAGTCTTATTTTTTCAATGGCTTAACCTCCTGAGAACTGGTGTGCTCCATTTCTAGCTTGGATAATTTTTACTATTGTTGATTACTTAATCCTGTTTGAAGGTTCACCACCTCCTTTTGGCTTATTTTTAGCAAGAGACATGTTGAGATTTGATTTAGCTCGTGTGGGCCATAGGGTGTTAATATTTCCATGACTGAGTGTTAGCAGTGTGTTCACCAGGTACTGATACTTCCATTAGAGAAGGCAGTACTGTCAGAATACCAGAGACCAAGGGCTAACTAAGGTCTGTAGTTCTTGGCAGATGGTTGCTGTTTTCTTGAACCCTGGTTCCCAGGTGCAACTATTCAAGTACGAATAATAAGCAGAAATTACCCAAGGAATTAGAAGGCAGTTCAAGGGAAGTATTCATTTAAAAATAGTAACTCTAAATTGGCATCAGAGGATTACATCAGAAGCTTAAATAAAAATTTGACAAGGTACCAGAACTTGCCATCCTACGTGATGTGAAATTATTGTTTTGCAGGAAAAAGAGCAATACTTAATAGGCAGTGCCTTAGCTTTCAAAATCAGTTTCCTTAGAAAAATGTTCCACAAAAATGTTTGCACTAAACCACTATATTCTTTATTGTAGAGATTAATTAATATATGCTAAAATGCATTCTTAACTAGCATTGTAAGCAGGCAGAATAGAATATGGAAAAGGTAGACAGTTATAACTTCCACATCTGACTAAGTAATCAAGTGATGGATGATGGTGTATCCTTTCTATTTATTTATTGAGCAAAAATATGTGTACATGGAAATTGGCATGCAATGAATCGAAGAAGCCGAATAGGTCATAATGACTGTCTCTAAACAGTTTAGAGGGAAAGACTCAAACTGAAAATCACACAATATACTCTATACTATAATCAAAGTATTAAGTGCTGTATGCCCCCAAGGAAGAGAGAGGCAAATTCTCTCAGGGAAAGTAAGAAAAGCTTCACAAAGGAATTAAATTCTGAGTTGAAACATTCATAGGAATTTCCTGAACGGAGAAGAGAGAAAATGGCATTCCAGGAAGAAAGACTAGCATGGTCACAGTTATGGAGGTTCAGAGAATAGTAATTTAATATAATATTAGAAGGGAATTGTACTGGGAGACAAGGTTGAAAAGAGTGGTTCAGTTTAGGTCATTTGGGGCCTCATGAGTCAGGTAATTACTAGGAACTAACTTTACTGCAGCCCATGGAATTTTAAGAATGGGAGTCATACAATCAGATTTATTTTATACAGGGATAATTCTGTGAATTATTGTGAAGGGTGGACTGAAAAAAGAATAGAATAAGAGCAAGGATATTAGATAGATGCAAGTATTGAAATTGTCTACTTGAAAAATGGTCTGGGCCTGATCAAGGCATCAGTAGAAATTTACAGAACAGATTTGAGAAACATTTCAGAGGAAAGTGAAAAAGAGAGAGGAAATAAGGAAGACTTTGAGCTTTCTGATTTGGGTAAATGATAAATAATTACATCATTAACCAAGACGAATTATAGAAGAAAGAGCAGATTTGGGTAGTGAAGTTGGATGCCATACTTCAAGGCCTGAAGAGGAAATGGAGAAAAATAAATTGTGCCTCTTGGAATAGGATTGCTAGTAAAGGCAAGAAGATCACTAAAGTTGGAGGAGGTAAGAAAAAGATTTTGATGTTTGGGGTTCATATGTTTGTTGAAATAAAAGAGCTTCAAGCATGTTTAAAAACTGAGATGAAAGATGCATGAAGGAAAGATCAGAAAACAGGGATGGGTGAACTGACAAAATGAGATGGCACCAACAGCCAACAACCTGGACCAAAAATGCAAATGGAAGTTTTATCAAGGAGAGGAAGAGAGTAACTTGCTCCTCTCAGTTGGGAGGGAAGGAAAAATATGAATATGATTTTAGATAACTATGGATATGGAAGAGAAAAATGTGAAAGTTTCAGTATTCTCCATGAAGGGAGAGTCAAGGTGATATACTAAAAATGAAGAACATAGAAGTGCATAAACCCAAAGATATGTATCTTGCCTTTGTGTACTTTTGAAGAGTTTCTGGAGTTGCTTCCATATTTCATGGTTGATAATATAAGCTTTGAAATCAAACATATCTGTCTCTGTCACTTATTACTTGAATGACCTTGGACAATTTTGGGGAGTAATAAGCATCATGTACCTTACAGGATAAAGTACTTATGAGAGCTTTCATAAATGCTGCCAATCATTCTTATCGTCATTATCCTCTTCATCATAACTATACTTTTAAGAGAGTTTAGAGTTTTCAGATTTTTTCAGTGCCAAATTGTAAATATCAATAAATTCATGGGAACAATTTCATTTCTAGTAAGCTTCAGTAAGCTTAAATTCATTTGTCAAAATGTATATGTTAAAAGAGTTAGCAACTTAATAAATATTTGACAATGGAATAATGACTTATAACTTACTTATTAAGCTCTTTTACAATATTATGTGATTCGACCTATAAAACAATCTCTTTAATATTGTTACCAACATCTACAAATTCCATTTTACTGATCCCCATTTTACAGATGAAGAAATTGAAACCCAATTTGTCTATTCATTCACTCAATATGTACTTATTGATGGCCTACTTATGCTTGGCCCTGAAGCAAGCATATTAAGCAAAAAGATACATAATCTTGCCTTTATGGAGTTGCAGTCTACTGGAGGTGGGGAGAAATAGGCCACTACCGAATTATAAATGTAAAATAACAGGTGTTATAACAGCTCTGAGTGAAAAGCACATGGTTCCATGATAACATAAAGGAACCAAATCTTTTCTCCAGAGTGGGAAAATTCTTCCCTGAGGAAGTTATGTTTGATTTCAGATCAAAGATGAGTGGGAATGAATTGGTGAAAAAGGAGAGTAAGAGAAGAGCTTCCTGGGAAGAGGGAATCTATGAAATGTGGAAACTGTGTTTAAGAAACGGGAAGAGAGCCAGTGTGCCTGGAATCCAGGGAAGGAGTGTGTGATATAAGATGAACAGATATGTTCAGATGGAACTAGAAGATCATGTTAAGGTCTTCTAAACAGGACCATGTTAAGCAACTTGGTCTTTATTCTGATAGCAACAAGAAGGCTATAAATGATTCTCAGTGAGAGAATATTTTGAATTGATCTTCATCTTTCAAAGATTCCTCTGGTTTCTGAGTGAAGCATGGATTTGGTGAGGGAAGCAAAAGTAGATGAGAGAAGATGAGATAGGAAGCTATAGAAGTAGTCCAGGTGTCTGAGAATGGCAAGTCAGCCTTAGAAGGTGGTGGTGGTGACATAATAAAATGAAGAGAATCAGAACATTTAGAAGTAAAAATGACAGGATTGAATGGGGAGGAGTAGTGAAAAAGAGAGGTGTCAAGGATTACTTTTAGGTTTCTGTCTTATGTAAGTAGGAGGATAATAGAAGCATTCCCTAAGATGGGGCATGCTGGGTGACAAATAGATTATAGAAGAACAAGAACCCTGCAGTTCAGGCTTTGTATGTTGGCTTTGAGGTGTGCTTGAGATGACTGGTGGTGGTTCAACAAGGATATCTAAGCTAGAGACCCCGATCTGGAAATCATCCAGAGAAGAATGGGAATTAAGTTAAGGGTGCAGATAAATTTGTTTAGAGAGAGAGGGCATAATATAGGAAGAACCTTTATATTTAGATTCAAAATCCCTATTTTTTTTCTTAACATCGTGCTGCTTTTGCATGTAACGTCTAATGCATCCAAACACAAAATCTCTCCATTGTGCTTTCAATACACCACTTGCTTAAGATAGGACCTTTCTAAGCTTGTCTATAAGTAAAATCAAAATGCAATCATAAAGAGGAACAAAATCAATAACTATTCTTTAATTTTAAATAATAATTTTAATTAATACCATGACTATATAGACAATTCCCAATATCCATGCATAAGACCATAGACTATCCATCAGGAAATGTCTGTACAGTTCCTATGTCCCTTTGGGCCTATGATTCATTCTTATTCCTTTTGGTTCATGACTGGATCAATGCCCCGATCCAAACAGACAAATTACACTGCTCACTATTATATGTCTCTTTGATCCACTTAGAATGAAATAAAATTAAAAATACACCCAAATTAGTCTTGTGCATATCATATAAGCATATATGATAATATCTAGTCAAAAGATTAGAAAGCCTTGCTAGAAAAACTGACCTAGTATTCTGAATATTTGGAGTCTAGTTGCAGTGTCACCATGAATGACCTTAGGAAAACAGCTCAAACTCTCTTGAGTTTCCGTTTCTTCATCTGTACAATCACGAGGTTGAACCAGGTCTCCAAGTTTCCTTGAATTCTAATATTTTGTAATCATGTGAAAATTTTTGAAGGAACGTGAAACATTCAGTAGATAGAAGTTGACGATCATCTTAAAGAAGCCTTATTCACCATTTTTCCCAGAAAAAAATTTCTTCTGTCACGTCTGATTGTTTTTTGAAAAATAGCAAAGATATTCATATTGACATTTTTCTTCCAAGTTGATGCCGAGTGTGTCATCAGACTCAAAACCTGTTGGAAAAACAGTTCTGTACTTCTGATGGTTTTCTAATTCTAACCTGACATTGGGGCTTTTAACTGTGAATAGCCTCATGGCATTCTGCCTGAATTCTTAGTGTGTTTTCAGAAGTCTGACATTTCTGTTACACTTAAATTTGACCTCAGATTTCTTTGCTTTTCAGTTTACTCCAAGCTGCTTTTTTTAAAGGTCATTTGTTACATTGCATTTGGCTTTCACCCGTCACTTCAAAAGTTCTTTGAGTAAGGTATTGACCCTATATCGTTTTTCAAACTAGAAAAAGAAGAACAAAAGAGAAAAAGAAAGAAGATAAGAAAGAAGTAGAAATGACAAAATAACAAGTCAAATGGAAAAAGTTGAAAGATGTATTTTTCTGTTGAAATTTCACTTCACAATTCCACTGGTCCTGTTGAAGCTTGTCTGAATCCTTTGTGATATTCCTATAGCCCTCTGAGATAAGAGAAATTATAAATGTTTGAGGGAAAAGAGGAGGAATGACAATTCCCAAGTCAGATGACTGCAAAGCCAGTTTTTCATTCAGGGAAGACATAGGTTGATGTGCTGCTGTCTTAGAAACAGGGCACAAGTGCTGATTCCTTGACTTATGGCCCCACTACAATAACACATGCCAAAACTATGTTGTATATCCAAAGTTTTCAAAGTGATGTCTATAGTCCTAAGGATGTTTACAGCGATGTCACAGGATCGAAATTATTTCCATAATAATTCTAAGATGTCATTTCTCTTTGTCAGACTCATTCACTTATGAGTGTAGAGTGGGATTTTCCAGAGACTACATGACATGCGATATTGCAACAAAGTTAACGCTGAAGCAGACAGAGAATTCAGCTGTCTTCCATTAAGCCAGACATTAGAGACAAAAATGTTAAACAAGATCATTCTTCTCACTAAATTTTTTCTTTGTGAAAATATAGACATATTTCATAGAAACATAATGTTCATGTTAGCCAGTAATGGGTTTATTAATGTCATATAAAATGAATCGATAAATATTTCTTAAATGTCCTGGTTTTATTTCTAATTGGTTATTGTTGATGACATAACTCACATAAACAAAAACTCTTTGGAATCTTCCATAATTTTTAAGAGTGTAAAAGGGTCCGGATACCAAAAAATGAATTGGAGAACTTTTATTGTACAGCAAATTCTAACCACAGGTCAGTTTCTGCTTCTACCTTGAGCCAAAAAATTACCTAAATACTTGATACTCTTCATTTCCTGCCCATGTAAAGATTCAGTTCCAACTTATTTCTCTGCTTGACTTTAAACTTTGTGTTTACCCTACATTGTTGGCAAAATATAGAGTTGATATTTCACTGAAGTTTCTTTGAAAAATGTTTATCTTGAAGTTGTTTTAATTTTACTTAATTTTTTCACATTTTGAAGGTTTTTGCCACGTCTTAGATTCTATCAACTTTTACAGTCAGTCTTCAAGGAGTATTTTTTCTTTGTGTCCAAATGTCCTCATTGGACAGTAAGCTATTTTTAGGTAATTCCTTAACAATTACCATACCCAGTTATATTTACCTTAGCTATGGTATCTTGTCCTTTTAGAAATCCCAGAGATGCAATTGTTAGCTCAATTCGGAAGCAACTAAACCCTGAATATATAGAATCACTGCTCACAAAACTCATATAAAACTGAATAGTAAGCCAGTCTTGATATTTTTGCTTTTGACCATAATTGTTTTTTGCTCCTCTATTCAGAGATGCTTGGGAAACTAAATTAGATAGCATAAAGTTACTTAAATAGACATTTAAAAAATTATGAATAACCTTAAATAAGTGATTATTTCACTGGACTCTTGTTATACCTAATTTTTTAAAATTTCATAATAAATGAAAATATGTTTCACCTTACATAATCTCCTCCCCAACAAGTAATGGAATTTTACTGATCTTGTATCCTTTTAATACCTCAAAACAGGTAGATCTCCATTTATTACATTTTAGATTATCTATTTTCTTATTGATTATAAGGAAATTTCTTATAAATATAAACAAGGACCGAATTGACATAAGCCTGATGAATCTTCTAATGAGACTTTTGTTTATTCCCGAGACTCAAGGTGTTATGTCCATGCCTACAGTAATTAGTAATCCCAAGGTTAACAGGGTCACTAGAGAGTGGCTCTGGTTTATTATCAGCAAAAATTATACTTATTTTTCAAGCAAATCAGGTCATTGGAAAGTACAGCAACCTGGCTTGTGGAAAATTCAAAATAGGTTGCAGTTCTTCTGATACATATGACATTTCAGTGTGTAAATATCACACCACAGTCAGAGAACTAATATGGGTAGCCCTAACGTCATCGAGGAGCATGAAATGCCAACAACTATATCCCCAAAGAATGTTTACATAGTTTTAGACAACATCACAGGAAAGAAATGCCAGGATTTGTGGAACATGTTTGTCCATTGATCTGTGGCTAAGTTCATGGCCCTGAAAAGGTATTAAGCATAAATTCTTCAGAGGCAGAGATCCCTATTTGGGCCTATCATGTTAAAAGAATATTCTCAATCAACTACAAGATACGAGGCTTGTTCTTTTACTCAACAATGTGCACTCTTAAAAGGACATATGATTTGGATCTTTTTTGTAGTGTAATATATTTGCAATTATTAATATATTTTCATAGTTAATTGAATGAGACTTACTTTAAAAATTATTATTTTTTTAGTAACCAATAGAACTTTCATATAGAAAACTTGAAAAACTAAGCATAAAAAAGAAAACTAAAGTCATCCATGACATTTCCATCCAGAAATTTTGTATTCATATTTTGATCCTTCCTTTTCCATCTTTTTTGTTAAGCATATGGAAAAATGCACACATTTTTCTAAATGGTATTATACTGCACAAATTGCACAATTTTTTCATAATATTCTCATATTATTAAATATTATTTTAATATTTTAATGACAGCATGTATTTTATCATATGGTCATAGCACATTTAACTTAACTGCTTATTTTTAGATATTTGTATTATTTCCAATTTTATTTGCATACATATATCCTCACACACACCTTTGATTATTTTCTTAGGAAAAATTCCCGAAGTAGAATTGCTATGTCCAGGAGTAAGCACATTTTAAAGATTCTTTTCAAATACATGTTCCCATATATTGCCAGCAATATATGAAAGAGCCCATTTCCCAGGAACTTCACCAACACTGCCAGCATCTCTTTTAATGTGGCCAACTCTTCCTAAAATAGTCAAATTCAAGTTATATTTGGATATGTTTTAATGTCGTTAGGCCTTAGTCACATCTCAAGATGTCTTGTGGTTCATTTCTAGGCAATTTCTCTTCCAATTTCTTCCTGAACTTCACATAGCAGTAATGAATAAAAAGAGACATTCCTTTCTATGAAGGTGCAAAAACATTCTTCCCAGCATTTGCACATGTTAATACGATACATAATTTTCCTTTTGGACTATACTATACAGATATTACTAGTTTTTTGTTCTCCTGTTCCTGAGGAGCCTGGAAAAAAAGATAATAAACCCTTCTTTTCCATTACCTTCAGATTTGTTTTTCTCTTACTGTTTGACTGAGAGGAAAAAAAAAATCTGGAATTTGTATGAGTGGTGTTTGTGGAATTAAGCCTATTGCTACCAATGTAAATTATCTCAGAGCACAAGAAATAAGATGGGCTCCATAGTATGATTTTCTTCATTTTTATCTTCATGGCCAATGCATTTTTATTAATCACTCAACATGTATGGAGCATGGTGCTAAATTCTAGAAATAAAAAAAAGAAGATAGAACAATCTTTATCTTCAGTTTATATATTCACTAGCTGCGGAATGAAGATACATATATATAAAATGATAAATCCTAATACACACTAGCATATCCTAATTGCCCAGTGGATTTAACCACTCAAGGCCCTTGGAGTTCAGAGAAGTGATTACTAAAGATTGGCGTAGTGGCCTTCAAGGGGATTTGATCCACATTTTGAAGGAGGACTAAAACTTTAAGAAGAGAAGGGAGTGTGTTCCAAGCAGAGGTTACAGTGCTCACAAAGGTGAGAATGAGCATAGCATTTTCAAAATAAAAATAACATACAATAAGCCAGAGCAGTTTATTCAGTATTACAGTAGTAGAAAAATCTGGAGTGTTCAGCCAGCCTTGAATATCTAAATGAATAGTATGGGCCTGAGAGGTCCTTTGAAAATAGAAAACCATTTAATGGTTTATGAGAAATGAACTTACAAAATAATTCAGGAAATTTTATAAGGTATTGCTATGAAAAATGCTAATACCAGCATCAGATAATTATGGCCTAGCATAGACAGTTGCAGAAGAAATTGAAACAAGTGTAGATGCTAGAGCCATTGGGATAGAAAAATCAACAGAACTTGGCAACTGATGAGATATAAAGATAAGAGACTACTAGGAATTCCACAAATATATTCAGTTATGCTTGGACTAGGGATATAAATGATTGAGCCTATCCTCAACCATGCGTATAGAATCCCATAAAGAAGGGTGTGATGAACTCAACAGGGGGCTAGAAAGTGGCTGGGCTAGAAAGACAGCTTCACCGGTAAATTGATGCTTGAGCTTTGACTTCAAGGATGAATAGAATTTCACCAGATGGAAAGGGGTAAGAATTAAATGAAGAGGGCAAAGAGGGAGAAAATATAACCATTAAAATTTCAGGCCTGCATGACTGGAGAAAGGTGATATCACAGACTGCAAGACAGAAGTCTGATAGTAGAGATGTTTTAGGTGGAATGATAATTAATTCAGTTTAGACATTTCTCAAATATGTGGAGAGTGTCCACCAATCTAGAGGCAATGGGGACACATACATGAATGAAACAGGCAAAATTTTTCTGCTTTCAGAGTGTTTACCTTCTAGTGTTTGGAAGTAAGTACATAATTACCAGTATAGTGTTCACCAAAGGTTTTTGTTTTGTTGTGATGTTTGTTTTCTGTTTTTCCTTCTTTGTTGTCATTCACATCAATAAGATAAAACAGGCACACAGGAAAGCATGGATGACTAGTATCGGACCTAAGTCATCGCTGAGGCAACAAAATATACCAACTAACTATTCCCTCTAAGACTTCAAACTGTCCTCAAACTGACCTTGCATCTACAAGCCACAGACAAATGGTTTAGTAATTGAGAATAATAAATTAGTCAATCACATTTCGTTAGGAGAAAATAAAGTCTTAGTGTGCTAAAACAAGCTGACCTTCTTCCAGCTTTGCATTTTTATTACACCATTTCTACTCTCCATCTGTGCTTGATGCTATGCTAAGATCTTCTGACCTTAGCGGTACTTCTTGAGATGTGCCTGGACTACATTCTCACTAGGTCTTATTGCTAGAATGTTCATAGGGAGAAAATTACTGGGAAAGTATTTGCAGGTCAGAAATAAGGGTTTTGGATGACTAACCTTGGAAGTGAAATTCTTGTTGCAATTAAAATGCTCAGTTTAAATGAAGAAAAAATATGTAACCTGTTTAAGAAGTGCATTTCAAACTGCTATCAAGGACAGTTGGGAGATACTGAGTAATGCCATTTTTTCCTTTACACTGTAGCTGCATAGTATTCATTTCACCCTTCAGTAACCTGACATGTTGAAAAGAGACTGGGCATTGGAGACTTTAAAGTTTTCTGACCTCCACAGTATTGAGAGCCAGTCTTTAGAGCTCTCACCTGACTGGTTGAAAAGCATTTTGTTTGTTCCCATACAAAAGGATTTGGGGGTTTTGTTCATTCATGTCTTTGTTTTTAAGTGAATTACTATAAAAAGTTTCCTTCAAGTTTTAAATTATACATACTAATTTTTTAAGACTTGTTTAAAATTAATTGCTCTTATCAATACCCTTGTTATATCTACTAATCTACATCTAAGTATAGTGTCAAAGTTATATCTAGGCACTTCCCAGGAGGTAGAGATAATTGAATCTAATTCTACTGATGGAGCAAGAGAATGGCAGTCGGAGGAGCCCATCAGAGGAGCACAGTCGTCCCTCAGTATCCTCAGGAGATTAGTTCCAGGACCCCTGCGGATGCCAAAATGCAGAAGCTTAAGTCCCTTATATAAAATGGTGTAGTACAGTCAACCCTATGTACCCACAGATGAGAAACCTGCCAATATGAAGAGCGACTACAGGGTTTCAAATGCTAACTGAATTTAGTTCAGTAACAAACTTTTATTATGTCTAATTGGTGCTAAATCTGACAACAGGCATTTGCAGTCCAAAAATGAGTAAGGCATAGTTACCCTCAAGAACTTAACCGTCTAGTAAGATTTAGCTGTATTAAGTTATTTGTGCTTATTTATTGTAAGATACTTTAGATTTCTGGTTTTCATAAATACATGGCTAAATAATAAGCAAAGATTTTCATATATTTTAGAAAATATCTTTTATATTCTATAATCCACATTTTATAGGCAGGAAAGCTGGCAGGGATCTGAAAGTCAAAACAACTTTGTACTGCAGTTCATAGGAGAGTACAGAATATGAAAAAAGAATGATTATTTGGTGCTAATGAACATCTTAATTGATTGTGAGATTATTATTTTATCTAATGCATTGGGGCTGAAATTAATTCTCTGTTTTCTTGATATTTCTCATGCATTATTTTATACTGTTAACAGCTTAGTAGATATATTTACTTTGTATTAGTTTTCCAGATCAAGAAATTCGTAAAGTGGCAGTTCAACAGTTAGACAACCTCTTGAATGATGAACTACTGGAATATCTCCCACAGCTAGTTCAGGTAAGAACAGCAGAGTTGCCAAGGAATTCCAGGATTTTAACCAATAATTCTCTAAAACAGTTCCCAGTGAATCAACAATAGACTACATAAAAGTGATAATTGCAATTTGGCCAGCCAGGGGGCTAAAGAATTATAGATCATATGTCAATATGGGTACCACAGACATTCTCTAGCCAAAATTGGTTACAGTTACAAAAAAGGTATATAAACACCAAAAGGGAAAATTTTTAGAAAATGACTTCACTTATTAATTAGAAAAAAATAGAAATGCTTGTGATAAAATATTTGTATCCAACTGTATATATAAAACAATAAAAAATTAACCAAATAAATATTATGTAGAAAATAGTCATTTACTAGGCATCTGCTCATAATATTTTTCTTGCTTTTCCCATATTCTAATATTAATTATAGATTTTATAAAAGTAATTTCTAATAACCAAATTCTGCTGCCAGATAGTACACTTTTATGACATCAAATATCACAATATTGGAGTAATTTCGGAAAATAATATAAATTTATCTAGAAATATGATCAAGGATTGATTTAGTCTGAATATGTTGAAATATAAACAATTACACAAATGGTCATGTATTGATATATGATTGAATATCCAAAATATAAGCAATGATTTTTTTTCTAAGTTAACTGTATACTGAATGCTGAATAGGTCTAAAATAGTGGTCTTTATGTTTTTCTTTTGTCTTGCTTTTAACACAGGTATTTTCTTACCTGAAATGTCAGGTTGTAGTTACAAGCTATTTTAAATGCCAGGTGCCTCAGGTTTTGAATTTAAGACAGGAGACCCTAAGACTGAAGTGGGGAGCTTCTATGAATAGACTTGAATACCATGTTACTTTACAAACAGAATATGCACTTCTCTAAAGGCCTTCTAAAGAGAGAGCTGGTTTAGAAATATATGTACCATACAGTTGCTTCTACCACTCCTTACAGTTGTGACTTCCCTAGGCTTGCCAGGATAGTGTAGTGAAAATGAAGATTAATGCAACTTGCAGGAACACTATTCATCTCATGCCTCATGAATATGGGCAACCTGCTATATCTAACCCAACTCAAAAAAGTAAGTTTTTACAAAAGTTTATATAAAAATCCCAATCTGAATCAATAACACTTGGCCCCAGGAATGTCGCTGAGAGCCATATGCCTGTAAATGCAAATTCGTAGACAAGGTGCACACAGGATCCAACATAGCAAATACACAGAGGTAAAGATAAGTAATGTTGCAACTATTCCCTAATTAAAAATGATGATTATAAACTCATGTGAGATGGGAAAAAAAATCTATAATGTGACTGGAAAATAAATGAAAGTTGGGAAGAATTTTCAAAACATTCATTGTGGGGTTTGCCCTTACACTTCAGTGCTCCACCCTGACTTTAAAACTTTCCAAGCATGAGAGACCTTCAAGATGGCGGAAGAGTAAGACGTAGAGATCACCTTCCTCCCCACAAATACATCAGAAATACGTCTACATGTGGAACAACTCCTACAGAACACCTACTGAATGCTGGCAGAAGACGTCAGACTTCCCAAAAGGCAAGAAACTGAGTAGGGCAAAAGAAAAAAGAAAAACAGAGACAAAAGAATATGGATGGGACCTGCGCCTATGGAAGGGAGCTGTGAAGGAGGAAAAGATTCCACACACTAGGAAGCCCCTTCACTGGCAGAGACAGGGTGTGGCAGGGGGGAAGCTTCGGAGCCACGGAGGAAAGCGCAGCAACAGGGGTGCGGAGGGCAAAGCGGAGAGATTCCTGCACAGAGGAATGGTGCCGACCAGCACTCACCAGCCCGAGAGGCTTGTCTGCTCCCCCGCTGGGGCGGGCGGGGGCTGGGAGCTGAGGCTCGGGCTTCGGAGGTCGGATCCCAGGAAGAGGACTGGGGTTGGCTGTGTGAACACAGCCTGAAGGCGGCCAGTGCACCACGGCTAGCCGGGAGGGAGTCCGGGAAAAAGTCTGGAGCTACTGAAGAGACAAGAGACCATTGTTTCGGGGTACATGAGGAGAGGAGATTCAGAGCACCCCCTAAACGAGCTCCAGAGACAGGCGCAAGCCGCGGCTATCAGCGCAGACCCCAGAGACGGGCATGAGACGCTAAGGCTGCTGCTGCAGCCACCAAGAAGCCTGTGTGCGAGCACAGGTCACTCTCCACACCTCCCCTCCTGGGAGCCTGTGCAGCCCGCCACTGCCAGGGTCCCGTGATCCAGGGACAACTTCCCCTGGAGAACACACAGCGCCTCAGGCTGGTGCAACGTCACGCTGGCCTCTGCCGCCAGCAGGCTCGCCCCGCATTCCATACCCCTCCCTCGCCCGGGCCTGAGTGAGCCAGAGCCCCTGAATGAGCTGCTCCTTTAACCCCGTCCTGTCTGAGCAAAGAACAGATGCCCTCAGGCGACCTACACACAGAAGCGGGGCTAAATCCAAAGCTGAACCCCAGGAGCTGTGCGAGCAAAGAAGAGAAAGGGAAATCTCTCCCAGCAGCCTTAGGAGCAGCAGATTAAATCTCCATAATCAACTTGATGTACCCTGCGTCTCTGGAATATCTGGATAGACAAGACATCATCCCAAAATTGAGGTGGTGGACTAAGGCAACAACAATATATATATTTTCTTCTTTATTCTCTTTTTGAGAGTGTGTATGTGTATGCTACTTTGGGTGATTTTGTCTCTATAGCTTTGCTTTTACCATTTGTCCTAGGGTTCTGTCTGTCCTTTTTTTTTTTTTAATTACTTTACAATTTTTTAATTTTTAAAAATTATTTTTTAATTGGTATGTTAATAAATTTATTTTATTTTATTTTTCTTTCTTTCTTTCTCCCCTTTCTTCTGAGCCGTGTGGCTGACAAGGTCTTGATGCTCCAGCTGGCTGTCAGCCATGTACCTCTGAGGTGGGGGAGCAGAGTTCAGTACATTGGTCCACCAGAGACCTCCCGGCTCCACATAATATCAAATCGTGAAAGCTCTCCCAGAGATTTCCATCTCAACGCCAAGACCCAGCTCCACTCAATGACCAGCAAACTACAGTGCTGGAAAACCTATACCAAAAAACTAGCAAGACAAGAACACAACCCCACCCATTAGCAGAGAGGCTGTCTAAAATCAGAATACAGTCACAGACACCCCAAAACACACCACCGGCTGCAATTCTGCCCACCAGAAAGACAAGATCCAGCCTTATCCACCAGAACACAGGCACTAGTCCCCTCCACCAGGAAACCTTAGCCACTGGGGGCAGACATCAAAACAAGGAGAACTACAAACCTGCAGCCTGTGAAAAGGACACCCCAAACACAGTAGGTTAAGCACAATGACAAGATAGAGAAACAAACAGCAGATGAAGGAGCAAGGTAAAAACCCTCCAGACCAAACAAATGAAGAGAAAATAGGCAGTCTATCTGAAAAAGAATTCAGAATAATGATAGTAAAGATGATCCAAAATCTTGGAAATAGAATGGAGAAAATACAAGAAACATTTAACAAGGACCTAGAAGAACTAAAGAGAAAAACAAACAATGATGAACAACACAATAAATGAAATTAAAAATTCTCTAGAAGGAATCAATAGCATAATAGCTGAGGCAGAAGAACAGGTAAGTGACCGGGAAGATAAAATAGTGGAAATAACTGCTGCAGAGCAGAATAAAGAAAAAATAATGAAAAGAATTGAGGACAGTCTCAGGGACTTCTGGAACAACATTAAACACACGAACGTTCCAAGTATAGGGGTCCCAGAAGCAGAAGAGAAAAAGAAAGGGACTGAGAAAATATTTGAAGAGATTATAGTTGAAAACTTCCCTAATATGGGAAAAGAAATAATTAATCAAGTCCAGGAAGCGCAGAGAGTCCCATGCAGGATAAATCCAAGGAGAAGCATGCCAAGACACATATTAATCACATTATCAAAAATTAAATGCAAAAAATATATATTAAAAGCAGCAAGGGAAAAACAACAAATAACACACAAGGGAATCCACATAAGGTTAACAGCTGGTCTTTCAGCAGAAACTCTGCAAGCCAGAATGGAGTGGCGGGAAATATTTAAAGTGATGAAAGGGAAAAACCTACAAGAAAGATTGCTCTACCCAGCAAAGAACTCTTTCAGATTTGATGGAGAAATTAAAACCTTTACAGACAAGCAAAAGTTAAGAGAATTCACACCACCACACTAGCTTTACAACAAATGCTAAAGGAACTTCTCTAGGCAGGAAACACAAGAGAAGGAAAAGACCTACAATAACAAACCCAAAACAATTACAAAAATGGTAATAGGAAAATACATATCGATAATTACCTTAAATATAAATGGATAAAATGCTCCAACCAAAAGGCACAGACTGGCTGAATGGATACAAAAACAAGACCCATATATATGCTGTCTACAAGAGACACACTTCAGACCTAGGGACACAAATAGACTGAAAGTGAGTAATGGAAAAAGATATTCCATTAAAATGGAAATCAAAAGAAAGCTGGAATAGCAATTCTCATATCAGACAAAATAGACTTTAAAATAAAGACTATTACAAGAGACAAAGAGGGACTCTACATACTGATCAAAGGATCAATCCAAGAAAAAGATATAACAACTGTAAATATTTATGCACCCAACGTAGGAGCACCTCAATACCTAAGTCAAATGCTAACAGCCATAAAAGGGGAAATCGACAGTAACACAATACAAGTAGGGGACTTTAACACCCGACTTTCACCAATGGAGAGATCATCCAAAATGAACATAAAAAAGGAAACACAAGCTTTAAATGATACATTTAACAAGTTGGAATTAATTGATATTTATAGGACATTCCATCTCAAAACAACAGAATACACTTTCTTCTCAAGTGCTCATGGAACATTCTCCAGGATAGATCATATCTTGGGTCACAAATCAAGCCTTAGTAAATTTTAGAAAATTGAAATCATATCAAGTATCTTTTCCAACCACAACACTATGAGACTAGATATCAATTACAGGAAAAAAATCTATAAAAAATACCAACACATGGAGGCTAAACAATACGCTACTTAATAACCAAGAGATCACTGAAGAAACCTAAGGGGAAATCAGAAAATACCCAGAAACAAATGACAATGAAAACACGACAGCACCAAACCTATGGGATTCAGCAAAAGCAGTTCTAAGAGGGAAGTTTATAGCAATACAATCATACCTCAAGAAACAAGAAACATCTCAAATAAACAATCTAACCTTACACCTAAAGCAATTACAGAAAGAAGAAGAAAAAAACCCCGAAATTAGCAGAAGGAAAGAAATCATAAAGATCAGATCAGAAAGAAATGAAAAAGAAATGAAGAAAACAGTAGCAAAGATCAATAAAACTAAAAGCTGGTTCTTTGAGAAGATAAACAAAATTGATAAACCAATAGCCAGACTCATCAAGAAAAAAGGGAGAAGACTCAAATCAACTGAATTAGAAATGAAAAGGAGATGTAATAACTGACACTGCAGAAATACAAAGGATCATGAGAGATTACTACAAGCAAATATATGCCAATAAAAAGGACAATCTGGAATTAATGGACAAATTCTTAGAAAAGCACAACCTTCCGGGACTGAGCCAGGAAGAAACAGAAAATATAAACAGACCAATCACAAGCACTGAAATTGAGACTGTGATTAAAAATCTTCCAACAAACAAAAGCCCAGGACCAGATGGCTTCACAGGTGAATTCTATCAAACATTTAGAGAAGAGCTAACACTCATCCTTCTCAAACTCTTCCAAAATATAGCAGAGGGAAGAACACTTCCAAACTCATTCTGCAAGGCCACCATCACCCTGATACCAAAACCAGACATCGATGTCACAAAGAAAGAAAACTACAGGCCAATATCACTGATGAACATAGATGCAAAAATCCTCAGCAAAATACTAGCAAGCAGAATCCAACAGCACATTAAAAGCATCACACACCATGATCAAGTGGGGTTTATCCCAGGAATGCAAGAATTCTTCAATATATGCAAATCAATCAATGTGATACACCATATTAACAAATTGAAGGAGAAAAACCATATGATCATCTCAATAGATGAAGAAAAAGCTTTTGACAAAATTCAACACCCATTTATGACAAAGCCTTCCAGAAAGTAAACATAGAGGGAACTTACCTCAACATAATAAAGGCCATATATGACAAACCCACAGCCAACATCATTCCCAATGGTGAAAAACTGAAACCATTTCCACTAAGATCAGGAGCAAGACAAGGTTGTCCACTCTCACCACTGTCATTCAACATAGTTTTGGAAGTTTTAGCCACAGCAATCAGAGAAAAAAAAGAAATAAAAGGAATCCAAATTGGAAAAGAAGTAAAACTCTCACTGTTTGCAGATGACATAATACTATACACAGAGAGTCCTAAAGACTCTACCAGAAAACTCCTAGAGCTAATCAATGAATTTGGTAAAGTAGCAGGATACAAAATTAATGCACAGAAATCTCTTGCATTCCTGTACCCTAATGATGAAAAATCTGAAAGAGAAATTAAGGAAACACTCCCATTTACCATTGCAACAAAAAGAATAAAATACCTAGGAATAAACCTCCGTGAGGAGACAAAAGACCTGTATGCAGAAAACTATAAGACTGATGCAAGATATTAAAGATGATACAAAGAGATGGACAGATATACCATGTTCCTGGATTGGAAGAATCAACATTGTGAAAATTACTACCCAAAGTAATCTACAGATTCAATGCAATCCCTATCAAACTACCAATGGAATTTTTCACATAACTAGAACAAAAAATTTCACAATTTGTATGGAAACACGAAAAACCCCAAATAGCCAAAGCAGTCTTGTCAAAGAAAAACGGAGCTGGAGGAATCATGCTCCCGGACTTCAGGCTATACAAAAAGCTACAGTAATCAAGACAGTATGGTACTAGCAGAAAAACAGAAATATAGATCAATGGAACAGGATAGAAAGCCCAGAGATAAACCCACACACATGTGGTCACCTTACCTTTGATAAAGGAGGCAAGAATATACAATGGAGAAAAGGCAGCCTCTTCAATAAGTGGTGCTGGGAAAACTGGACAGCTACATGTAAAAGAATGAAATTAGAACACTCCCTAACACCATACACAAAAATAAACTCAAAATGGATTAAAGACCTAAATGTAAGGCCAGACACAATAAAACTCTTAGAGGAAAACATAGGCAGAACACTCTATGACATAAATCACAGCAAGATCTTTTTGACCCACCTCCTAGAGAAATGGAAATAAAAACAAAAATAAATAAATGGGACCTAATGAAACTTAAAAGCTTTTGCACAGCAAAGGAAACCATAAATGAGACGAAAAGACAACCCGCAGAATGGGAAAAAACATTTGCATTGAAGCAACTGACAAAGGATTAATCTCCAAAATTTACAAACAGCTCATGCAGCTCAATATCAAGAAAACAAACAACCCAATTCAAAAATGGGCAGAAGACCCAAACAGACATTTCTCCAAAGAAGACATACAGATTGCCAACTAACACATGAAAGAATGCTCAACATCACTAATCATTAGAGAAATGCAAATCAAAAATACAATGAGGTATCATCTCACACCAATCAGAATGGCCATCATCAAAAAATCTACAAGCAATAAATGCCTGGGAGGGTGTGGAGAAAAGGGAACCCTATTCACTGTTGGTGGGAATGTAAATTGATACAGCCACTATGGAGAACAGTATGGAGGTTCCTTAAAAAACTAAAAATAGAACTACCATATGACTCAGCAATCCCACTACTGGGCATATACCCTGAGAAAACCATAATTCAAAAAGAGTCATGTACCACAATGTTCATTGCAGCTCTGTTTACAATAGCCAAGACATGGAAGCAACCTAAGTGTCAATTGACAGATGAATGGATAAAGAAGATGTGGCACATATATACAATGGAATATTTCTCAGCCATAAAAAGAAACGAAATTGTTATTTGTAGTGAGGTGGATGGACCTAGAGTCTGTTGTACAGAGTGAAGTAAGTCAGAAAGAGAAAAACAAGTACCATATACTAACACATATATATGGAATCTAAAAAAAAAAAAAAAGGTCTGATGAACCTAGTGGCAGGACAGCAATGAAGACGCAGACATAGAGAATGGACTTGAGGACAGGGGAAGGGGAAGGGGAAGCTGGGGCGAAGTGAGAGAGTGACATGGACTTATGCATACTACCAAATATAAAATAGATAGCTAGTGGGAATCAGCCGCATAGCACAGGGAGATCAGCTCGGTGCTCTGTGACCACCTAGAGGCGTGGGATAAGGAGGGTGGGAGGGAGAAGCAAAAGGGAGGAGATATGGGTATATATGTATATGTATAGTTGATTCACTTTGTTATAAAGCAGAAACTAACACACCATTTTAAAGCAATTATACTCCAATAAAGATGTTAAAAAAAAAAAAAAAACTTTCCAAGACATAAAAAAATCCTACCCTGCTGATTATTTTCTGGAATAATGTAATTTTTGTTATGCATTGTTTTATTAGAATTAAACAGGCTATATTAAAGAGCAATAAGAATGGACTTTAAGACCATAATGAAAACAGAAGGTATGGCTTATAGCTAGAAATCAAATAAGACACAGACCCAGGGGTACTGCAAACCACGAGCCGTAACAATGCAGGTAGGTTTCAAGAAGAGAGTTCAAAATAATGCAGTATGCACCAAAAATATTGCCTACCTCCTAGATGGTGAGGCAGGATGCAGGTGGAAATTGTAGCAGTAGACAGAGTGAGCAGGGAGTTTGGAAGCAAGGACGGCAATTCAAGATCAATAAGTAGTTACTGAGTTCAGAAAGAAACCACAGGGAAATCTGAAAAGAAAGCTAAAAGACAAGCACAGAAGTAAATTCTGAGACATCTCTCCTGGTCATATGCTCATAGGATATGTTCACTATAAGGGCATGAACACAACCCGTGGTCTAGTCAGTCCAGTATTAGCATGTAAATTAAAGAAGCCCGCAACTGCAGTTTAAGACAACACACATTATGGTCTTTATATATTCAGACAACATTGAAAGTTTATGCAAATTTTCTGAAATCATCTTTGACATTCTCACACTTTGGGAATTCATAAATGTTCCCATCCTTGCGGATGGTTAGCATACTGAGGTGTTTCTTCAGGTGTGCGTTAAATGAATGTTGTACCCACTTTTTTCTGCTGTCTATACTGTGATATAAAACCTGGCTTAAACTCTGTGTGTGTGTGTCTGTGTGTTTGTGTGTGTGTGTGTGTGTGAGAGAGACTTAAATGGCTTACTGGGCAACAAACCATAGAAGCTTTGCTTCTCAAGCAGGAATAAGCATTTTTAGAAAGATAGGAAGAAAACCTGACTTTCATTTTCACAACTTATTCAGATTCCTGAGATGATGAGGGCCCAGATACTGACTGCCTATGGTAAAGTCCCTATAGAATGTGGGTGGAGGTCTGAATTAGGTCCCTAAGGAGATCAAAGGTTGCTATTGATGATTGTGTTTCCCACCAGGTTGGGTATACTAGAAAACATTAGTAAGTTGTTCCCAGTGCAGATGAAAGCATGGGAGATTTGGGGATGGGTGAATTATGGTGGCAACAGTCAGCTTTGAAACCTATAAGGAAAGCTTCAAAGCCTGCAGATTAATACTCAGTTGGTGATTTCAGTTAAGGCTTTGAGTGTGTATTAATTTCATCTCCAAAAGGAGAGAAACATCTACTGCTTAATAATGCCATTTTTATGTCCAAGACACTGTCCATGATATTATTTTTTGTGCCAAGATTCTCTTCCTAGGCATGGTTGAACTCCACCAACAACCTGCTCCTATTTATTATCCTGTGATACTAAAGCAAAAATAAGGAAAGGAAGCAGACTACACACCCCCAATTGTGTGTTGTGTGTATGCTCTGTTATTAGTTACACACCAGCTAATAAAGCTATCAAATATAAACATTTTGTTAAAACGTTGATGCTGTTTTCCCTGTCTTTCTCAAGACTCTTAGGTCCCTTTGTATTCTGCTATAATTTTGTTACTGAGAAAAAAAAAAAAGGAAACTAATTGTATCTCTTATTTCAGGCTGTCAAGTTTGAATGGAACCTTGAAAGTCCTCTAGTGCAACTTCTGTTACACCGCTCACTGCAAAGCATCCAGATTGCCCATCGTCTTTACTGGTAAGATTAACCAAAATAGGTTAGGATGCCTTCTTTTATTGTCAACTTTTCTCTGTGGGGCAGCTTTCCCTTGTAATTGATACAAACTTCCACTTAAAATTCAGCCAAATTTGAGTCTTTGTCAAGGTTATTTTTATCTATGAGTATAATTTAACTGTCATCATCTTCAAAATCTTCCTTTCGTACCGTTGCTGCTCTTTAAAACCAACCAGAATTTTAAATCTGGATGATACCTTTCCTATAGCTTTAAATCACAAGGTCTACGTGTGATCACGTCTACTTGCTGAATATTTCAATATAAAATCTAGTTATAAGACTGTGTATGTTTTGGAAGAATGTATGCTTTAAAAGCAATTTCTGTACAACATTAGTTATAAACAGTGGGGTCTAAAGACCAATATGTGCTCTTTAAGGTAAAAATTCCTACAGCACTAAACTTTTCCCAAAGCATAAATTTTGAATATTATTAATGGAGAAGTCAGACTTATTTAAGAGATCTCAGAATTCCTCCCATCATAACCCGCTCCTGATCCTACTGAACAAGATATTCTTTGGATGCTGTTCTCCCTACTTTTATTATAACATTGTAAATCCACACAAAAATTTTAGCAATTACAAATGTCAGTGACCTAAGGATGAAATTGAATCTATCCTTTGTCCTCACGTATGTATAACAAGCATCATTTATTGGCTTCAATTGCTAGTGGAGAACTTTAATAAGAAAAAAAGGAAGTCAATATCATTTTTGAATATCATGTTTTTCTGCTTCAAAAAACATTACTCATGTTGACATCACTCTTCCCATGAAAATGACTCAAGGATTTCATAGCAAAATAGAAATACAAGGAATTGTCAAGCACTAATATTTGATTTGATGCTGAATTTCATTTCAAATTCCTAATAGAAATGCTAGGGCATTTTCCTCTAGTATGTCAGTATAATTAAGCATCAGATACATTGGCCAACAGTGGGCCTTTCACTAAATAGACTCTCTTATCCAGCTCTGAATTAAGTCTTATTCCCTACCATTTTTCGATCAGCTACGTTGGTGCTAAGGGAAGTTAAATGGATACACTTGTTGGTGTTTCACTGTCATAATAAAGCTAGAACTCCACTAACCCCAATGTTTATTTCCCTTAAAACTTCAATTTTTTTTACTTTTCACTTTTTTTAACATATGTTTATTCAAATGAAGGTATATTAAAAAAATAACAGGACCACCTAACAATCTTGATTTAAATATTTGAACCAAAACATAATATAAAATATATAAAGTAAAAAAGCATATAGAAAGATAATTTTAAAAAAATAGAATAAAATATTAAGGACTTATCCTAATACATTGATTGTTATAATACTAATTCTAGAGCCACCTTAGTAAGTTCTTCACCTGCTAAAAGGGTGTGAAAAGTGGAGTAATTTGAAAGACAACAATGAGTGCAAAGTTGTCAATCAATGTCATACTTGCAGATTCACAATAAATACAATAATGTCACTGTTTCCAAAGAAGTTAGGAGGAAAGACTTTCTAAGTATAGTTCTCACCCTTATAAAAAAGAGAAAAACCAATAACAAAGCCCGTTTCTCTTCTCACTGATTTAAGAAAGTGAGTAAGTTAGAAGGGCTAGGAAAGAATATAAGTTATGAATAAGAAGGGCTAGAAAAGAATATAAGTTATAAATGGACTGCTTATTTCTGAATGCTTAATTTGTGAAAATATGGAAAAGGAAAACATGGAGGGAAATTTTAAAATACCCACATTCTTTTAAAACTTAAATAAAAATTAAGAATCAGGCAAAATATCCTAAGCATCAAAGAACATTACATATATTTAGAATATATCTTGGAGTTAAAAAATAATAGCTGCTGGTGCATAGCATCATATTTAGGGGACATTTGTTTGTAGAATATTGATTTTTTGTGTGTAGAGTATTGAGTTAAAACTTTAAAGATGCAGCTCAGACCCTGCATGATACACTTAAAAATATTCTCAATATATCTTTCCTTAAAAAACAAAACAACAACAACAAAAGGCAATACCCTGTAATTAAAAAAAAAAAGGTAGAGATCCATCAGACATCAGTTTAATGATTTTTTTCCACTCGGGTGAGCTCCTGCTTCCTCATATTCAGCATTTTCAACACTGAACGCAACAACTTACCCTGCTCACTCAGGTCTTGGAGGCTTTTCTGGATCTTCCCCGTTTCTCACGAATATGCCCAGTTGTTTACCAAGCCCTATAATCCTATACCTCCTAAATAGCTCTCCCCCCATCCACTGCTTCCACCTGTCACTGCCACTGATCAGAAGGTTGCCTCATCAGATACTGAGTTATGAATAAACAGGCTTGCACAGAAACCATCTTGACTACTTGCCATCACTGTGGGTAGCCTTCCTGAAAAGGGAAATTGACTTGGAGTTACTGTTGGAAGGGTGATGTAGGATGAGTATCCCCTATTTTTCATGGAACGGGAGTTAACAGTAAGCTTTGGATTGGGAAGGTTTAAAAGCTTTCAATCACAATTTGCACCCTAAAAGGTGACTGTAAATGGGTACAGTAGCATCTGGAGTTCACAACTAGGAGGCCCCTCCCCCATCATATAACAATTATAGAAACTCAAACTCAGTGCCCCTTTCTGTTTTGAATAAGAAACAAACAGCTGTCACTAGCTGATAGTGAGATATTGCATTGAATGGGGCTCCCCAAAAGATATACCTACATCTTAACTCCAGGAACCTGTAACTAAGACCTTATTCGGAAAAAGGGTATTTGAAGATGTAATTAAATTTAAAATCTTTAGATTAAATCATCCTTTATTATCAGGGTGGGTCCTAAATCCAATGACAAGTGTGCTTATAAGAGACAGAGGAGAAGATGCACACAAACAGAAAAGGCCATGTGGAGATGGAGTCAATAAAGCCCAGAGCCAAGGATTGTCCTGAGTCACCAGAAGCTGGAAGAGGCAAGGAAGGATTCTCCCCTAGAGCCTTGAAAGGGAGTACAGCCTATCTTGATTTCAAACTTCTGGTGTCCAGAACTGTGAGATTAATTTCTATTGTTTAAGACATCAGTTAGTATTAATTTGTTATGGCAGCCACAGGAAATATACAGCAAGGAAAGGACTGTATGAAGGGCTCTGACTAGATTGGCTCTGCTGTCACATCATGCAGGAAGCTTTCCCTGACCCTCTCCGCAGCCACTCTCCAGGGTTGGTTGAGTATTGCTCCCATGTTGTGTCCCGGAGTATACTCTGCATGACGCAGCCGATGTCATGTCACACGACCTTAACGCTTCTGTTCCCCTGTCTGCTTCCACTCCTAGTCCGTAGAGTGGCTAACGATGCAGTCATGTCATACTCATCAGCATACTAATCACACCAATGTCGGGAGCTCAAGAGGTGCTGGAAAAAATGTTCTTAAAATCACGAAACCATAGAAATTTCTTTAAGGCTGTCAGTATTTTCACATGCTGGGAATTCAATGCATTCTCAAAGGCACTGTTAGTGCTCTATCCAAATCCCCTTTACCTGGCTGGTGGACCCATCTTGCAGTTTCTGTGAATATTGACTGACAACTGACAACTGCCTCTTCTCTGGAGAGTTGTTCTCTGCTAACATAGCTACCTGGCCTGGGAAGTGGGAAATCTTTAAGGTACAATTTACATTCCAGAACCTCCCCAGGGATGAATCAAAGCTAGATTTGACCTGACCTCCTGGTTAACTCCTTCCCCTCCCCTACAATGCTTCTCTTACTTCCTTAAAGGTTTTTTCCTAAAGAGCACTCCTTCAGTAAATCACATTCACCTTAATTCCTGTCTCATAGTCTGTTCTAGGGAAGCTTACCTAAGATAAGCATTTCTTTATTGAAGAAAAAGAATTTAAATATGTGTTTTTTAAAAATTGGAACATCAGTATGGCTAGGGATGTGTCACAAATGGAACAGCAATATTGCAGTCTTTCATACTCCTAATACTAGTTTAATTGAATGAGCTCCAAGAGAACCATTTTGAATCGAAATCTGTATAAATTGTTTTTTAAGGCCTATCCTACAGAACTCTGAAAGCATTCCCTTCAAAGTGTGGGGATAACCTGAGATGAAACACGCATTTGCAAACTCTCTAAGTGCAGCAATTTTTTTCTGTTTTATTCACTGATATAGCCAAGCACCTAGGACAGTACTTGGCACTTGACAAATACTAAATAAATCTTTACTGAATGAATGAATAGGACAAAGTTGCCCAACTGGGTACATGCAGACTTGTGACATAAGAGGGCTGTTTGAGCAGTCAGTGCGTCTTGATGCCAAACAAATTTGGCAAGACTAGAACGATGTCAGAACATTAGCCCAATCAGGTACAAGGCAACGCATATCACTAGTGAAGTCAAAACTGGATTGGAGGGAGAATGTGAGCAGAAGTCAGGGACTAACCTGAGTCGGGAATTAGGGCCTGAAAAACAAGCTGATGTAATGTCTGCTGGACCAGTTGGGAGAACCATGGAGTGAATTAAGGCCGTGGTGTCTCTGGGATCATGAGGACTTTCTGAGGTGGCCCATGGTATTAAAGGACTACGTGAGCTGTAATATACTATGCATAAAATTGAGATGATGCGAAATCTGCCCATTCATTTTCTCAACAATCTAAACTTATCTAGAATTTTGGGGCAATTTCTGAAATCAGGGACTACTCTAAATAAAGCAAAATAATGTGGAAATTTTGCATCATGTGATTTGAAGTCCTATGTTCCCCTCACCCCCTCTCCTAAATATGTCTCCCCAGTGCCTGAAATTCTCTCATTAGCAAGTCACTCCTTTAGGTTAATGTTGTTCCCTCCCAGAATTTCTCTTCTCATGTAAAAAGTATATATATTCAGAACATAATGCTTATGATGAATTAGTTTATCATTTGTTCATTTATGTGACAAATGTTGAGACGTTAGACATTGTTGAACTATTAAGGATATGGGAATAGAATCTAAAGAAGAGTGGATATATGTATATGTATAACTGATTCACTTTGCTGTACAGCAGAAACTAACACAACATTGTAAATCAACTATACTCCAATAAAAATTAATTTTAAACAAAAGGATAGACTAGAATGGTCCTTGCCTAAAGAAGCTCACAGGCTAACAACACATTAGCATCCAGGCAGCAGGAAAAAGCCCACAAGCTGTGTGGCAGGGACAGAGTAGAAGGAGGAAACTGACAACAGATTCTGTCCATTTCACAGTTTTGCCCATGACCTGTTCCAAATATAAGCACAAGGCAGAGAGGCAAGTCTGGCCATCAGGTAAATAAAAAAGCCTCAACTGCGCTCCCATTCTGTCAGAGTTAAATACTGATAAAGGCATACAAATAAATATATAAAGGCGGTAAATGCTCTCTCTGCTTTGATGTCTGGAACACTCCCTGAAGTGAGAGTAAAGAGCTGTACTTCAGGGAGTTACTGTGGTGTAATAGGGCACGCATGATACAGAATCAGTAGGAGGTTTTAAAGCCTCAATCCTTTACCTTCTAGAATCATTATATTGCTACTAATTCACCTTTTTACCTTTACAGTGTAATAAATAATAAATTATTGCTTCACTTTTTTGTAAGGGGAAGATATGTCTTGTTGTCATTTAATATTGATCTGTTATAATCATCTTTCACCCTGTCATTCTCAGAAAAGTATACACCAGATAAAATCCCTACAATGAGCAATTCACTAAACTAACGACAGCTTTTCTGTACTCCAACCAACCTGAAAAAAATAGTGATGGCTATTTGTAAGAAAGTTTACATTTTACGTAATAATCTGTAAAATTCATTAGCACAGTTTTCTAGTTAAGGTGTAATATAAGAACAATTGTTTCTGTCTGTTTTATTTTTATTTTATATAATAGAGGTTATATGTAGTTCCTTTAGTAAAAAATATTTATTTAAAAAACAGAATACAATTTTTAACTTATTTTCTAATATAATTTAAGTCTTATTACTCCTATTAAATGTATATGAAAATAGAATCTGATACAAAGCTCTTCCATAGATCCATGCAAAAACCAGGAACAGAGCTCCACCTTAAATGTATACCTAGTTTAAATTATTTTCCCTTTAAGTTCTTCTATTTTGTTAAATAAGTGAAGAGTTGTAAAAATGCACATTTTGTATATACGTACTGACCTCAAAGGTTGGAACTCAGACATCTGGCCTTTGGGAACTAAACTTTCTAATCCAGCCTCTCGCAATTTTTCGTTTAATAGCCACATGCAATTACATCATTGCTTCCTTAGGTAGTAATCTGGTTTCCTTATAATAATATCAGCTCCTCTCTGTCATAGTTCATGATACAGATTTGGGTTAAGACCTTGAAAAACATCATTATACTGCTTAATTTTTGTTGTTTCTCAATGAAGAAGAGCAGGAAAAAGATCTGGATTGGTGACAAGGAATAGGAACGTATCAGCACGTTGATGGTGCTGGACCCAGATAAAGAAAGGGAGAGAATCAGAGCATCATGTCAAAGATGTTTTTAGGTGCCAGGTCTAGAAGAAGCACACACCACTTTGGCCTATATTGCATAGGTGGGAAGTCAGTAAGAAGGCCCCACCCACTGCAAGGGAGTATAGGAAAGCAGACCAGGTGTACATCTATATACAGAAGCAAAATGCTGTTGGATCTGGTAAACCCAGAGCAGGGTCTGCCACAGAGGTAAAAGCCATATAGATGACTCAAGAAATTTGGCCATTAAGTGATAAATAGGACTTGAAAAGAAAACCAGTACTCACCTTTACATGTATTAATTGGCTTTCTTTTCAAAAACTGAAATTGTCTCAACAGATAAAAAATACTGCTACCTAACTACCTGACTAAGAATCATCATTTTGACAGACATCCTCTAAGAGTAGCTTTTCTCTAACAATTCTATAATATTTCCAAGAGATTTAACCTATAGGTACATTTTGTAACCATTTTACCTGGAGGGCTCATTATTAAGATATTTATGTAGCTTGGTGGGTACTGGTATCTTAGCTCAAGAGGTCCAAAATTGAATAAAACATTTCTACTCTCTACTCTTTCAATCCTTGCCCCTACCATTCCCAAACTGTCTTTTTTTATATGCAGTGTCCTGGTTTATGCTCACCAGCAAATCATCCAACATAGAAAATCTGGGAGGCATTTTTCTTACCCAGCAATCTTCCTCATTCAGCAGTCCTTAAGTCCTAACTGTTGTTCTCAAAAATATATTTTGATTTGTCCTTTTTCTATCTCCATGGCCAGCACCTTATCTCAAGCCTTCAGTGTTACCTACTTGGACTACAGCCTCCTAATTGTTTTTCTTCCCTTCCATTCTTTCCTGTTTTCAGCCCATCCATCCTTCACACTGCTCTGAGAAAAATATTTGTGTAATACCACTTGATCCCTAACTCATAAAGTAGGCTCTAGTTCCTAGGGAACCCCCAGCTGGCTAGCATAATTCCATAATTCCAGTCACCTTTTTCTGCTTACAGGGTTTAGAATTATTAAACTATGACATTAATCTCTTCTCCCTTAATATGACCTTGCAGTAGATTTTCATGATCTCAACTCCATCTACCTCCCTTCCCATCTTGTATGGTTTTCTACAACCAAAATAGTCTTTTCTATTCTCAAGTAGTTACTCAAATTTTCAGGTCTTTCATGCCTTGATGACTATGCGTATTGCATTTCCCTCTGCTTGAAATGCAACTGTCCTGTTGTTTACAGAGTCTTTTAGGACTCAACTCAAATTTTTATCCTCTTTGAAAATGTCTCCAACCTCAGCGCTTATACACACTGCCAATGCGCTTATTAACATTTTGCATACTTTCATTTACTTCACCGTTTCCCTTTTCTTTAAGACACTTTGGGCTGCAAGAAACAGAAAATCCTGATTCAACTGGTTTAAATGATATGAAAAATTAATTATCTCACATAACAAGAAGTTTGCTAGTAGGGTGGTTCTGGAGTTTATTATTGCAGCAGCTGCCTGATTTTGTGTTAAACTCAGTTTCTTTGATCTTTCCGCTCTGTCATCCTTAGTGTGTGGACTTGTCTTTAGTTAGTTCATTTCACATCATGGTTACAAGAAGACTGCCATAGTTGGTATCACATGCATACATGACACCATACAGCAAAAGAAAAGGCACTGATCCCTCTCCAACAAGACAAGTTTTCTATAAATCCCGTAGTAGAGTTAACTTCCTATATGATTTGCCAGAATTGGGCTGCATGTCATCCTGAACCAATAACCTAATTAGATGGCAAATGAGTGAGTTGGGTTACCCAGTTGATTTAGAATATTGAGAATCTATCTGTAAACTGGTCATCTTCTCTGAAGTTTATGATATCTGAACAAAATCAGATTCTTTATTCAGGTGTGAAGGGGAGAATAGATTTGGTGTAGATAAAACCCTATGTTCCCTTTCTGGAGTGTGAGGCTCTATCCTGACCATACATCCTTAACACAGAACATTGCACATAGTACATATTATTGGCACTCAGTAAGTACTTGAATGAAGTTTAAAAAATAATCATACCACATACATTTGTACTGCCTACAGGTTAAATTATCTGGACCACTGCATTTTAAAACAGCAAGCAATCAGCACAAGTCATACTATACTAAACATATAGAGTTGGCCATTGGTATTCTGATAATCACTTTTGCTCCCTTTAAATAAAAGACTCCCCTATTGCTCTGGAATTGGAGGAAGTTGAGCTAAATGGCTAATGGAAAAATATGAGAGTCTGGAATAAATTTTTTGAAGAGGTATCAGGTGTTACTGATTGGGTTCATAGTGTGAGGTGCTTTTACTGACTTAACTATGCTGTTTCTTAAAACCCTGATTGAAAATGAAAGGCCATATCTAGTGATTTGGCAAGAAGTGTTTTATGGGGAGACCCTGCCAAGCAGCCAATTACAAACTTTTAAAATATAATTTTCTGTATTGAGACTTTCTATGAGGTTTGGGGAATTACTGAACAGTTTCTGATTTTTGCTGGCTCCTATATTCTCCAGCTTTTTTTTGTTTGATTGTTTATTTGTTTTTCTGGACTGTGAAGATTCTTAGTTCTTTTTGTTTTGTGTCAGTTACTGAGTAAGTCCTTTCTTATCAGGCCCTATTTTACTTCCTATCTTTGCTCATCAAAGATCACTCTTTGAAAAACTTGAATGGAGATTTTTCTTGCTTTTCTTCTAACTCAATTTTCTACTTCATTTGTGAACAATTATTGTAGTTACAACAGAAAGACAGTTACTTTATTTTTCTTGTCTAAAGAGCTTCATGTGTGTTGCTTTTATCTGTAAGAAAATCTAGACTTGGATGCTTCAATTAAATATTTGTCATGTTTAATAACTTAAAATTCTTGTTCTTGTTTTGGCATGTATGATTCATTTTTGACCAAAGATGAGTGAACAGCTTGCACAAATAGTGTTTGTCTTCAGATTTGACAGTCTGCCTGGTACACTAACCACTCTTGACAGAATGTCAAATAATTGGTGTATCTTGCTTGAGTTTAGTCATCTGAAGTTGTTAAAGGAAGGAATCCTAATGTATGCATCACTTTCCTTTTTAAATTGGGCACTGTGTATATTTCCTAAGGTACTGTAAATGTCATTAATTTACCAAAATGATGGAACTTTTATTATTTTCTTCTAAGTAAAATTTAACATCACTTTTAGAGAGGCTGCTGCTCATAAATTGATTGATTGACGTAAATTGATTGATGACTGAAAATATCTCAAGACTCAATCTAGAGCTTCAGTTACTAGATGTTGTAGCAGCAGCTGAACAGATAGACAAGGGAACTTCAGAGAACAGAAGACAGGAAAGTGCATAAGAAGTATACTGAGGAAAAAGAGTATTATGTTAGTCATCCGTTCTTTCATTCATCTATTCTCCAAGGTTTTTTTTGAGGGTCTATTATATACAAAATTTATAGCTATTTTGTGAAAGGAATGGAAAATATAAACAAGTTATAATAAACATGGTTTAAGTAATGTGGTTTCTTAAACCCTCCTAGCTATTTCAGGCAGCTACTAGAGATGCTGGAGTTTATTTTTCAACTCTGTTGTCTTGACAAATTAATTATAAACATTTCACTCAATGATTTTTAAGTCCTCTTTGACTGGATTATGAAACCAAATTCAGTGTGTTCATTCACACTTATTCATTCTTGGGAAGAGTTGTGCTAAGTGTCCAGAGAACCCCATCCCAGGATCAAGGAGCTTCATGAACTGAATTGGTGACCAGATGGTGACTTGGATAATCCTTCGGAATATTTTACTGTCATTTCTCTGCTATGGAGACTAGAATACTAAGGTTTATCAGCTCTAGTATGGCTCTGACTTGGAGAGTATTACTAAAAATTCTCATCATTCAACTCTCTGTTTTCAATATTCATTCTTGTCATGACAACATTGCCTTATGGTAGACATGGTATAATATGATTAATGCTAAATAATATGCTAGTCGTTTCAAATACTCTTTCATTAATTCAAACAACTCTGTTATCTCCACTTTTCAGATGAAAAAAATACCACTCAAAAGGCTAAATATGCAAAGCTACTAAGTAGAAGAGCCAAAATTTGACCCTGCACCTCATCCATTATGATCTGCCAAGCCACTTAAATATTATGAAAGATATAACAATAACAATAAAAGGCAGAATAATGTCATAGTAAGAGAACAAGATTTGGAGGAAAATGTACTTGAATAGAAATTCCAGCTCAGGTCTCTACTAGCTGAATGGTCTCAGAAAAATTACTTAACCTGCCTGATCTTTTTCATAATCTGTAAAAGAAATATAATTGTGCCTGATAGTTGTTAAAATTAATTGAGATCATATATATCAAAATCCTTAATATATATTTAGTACATCTAAAGGGTGTATTTTTTGAGTCATTTAGAACACATAAGAATTCATTTAGAAACATAAAATTACAGTTCCCAAGGCTATATCACTAATTAATAATTGCATTGAATTTAGATCTTGGATTGTTGTCATTTGACTCCTCACTCCTACCATTGTTCTTTCTTTCTTTTTTTCCATTTCAAATTTATAACTGAAGTTTAATAATAGAATTTGAAATGCATGGAAGTGGGACAAGAAAAATCACTGTGTAGACAAATTAGTTTAGAGACCTGTTGAGAAAAGTATCTTGAAACATTTTAAGTGTCAGAAAAAGTTGGGAGTATGTGCATCATTTATTTTCAGAGAAATTTAACAGACAAAGGAATCTAGCAACATTCACAGATTGCCTGTTGATACATGCTTTTACGTTTCAACAGCCAACATCTATATCACTCACATCACTCAACTGCCTGCTAGCACAATTCAGAAGAAGAAGATATGAGTAAAAATTTTCATCAATCCTTTGGTTATTTTAAAGGGTTATGACTGTGAACTGCAAATGCAAAATTGTACCCACTTAAGAAGTTGGGAATTTCAAAGGCAAAGAACTAAAGAAAGAACCCCTTACAACAGCAGGAGAATGGATCACTAAAACATTGCTAAACCTTCCACACTAGGAAAGCATTGTAGACTATCCAAGAAAAGATAGGAAATCACTGAAACATCTCATGAAATGGGGAAGAAAATGTGATTGGTGGTTGTCGTGGACTTTTTCATAATTTAGTCAGATTTTTAAATCTTGAATGACTTATTCATTTGGTATAAAATGTCTATAATAAACCTTATTACTGAGTGTGTGACAAAACTGAGATAATTTGTTCTGGAGGTAAAATAGCACCATTTATACAGGTTTCACTTTCAGGGTTATAGCTGGCAATTCCTTCCAATTGGTTAATGAGAAGTGAAGATTGGATATTTCTCTTTTCTCTTTCCTGTAACCAAGAGCCTTAGCAATGACTATCCTGAAGAAATTATTGTTATTCCTATACATAGATTAAAGTTAGGTCCAACAGGTGCTCCAAATTCTGCGTGACACTGTACCTATCATTTCTGGTGTTTTTGTTTTTTTTTTTTAATTTTATTTATTTATTTTATTTATGGCTGTGTTGGGTCTTCGTTTCTGTGCCAGGGCTTTCTCCAGCTGTGGCAAGCGGGGGCCACTCTTCATCGCGGTGCGCGGGCCTCTCACTATCACGGCCTCTCTCGTTGCGGAGCACAGGCTCCAGACGCGCAGGCTCAGTAATTGTGGCTCACGGGCCCAGTTGCTCCGCGGCATGTGGGATCTTCCCAGACCAGGGCTCGAACCCGTGTCCCCTGCATTGGCAGGCAGATTCTCAACCACTGCGCCACCAGGGAAGCCCCATTTCTGGTGTTTTATATTGAAACACCTGGGGATCTCTGATATGACATATCAAGCACTTTTGGTCCTGGGCAATCGACTTAAAATTTCTGAGCTTCCATTTCCTCATCTGCAAAATAAGAATAAAATACTTACCATAAGTAAGTAAATACAATACTTACCATAGTACCTGATAGGACCTGTCATTATAGCTACTTAATAAATATATGTTGAATAAGTCAATAATTGAAAGAATTGAGATTTTTGAGGGTGAAATGACATAAAATTATGCAATATTCCTTGTACAGCTTCTAGCCTTAACAAATATTTCTTCTTTTGGCTTCCCTTCTTTCCCTTTTTTTTAAATCAAATGATGATATTTTATTTGTTGGAATATAGCACTCCCCAGCTGAAGTATTTTGTCAGATAAGTGGGCATATATTTGTAACTCTGTGGTCTAGTTCACGCACATTTCACCTAAGTGTAAATGGGAAAACTATGTACATGGGAAAACTTGTGGGGCACCATTCCTTGTGTTTCTCACTATCCCACATCTTACCACCATTCTGGATGGTTTCGTTTCTAAATGGGTGATTCAGCTAAAAACCCCGAGCCTCAAGAACCCTTGACATCCTTTTTCACCCATAAAATTTAGCACATTCACACTTCAGTAACTCCTTTCCATGGCTACATATTAAATCTTGTCATCACTAGGAATGGCACCTCATATTAACCTTTTCACATTTTGACTTTACTGCACATACTAAACCTGGTGTTCAGTGTCAATAGAAACTCTGCTCCCTTCTTCAGGCTCATCCAACCACTCATAGTTTGACTGACCTATCAATTTTCCTATCCACTCATTCTGTATCTGTGTTGATTTCCTCCAACACCCTCTATATCTACCAAGTCACTTAAAAAATGTCTCATGAATTAGTACACTTCTCTCCATCTCCACTAAAACCTTAGCTTAGGACATCATCATTTCCTTACTAATAGTGCTATTGTTTATTATTTCATCCACCCAATTCAGTGATTCAAAAATGTCTGTAAGATAAAGATCAAATTCATTAATCCTAAACTATATATAATGACCCATAAGATAAATTTTATTTTATTATCAATATCAGGAAAGCTTGTGCTTCTCCAAAACAACCAGTTTGTTTTCAACATATGAAAATGTTGGGTCTCTTAACTCACAGGGTAATACTTAATAGTTTAGTATCCACATCAATATACCTGGATGCAAAACCTGGTTTCTACTATTTTCTAGGTGTCTGACTTCCAGCAAGGTACTTCAATTTTATGAGACCAGTTTTTCTCAGGCATTAAAAATGATAAAAAATGATAATAATAATATTTACTTTCAGAAGGTTGTTGTGAGAATTAATGTAATATCAGATTTGGGAAGACAGAGTTGGAGAGCCTTGTGATACAGAGAATCCAACCAGGTTTCAGGCTTGTATCTGTAAGAAATGTGATCCTCTCCCATAGGAAGACTTACTCATTAAATAGGTAATTATTAAGCACCTTCCATTAGTTAGGTCATGCTGTAGTCTTCAGGGATACAGCAATGGATAAAACAGACAAAAATCCCTGCCCTTCCTTATGTAGCATTTGAGAGAAATAAGATATATGCTTAAAAGATGTTGATATGAGCTAGGGAGAAAAATGAAACAATCAGGAGATACAGGAATACAAGAGTCAGGGGAATTGCAATTTTAAGGTAGAGTAGCAAGGAAAGGCCTTATTAAAAAGGTGGTATTTGGAAAAAGACCTCAATGAAGTACAGAAATGGATTATCTAAGTATCTAAAAGGAGAGGATAGCAGGAAGAGGAAATAGCATACTCAAAGTGTACTTGGGGTGTTAGAGAAAAAACAATGAGGCCAGTGTGGCTGGATTAACTTGAAAAGGGGGAAGAATAGTGGGAAATGAGGTCAGCTGGGAAAAAGGTGAAGGTGGGGGCAGGTTATGTAAAAATTTCTGCCTCACTGTTATAAGAATATTGGCTTTAAGTGAGATGAAAAGTCATCAGAGGATTCTGAGAAGATGAAAGACATGATTTGGCTTATATATTAACAGAATTATTCTGGGTGTTGTGTTGAAAATCGACTGAGGAAAAGTAATGGCAAGAACAAGGAACCAATTAAGAGACTAATGCAGTAATCCAGATGAGAGATCGTAGTGTCTTAGACTAGGATATAGTAGCAGAAGGAGTGAGAAATGGTTGAATTCTAGATATATTTTTGAAAATAAAGCCAACAGAATTTTCTGATGGATTGGATGAGGAGTATAAGAGACACAATTGAATTATGATACCAAGGCTGTTGCTTGAACAACTGAAAGAAGAGTTTCAAGAGAGCATATTTCTAAGGGTGGGAAAAAAATATCAAAAGATCAATCTGGACCTATTAAAATCTGAAATAACTGCTGGACATCTTTATCTGGACTACAGATAAAAATGAGGGAATTAACACAAAGATGAGGTTTAAAGCTATTAGCAGACATGATGTCATGGTCAAGCCAACATTTAAAAGTCAAAGAGATAAGGCAGAAGCAGAAATGAAGACTAAAAAGAAGCAGAAGCAGGGCGAGAGGTAAAAGATAAGCCAAGTGAGCATGGACTCCTGCAACATTAAATAAAGTATAGAAATAAAAGTGGTATGACCAACTTTGTCAAGTGCTACTAATAGGTTAAGTAGCACTGAGATCAGAGTAGTACCATGGAGGTCATTGCAGGTCACTGAAAAAGCAGTTTGCAGTGCAGTGGAGATAAAAGCCATAGGAATAGATTCAAGAAATAATGGAAGGAGAGATATCAAAGATAATGATTTTAGGAGTTTTGCTGGGAAGGGGGAAGAGAAATGGGATAACAAAAATGAGCATTGTGGTTTTTCTTAGAATGTGAGAAACAACAGCTTTTTTATATACTGATGGGAAGAATCAAATAGGGCAACATTTATGAGACAAGAGAAAGTGGGAAATTTTCTGATGCAACATCATTAAGTAATGATAAGGAACAGAATCTATGGCACAAGAGGATTAATACACAGAGTTCATACAAAGTAACAGGAAAAAAAATGAGGAGTAGATAGGAACAGGTAGGTGGGTAGAGGTAGTGGTACTTGCTTGTGGAATGAAGGAAACAAGACCGTCTTTGAATGGGGTAGTTGATGTTGGAGGTTTGAGGAATGGGCCTACTTGAAATTACAGCTTATAATTAAAAAGATGGACAACCAGCATGCTTGTGTGTTTTTCTCCCTGTCCAAGAAATAGGTGGAGAGCTGGATTTAACCAGAAGTATTGTTTATCATAACATATGATGAAGCAAGAGAGGCAAGGAAATTGAAGGTATATGCAAGAGAATGTTTCCCAAAAACTGGGTTTTCCTCTTGGTGAGTGTTGAGCCAAAAGACACAACCAAGCCAAAGATCAGGAGAAGGAAGGATTTATTATTACTTGCAGCAGGTAAGGAGAACACTGGGGATCTAGCCCAAAGCAGTGTCTTCTTGAACAGTTGGAGAAGTATTAAGCTAAGGGTACATGCATATTCAAGAAGGGGCTTGGGTGAACAGAGTCTAAGCTTTAGTTGATTGAAGTCATGAGGGTCAGAAAAGGTCAATATCATCATCCCTTAGGGTCCAGTTGATCTGGTGGTTGAGTGCTTCAGGCTAATCTTTACCATTAAAAGAGAACTGGGAGTCTTTACAACTGATATATTGTCTTTGCTATTGTTACTTCACTTGCCTGATAACAGTCATTTGTTTCTGGATTCTTTTGCTCTCTTAAGATCATTAATTACTGAGCCCTGTTTAACAGCAAGCATCGTGGCCAGGCTTAGGTCACAAAATGGCTTAGGCCAAAAATGGCTTCTCTTATGTCAAGAAAGCCATGCCTGGTTCTCTTTCTCTGGGGACCCCCTACCCTGTCTGCTTACAATAGATGATAATGATAAACCATGAAATATAAACTGTATAAGGAAGGAAGTGAGGACATGAGCTAGGTTAAGGAGAGTAAAAAGAATTGACAAAGTATAGGGGCCTTGCAGACAAAAGATTGTAAGCACTCGGGTAATAGAAGTGATGCCGCAAACTCAGCCTCTGTGCACCAGTGCCAAATCGAATCTCTGAGACAGAGTTTTGAGTGAAGTAGAAAAGAATAGCTTTATTGCTTTGCAAGGCAAAGGGGCACACAGCGGGCTCATGCCATCAAAAACTGTGTATCTCAACCTGGGAGGATTTGGTGAGGAGTTTTATAGCAACGGTTCAGTGTTGGGTTGCTGATAAGATTAGGGTGTATGCAGGGCCTGCACTCCTTTAATCTGCTCTCAGGTAATCTTTTTTTTTTTTAACATCTTTATTGGAGTATAATTGCTTTACAATGGTGTGTTAGTTTCTGCCTTATAACAAAGTGAATCAGTTATACATATACATATATCCCCATATCTCTTCCCTCTTGCGTCTCCCTCCCTCCCACCCTCCCTATCCCACCCATCTAGGTGGTCACAAAGCACCGAGCTGATCTCCCTGTGCTATGCGGCTGCTTCCCACTAGCTATCTATTTTACATTTGGTAGTGTATATATGTCCATGCCACTCTCTCATGTTGTCCCAGCTCACCCGTCCCCCTCCCTATTATCCTCAAGTCCATTCTCTAATAGGTCTGCGTCTTTATTCCAGTCTTTCCCCTAGGTTCTTCATGACCTTTTTTTTTTTTTAACATTCCATATATATGTGTTAGCATACGGTATTGGTTTTTCTCTTTCTAACTTACTTCATTCTGTACAACAGACTCTACGTCCATCCACCTCACTACAAATAACTCAATTTCGTTTCTTTTTATGGCTGAGTAATATTCCATTGTATATATGTGCCACATCTTCTTTATCCATTCATCAGTCAATGGACACTTATGTTGCTTCCATATCCTGGCTATTGTAAATAGAGCTGCAATGAACATTGTGGTACATGACTCTTTTTGAATTATGGTTTTCTCAGGGTATATGCCCAGTAGTGGGATTGCTGGGTCATATGGTAGTTCTATTTTTACTTTTTTAAGGAACCTCCATACTGTTCTCCATAGGGACTGTATCAATTTACATTCCCACCAACAGTGCAAGAGGGTTCCCTTTTCTCCACACCCTCTCCAACATTTATTGTTTGTAGATTTTTTCATGATGGCCATTCTGAGTGGTGTGAGATGATGTCTCATTGTAGTTTTGATTTGTATTTCTCTAATAATTAATGATGTTGAGCATTCTTTCATGTGTTTGTTGGCAAACTGTATATCTTCTTTGGAGAAATGTCTATTTAGGTCTTCTGCCCATTTTTTGAATTGGGTTGTTTGTTTTTTTGATATTGAGCTGCATGAGCTGCTTGTAAATTTTGGAGATTAATCCTTTGTCAGTTGCTTCATTTGCAAATATTTTCTCCCATTCTGAAAGTTGTCTTTTCATCTTGCTTATGGTTTCCTTTGCTGTGCAAAAGCTTTTAAGTTTCATTAGGTCCCATTTGTTTATTTTTGTTTTTATTTTCATTTCTGTAAGAGGTGGGTCAAAAAGGATCTTGCTGTGATTTATGTCACAGAGTGTTCTGCCTATGTTTTCCTCGAAGAGTTTGACAGTGTCTCGCCTTACATTAAGGCCTTTAATCCATTTTGAGTTTATTTTTGTGTATGGTGTTAGGGAGTGTTCTAATTTCATTCTCTTACATGTAGCTGTCCAGTTTTCCCAGCACCACTTATTGAAGAGGCTATCTTTTCTCCATTGTATATTCTTGCCTCCTTTATCAAAGATAAGGTGACCATATGTGTGTGGGTTTATCTCTGGGCTTTCTATCCTGTTCCATTCTGTTTTTCTGCCAGTACCATACTGTCTTGATTACTGTAGCTTTGTAGTATAGTCTGAAGTCAGGGAGCCTGATTCCTCCAGCTCCGTTTTTTTTTTCTCAAGATTGCTTTGGCTATTTGGGGTCTTTTGTGTTTCCATACAAATCGTGAAATTTTTTGTTCTAGTTCTGTGAAAAATGCCAGTGGTAGTTTGATAGGGATTGCATTGAACCTGCAGATTGCTTTGGGTAGTATAGTCATTTTCACAACATTGATTCTTCCAATCCAAGAACATGGTATACCTCTCCATCTATTTGTATCATCTTTATTTCTTTCATCAGTGTCCTATAATTTTCTGCATACAGGTCTTTTGTCTCCTTAGGTAGGTTTATTCCTAGGTATTTTATTCTTTTTGTTGCAATGGTAAATAGGAGTGTTTTCTTAATTTCACTTTCATATTTTTCATCATTAGTATATAGGAATGCAAGAGATTTCTGTGCATTAATTTTGTATCCTGCTACTTTACCAAATTCATTGATTAGCTATAGTAGTTTTCTGGTAGCATCTTTAGGATTCACTATGTATAGTATCATGTCATCTGCAAACAGTGGCAGCTTTACTTCTTCTTTTGAAAAATGGATTCCTTTTATTTCTTTTTCTTCTCTGATTGCTGTGGCTAAAACTTCCAACACTATGTTGAATAATAGTGGTGAGAGTGGGCAACCTTGTCTTGTTCCTTATCTTAGCGGAAATGGTTTCACTTTTTCACCATTGAGGACGATGTTGGCTGTCAGCTTGTCATATATGGCCTTTATTATGTTGAGGTAAGTTCCCTCTATGCCAACTGTCTGGAGGGTTTTTATCATAAATGGGTGTTGAATTTTATCAAAAGCTTTTTCTTCATCTATTGAGATGATCACATGGTTTTTCTCCTTCAATTTGTTAATATGGTGTATCACATTGATTGATTTGCGTATATTGAAGAATCCTTGCATTCCTGGGATAAACCCCACTTGATCATGGTGTATGATCCTTTTAATGTGCTGTTGAATTCTGTTTGCTATTTTTTTGTTGAGGATTTTTCCATCTATGTTCATCAGTGATATTGGCCTGTAGTTTTCTTTGTTTGTGACATCATTGTCTGGTTTTGGTATCAGGGTGATGGCCTCGTAGAATGAATTTGGGAGTGTTCCTCCCTCTGCTATATTTTGGAAGAGTTTGAGAAGGATAGGTGTTAGCTCTTCTCTAAATGTTTGATACAATTCACCTGTGAAGTCATCTAGTCCTGCGTTTTTGTTTGTTGGAAGATTTTTAATCACAGTCTCAATTTCAGTGCTTGTGATTGGTCTGTTCATATTTTCTGTTTCTTCCTGGTTCAGTCTCGGAAGGTTGTACTTTTCTAAGAATTTGTCCATTTCTTCCAGGTTTTCCATTTCATTGGCATGTAGTTGCTTGTAGTAATCTCTCATGATCCTTTGTATTTCTGCTGTGTCAGTTGTTACTTCTCCTTTTTCATTTCTAATTCTATTGATTTGAGTCTTCTCCCTTTTCTTCTTGATGAGTCCGGCTAATGGTTTTTCAATTTTGTTTATCTTCTCAAAGAATCAGCTTTTAGTTTTATTGATCTTTGCTATCGTTTCCTTCATTTCTTTGTCATTTCTCTCTGATCTGATCTTTATGATTTCTTTCCTTCTGCTAACTTTGGTTTTTTTGTTGTTCTTCTTCTTCTTTCTCTAATTGCTTTAGCTGTAAGGTTAGGTTGTTTATTTGAGATGTTTCTTGTTTCTTGAGGTATGATTGTATTGCTATAAGCTTCCCTCTTAAAACTGCTTTTACTGCATCCCATAGGTATTGGGTCGTGGTGTTTTCATTGTCATTTTTTTCTAGGTATTTTTTGATTTCCCTCTGATTTCTTCAGTAATGTCTTGGTTATTAAATACTGTACTGTTTCACCTCCATGTGTTTGTATTTTTTACAGATTTTTTTCCTGTAATTGATATCTAGTCTCATAGCGTTGTGGTCGGAAAAGATGCTTGATATGATTTCAATTTTCTTAAATTTACTGAGGCTTGATTTGTGACCCAAGATATGATCTATCCTGGAGAATGTTCCATGAACACTTGAGAAGAAAGTGTATTGCGTTGTTTTGGGTTGGAATGTCCTATAAATATCAATTAAGTCCATCTTTTTTAATGTATCATTTAAAGCTTGTGTTTCCCTATTTATTTTCATTTTGGATTATCTGTCCATTGGTGAAAGTGGGCTGTTAAAGTCCCATACTGTGATTGTGTTACTGTCGGTTTCCCCTTTTATGGCTGTTAGTATTTGCCTTATGTATTGAGGTGCTCCTATGTTGGGTGCATAAATAGTTGCAATTGTTATATCTTCTTCTTGATTGATCCCTTTATCATCATGTAGTGTCCTTCTTTGTCTCTTGTAATAGTCTTTATTTTAAAGTCTATTTTGTCTGATATGAGAATTGCTACTCCAGCTTTCTTTTGATTTCCATTTGCATGGAATATCTTTTTCCATCCCCTCACTTTCAGTCTGTATGTGTCTCTAGGTCTGAAGTGGGTCTCTTGTAGACAGCATATATACGGGTCTTGTTTTTTTTTTTTTTTTTTTTTTTAAATTTTTTATTTATGTATTTATTTATGGCTGTGTTGGGTCTTCGTTTCTGTGCGCGGGCTTTTCTCCAGTTGCGGCAAGCGGGGGCCACTCTTCATCGCGATGCGCGGGCCTCTCACTATCGCGGCCTCTCTTGTTGCGGAGCACAGGCTCCAGACGCGCAGGCTCAGCAATTGTGGCTCACGGGCCTAGTTGCTCCGCGGCATGTGGGATCCTCCCAGACCAGGGCTCAAACCCGTGTCCCCTGCATTGGCAGGCAGATTCCCAACCACTGCGCCACCAGGGAAGCCCCGGGTCTTGTTTTTGTATCCATTCAGCCAGTCTTTGTCTTTTGGTTGGAGCATTTAATCCATTTACATTTATGGTAATTATTGATATGTATGTTCCTATTACCATTTTCTTAATTGTTTTGGGTTTATTATTATAGGTCTTTTCCTTCTCTTGTGTTTCCTGCCTAGAGAAGTTCCTTTAGCATTTGTTGTAAAGCTGGTTTGGTGGTGCTGAATTCTCTTAGCTTTTGCTTGTCTGTAAAGGTTTTAATTTCTCTGTCAAATCTCAGTGAGATCCTTGCTGGGGAGAGTAATCTTGGTTGTAGGTTTTTCTCCTTCATCACTTTAAATATGTCCTGCCACTCCCTTCTGGCTTGCAGTGTTTCTGCTGAAAGATCAGCTGTTAACTTTGTGGGGATTCCCTTGTATGTTATTTGTTGTTTTTCCCTTATTGCTTTTAATATTTTTTCTTTGTATTGAATTTTTGATAGTTTGATTAATATTTGTCTTGGCGTGTTTCTCCTTGGCTTTATCCTGTATGGGACTCTCTGTGCTTCATGAACTTGGTTAACTATTTCCTTTCCCATATTAGGGACGTTTTCAGCTATAATCACTTCAAATATTTTCTCAGTCCCTTTCTTTTTCTCTTCTGCTTCTGGGACCCCTATACTTGGAATGTTCGTGTGTTTATTGTTGTCCCAGAAGTCCCTGAGACTGTCCTCAATTCTTTTCATTCTTTTTTCTTTATTTTGCTCTGCAGTAGTTCTTTCCACTATTTTATCTTCCAGGTCAGTTATCCATTCTTCTGCCTCAGTTATTCTGCTATTGATCCCTTCTAGAGAATTTGTAATTTCATTTATTGTGCTGTTCATCATTGTTTGTTTGCTCTTTAGTTCTTCTAGGTCCTTGTTAAACGTTTCTTTTTCTTTTTCCATTATATTTCCAAGATTTTGGATCATCTTTACTATCATTATTCTGAATTCTTTTTCAGGTAGACTGCCTATTTCCTCTTCATTTGTTAGGTCTGGTGGGTTTTTAACCTTGCTCCTTCATCTGCTGTGTGTTTCTCTGTCTTCTCATTTTGCCTAACTTATTGTATTTGAGGTCTCCTTTTCGCAGGCTGCCAGTTTGTAGTTCCCGTTGTTTTTGGTGTCTGCCCCCAGTGGCTATGGTTGGTTCAGTGGGTTGTGTAGGCTTCCTGGTGGAGGGGACTAGTGCCTGTGTTCTGGTGGATGAGGCTGGATCTTTTCTTTCTGGTCGGCATGTCCACGTCTGGTGGTGTGTTTTGGGGTGTCTGTGGCCTTATTTTGATTTTAGGCAGCCTCTCTGCTAATGGGTGGGGTTGTGTTCCTGTCTTGCTAGTTGTTTGGCATAGAGTATCCAGCACTGTAGCTTGCTGGTTGTTGAGTGGAGCTGGGTCTTGGCGTTGAGATGGAGATCTCTGGGAGATTTTCGCCATTTGATATTACGTGGAGCTGGGAGGTCTCTTGTGGACCAATGTCCTGAACTTGGCTCTCCCTCCTCAGAGGCAGAGCCCTGACACCTGGCTGTAGCAACAAGAGCCTGTCATCCACATGGCTCAGAATAACAGGGAGAAAAAAAAGAAAGAAAGAAAGAATAAGATAAAATAAAATAAAATGAAATTATCAAAATAAAAAAGAATTCTTAAAAAAAATTTTTTTCAAAAGTAATAAAAAAAAAGAAAGAAGAGAGCAACCAAACCCAAAAACAAATCCACCAATGATAGCAAGCGCTAAAAACAAAAAACAAACAACAAAGAAAAACGGACAGACAGAACCCAAGGACAAATTGTAAAATCAAAGCTATACAGGCAAAAATCACACACAGAAACATAAACATACACACTCACAAAAAGAGAAAAAGGGAAAAATATGTATATATCATTGCTTCCAAAGTCAACCTCCTCAACTTGGATGATTCGTTGTCTATTTAGGTATTCCACAGATGCAGGGTACATCAAGTTGACTGTGGAGATTGAATCCACTGCTCCTGAGGCTTCTGGGAGAAATTTCCCTTTCTCTTCTTTGTTCGCACAGCTCCTGTGTTTCAGCTTTCGATTTGGCCCTGCCTCTGCCTGTAGGTCGCCTGTGGGCGTCTGTTCTTCACTCAGACAGGACAGGGTTAAAGGAGCAGCTGATTCGGGGCCTCTGGCTCACTCAGGCCGGGGGGAGGGAGGGGTACGGAGTGCGGGGCGAGCCTGCTGTGGCAGAGGCCGGCGTGACGTTGCACCAGCGTGAGGCGTGCCATGTGTTCTCCCAGGGTAGTTGTCCCTGGATCACAGGATCCTGGCAGTGGCAGGCTGCAAAGACTCCCGGGAGGGGAGGTATGGATAGTGACCTGTGCTTGCACACAGGCTTCTTGGTGGCTGCAGCAGCAGCCTTAGCATCTCATGCCTGTCTCTGGGATCCGCGCTGATAGCTGCGTCTGGCGCCCATCTCTGGAGCTCCTTTAAGTGGCACTCTTAATCCCCTCTCTTCGCGCACCAGGAAACAAAGAGGCAAGAAAAAGTCTGTTGCCTCTTTGTCAGGTCCAGACTTTTTCCCAGACTCCCTCCCAGCTAGCTGTGGTGCGCTAACCCCTTCAGGCTGTGTTCACGCAGCCAACCCCAGTCCTCTCCCTGGGATCCGACCTCCGAAACCCGAGCCTCAGCTCCCAGCCCCCGCCTGCCCCAGCGGGTGAGCAGACAAGCCTCTCGGGCTGGTGAGTGCAGGTTGGCACCGATCCTCTGTGTGGGAATCTCTCCGCTTTGCCCTCTGCACCCCTGTTGCTGCGCTCCCCTCGTGGCTCCGAAGCTTCCCCCCTCCACCAGCCCCAGTCTCCGCCCGCGAAGGGGCTTCCTAGTGTGTGGAAACCTTTCCTCCTTCACAGCTCCCTCCCACTGTTGCAGGTCCCGTCCCTATTCTGTTGCCTCTGTTTTTTCTTTTTTCTTTTGCCCTACCCAGTTAGGTGCGGAGTTTCTTGCCTTTTAGGAGGTCTGAGGTCTTCTGCCAGCATTCAGTGGGTGTTCTATAGGAGCAGCTCCACGTGTAGATGTATTTCTGATGTATTTGTGGAGAGGAAGTTGATCTCCACGTCTTACTCTTCCTCCATCTTGAAGCTCCTCCTCTCGTCTCAGGTAATCTCTTCATGAGCTTCTTTTGTTCCTTTAATCTGGCCTCAGGTTGTCTTCTCTGGAATGAAGAATGCTAACACCTTCCATTTGTTTGGAGTTTTAGTTCTGTAAAGAGCTCAGAGACATTGTTATGTGTATCCCTTGAGGCGGAACCAGGACCCTGCCCCAAGGCTGCACTATTGTTTCTTGGCTGCTCCTCCTTTGCCTCTGCACCCCCTCCCTTACCTGATTAGCAACTGTTTGAATCTACCCTTTGGAATTCAGGGAGGGTCATGGAGGCTGGAGTCTGTTCCCTACAAACAAGAAACAGGGGACACAGGAAGGCTTCCGTGCCCAGGAGCCCCATAGGGTCCTGCTCAGTTTCAGAAGCAGTGAACTGAAAAAATAGGAGGTGGTCGGTGGAGAGTGAGATGCCTGAAATTGAAATTAAGGAGAGTTTTCAACTTTTGATATTAACAATGTCAAGTATATGACAAGGGGTCGACTGATACTGAAGATAAAATCATTAAAGAAAAGGAGATTAAGGAATTGAGAGTCCAGGATATTGAACAAATCATCTACATGGATAGTGAAATCACCCAAAATTATGATGTAAGTGGTATTGGAGGGAGTGATGGTGACGTAGTGTTGCCAAACAGAAGTTCCTATGCCCCATGTGCAGTGAGGCCAAACAAACTCCGAAACATTGGAGTCTGGAGCAGAGACAGGCTTATTGCAGGGCCAAGGAAGGAGAACTGGTGGCTTATGCTCAAAAGACCAGAACTCCCCCCATGGTTTTGGGGGAAGAGATTTTTAAAGGCAAAGTATGGGTTGTGGGCTGCTGGGTGTGTGACTTTCTTCTAATTGGTTGGTGGTGAGGTAACAGGGTGGTATTCTAGGACTCTTGTGCTCAGCCTGAAGTTCCCATGCTCCACCTGGGTGGGGGTCTTAGTTCCTGCAGAAGGACTCATATATACATAGTGTTATGTATATCCCTTGAGGAGGAACCAAGACCCTACTGCACTGTTGTTTATTGCCTGCTCCTCCTCTGTTTCTGTATTCCCTCCCTTCCCTAATTAGTAACTGTTTGAATCAGCCCTTTGGAACTCAGGGAAGGTCTAGAACGCTAAAGCCTTCTTCCTACAAACAAGAAACTGAGGACTCGGAAAGGCTTTTGTACCCAGGAGGGCCCAACAGTGTCCTGCTCGGGTTCACCAGTAATGGTCATTGGACCCAAAAGGAAAGTCCTTTAAATATTTTAAGATCCAGAGAAAAGCAAAATTTATTTAAGTGGCAGAGCAGCTTGTGGGAGCAGAGGTGGGGGGTGGAGAGGGAGCTGCAAGGGCAGGCATGGCAGGGAGAGGCAGGTATGAGAGGATGTAGTAGAATGCCAATGTCAGTTTGAAAAATTATGTAATTTCTAATGTGCATCTACGGAGCATGGGTTTAAAGACTCCCTCAATTGGAAGCTATTGACCTAGAAATTACAAAATAAGCCTCAACTGGCCAGCGTTCTACCCCGAAACCACTCTGGTAGTTAGGAAATCTCACTGAGCTGAGAAAGCAACACAAAAATTGCTTTAAAAGGTATCCCAAGATTGTTTGGAATAACATGCTTGCATCTTTAATGACAAAGCATTTTAATATTTTTGTTTTGAAAATGTTCAGATATTTATAAAAATAGAATAGTACCATAACCATGCCCCTACTCACATATATATCACCAGGTTTCAACAATTACCAAGATTTTGGTACATTTAAGAAAGCATTATTTAATTCTTAGGTTTATAACTAGATTTGGAAATATTTGAATTGCACTGTAGTAATTATTATTACATGTATACATATGCCATTTTAATTTCCTTTTAATATTTAAGAGAATGTAGCCTTTAGAGTAACAGATTAGCCAAGTAATCAAATAGGCTTGTGATTTTTTAAGTTGAAATGGTACTACTATATAAATAATATGAAATATTTGAGTAAACAGTGCACTATATTTATAATATTATGTACAAGATATATTGGGAAATTTTTCTCTCTCAAGACAGATTACTGAGCTATTCAACAAGAAAGTTAAATATACTAAATTTATAAATGAAGTTCAAAATGTTTAAGAGCATTAGGTTTCTAACTGGGAAAACATTAATCAAAGACGCCCCCTGCTCCCCATCAAAAGTGATTGTTAAAATTTACTACATTTATAAATAGTATAAGAAATGTAAACTAAACTTAAAAGCTTAAGAAAAACTGGCTTTTTAAATTAAAAAGTTAATAAAAAAATATTACTTTTTAAAGCCAAATTAATTTTTGAAAAATCTTTGCAAGACTAAAAACTGTTTGAAGACCCCAGAAGACTGATACTGTTAAGAACAGTGCTTGGCACATAGTAAACATTCATTAAATGTCCTTATTCCCCTTTGGCTGCATACACACTTGGGGTCAAAAATTTAGCTGACCTTTAACAAGAGCACGTAGCATGAATACTAACCTGACTCCTGGGTCCACCTTTCCTATCTGTACCTTCCCTTTGCATCATGCTTCATATTTAATTTAAATTTTCATTTTACATTACAGAGATACATAGCAGATACATAAGTAGAAAAGCATATAAGCCCTTTACATGTGGTCCTTCACGTGCCTTTTCAGCCTCATTTTCTACTATTTGCTCAAAGCACTGATGGTCAGACCATACCAGCATACTTGCTGCTGCTGCCTGGAGATACCCCGACCTTCACATCTCTCTGCTGTCTGAAGATACTAAAAATGCTTTTCTTCCCTTTTGCCTGGAAAACTCCTTGGCATTTCTCAATACCCATTTTAAATATCCTCTCTAAATCTTCTCCATCCTTTGCTAGAGTCGGTTAAGCCTTTCTCTGGATTCCCAAAGGCCTTCTGTTTATGTTACTTATCAAATTGTCTGGGAATTAATTGTTTAAAGTCTGTCCTTCTGACAGGTCCTTGAAGGCAAGGGCTGTATCTTACCCTCCTTAAATCCTCCTAAAAGTAACCAGTTCAACATGATTTCCTTGAATTGTTTTAGTCAGGAGCTGGTAAATATGAAATATAATCAATGCCCTTAACACTTAAATTGCTATTATTTTTATTATGATGATGATGTTATTATTTGCTATTATTATTATTTAACTGCTAGGTATTCTCATATCTGTGACTTCTGTTTCCCTGGCTAAAATCGTAAATTACATGTCTTGGTTTGTCCTGAACTCTCTGGGTTTTTACACTCAAAGTCTCATATCCCAGGAAACCTCTCAGTTCCAGGCAAAGTGGGACTGTGGTTCACCCTAAACCACAGTCATAACTAGCACGTATCCAGGGCTTATATTGATGGTGTCTGGCACTATGTTAAATATTTTACCAGCATTAACTCATTTAATCCATGTAATAGCTCCACCACTGGATACTATTGTTATAAGAAAATTGAGACATTAAGTAATATGCTGGAATCCCACTACTGGGCACATACGCTGAGAAAACCATAGTTCAAAAAGAGTCATGTACCACAATGTTCATTGCAGCTCTATTTACAATAGCCAGGACATGGAAGCAACCTAAGTGTCCATCGACAGATGAATGGATAAAGAAGATGTGGCACACATATAAACAATGGAATATTACTGAGCCACAAAAAGAAACGAAATTGAGTTATTTGTAGTGAGGGGGATGGACCTAGAGTCTGTCATACAGGATGAAGTAAGTCAGAAAGAGGAAAAAAAAAACCTTACACTAAAAGAAATATATGGAATCTAAAACAATGGTTCTAAAGAACCTAGGGTCAGGACAGGAATAAAGATGCAGACGTAGAGAATGAACTTGACACGGGGAGGGGGAGGGGTAAGCTGGGACGAAGTGGGAGAGTGGCATGGACATATACACACTACCAAATGTAAAATAGATAGCAGTGGGAAGCAACTGCATAGCACAGGGACATCAGCTCTGTGCTTTGTGACCACCTAGAGGGGTAGGATAAGGATGGTCGGAGGGAGACGCAAGAGGGAGGAGATATGGGAATATATGTATATGTATAGCTGATTCACTTTGTTATAAAGCAGAAACTAACACACCATTGTAAAGCAATTATACTCCAATGAAGATGTTAAAAAAAAAAAAAGTAATATGCTGGAACTCACAGTTAGTGGGACAATGAGATTTGAATCAGTCTGACTCCAGAGCTCCCACTCTGAATACTAATTAAACTATGTTGCCTCTCACAATCACAGAAGTATTATCATCCAATACCTTCACCACCTCTTACCATTATCTAGTATGTACCAAGCACTTAGCCTGTCATCTCTGAGTAGGGTTACCAGATTCACAGTTAAATTTGAATTTCAGATAAACAGGGAATAATTTTTAGTACAAGTATATCCTATGCAATATTTGTGAGATACCTATGCTAAAAAATATTTATTGTTTATCTGAAATTCAAATTTAACTGGGTGTCGTGTACGTTCATTTGCTAGACCTGGCAACTCTTTGGCTACTCTATCTGCAAGGTGTTATTTTTACACATGAAAAAAATTAAGCCTCCAAAAAGCTAAATAGCTTATTCAAAGATAAAAAGCTTTGGGGTGAGGTCATGAACTTGGTACATTTATTTCAATTAATATATATATGAACATTGACTCTTCCAATTACACTATGGTTTCTTTATTGAATTTCTGACCTATATATTAAAAAACCACCTCTATCTAAGACTATAATTCAAAATTTTTATTTCCCCAGAATGCTTAGTTGGCTTGTTCATTCATTCACCTACTCATTTGCAAAAATACTGTCTCTGGGCCTATTTATTTCCTCTATGCTACAAACTCTAAAATCATGTGTGGTAATAGGAGAAGTCCAAGATTTTTCAATGATACGGCAAAGGACAAACTAGTGGAGCAGATGATAAAGACAAAATAAAAGTACGAGAACAGTGTGCTAAAGACAGAAGTACATTCTAGAGACATGAATGCCAAGTGCAGCAATGCAGATTGTTCTACTTAAACCCCTGACTTAACTATTCTTTAAGCTTTGCTTTCTTTTAATCTCCTACTTGTATCTGTGCATTTTATTATTCAAATGAAGTTATAAAAATGTAAAACTTTAAGTAAACAAATTTAATTCAGTCGTGGGACTGAACACCAGTTTCCATTACGGAGAAAAAAAAAATTTTGACCACGTATCAGCAGCATTTAAGATCTGTACTCTATCAGTTTAGAAACATCAGATTAGGCTTTAATGTATGATACATTTTAGCACAATAACATTTAAATTAAAGCTATATTAAAATGAATGGTCATGGTTGCTTTGTTTTAACTGATAATATTAACCCCCAAACTATGAGAAACAACTATATTCATCTCACTCAGAGACATTTAATGATACTGAGTGTGGAGCACTGTAAAATATGCAGTGGACCAATTTTAAAAATATACTAAGTATTATTGCCTGTCCTCAGAAAGTTTGCATTCTTTCTTAAATGAATAAGTATAAACAAGCAATTAAATCTGAAACAATATAAGAACATTTATAAAGGAATATCACAATAATTGTAAGATAATTACAATAACCGTCAAGGGAATGGAAAATAAAAGTGTCTTCTGTGTTAAGTGAGCTTAGTTAAGATGAATTCTTGGAAGCGAGGTTTAGACACTGTGTTTCAAGGAGGCTATGGATAAGGATAGACTGAGTAGATTCCAAGAACCTGATAGAAAGGCACAGGCTGAAATGAGAAAGGAGTGGCCAGATTAACTTTCTGAAACTGGGCTCATTGTAGGGAAGAAAGAGAGGAAGAGTACCAAGTTATAGCATTATAATTCTTCAGCTATTACCAACTACATTCACAATTTATTAAACTATCTAGGAGTACTTCTTTTAAAATGACAAGAAAAGCTACGTGTTTTTTTGTACCTACCATTTTCAAATAGAAGTGAGTTAGAACTGACTAATACAGGCTACAAGTTTCTCTGTATGCTCAATGTGTTAATTTTTAGTTTGGAATGACTACCTAGAACCTGGTCTCACAAATTAAGAAATAGAATTAGTATTCAGAAATCAATAGGATACTCTGTGTTGTGCTGTCTCTGTGTTTATGTTTGTGTGTGTATATGTATGTATGTGAGTGTATATGTATATATGTATTTTTCATAAGTAATAAAAGGAAATGTATACTTGTGTATTAAATATTTTTACTTTTGTTCAATACTATGTGAATATATTTTACTTTATTTCACGTGCTGTTATGATTTGGAAAAGCGTTTCTGTTCATTACACAGCACATAGGAAATAAAAAAACATTTATTGGGTTGTTTCCTTGTTTAATTAAAGGAACCTCTGAAGAACGTGTTTACCCTTTTGTTTCCATAAGCATTGGAAAATTCCATATGTAGAAATGGTAGAAAAAGAGTAGAAATTCTATTGTCAAAAGTTGAAATTTTGGTTAAAAAACAAGGAAAGAAGCAAATCAGAGGCAGAATGAACAGAAAACCATTTCATGGCAAAAGTGAATTACATTGTATTATGATTATAATAAGACAATGAAGAATTGCTAAATCAAAATGTATAACCACTCAAGTCTATTCCTAACCTCTTACTATTTAATAATTCTAATAATTGTATGTGTCATCTCTAATTATTTAGTCATAAGAAAGATCCAAGGATTATCTTAAAATAGAACAGTAAAGTTTTGATGGAAAACATTTTAGAATGTAATGACCTTCTCCTGGCCACCCAAGAGCTGTTTGTTTACACAGTTGCCACTTCAGCATTCCCAGTTCATGAGCATTATATAACCATGCAGATATTCACACCAGGCCTGACTCCTATTCATAACTCTCATATGTATTGAATGTATTTCATTTGATAAGAAACAAATATTGTCTTTCACCCTGTCCATCAGAGAGTACCAAAGCACTATTCTCTTACAAAATGAATACATAAATGAATAAACGAATATAAAAGCTCCTGTTCTGCTAAAATCTATACACCTATTCTCCAAACATTATGTTTCACCTTCAATCCCCCTCCCTGGAGTGACCTCTTGAGTCATAATCTTTACTTCCTGAATCATCCTCTTTACCAGTTCCATCAGTAATATGAAGTTGTACTTGAACAACTCCAATCTCGAGAATTTCTAACTCTGCTGAAATCCTATATCATACTTTTTCTTTATCAATCATTTGATATTTATGTGTTAGTCTTGTATATAGGCCTGAATCTTATGAATACTCACAGTTAGCCTAATATTTGTAGCAAACACTCATCAACATTTTTATTGAGGTGGGGTGGTGGTTCTGATGTTTCCTAGCTGCATAATCTTAAAGTCTCCCGACCTCAGTTTCCACAGTGTAGAATGGGGATAATCATGGCCAGGTCCTGCATATAATAGTCAATAAATGCTGATGTTTCTATTGCCACTGCTGATGACAATGACAAATATGACAATGTCAACAGTGACTATTTTTTCTTTTATTATTTTCAGTGTGCTTAAATTGATCTGATCTTTTAGCCAACACAGTATGAATATTTTTATTTTTTATTTTTATTAAAAATACTTCTCTGAGGCCACTTGTTTCATCCAAAATCCAAAAACTCATTCAAGTTATGTTCCAAGTTTGATATGTTCATGAACACTCTCCAGCACAGTAGATGATTTTGTTATAATTTTAGTACGTTTATGATCAAAATGAATTATTATCCATAATTAAAACTGTATAGTACTGCCAAAAACAAAAATACCAAATTATCTTCAATAATTTAGTAGATTTTTTTTTTAATAAAAAGAATTTTATATCAGTGGAGGAAAGATAGATCATTCAATAAATGGTGCTTGCATAACCAACTGGGCGATAAAAGCTGGATATTACATAATACACTTAAATAAATTCCAAGTATATCAAAGATTCATAAGGAGAGAGAGAGAGAAAGAGGGTAAAAAAGAAAGAGACCATAAAATTTCTAGGACAAAAGATAGACTTTCTTTTAAATAGAAAAACACTTTTTAATAAATCAAAGTGTTTTATAAATCCTCTCTTTTCAGTGGCAAAGAACTAATTTTCCTAATGAATATGGAACCCCTACAAATCCATAAAACTGGTTAAAGGATATAAACAAATAATCCATTAAAAAATAAATACATATGGTCCCTAGTCACCTGAATTGGTGCTCAACCTGTCATAATAATAGAAATTAAAATAAAATCATAGACCACTTTAACCTGTCAAATTAACAACAATAAATAATGTGGTGGCACTCTACTGGTGAAAATGTAGAAAAACAGACTCTCAAACTGCAGCTGGAAGTTATTTATCAATATAATATAAAATTTTAAATGCACTAACCTTTTAACAAAGCAATTTTGCTTTTAAGTACTTGTTATAAATATAGTAGAACATGTGAAAAATGATGTATATATGATAATATTCACTATATCTTCGGTTGTAGGAAAAAAATCGGAAACAAATACTCATCAATAGAGAACTAATAAAGGAGGTTTTGTTTCACCTATACAAATAAAATCCTACATACTGTAGAAAGCACTCTATGTACTGATTGAAAACTATCTAAAGATGTACTATTACATTTCAAAAGGAACATGCATTCTCTGTGTATAATATGCTACTATTCTTGTAAACAATAAGAAATATATATTTATTTACTTACCCTTGATTACAAATGCATGGAAAAATCTCTGCAAGTATACAAAAGAGACTAGTAGCCATGGTTTTGTGTAAGGAGGGAAAATGAGAACAAGGAAAGGAGAATTGGAGACTTAATTTTCACTGTAGTCCCATTTACATCTTTCGGATTTTGTAAAGTAGAAACATCACCTATTCAAAATGGTAAAAGAAGTAGGTAATTTTTTAAAAACCTATAATTAGTCATGCTTTAGGGCAACAGCAACAGAATGTGTAATCTCCCCATATCTTCTTTTTTTTAATTGACCTCATATCTTTTTCATATTCACATTTTTTAACATAGAATTTAGTGCCAGTCTGTCATTTAATTATTTTATCCTAAGAAGGGAATAAACTTGAAGAAGATCTGGCCTTTTGTCTTGTGTTTGCCTCTCCAGACCCACTCTCCACCCTTCACCCTGCTCTCTGCCCTGCGAGGCTGACCTGCATGGACAGCTTCCAGAGTCTCTTTTGCCTTGGGTTGGATACAGCCAATGAGCAGCCTCAGCAGGCTATTACAGGGAAAGAAGAAAGTGAAGTTGGGGTATATGTTCATTCCCTGTCTCCCTCTGTGAGGCTCTCCTTCAGTTGACTGTGTCTTCACTGCTCCTCGCATGGTCACTGACTCTCTCCTGAGGTCCCGTAACTGCTCCCACACCTCAGGCCTAAGAGTGTTAACAATTCCACTGTTAGCGGCCCCAACTTATTGCCTGTTCAAAGTGGTTTTTCATCATCCCACTCATATCTTTTTCAGTAGTCTCATAACACTTTCCTCAAATTATTTAAATGGGCATTGTTCCCTGTTTGGACCCTGACTGTTACAGCAAAGGAAGTAGGCTTTGTTGTTGCTTGTTGTTGTTTTGTTACAATTAATATATAGGAATGAGCAAAAGTAAATATTTAATTGTTGTCATGAACCATGTACCATGAATCATCACAGTCAGAGAGGTTTATGTTAACTTCAAAAGTATATATGTGTTAAGATAGTCTTTATTCAAAATAAAGTACACTCTGTTTAGTTTGCTGGGTTTCATAGGCCTTGTTTTCTCTTTCTTTTTTTTTTATTTGATTGCTAGATGTTTTTGCTATCTAATAGCACATATATAGAATAAAGAGTAGATGGAGTTGAATGAAATTCTTTCATTTAGAAGGGACAAAAATTATATGAATATCTCCTTGTAGGTAGAGATCTTAAACCTCTTCAGTTTCTTCCCAATGCTCCATGGTGCTTCACCTTGGTTCAGTGATTAAATACAGATATTGAACTACATACTGCAGTAACTGTTGCATTATAATATAAGGGTACTCATTGGTATCCTCACTTGATTTGAGTATCAGGTGATCATTTTTCCCTTAAGACCACATAACATCATGAAAGAAGAATGAATTCCACAACATATAGCAATTGTCAGTGGCACTTTTTACTTGTGCCTGGTTAAGTAGATTTATGTTATTTTGGATGGCAGAATCCTATCATTACAATTCTTTGTAATAATATAGGAAGTAACCATGAAGAATTTTTGTCCAGAGAGATGGTCCAGACAGACGGTCCAGACAGACAGTGGTTATCTGGTGACAGAACACTTTGAAAAGCTGGCAAACAAAAAAAAAAAAAAAAAAAAAAGCTGGCAAACATAAAAGTGTGTTGTGCATTTTCATTTATCAAAATATGAGTTCCAAATTTTCAGCCTTTTCTGTGATGTCTAGTATGTTACTTGGCAGATATTTTCTCAAAATACACACGCACACACACACACACACACACACGCACACACCGCATTTTATGTGTCTCTTCAAGATAAAGGTAATTTTTTAAAGTAATGGAAAAGCAGATGTTATTCTTTTAAATGTGCTACAGAGGGAGTATTTCGAAAATGCTATGTTTGTTTGGATATGTTTTCAAAACTAAGTGGATTTGTTGCCAAAAATTATATAAAAGTATTACCTGCAAAATCTCTCATATCTGTATACTTTTAAAACTTGGCGATAGAATTTTCTAACTTGTATTAAAATTTTCCAAATAAAGAATTTAAAAGTATAAAAGTGCAACAACTTCCACTAGCTTGTAAGAACAACTAGCAACTATCAGGTAAAATTAAAAATCTCTAGCAAAATTTTAAAAATGTTTGCTTAGCTGTTAGATAGTATTATTATAAATTATTATTATTAAAATACACCTGTGATAGTGCAGACTCTGATGTCTTTCCCCCACTTGGATCTATGCATCTTTGTGATGGGTCTTTCCCAGTAATGAAACCAAGTAGACCAGATATTGAAGCCAGACCTTGGCACCATAAAGCAGTAAACTTTAAGACCTTAAAATATATATACAATGGAATATTACTCAGCCATAAAAAGAAACAAAATTGAGTTATTCGTAGTGAGGTGGATGGACCTAGGGTCTGTCATACAGAGTGAAGTAAGTCAGAAAGAGAAAAACAAATACCATATGCTAACACATATATATGGAATCTAAAAAAAAAAAAAAAAATGGTACTAATGAACCTAGTGGCAGGGCAGGAATAAAGACGTAGACATAGAGAATGGACTTGAGAATACGGGGGGGGGCGGGGGAAGCTGGGGCAAAGTGAGAGTAACCTCGACACATATACACTACTGAATGTAAAACACATAGCTAGTGGGAAGCAGCAGCATAGCACAGGGAGATGAGCTCGGTGTTTTGCAATGACCTAGAGATATAGGATAGGGAGGGTGGGAGGGAGGCACAAGAGGGAGGGGATATGGGGATATATGTATGCATATGACTGATTCACTTTGTTGTACAACAGAAACTAACACAGTATTGTAAAGCAATTATACTCCAATAAAGATCTATTAAAGAAATATAATGCAGAATATTCAATAATATAATTCTCACCAATTAGTATTAGTAATAATGTTTAGAAAGAGCAAAAAATCCAATTTGGTTGATACATACAATGGAATTAAAATTATTTTTAAATACTATTTTCTTTTTATCCTATTCTAATATATCTTCTGTATGTTTTATAATGTAATATATTAGTATGGAAGAATATGCATATAACTCTTAAATGAACTTGTATATCTGAGAGTTGCTCCACAATTTTTTCTTTATGAGAAGTGTATGATGTAAAAGTTTGGTGACCTGTGGTTGTAGTACTTGGCTTATAGGTCCTGAGTGTTGGGGTTAGAGCCTAAAGTTCAACACAGTAGTTCAAGGTAACACTCTTATCTTGAGTTAATGGCAATACTGAACTTTGGAAATTGCCCTTAGGAATTTTCTTACAGGTGTTGATTCTGAAGAACAATTGTGAAGCAACAAAGAGAGACCTTCTGTCATCTTTGTTTTATTCTTTTTAATTAAAAAAAGAAAAAGGAAGTAATTTGCTATTGAAATAATTTGTGCAAGTAAACACAGGTCAGTTAGTTTTTAATGTAAATTTTAATTAGTGTTCTGACTCAGTGCCTAATTTGAATGTTGTCAGTTGTCTGTGGTTTGGAGTATTCCATGCCAAGGTTTACTCCTGTTTGTTAGGAAGAGCCAAGAGTTGGCTTAACTCCACCCCAGTGCTTAGCTTATTAATGCAAAGCTCCTTGTGGCCTTAAGTGCCATAAAAATGCCATTGCATACTTATATGATACACATCTTTTTTCAAAACAGTTTTTGTACTAATTTCTTCTAGCAAGTGAAAATTAGTAGTATTCATTCACTCATTCATTCATTCATTTAATTAACACATGAATTAATGAATGCCTACTATATATTAAGCACTATTTCATGTGCCGGAGATAACAGTAGTAAACAAATTAAAAACTCTGTCCCTCATAGGGCTTACATGCTAATGGAGGAGACAGACAATAAACAAGATAAATAAAGTGTATAAAATGTTCCATTGTGATAAATACTAAAATAGAACCATGTTGAGAAGTTGCAATTTTAGGTGGGGTGTCCCGGTAAGACCTCTCTGAGAAGAAGACTTTTGAGTTAAAGATCTTTGAGGGAACCAGCCATGAAGCTATTGGGTGCAGCGCATTCTATGCTGAGAAAACAAAATGCAAAGGTATCACAGTGTGAGTGGCAGGTATCAAAGCGTGATGGCATGTTAGGGAACTCTGAGAAGCTGGTGTGGTCATGCTAGGTGTGCACAGGAAAAGGAAACAGACCAGGAAGGCCCTTATAGTCTCTGTAAGGTGGCTGAGTATCTGAATTAGAGTAACTCCATTAATAGGATCATTCTGTGTGCTGTTTTGAAATAGAATCAAGGGGGAAAGGGCAAAAGCAGAAAAGTCACATGTTCTTAGGAGGCTACCGCAATAATCAGGTGAGAAATTGTACTGCATTAGATGAATGTGTAGCAGTGAAGTGCTAAAATTATATTCTAATTTTGAATTTAGAATTCAGAAAATTTCAGAATTTTCTATTCTAAATGCGAACGTAGAGCCAACAGAATGTACTGATGAATTGAAAGTGAGGTATATTCATTATCTAATATTGGGTAACAAATTACTCCAACATCTTCCTGGCTTAAAAACCATATTTATTATCTCACTCTTTCTGGGGATCAGGAATTCAGGCAGAGCTTAGCTGGACCTTTTGCTTCAGGGTTTCTTTTTCAAGAGGCTGTAATCAAGGTGTCAGCCTGGGATGCACAGTCATCTCAAGATTTAGCTGGAACAGAATTTACTTCCAAGTTGACTCAAAGTAATTGTTGACAAGATTCAGCTCCTTGCCGGGAGACCTTCTTCGTCAGAGCAAACATAAAAAAGTGGCCAGAGAAAATACCAGCAACACAAAAGTCAGAGTTTTATAATATAATCATAGAAGTGACATTCCATCACCTTTGTCATATTCTATCAGTTGGGAGCAAGTCACTAGGTTCAGCCAACACTCAAGGGAGAGGATTCCACAAGGGCATGGACACCAGAAGGGCATCATTGAGAACCATATCAGAAGATGCCTCCCACTAGAGGTATGAGGGGGAAAAAAAGAGCCAGGAGCCAGGAATGGCTTCAATGTAAATAATAGTCAATAAGATCATCTTATTTGACAAAGTTTATTTTGGAGTTTAAAATCTTGTGTGTGTTTTTTTTTTTTTTTCTTGAATTGCAGGGTTTGAATTGCAATTGATTTTAAGTTCAAAATCTTCATGATACCTTTTCATTTAAGGACTTTCTGCCTCCATTCATAATATGTCAGAGACATTTGCCTTGTGCCATCTTTTCTTCACCATTTTTTTTAACCATTCTGGAGTTCCCAGAAGTGGCCCAGAAATTTTGATTGAGGTTCAAATGTGCTCATTATTGGGTTACAGGGCAGTATCACAGAGTCCTTGACCTCAAAAAGAACTCAACAGAGGCAATTGTTTACTAGTCAGAGATTTAAGGAAAGCTAGACACAAGTTTAGGAAGAAATTAAGTTCTTAAAAGGTTAAATAATTTGTCCAAGGCCATACTGCTAGTAAGGCAGATCTGGATTTGAGCCTGTACGTCTGTGCCTTTCTTATTTTACAGTCCAACCTCTTTACACAGTAATATTCAGTTTTTATGAGTTTTGTATTCCTGAGAGACAAAACCAACACCCTTGAAGCCATCGAAAAGTGGTCACTTGCAATGCATTTTAATGTGAAATGAGAATAAAATTGAAACCAAGAAAAAGGAGCAAGCAGGGTGGATTGGAGTAGAGAAATTGGCTGGAAGGAAACAAGACAAAATGGAACCTTGAAAAATGGGTAGGATAAAATATGCATATTATATTGTCCTTTGTGGTTTGTGCATAGGAAATTATTAGATAAATGTGAAAGTAAGATTAATATCAGCAGAGAATAGTTAAATGCTTTTGCTTGATTCTGCAAAGTTACATATTATCTCTCTCTTTCTGATACTTTTATTTATGGTGGTAACTGCGGGAGTAGAAAAAACAGATATGAACACAGGGTATTCCTGCATCATCCCTTCAATACAGAAAAATAATTTAACAATCCTTCTTTAGTGGCCATCAGGAAATTATACTGTCGATGGCTTTTGACCATCGGGAAATTATACTATTATGTAGACTATCAATGATATAGCTCATTCTTCAGTGCTACTAGCATTGGCCTCAGTTCTATGTGAGCCCGTTTCTACCTGACTAAACCACATACATCATTGATTTTGGAAAATGTATGTCTCTTCATATAGTTCCAAAAAACTTCCCCAGTGTTTTATGTTGCAAGTATAGGGTCCCAAACTCTCCTTCTTTGTAATGTGTTTATTTGTGCTGATTCTAAAGCTTTTCAATCTCTATTAAGTAAGAATAAGGTGGGCTGAGATTTTTTTAATGGAAGACCACATCTTTTATTTGAGACTGTCTTTCAGTCAGAATGAATCTAGTGATACTCATGGCAGAGCTGCCAATTCTTGGACTTTCTAACATGCAAAATGGCAAATTAGACTTTGTACATGGATCTAGAGTTGTGTTAATTATTTAGATAGTAAATAAAACCTAATCAGAAGCTTAGCATTATTTAACTCAAACCAATATACGGTATGGTATTTTTTGTTTGGTTGGTTGGTTGGTTTTCGACAAGATAAAAAAAAAAAACTATACCACGCATTCCTTTTACAATCTTTTTTTTCCTTTTTAATGTTAACAATTTATTTTATATCATTGTTCACAAGATAAGATTTAAACATCTTAAATTTTATGGGCTAGCCCCTCCCATTTACTACCTTCATCTTATCCACCGTAATCAAGGTTAATTTTATAGAGATGAAAGGATAGAAAATTTTTAGAGATAGATCTTCCAATTGCTTTTAATTTTCAAAAGTGGATTGAACATTTTAATATATTACATCCTTTAAGGAATGAAAGAAATGTTAACATGAATTAACAGCTGTCCAGCCATACTGTATTACTTAGAACAAATTTCCATCCCTCCAAACAATTTGCCTATATAACAAGCAATGGATTAAATCAAGAGAGTAAGTAAATTTCACCGTTAGTCTTGTTACATCAAATGCTTAGTACTGTGCCTGGCATGTTGTAGATGCTTATTATGTATAAATGTTGAATGAATTTTTCAAATAGATCAGTGACAAGTGCTCAGTAGATGTAGTAGGCAGAATTCTAAGATGACCCGCAATGACCCCTGCCCTTGTAAGATCCCCTGCCTTTCAATGGGAAGAAGTTGTGAATATGATATCATTCCTGTGATTATGTTACATTACAGGCATATCTCAGAGATGCTGAAGGTTCAGTTCCAGACCACCACAGTAAAGCGAATATCACAATAAAGCAAGTCACACAAACTTTTTGGTTTCCCAGTGCATATAAAAGTATGTTTACTTTGTACTGTAGTCTATTAAGTATGCAATAGCATTATGTCTAAAAACCAGAGTACATATCTTAATTTAAAAATACTTTATTGGTAAAACTTGTTACCGATCATCTGAGCCTTCAGTGAGTTGTAATCTGTTTACTGGTGGAGGTTCTTGCCTCGATGCTGACGGCTGCTGACTGATCAGGGTGGTAGCTGCTGAAGGTTGGGCTGGCCGTGGCAGTTTCTCAAAATAAGACAATAATGAAGCTTGCAGCATGGATTGACCCTTCTTTTCATGAATAATTTCTCTGTAGCATGCAATGTTGTTTGATAGCATTTTACCCACAGCAGAACTTCTTTCAAAATTAAAGTCAGTCCTCTCAAACCCTGCCACTGCTTGATCAACTAAGTTTATGTAATATTCTAAATCCTTTGTTGTCATTTCAACAATCCATTAAGTTCACCACCTTAGGTAGGCACGGTCATGGTGCCCCAAAACAATTACAATGGTAACATCAAACATTACTGATCACAGACCACTATAACAAATATATAATAATGAAAAAGTCTAAAATATTGTGAGAATTACCAGAATGTGACACAGAGACACAAAGTGAGCAAATGCTGTTGCAAAAATGGCGCCGATAGGCTTATTCAAAGTGGGGTTGCCACAGATTTTGAATTTGTAAAAAAAATGCAGTATCTGGGAAGCACAATAAAGCAAAGCACAATAAAAGGAAGTATGCCTGTATATGGCAAAAGGGAGATTATCCTGAGTGGGCCTGACCAATCAGTTGAGCCCTTATTAGCAGAGAGTTTCCTCTAGCTGGCAGAAGATGAAGTCACTACAACAATTCCAAGTGTGAGAGGGAATCAATGTGAGGAGATGCTCTATAGCTAACTTTGAAGGTGGAGGGGGCCATGTGCCAAGAAATGATAATGACCTCTGCTTGCTGAGAGTGACCCCAACTGACAGCCAGTAAGGGAATGGAGACTTCAGTTCTACAACCACAAGGATCTGAATTCTGACAGCGATCTGAATGAGCTTGGAGGCAAATTGTTCCCCAGAGTCTCCAGAGGAGTACTCAGTCTGGCCAATGCATGGATTTCAGCATTATGATACCCTGAACAGACTACCCAGCCACACCATGCTCTGACTGCTGATCCATAGCTAATATGTGGCCATTGTCTTAAGCCGCTAAGTGTGTAGCCTGTCAGCTCTCATTCTCATTAAAATCTGAGAAGAAGAATCCTTGGAGAAAGAGAGTTTGAAGAAGTTTATCACCTGGAAACCCTCAGCTAATCTTTTTTTAAAAATATGTAACTGCTTCTCAGACAATCCTTAAATCTTAAAATATAGATCCCCATAAATAATTGTATGTAGAAGTGCATATGTTTGGCACAAGTCAGTCCAATGTGAGTTGTTTTAGCCACTCACCTAATTCTAAGGCATTTAGAAAAAGGAAAAGGAGACTAGCCTACATGAGGAACTAATTAATAAAGTAACCTACATTAGGAAGCAGTTATTTTGTTGAAAACTTCCTTTTACTACAGCAGAAGCCTCAAGGAAATGTTCATGGGAAAGGGTGAGAGATAAATTTCTACTATTTAGGTATTGATCCCTATGAATGTGTAGACTGCTTCACTCCTTTATATTATGTAGTGGGTATTTTTCCTATTAGGAACCATTAAATTCAAATCTCAGTACTTGGATTTTATATTGGAAATGCATTAGTTTTGTTGAGATTCATTTCTTTTCTGTTGAATGTTTAACCTGTGCCTAAATTGAACTCTTTTTTAATGAAATATACTTAATATAACCAAGTCTATAGTGTGTAGAGAATCACTGTTATTAAGCTACATCAGATGCTATATTGAAGCTCTGAACCTAAGGCCAGAAAGGGAGGGTTTCTTTTCTTTTAATGAATTTTCTACAATGTTATATTTATTCAGGCAGCATGACTGTAGTTAAAAACAGAGGCTTTGGATTCAGGTAGATGTGAACTTCAATCTGACACTCAGTAGTTTTGTGACTGTGAAAATGTATCTTAACCTCTCTAAGATCTAGTTACTTAATATGCAAAACAGGATGATTAAAAATATTGCTTCATAAGATGTTAATTAGGATTAATTGAGATCATGCATATAAAGCACTTAGCACAATGCCTAGAATAATTAAAGCTCTCAATATATCTTAATCTTTTTTATTATTTTTGTTGTTGTTATATCAAAACTAGAAAATGTAGATCAGCAAAAATATTTTTTTCAAGTGTCACTAATCCCAGCATTTAAGGCTAGCCCCTGTGGGAGAAGGCAGAATTTCCAGTGGTTAGGCACATAGATCCTGCACATTGATTACCAGGGTAGAATTACCAGATCTCCCACTCACTATTTATATCACACTGAACAAATTAAACTTTCTAGGCCTTGATTTCCTCAGGTGTAGAATAGAAACTAATAATAGTACTTACTCTCTAGGTTTGGTGGGAGAATCAAACGAGTTAATATATGTAGAATGCTTAGAATAGATGCTGCAATTCAATTGTGATCTGTAAATGTTAGCCATTAGTAGGCCTTGCTGGCAAATATTCTCCTAAATTTGTGTTTATGTGTATTATGTGTATAATCTGTGTGTAGTATATACACTCTAAAAATAATATTATATTGCAGATATTGTGTTGTACATAGCTTTATTTTAAAAATACAACTTGCCCTGAGCATCTTTCCAAAAAATAAGTATACATTCACAATGTTATTTTTACAACTGACCAGTATTCTGTTGTTAATTAATATTGTTAATTTATTATATAAAATTTATTATGATACAATTAGCTAACCCCCTATTATTGGAAATTCAGATTGTTTCCTGTATTTTCCTATTATAGTCACATTGAGTTGAACTTCCTTGTGCTTAAATGCTTGCATAGGTCCTTAGTTATTTCTGTGGGCTATTTTCCAAGAGTGAAATTGCTGGAATAGAGATTGTAAATGTTTATACTTCTTTTGATCTACATTGCAAGATTACCCTTTATTAAGTAAGATTGTAGGAATTTACACTGTCACTAGCAGTGCACAAGAATGACTGTTTCCTGGACCCTCACCCATACTTGTACTCTAACTGGTTTGATAATAACGTCTAACTGTTCAGTTCATCGTATTACAAAGGAACTTGGGTGTGGTTTTCTGTTAATTTTTCTTTAGTATTTCTTAATTTTTGAATGGTATGTTTATTTTACGAGGGATGTTATACAACTTGCATTACAAAGAATTCCATTTCTCAGTAAGGCCCAACAAGAAGTGTATTAGTTTACTATTGCTGCTGTAACAAATTACCACCAGTTTAGTTCTGGAGATTAAAAATCAGAAAATGGGTCTTATCAGGCTAAAATCAAGGTATTAGCAGAACTGCATTCCTTCCAGAGGTTCTAGGGGAGAATCTACTTCCTTGCCTTTTCTGGCTTCTAGAGGCTGCCCTTTGGCTCATGACCCTTTTCTAGCAATGGCCTCACTCTTACCTCTGTTTCCATATCTCCTTCTCTTCACTCTGACTCTCTAACCTCCCGTTTGTAAGGACCCTGTGATTACATTGGGTCCAGCCAGATAATCCAGAATAATCTCTCCACCACAAAATCTTTATTTAATCATAACACGTCTCTTTTACCATTTAAGGTAACATATTCACAGATTCAGGGGATAAGGACACAGACATAATAGGGGGAAGGAGTGCATTATTCAGCTTACCATAGGAAATTACCTTCATTTTTTCCCTGGGTAGCCTTTAGTTTAACCCACCATGTATTAGCTAATCCTTAGAAAATGCTGAAGAGATTTAATTCTAATATTAAACTTGATAAATGGTCTACAGAATATTGGCCACTCAGAGATAGTATTCAAATTGAAACACAGCCCTTTTGCAAAAGATAAATAACACACTTTGGAGAACTACAGAACAATAACAACAACAACAATAAAAAAAAAACAAAAAACCTGGCTTTCCCTTAAGGATATTGCATGCATATTATAGCTGATAGTAGGGTAGACTAGAGTGAAATCAAGTAAGCAGTCCTTTTTCCTCTCATTCCCTTCTGTTTGCATTATCTCCACTATAATTCAGACCTGTTTTGTAGATCACTGACAGAGGATAAGTCAAAAGGCATTGATGATTCTGAAATCTGGACCAGCACCCATGGGAAAGCTGAATGAAACAACTGCATTTTTTTTTTAACCTGTGAGAAAAATCTAAAAACTTAACCAAGTTTACAAGAGAAGTCATAAATATGGATCCTCTGTTTTTTTCCCAAGTAATGTCATTTTTTTTTTGCAAGTTGAATTTCTGTCTCAGGAATTTCCTCTCACTGATTAAATTGGCCTCATTTCAACACATAATTTTGGCTGCTTTCTAAAGACCAACTTGCTTACCAACAATAAAATCTATTCTCTTTACTAATAAAACTAAATTATCCAGCATTGCATTATTTTCAATGGTTTGGAAACAGCTTTTAAAAGAATAAATAAATGCTGTCATTTATAAAATGTTCTTTTGGCAGAGTATCATTACTTGTACAAGAATACCACAGCCTTTATCAACTATGCTTAAAGATACAGTTTTTCTATACAGCATAGGAAAATTCTGTAATTGATAAGGATATATTTGATTTTGACTCAGCTAATTATTGTTAATAGTCACCATCATCAACACTGATTGCTGTGGTCTGATTTCTAACATTCTTTTAGAGTCATAAAATTTGCCTTAGCTATTCATTGTCATGGTATACCTTATATACCAAAATTTGATAACATACAGAATAGTTTATTTCACCATGTGATTTTCAAGCATACTTATAGCAGAGCACAACAGTTTTTAATAACATATCTAAGGGAAATTAAATATAAGGCAGCAAGAAACCAAAGCATTATCTCCCTTAGACAACGACAGCTCAGCAGTTGAATAAAATGCTTCAAAAAGAAATTGTTCGCCACTGCTCCCCATAATAAAATCTTTCTTCTTTAATACTTCAGTCCAGGTTTCTCCTCTCACAGATAAATTTGGCATAGGCCACAGAGAGGATTCTTGCTAAATGTTTACACAAGGGGATGAATGCTCCCTAATTAGTCACCCGTGGACTGCACTGGTGATTATGTGTTGGTTGTGTTTCTGATGCAGGTGTTCATAATTTGAAAGGAATTTAATGAGCAGAGGTAGTTTAGCAGCTTTTATTCTCTGGTGCAAACCAAGGCAATTAAGAGTTTTTGTGTTTGTTGAATCACAGAAGCATAGAATATGAGAAATGGAAGAGACCTTATATGTCTTTTTGACCTAGTCTCTCATTTTACAAATGGGGAAACAAACCCAGAGAGACACAATGTCTTCCTACCTCAGACCCCCTTGTGTTAGCGCTAAGTGAGTTTATTGATGGTCTCAGAGCTGACAATATGCAAACTGATGACGATCATAGGGCTCTTTGCTTCTCCAGCCTCTCCACTCTGCCCTTTACGTGGTCTCACTTCCTCCCTGCCCATTTGCTTTCCCCTCTTCCCCATATCAAAGTCAGTCACAGGTCTGATCTCAGATCTTTACACTTTGCTGTGTACTTAATTCCATTATTACCTTCCCCAGAATTATTTGCATTAACAAATCATAAACTGTGAAATTGTGGAGCGAAGAATTATCTGACATTAGTGTATGTATGAGGCAACGAAACTTGAAAATTGGCTGCCTCTGAAGTGTAAAGCTGGCCCCATATGCCCTTAAGCAATGAAAAAAAAAAAATAGTTGGCCTCAGAAACCTAGAGTGGATCAGCAAGCACCATTTAGAGGTTCCACAAACATTTTGTATAGACTTATTTTAATTGTTTTATATTAACTAGATAAAATGAGGGATTATAAGACAGGTCTAAACTATAAATGACAATACAACAAACACTCATATACCCACGATCAAGTTAAAGATATATCAGAATATGAACCTTAACACCCCTGTGTGACCTATTCCAATCACATCCACTTAATCTTTCCTATCAGAAGGAATGCCTTTGAAGTTAATTATTCAAATTCACTTACTCTTCTGTGTGATTTTACCACTTACCTTAGCCTTACAAAAATAAATTTAGTTTTATGTGTTTTAAACCCTGTGTAAATGGAATCATTGTGTGCATCTCCTGCAAATTGCTTTTTTGGTACAATATTATGATTTTGAAATTCATGCATGCTTGTAATTCTAGTTTATTAAATTTCACTACTTTGCAGTACTCTATTGTATAAATGTATCACAACTTATTTATTCTACTTTGGATGCCATGGATAGTTATTGTAAATATGCATAGATACATAATTTATTTTTACCATTTTATTTTGTGTTTTTTAAGTGCTTTCATCTTCTGTTTATTTCTCTCTCCTTTTTTGCCTTCTTTTGAATGATTTTTTTTAATTCTATTATTCCCCCTTAAGTAGTTTGACACTTTTAAACTCTGTCAAATCTTATAACAGCTATATTAGAAATTATAACATCCATATTAAACTTAGACTCTAATTTTGAAAAATAAGGAACTTCATTCATGTATTTATCCCTTCAAAGCATTGATACAGCTCTTGAAATAGCTCAGTAAAACAAACAAACAGACAGAAGCCATGCCCTATTGGAACTACATTCTGGTTCTGTGGAAACTTACATCTAGTGACCTTAGCACACTTTATATCCAAACAATGTGCCTCCTAATTTACATGCTATTGTTGTTATACATTATAGTTCTATTTGTTTTATATCTAGCTCTAAATATGTTATTATTTGTTCAATAAATATATTTTCTACTTTACTGTTCATCAGTCCTTCTCACGTCTTTTACTTTTCACGTGGAATCACTTTCTATCTAAAGGGAATTCTTTGTGGAGATGTATTGATGCAAACTCTGGCCATTTTTATTTTCTAAAATAACTTCAGTTTACCTTCATGTTTGAAAGACATATTTGCTAAATATACAACTCTAGGTTGACAACTGTTTTCTTTCAGAAGTTCCAAGATATTCTACCATCTTCTGACTTCAACTGTTGCTGTTGAGAAATCATTCATCATTTTAGTTTTTTCTTTGTAGTTTTATTTTTCCTTTCTGGTCATTTTTAAAATCTTCTCTTTATCTTTAGATTTACTATGATGTGTCTAGATGTTGACTTGTTTTTATTTATCCTGCTTGGAATTTGGGCCTTTTGACTTGAAGATTAATGTTTTTCATCAGTTCTGGAAATTCCTCAATCTTCATTTCTTTGAATATTGTCTTTCCCCCATTCTTTCTCTACTTTCCTCCTGAAATCCAATTAAACATACATTACATCCTCTCACTCTATTTTATTTGTATTTTTTATTGCTTTTCCACATTTTTCGTTTATCTCTCTGTACGGGACACTAAATAATGTTTTTCAAATTTTTCCTTCTGTTCATTAATTCTCTCTTTAGCTAATTCTAATGTTTTGCAGATTGTGTGTGTGTGTGTGTGTGTGTGTGTGTGTGTGTGTGTAGAGAGAGAGCTTTAAATTTATTTTAATTACATTTTTATTTCTGAAAATTATTTTTATTATTTATCTATTACACCATCTTTCTCCTATTCATCATTTTTATTATTTTTAGTTCTTTAAACATATGAGATATAAACATTTCTATAGTATGTCTGATATTTCTAATAGCTGAAGTCTTTATGGGTCTGATTTTTCTGTTTTTTATTGCTGCTGACTCTGATTCATGGTGTCCTGTTTCCTTATGTATATTAGGGTATTTGATTAAGAGATCATACTTTCTGGAAACTTATCTGTAAGAATTCTATCCATTGGTATAAGGCCTGCCTGGATGGAAGTTAGTTTCCTTCAAAGAGGATTTGCATTTGCTTCTGCTGTGTGGCTGAAAGCTCTCTCAATCCTTAATGATATTAACTAAGTTATTTGCTTAAGGATTTTTTGAACACTGGGGTATATATGTATGAGATATATACTCAGAAAGGAGCCAAAAGAATTCTCCACCCAGCACCAAGTTTTCAGAAAGTTAATTTTCCTTGCAGTGCTCTGGAAAATGTCTAATTGATTTTAGTTCACTCCTACACTAAAGGCCTATCCCTTTGGGCTCCAAGACTTATGTGTAAATCTCTTATTAAATTCCTCTTCTTAGTGTACAATCTTTGTTCCTTATCTCCCCATGTGAAAAATAAAATTCCATGTTACTCAAGTTCAGCAAATGCCAGGCAAAATCTGGCTTCAGAATCCTGTTTACTTCTCCATATTTCTGCTTTCTCTTATTTTTTGGTATCTGAAAAATCTTTACCTTCCTGCTGGCTCATCAATGCATTTAATACATTTAAAAATAAATATTTTAATTATAATCTAGCATTGGGGTTTTCTTTTGCAATAAACTTGGTCAGGATATTTAAACTGCTGCACTGCCAGAAACAGTAGTCAATGATCAATTTTAAAATATATCTTTAATACTGTTATAAGAAGCAATATGCATATGATAAATCATTACTTATCTGTGCATTTCCAGTGTTTAGCAATTTAGTAGTCTCTCAACAAAATTTATACATACACATACACACACACACACACACACACACACATCAAGAGTGTGGGACAGGCATTCTTTTTTGAATATTTACTAGATGCCAGACACTCTAGTAAGTTTCATATGGATTATCTCATGTAATCCTCACCACAGCCATATGCATTCCTAAAGAAAATTCACATTCTGCAGAATAATTTACTAAAAGGAAATAAGGATTATGGGGGGGAAAGTGTTGAGGCTGACTATTCAAAATTTCTATGAAGATTGTTGTTAGAGAACTAGACAAAACAATAACAATCTTAGTAATAAATACCAGAACAGTTTTAAAAGATGTTAAATTCCTAATAACGAAATAATAAAGTAAGTATAATATTTTAACTTAAAAATATAAGATAAAATTACCTTGATAGAAGCAAGTGTAAGGCTCTTTCATGAGAAAGCTTGTGGCCACTTTGAGCAGAGAACTTGGATACTACTCGAAACTACTAGAATACTATTGTTATTCCTCCATGGTTTATTGTATTCAACTCTTTTGCTATACATTGCATTCAGTTGCTTCTTAGTGGCACAAAATACTAATGTGCTGGAAAAAATTGCTTATGAACCAATGTGACTTCTGCATTATGTTAACATCATTCCCCCATATGCTAATCTAATATGAGTTAGTTCACATTACAGAAATATGTGCTATTGTAGAACGGACTATATCAATATCCTCTTCTTCCAGATAAAGAAAGTGGGTCTGAGAGAAACTAAGTAACTTGCCTAAAGTTATCCAGCTAATACCTGCTGAACCTGGGACTTGAGCAGTGTGATTCCAGACACTCCTAATGACTATGTCTCTTTGGTATGATAGACAAAAAAAATTGAATATCTACCTGATACAGAATAAATTATGATAAATACTGTTGCCGCATGAGACTTATTATAGACTGTCTTTGAAGAAGTATACAGTTTAAAAATTCCTTATCATAGAATTAGACTGAAAATAATCTTAAATGGGTCAATGTTTCTAAAATTTTGATTTCTAATTGCTTTAACCTTGAATTCACATCTCAAGAAAATCACCCTTTCAGAGTTGTGAAGATGTTCCAGGATTAAATAGTGTAAAATAGTAAGCATTATTTCTATGGCTTACTTTGGAGTTAGTTAGTCCATATCAGCAAGATAAGAGAAAGGGCATGCACATTCATTTGGTTATCTATTCATTCACTTAATCTTTATTGAGTACTTCATAGTTGCTGGGATGTATCAGCGAACAAAACAAAATTTGTGCTTTTAGGGGTGTACGTTCTAGAAGGGAAAAAATGCAAATAAATCTATGATGTCAAGTGGTGACAAGTGTTATCAGGACAAATAGAACAGTGTTCAGGATGCTGCTGGTAGGGATAGTAAGATATTCTGCAAACATCTGAACAAAATGAAGGAGGGATCCATTTGAATGCCTAGGGGATGACCCTTAAGAATGAGAGCTGGGACTATACATCGTTACTAGAGAAGGCCAGGTGGTAGAGTGGAGTCAGCCAGGGTAGTTGGAAGTGAGGCCACGGTGGTCAGTAGAGGTCAAATCATCATAGGCCATGGCAAGAATTTTAGATTTTATTATAGATGAGGTAGAAATCCCTTGATGGATTTTGAACAGGAAAGCATATAAACTGATTTAGTTTAGAAGCCTAACAGCTGTTGTGCAGTAACAGATTTTGTTGGTGTCTGTGTGTGCACACACATGCATGTGTGGTTGGAGAAAGCAATGGGGATGTAAAGATGAAAACAGGCAGAACAGTTCTAATAGCCCAAATTTGGAGTACAGTAATAGTGATGAAAGAGGCACAAAGCAGTCAGATTCAGGATATACATTAAAGGTAGAAACAACACAATTTATTAAAGTGGATTTCTCATGTGAACATGAAACCAAGCGATATTTCCATAAACAGTGGAAGCAGACAAAGAAATAGTGGGCTTAATGAACCTTTTTTTAAAAACAAAAATGTCAATAAAAACTGGAAGAATATCCTTAAGCATTATTACATTCCATCTTGAAATATTTGAATTTCTGCTTCCAACACCAATTATCTTTAGGGTTGGAACCAAAATATTGGTTTCAAGCTTCTATTTGTAGAACTTTTATAAATGATGTCCTACACCATACCACAATATTTAAAATACATAGCTGTATTTTATTTGTATAAATGTTTTACATAAATCCAAGCTTGTAACACTTATAATAAATTTAATCAGTTAACTAATAAAAAGCTATTTTAAGAATAGACTTGAAAAATGTTAGTGCCTTCATGAAGTTTAAACATTTATTTGGATGGCACGATGACTGAATGGATAGATGAATTTATTTAGAGAAGCTTGAAAAGTTCAAGAACTAGCACATGGGAAAAAGTGAATAGCGAACCACTTGACTTTAACATAGAAAGGAGAAAGCTCTGTTAAGATAACCCCAGGGTCAGATAATCAACATTACCCTTCCCTAACCTTCGTCTGCTGCAAACTTCTAATTCAATCACACATGAACACAGTATTAACATTTGACACAAATAGAATTAATAACCTCTTTTTTCACTTTGTATGTTCCTAATTTAATAGAAATAATATGATAATGCAAGAACACAGTTCTTAAAAACAAAACACAATCAATAGGACTTTTCATTTTTACCTTTCATTACTATTTTTACTGCATTCACTTTTGGAGCTTACCATGTTTTAGAAGAACAAGTACTGAATGACCTTACATTTGTCATTCATAGTGTACTATTTTTGAAATGCTGAAAGATAGGAAGCCATATACAAATGACTTGATATTGTAAACTGAACTGTCCAGTTATTCATTGATTCACCAGTTCAGTCAAACAAGTTATGACTATGTCAGTTTGCTCAAAGCTAGGAAACAGATTTTAAATACATAGACACTGTTTCAGAGAATTGATTCTACTCCTATTCTTAGGATCTTTCCTGGTGCTTTCCTATTACTCTGGTAGGAAATCTGACACACAAAATGCTGACCTCTAAAACCAAGAAACATGGGAGCAAGGGAGCGATATTTCTCATTTCAAAAATTTATCCTTGATTGGCTTCCTTGTTGATTCTGGAATGCTCTCTCCCGCCAGAATCTTTAAAATATTGTTTGGTTTATAAAGTTTCATTTATAGAGAATTTTTCAAAATTTTTTCAACTATGTCAAGCAAAGGAGACCTGGATCAGGAGCCAGTGTAAGACAAGATTTACCTGACAAGAATCCTGACAACATTTCACATTTGATAAATAAGGTTCTTCCCTGGGAATCTGCGGAAACAGTCTCCTCACTTCCCATCATCAAATGTTCAGCCTATCACCCTCTCACAAGGATCACTGCCCCTTTTCTTATTCATCTTTCTGCCAGGTTCTACTCACTACCTCACAGCTGCCAGCTAGTCTTCCTTCTTGCTTTCAGGAATGCCTCATCTTTAAATTCATGGGCCTGTTCTTTAAATGCTAAAAAGGAAATTCTTGGCCATCTTGGATCATTTGATTGTTCAATTGATCTGACTGACATGGTTTCCTTAGGTTCGGTGTGAGGTAAGGTCATGGATTATGAGACCACAGGGAATAAATAATTATTGTGACATCTTCTCTCTTTATCGACTGTAAGTAATACACTGTGATTAATTGTTGTGCCTTATGATCTTTGAGCAGTAATATTCTGTGATTAAAGAACAATTTTCAACCATTTGTGATTCAAAATTGGTTTCTCAAGGATTGAGTTTCATAAAAAATAATGAATGTAAGTGCTTCTGTGAATTCCTTTTTTAAAAAATATTTTAATCTTACCCTTGTTGCTGTGAACAAAAAAGCCATGTGCTTAACAACCAGAACATGAGTCAGTGTATTCATGTGAAACTGAGCAGCTTAATTTCATTGGCTGAAGGTAAATAATGCATAAGATAAAGCAATGACTGAAATGTATCTTAGGGAGAGAAAAAAGCCAACGTGGTTTTATTTCCCTGAAATTATAACATCCTAAACCTGTAATCCGTCTTTCCAGCAAAAGGGTCTCTAGAAACTGTTGAATATGTTATTTGATGATACACCTAGATTGTTTCAATCAACTATTCAGATAAAGCCTTTGTATTGTATTTTCAAACTTTCTTTCCAAATCAGAGTTAAATGTGCTTCATACGGAAATGTGACTAGAGGCTCCTCTGTTCCCCTCAGTCCCTAAACTACTGCTCCTAATTTGGAGCTGCCTGAGAGGCCCATTTATGATAGGGAGGCTCTTACCTGCAAAGCAGTATGTAGCTTCTTTGATACCAGTGCAATGAAGCTTTTGACTCTGCATAAAATGTAAATAATCATTTCTTATGGGAAATAAAGGAGTAATTCCCACAGGGGAAGGAGAGAATGGGAATGTTTTCTTAGAAATACTTTCATAAACTTGATAATTGATGGCAATAAATTGCTTATTTTAACTATGACCTTTTCAAAGACATGCTGAATATGCTCAAATTATACTATACTTATAATCACATTTCAGATTGTAGTTGAGGTTTTATTTGAACTAGCTATTATAAATATATACATATATATATATAAAACTCTGACTTTTATTCTATAGTTGCTCATCTCTAATTTAACACCTTAGCCCCTTTAAATACTTTCTAATAATCCATTTTCCCCAAATTTCCTCTACTCTCCAAATCATTCTCTCTCTCTCTCTCTCTCTTTCTCTCTCTTGCCTCCAACCCTTCCTACCTTCCATATTTGGTTTTTTATATTATTTTCTGATATTTCATTTTATTTTTTCTTTAAAAAATTTTAAAATTTAAAATTTACTTGCATGCTTAATTTACCTATGGAGTTTCTTTTTTTAAAAAACTTACTAGACCAACTAGTTATTGTAATATTAAATATGAGCACTTTTTACCTTCTAGCTATCTTCCCTACGTGCTTAAAATTTTTTAAGTGTGAAAAAACATAGTGTAGTGACCTGCTACTCTTTTTTTTCCCTTTAGGCTTTATGAGACCTGGCACTGCCAACTTAGTTAGATGATTTGGAGCCACATAGAGTTGACCTGAGTTATAGCCCAACATCCATTCCTTCTTTATTACATTCTACTATTACATCTCATCTTTTACTCCATTCATCTTCTGTTTCTGACCATTGTGGGAAGTGGACTTCCACTTTAAGGCATAATAGGGTAGAAATCAATTTGGAAGATTATTATTTATAATGGCATATTATCTATAATAACATTATAGATTGGGAAATTATTAATTATAATAATATAAGCATGAGTAAAGGTAGGTGGCTGGCAGGGAAGCAGTTAAAATCATAATAGAAATGGATCCAGACCAGCATTTGGGGTGGGAGTTAGTCAAGGCCAAGATTTTTGTCAAAGTTGCTAATTGGTAGAAGTGTTAAAATTAGGGCACAAGGTCAAGGTAGGAAGACACAGAGACCCTCATCTCTGCCACTTGGTCAGAGAGCCTTAAGGTAGAAACTTTCTGGTAACATAGAGGTGTAGACACCAAAATGTCTTCCAAGGAATCACAGTCCCACACAGGTAAAGCTCAGAGGTCAGGTAAATTTTCAAAGGGCCGAATGCTCTGTTCCAATCCTGGAAAGTCATGGTGCACTTCAAGATGTTTAAGGCTGTGAAAAATCCTGTGCTTTAGAACAATTTTGTTTATGTAGCTTTTCCCCAAATTATTTGACCTGTTGACATTCCTTGAATGAACACTCTTGGGAAACTAAAGCCTTGGACGCATCCTTACCATCTCCTCTGTTAGCTTCATATCCAGTCACCCAGTTCTGTAAGGCCCAGCAATTCTTTCCTCAAAGAATCTCTTGCAGCTCTTTCTTCCTTCCTGCTACCACTTGTGCTCAGGTTAGAGGTTCTCAATGTCAGTATGAATGAGGAGAAAGAGACATAGCTCATATCAACAGGATTATGCATAGTTTCAAAACTCAAATTGAACTTTATATTTAATTGCTCATCATTAAAATAATTTACTTGGTTTCAAAATTTCCAAAAAAAGAATTAAAGAAGGGCATGAGATTGGTTTTATTTATCAAAAGAGCAAATAGGTTTTCAGAAATCAAGAAACACCATTGTGAGGCCTCAAGCATTGTATCAGACTTAGTCTAATCTGTTTCTCTGCCCCTCCCATGTACCATAGCCACTCTCAGCAATGCAGTTATCTGAAAAGAAATAAACAAAAACTTGTCCTCATCTTGAGAAGCTATAAAAATGCACTGGAAACCAAGGGACTGCTACAGAAGAACAGGTTGCCTGACCTCAGGCAAGACAATTACTCCCTATGGACTTTAGTCTCCTCCCCTGCAAAATGAGTGAACAGGATAAGACAAATTGCAACCTATATGAATATAACATCTCTTCCCTACTTCTAAATCTTGAATGCACATACTACTGTCCCTGATGTTAATTATAGAACAAATCTCACCTTCTTAGCTAGGTATTTAAGATCTTCCATAATCTATCACAAAACTATCTTTACAACTTCGTTTCCACTAGTCTCCTCCATAAACTCTGTTCTTGTCAGATTTTTCAGGTTACTAGTTCCTGAATAATCCTTGCTTATTCCCATCACAGAGTCATTGCTTATAAATGACTCATCTCTGGAAACTTTCTACTTTTCCAACACGTACCCCATCCATGTCTTACTTATTTCTTATGGTTTAATTTACATCTGACCTTTCTGCAATCATTCTGAACAACAGTTATTTTTTTCTAATCAATTTTCTATACCAAAAATTTGTATGCCATTATTTGATCCTCATAGTAGTGTAAGATCTTATGTTTTTAAGTGTATCTTAATTCCCCATGTTAAGCTAGATGTGCCCCCTTGGACAAGGAATTCTTATACTTTAATGGCTTTCTGACAGTTCTTAATAAAATATATTACCCATGGTCAGTAATTAATATTTATGAATATTTGGATACTAATTAATTATGGAAGATCTCTAAATCCATAAGAAAGCCTATATCAAATTCAAAGCTGCATCACAAAAATCAAAATGACATATCCTTAAAAAGCTGTGAGAAATGTGATTCTATTACTTTATACTGCTACAGTGAACTTTCTCAGTCACTAACTTATTCAAAATAAAAACTAATTCAACTTTCCCTTATGTTCAAATTTGAAGGAACATTCTGCATTTCTTGATTCAAAAAGTATGTTCAAATGTATAAAAATATGAAACAGATTAAGCAGTTGATTTAGTTCAAGTAGTGGTTGTAATTACATGTTTGTAATTCTTTCACTTTTGCTTAAAGTATCTTTCTTTAAAGTGTATCCCCATCTTAGAAATTAAACATCTGCAGATATTTTAATTGTATTTTGGGGACTCTGGATTTGTGTCTAAAGATGTTCTTTTACTGGCTGTACTTATCAGCTATCTAAAGGTCTGCATTCCAGTCACTTTATTTGACACCTTAAAATTATCTTGCTAATCCATTTTCATATTTGTTTAACATCTGTCTTTCCCCACTATAATGTTAACTCCATGGCCATAAGAATTTTGGTCATCATGATCACCACTATGTCTTGATCACTGTTGCACTGTCATGTTTTGGTCACTACTGTATTATCAGGGTCTGTGTAGATGCTTAGTATCTATCTTTTGAATAAAATAAATAAGGTAGTTACATAAACTAGAACAAATCACTATTTCTCTCTCGGCCTCAACCATTAAATCTATAAAAATAGAAAAGTTTATCTATTCCAGTATGTTTTAAACATGTGTTCTTTCAAACCACAAAATTCCCTGGAGCTATCTCAGAGTGTGAAAGGGGAGACCAAAACCAACCATTGGTCTAGGCAGCTGCCTACCTCATTCTCAATTGGGCAAATCTCTTTTTATCTGTTTTCCTAATAAGAGAGAGGTGGGAGGAAGAAGATGGTTCTAAATAAGATTTTGTTTAAAAATGTGTGCTGCTTAAAAAAAAAAAAAAAAACTTCCAAATAAAATCATTTCCATAAGACTTTCTATAGCCCAACTCCCATTTTACAGCTTATGTTTTCGGGGTATTTTTTATTGGGCAAACACTGAAAGAAATACTTGTTTGCTCACTACTGTGCAAATGTTAACCTACAAGTGATAGGTTGTGTCTTATGAAAAGACAAAATGCCCTCACGTATCTGGGCCAGTCTAGCCATTTATATGATGTGGGAGTTTCCAAAGTTGATTTCTATCTTATGCTCGACTGCTACTTCTTTGCATGCTCAACCAATTCAGGTCAAATGTCAAAAACAACAGGCACAGCTATGTGGGTCAAGTGTAAATATGTCTGGAGCAACTACTCAGTATATGTTTTGAAACTAAGAAAAATACTCATATATATTAAGTCTTATCAGTAATAATGGTCACTTTAGAGTGCCTGCTGAATCAGTTACATTACTGTTCGTACATTGGTGCCTTGACTTAAGTGATTGTTGTTGTTACTATATGTTTATTCTCTTTGTTATTCCAGTGGTTGTTTTGCTAGTACTTTTGATAATGATATAAAACAAACTGAGGATACTGAACTTGAATATCCTTGGGACCAGACTGGTCTTGAACAGTGGAGAAAGCTCTCCACCATTCTTCCTAATTTTTTATTAAACTGAGCATGTTGGCTAAATAGCATTCAAATAAGAAATATCTTTAATTCAGCAGCTATTCTGATTGAGAAAAGCTTGTTTTCCATTAGGTCATGTTTAGAAAAGCATTTGTTGTAAAATGAGCCACACTGTAACCAAAAATATTTATGAAATCTAGAGAAATATAAACTAGAATTCAAACTGCGTATTTCTAGGAATAGCAAGAACAACTACTGTTACTATTGAGCTGATAGTAATGTCAGATTTTCACTAGATACTCTCCTGAATTGTATCATTTAGCCCTCATAGCAGTCATTAGATACTGTTGAGGCTCAGAGAGGTTAAATCAGAGAACGAAAGTCACACAGCAATTAAATGGCCCAACGACATTACACTCTCAGATATGTCTGAGTTCTTGGCTTGTTTTTTGCTTATATTTCAAAGCCTTCAAACTGAAATTACAACTTCTTAATTGATTACCAATGGTATTACCAATCCGAGAGAGAGAAATGAGACCATGAATGAGGTTCCCTGAAGCAGAATTTATCATGCAAAAATAATAAACTTTCTCTTGCTGGATTCTTTGTCTATTTATACTTTTCCAGAATTCTTAGGAAACGAAATGAGCAAAATTAATTATCAACTTATCCTCTCATCAGCCTGTTTTCCTCATTTGTGAAAAAATCATTACACTGTAAACAGAAAAATCATTAAAATAAATCAGTTATTTTGTTCTGCTGCTAATTGAAATAGAGGGAAACAGAAAAAATGTTAAAGCATGAAAAAAGGAAAATAAGAAGTTAAGCATTATTGGATTTGGCTAACATAAAATACTAATTTAGGGAAGAACACCTCCAAAAATAGAGCATGTAAATATTTGATTCAGAATTCAAATGAATAATTTTTAAATCCTGGCTAAGAGTAAATGTTATTTCCTAAGAAATGTGAACAGTAAACTACTTGTTCTTTTTTTTTTAATGTGTGTATCATTAAAAAAAAAAATAGAAAATTCCTAACTAATTTATTCCAAAGCAATTTCAGTTATCAGCCCTTTGAGCACTATCATCCAAACTCCACTATTGATTTCTGAGACAAATAGAGAGTCTCATTAAAGTAAGCTCCTGAAACTTTTCTTAAAGGATGAGTTATGAAAGGAGAGTCCCATAAAAGACTAGATGATTTGGTTGTCCAAAGTGGAAAAGACTTGGAGGCCCCCACCCAAAATAACAATAGGAATAAAAACCACCCTTAGGTTGTTACAGGCCATTTTAATTTGGGTAGATAAACATTTTTTTAATTATTATAACTGCTCACATCTTAAGACTAAATTTTACAGTCTGACTTTTTTTGTACCAACATTATTTTTAACATCCAATCTAAATATCATACAACAAGCTTTTGGAAATTCTCTGGAAATAAATGCTCTGATTACTCACCTAAATAGATCCACTCTCCCACACACATTCTTGCTCACAACCATACAGTACTTTTTTCTTACATTTGTAATTTTCCCTCTGAGATACAGGAAAATCCAATTCTAAAATGGCATGGTTTATCAAACAGAAAAGTGCTTTGGAAGATAGCTTCTCTACAAATTACCTGCCTCGTAGCTCACGTACCTTTGCCAGTGAAGTACTTTCAATATGACCATCCTCAACTAAGTCCATTTAATTAGGTAAAGTCCCCTACATACAAACCTTCAAGTTGTGAGCTTTCAAAGATGTGAACATGCATTCGCATGTCCAATCATGTAAGTTAGTTCACGTGTCTGGCGTACATTGTCACAAGCATGATCCTCTACAAGTGGTTGTGCTTTTGTGTACTTTACTGTACAGTACTGTGTAGAGTACAGTAGTACAGTATCTTTATTTCAAACCCAGGATGTCCAGAAGCAAGCGTATAAGCAGCAGTGATGTAGCTGGTACTACTGTACTTTTCAAGGTACTGTACTGTAAGATTAAAAATGTTTTCTTTATTTTTTGTGTTTGTTTTTTATGTATTATTTGTGTGAAAAGTATTATAAACCTATTACAGTACAGTACTATATAGCCGATTCTGTTAGTTGGGTACTTAGACTAACTTCGTTGAACTTACGAACAAATTGGACTTACAAACTTGCTCTCAGGAACGGACTCACTCATGTGTAGAGGACTTAGTTGTTTCTCCTCAGTAGAAATTCCTCCAATACTTCTTCCCCATGATCTGAGCTCTCAAATCACAATATGATGGAGAATCTCTAGTAATTGCTTGGAATGTTTCAAAATTCTCAAATATATATTAATTAATGTGTAGGTTAATAAATATAGTTTAAATATATGTGTATATATGTGTAATATTAAACTTTTTGGAGATTAGAGGAAATAGCACATGAAAACATAATTTAAAAGGATGCTATAATTCCAGAGTTATTAACAAATTAGTTCACATCCTAAAATTTTAATCAAGAAATAGAAGAAACTGATTTTAAGACAAAGTTTATTTAATTTAATAGTCAATTTATTTTTTCAACAAATATTGACTGGCTATTGTCATGATCGGAAACTCTGTTAGAACACAAGAGTGTAAAATCATAATCCTTCCCTTAAAGAATTTAAAGTCTATTCCAATAAAATTTTTTAAAAAAGAAAAAGAATTTAAAGTCTAGTAAGAGAGAGATCAAAAAAACAAGCATTAAAACACCCTTTTAAAAAACACAGTAAGTGTTGTAAGAATAATGGATACAGGAAAATACTTCACCCTTACAGAGAGGATGCTGCACACGTGCCCAAGATTGGAAAAAATTAAGAAAGACTTTCTAGAAAAAGTGCTAATTAAGTTAAATATTAAAGGATAAACAGATGTTGGCATATTGAAATATCATTTCAGACACAGGGGATGGGGCAATACAAAAGCATTATAGCCTGTGAAAGCAGAGGAGATAACTTTTTATAAGTAGTACTTTGTGTTTGGGATGGAAAAACATGAATGGGAATAAGAGATAAGACTTTAAGATGTAGATGCACTAAATCATCAAGTGCCCTGTTACACTAAGGATTTTATATTTTATCCTGAGGCTATATGGATTTTAATCACTAGAACAGGACTTATTAGACTAAGAGAACTAATTTAAGTCAGAAAAAAAGTAAAAATGCAGGTGGTAGGAAAATCAAGTACCAGTAGATTCAGGTAATACCTTCAAGAAATTAAGGCCTCAATTAAATCCTGTCAGTATGTGCAGAGAGAAGAAATTAGATTTGAGAGCTATTTAGATGATAAACATAATGGGACATGGTAACAAATTTGATATTGGGATGAAGGTGAGAGAAGAATCATGTCTCATTTTTAGTTAGTGTGATGGAAAGCTGGCGGTTATATTCATGGAGATCAGTAATTCAGGTAAAGAGGCAGGTATTAGGGGGAATGATGATGAAATTAGTCATGTTAAGGTTAAGATAGATGCCTTAAGAAAATCCAAGAATGATATCTTGTAGACAGATGAACATGTAGGTCTGGATTGGAAAAATGAGCTCTAGGTTGGAAACTATATTAGTCTGTTAGGGCTGCCATATCAGAGTACCACAGACTGGGTGACTGAAACAGTAAAAATTTATTTTCTTCCAATTCTGGAAGCTAGAAGTCCAAGGTCAAGGTGCTGAAGGGTTGGTTACTGGTAAGACCTGAAAACAGACTTCCTGTCTTACTGACAGCCCACCTTCTCACTGGGTCCTCACATGGCCTTTTTTCTGTGTGCACACTTACCCGGTGTCTCTTCCTCTTCTTATGTGAACACTAGTCCTGTTGGATTATGTCCACACCGTTATGGCCTCATTTCATCTTAATTACCTCCTTAAAGGCCTGTCTCCAAATACAGTCACGTTGGGAGTTAGGGCTTCAACAGAAGAATTTGGGGAACACAATTCAGTCCATAACAGAAACATAGATCTGATGATAGGACAATCATTATCATTTTAGAAATGGAAAGACTGAGGTTGGAACTGCTAAGTTACTTGTGCATACAGAGAGCACTGGAGATGGAATAGGCTTAGTCCTCTTTCCACATTCATACGATATAGTGGATAGGGCGATTATCCCTGGCTGGCAAGTACAACCTGAACAACAGCCAAAACAACAACAACAGCATCACAGAAATCGACAGAAAATTAACCAGGTAGGTTATAGAGGCTTCCTAGAACATCTGTAAGGCTGTATTGAATTTCTAAAAGGAGAGGGATTAAATGGTGCTTGCTGACTTCAGGAGACACGCTGTTTCATGACAGTGAGCAAGAATGTCCCAGAAATTTTCTCAGGACATCAAACACAGCTCCAGATCTTATGGAGAGTATCTCAGGGAATCTTTAATATCCTCGCAGAATAAACCACGCTATCCGTGCCTCTGAAGAATGAAGAGTGAAACGGCCGCCCCAGATGTGATTTGAAACTGAGGTTCTGATGCGACCGGGTTCTGGGGAAGCTAGGTATTTCAAAGCAAGCTTTGCCTTAGCCCTGTACACCTGCCCCTCCGGCTGTGTTCAAACACATGACTTGTTCACTGCACAGTGTAATGATTATCCAACTTTCACCAGAGAGCTGTGCAAGAACAAAAGGCCGAGGGGTAAAGAGGATTTTTATTATTAGGTTGCTGTTCTTATGAGACATTCATATAGCAAAGGAATTGCTTTGCCGTTAAAAGAAATTTTGTTAAGGAAACTTTATGAAAAAGTTGCTTACACTGCTTTTAAAGTAACTATGTATGTATTCAGAAAAAAATATATATATATATTAAAAAAGGCTGAGTTTAGGAACTCAGTTCAGAACCATATTTTCAAATGTAAGTAAGGGAAAATGTAGACATCTATTGGACTAGTTTAAAATTCCACAAGCATGGATTTGAACATTAATTAGATGTCAAGCAGAATTTATTTTATTTTGGCACACGTGCTGTTGTTAATGACTCCGTATTTCTCTCCTGCCACAGCCTGGAGTTATCTGGCACCACAGGCCCAGTTAAGGTGGGTAGCTCAAGGCACATCTGTTGTGTGTGCACAGCTCAACAGGGTTTTTAGGTTCCCAAGTGCAAGCAGGGTGTTACTTTCAATTCAGCATCTTCTCCTTCCGCTCTCCTAGCCCCACTCAGCACCACCACTTGTATAAAGAAACCACAAAAGTCCAGATCCTTTGAAGTTGTGGGGTTGGTCTCACTTTTTAAAGTGAGGAAGGACAGAGCAGAGGTGAGTGTATTACTTGCATTATCAAAGTAGATCCACATATTCTATTCTTTTTACAGGCGAGGTAGGGGAGAGAAAAGTATTCCTGCTTATAAGTATTTTACACAAAAATATATTTAGGTTAACAAGCTCTTCTTTAAAAGTTCAAAAAAAATGTTAAAACAGAAAGGAAAACATTATTAGCATTTGTTGGTGGCTTTGGCAGGGAATTTGTAGGTAGCAGGACAAAATTAAATGAGGAACTTTGGAAAGAAAGAAGTAAGGAGAGCATGAGATTTCTGAGGGTTAGGAAACAGGAAGTAAGAGAAAGATATTAAAGAGAAACATAATAAGAAAGTAGCAAAAAGAGAATTTCTAGATTGTGGGTTAGTCTCGGGCTAAATCGTCAGCTGGTATCTGTGTTAGGATATCAGGAGGTGGTACAGCATGATGGTGAACAGCAAAGGCTTTGGAGTCAGATAAACTTGCATTTGAATCCCTGGTCCACAGATTGGGTGACTCTGGACAAGTTATTTGACCTCTATAAACCATAATATCCTCATCTGTAAAATGGAAGGAATCACGTTACCTGGAGCGGATGTGAGGATTACCTAACACAGCTACGTAAAATGCTTGGAAAATGCCTGGCATAAATGCTGGATAAGTTCATTAAGTATTACAGTCATGGAGCCCTAGAGCTGGAAGGTATCTTACCGAACCTCACAAACTCCAACATTTTACAGAGTAGGAAAGTGAAGAGCTAAAGCATTACGTTTCTTGCCAGAGGTGATGCAAGTGGAAAATCATCTTCCAAGTCATGTTTTACTGGTTTTTAGGACACTGTGTTAATCAGCTCAGGCTGCAATAAAAAGTAACATAGACTGTGTGCCTTAAACAACAGGAATTTATTTTTCACAGTTCTGGAGGCTGGGAAGTCTAAGACTGAGGTGCCGGCCAATTTGAATTCCCTGTGAGGGCCCTCTTCCTGGTTCAGGGATGGACGCTGGATGCCTTCTCCATATCCTCACCTGGCAGAGCTCCAGTCTCTTCTTCTTATAAGGGCAATAATCTAATTATAGGACCCCACTGTCATGGCCTTATCTAAACTTAATCACCTCCCAAAGGTTCTAACTCCAATATCATCACATTGGGAATTAGAGCTTCAACACACAAATTTTTGTGGGGACACAAACATTTGGTCCATAACAGACACAAAATATGGTGCTGTGGAAAGTGCCTGGAGCAATGGTTAAGAACTGAGGGTTCTAGTCCTAAGGACCTTAGGCAGGTCTCTTAATCTTTCAGTTTCCTCACCTAATAAATGTGACGGGACGGGTGGGAGGGATTATCTCAAAATGGGGTTCAGCTCTATGCTAATGTAATATAATTCTCTGAGAATATGAGTGTAATTTACAGTGAGAGACATGTGTTTGACTGGAGTAAGGAAAACAAGGACTAACTGGGATCCCAGGACACAACAGGAGAGAGCAGAGCTAGGTGGAGTTTTTGGCAAAGGAAGAGTAGCAGGATCTGAGGGATTCTTGGGGATCAGGGAAGGGATAAAACCAGAATGAGAAAAAAGCGAAAGGCATTACAGGAGGGTCTCATAGAAAGCTATCTCTTCTAAAGTGTGCCCAGGGCCAAAATCCCACCTGTTTTGTTTTGTTTTGTTTTGTTTTAGGGTTAGTAAGCACGTAAGGATTATAACAGTGGGGGCTGAGAGAGGTCACTGATAGCCATTCACAGCTTGGTGCTAAGCTAAGGAAAATGATTTGAATAAAATAACTTACCCTAAAGCAGAAGTGTGTGTTGGAATGAGAGGAGGAGGAGAGTTTCTGCTCTCTGATATCACATCATTCAGTATATTAAACATGTGAACATTTGAATACATATGAGTGGATTGGAAGGAGTTTTATTTATTTACCTGTATCTCCCAAATTGACTATATCCCTCAGCAAGATGAGTGGGAACAGGCTCTGATTCCTAATTATAGATTTAAGAATCTTATTCAGGGAAACTTACCTGCTCAGCATAGTTTTTTTTTTTTTTCCTTCATAGCTTCCAGATGATCCTAATAGAGCAACATTGCAGTGTAACAGTCATCCTGATTACAAGTGTGTACGCAAACTGGGTACCATCTATGGCTAATTTTCATTCAGAAAAATACCATTTAAGCTTATAATTAACTATGCAACTGGTCATAACTGTTAAAGATTTTGATATGATGATAAAGTATCAATTATAACAGTAAATATATACCTATATATCCACATATATTCAGTGTTAATAACCTATTTCTTGACGAAACAACTTTGATTTCTTGAACACAGTTCTGTGCTTAACAATGATCATCCACAAATGAAGCCAGAATCGGCAATGCTCTATAAGAGCAGCGAGTGGCTGCACGGGGATGAAGAAAGGCAAAAAGACAAATCTCAGCCAACTCTCTGAAGATTTGGGGGGCAAGATTCCCCAGTTTTCGTTCTGCATGTTGAGGCTTTTTCTCTCGTGCAGTGCAATCAGTGCATTTTCCGAAGCTATGTTTCTTCCTGCACTGACTTGTAGATGTTTAACGGTCTCGCCTAGTTTTCTTTAAACTGGCTGAGCTTGGTATTGGTAGGTCTCCAATAAAAGTTTTTATTATTTTAAAAATACTACTTTTGCCCTTTTACATTCTCTAATTAAAACCAGGGTAGATTCCATAGTTTCCTGATCACTTTTAGATAACAAAAAACTTTTCACCACTTTTGTCCAATTTAAAACTCTGTTTTCTTCTCCAGTTTGACACATACCTCCTCTCCATTCTCCAGCACCAGCCAAGCTTTAGCTTGGGGGACTTGTGGTGGGGAGAATATTGTCTGCTGTTTCACTCCTCTTCTCTCTGTCTTCTAGTTCTAGCTTTTCTTGACTTTGGAGTGGGAAAAAAAGAGAAAGAGGAAAGTGACCCTCACACTTGTTGAGGCAAGCAAGTAAAATCCCCTGTCTGTTGTCTCTGACTTTCCATCAAGGCCTGCTCTGGGTTCACTGTCAAAGCTGACTACCTCATCTGAGTGCGTATCTTGGGTAGCCTTGCAGGGCTTCCCACCAGGAGATCTGCCTTTGGCTCAACCTCTTCCTACACAGGAGTGGATCACATTTAATTACCTTACATGTGTTTATTTGAACCTTGAGAAATTCACACATCCTTGCTTGGCCAGTTAGGGTGCAAAAATGCAGGCTGCTCCTTTGCTATCCTGTCTTTCAACAAACCCTCTTTTAGAGCAGAAATCTAACCTGGGAATGAGGCAATAGTCTCCCATTCTTGCACACATCTGAATCAATGGGTATCTCTGAGCTTCCCTCCTCACTGGACTTTGCAAGGAAGAGTGGGGATAGCAGATCCACTCTATTCCTCACTAAGCTGATGACTCATGACTCTCAAACAGCCCTTTCCTTTACCCCCACTTGCAAATATATACTAAGGTCCAGGAGGGGAAATAACACTTGGTGTATCATAGCCATTTTGGCCATCTCCCAATAAACCTCGAAGAGTTCTCTGACTTCCAGTTGTTTCTTTGGCTATTCTTAAAACATAGGATACTCTCTTTTCTTTAATCTTGGGTCTTGGTCGCCAACTCCAGGGCAATAAAGGGAGTTCCATTAAATGCTGATATAGATAGATGCTTCCTTGTCCAAAACCATTGATCCCCTCCCTATTTAGCCATCTTAGTCTTCCAGCTGTTACCATTAGAGCAGAGCTCAGTTTCCCAAACTGCTAGGTGTACTGCCTCCCTCACTGCCCTCAGCCATCAGACCCTTTGTCTGGTAATGTGTTAGATTTGTCTAGTCCTGTGTTATGTAAGTCTTTTAAAAAAGACTTGCCATTGCCCTATTGCACTCATTAGTGCATTTTTACTCAGAGAGAATTTCCTATTCGATACTCAAACACTTGGCTGGACAGACAGCAGATGGTACATAAGCCTATTCACACTTTTAAATGAGCCAAACAGTATGTTAGTGTAATAAAATAACAATAAAATTTTAGCAGTATAACATAATATACATGTCCAAATGAACCAGATCAAATCATTTTTGAAATACACTTTGGGGCTTTTTAGGATCCATAGAAGAAAGCCATTTTTATTACTTTTATAGTTTTTTTGATCTAAAATGTTATACTCAAATTGATCACCCATCTAATTCACCAGACTTGTCTCCAGATGACTTTTGTTTATTTTCAGTAATTAGGTTTGCCCCAAAGTATCCTCAGGGCTAACACTGGGGAGGTTTAAAAAATATGCTCCATATTCTAAAGGCAATACAAACAAACAAATGAAAACAAAAACAAAGAAAAGGGAAAAAGAAATAATATGAAACTTGGCATATTCATTAATTTTTACCATAGCAACAAATAGGCCCAAAGTTTCAGTGGCTTACAGCAAAAAAAACTTATTTCTCACTTGTGCAGCATGCAGGCTGCAGACTTGCTGTGCTTCCACTTGGCTGCACTGGGCTCCTCACAGCAATGCTCAGCTCTGCTCTCCCATTCCAGCACTGAAGGAACATCCCCCAGCGGGGACACGCTGTCCTCGTGACAGATAACAGAAGTACAAGAGAGCAGACCAATCCATGATAGCACATTTAAAGCATCCCCATGGACTTGGGCATACATTTTATCTAGTCACATCCTGTTGGCTAAAGTGAGTCACATGGCCAATCCAGACAAGGGGTGGAGAAGTAGATGCTGCCTCTGGGAAGGCACTGGAAGTCACAGAGCAAAGACTGTGGTTGTATAAGCTTCAGGGAAGAAAGCATGGAGTTGGGAAAAATAAATCTACCACGTAATATGAACACAATGGAAAAATCATAAGTATGAACTGTAACATTCTGAACGACTGTTTTTGAGGTGGTAATAAATATTAGATGTATAAATTGAAATATCGGGATAAAATTGTCAGTTACATACCTTAAGGGCCCTTCTCATATATTTAAGTGTTCTAAAAATGTATAAAATCTCTAGAGTATGGATTTCATTATCTTCTGAATTTATTCCCTTTTAATAGTTTTATATTCAAGTTGTTTCAAAGTGGCTTATTGACAAACATATGTTGCAAAATAACTATTGATTGGAAATCACATTTCTACAGACTTGGACTGTGTAATGCTCCTTATATACAAAATTCAAAATAAGTTCAGTGCTATATTTCTGAAAGAGCAAATCAGTATTCTAAAAATGAGCTAGTCATAGGAAACAGTTATCTTTGCAAGACAATAAAATGTATGAAGTTCCTCAGTTTAGGGAAATAGTAAATAAATCTCTCAACCAATGAAAAGTAAAATAAAGTTGTAAAGGCTAAAGAGATATATGCTTTTCACTTCGTAACACACTATTGAAACCTTAAAATTAAAAATTCCATATCAAGTATTGGATTTCAGCCTTTATATGTCCCAGGGTTATAAATACACTTGAAGAAGTCACATTTTAAAATCCACCTGTGCTCACTAAGACCTGGTCTATTGAGTCACACATCTTACTCCCCATAAAGTAGCCACCAATAGAGGAAATGGAAAGGGGAGGTCCTGGAGTGACCTGAAATCACTCATCTTCATGTGTAGCTCAGTTTTCTTCTGGATGTTGTTTCCCCTCTTCACTCACCAGAAATACACAAGTGGGTAAAAAATTTAAGGCAACCCCTAATTTGTGATATTGTGCTGTTGAGAACTAAAATTAAGACCTACACTGAAGGGAGTCATGAGGCAAGGAGGGCTGGGTTGGCATGATTAGTCTGTTCTATCCTGCTGGTAGACTGATGAAATGAGAACTATCTGTACTTTTCCTGGGCCTCCAGCAAGTCACTCGCCATGGGATCAGAAGCACTTTGTGCATGAAGAAATGGAGAAAAGCTCTAATTTCCAAGGAAAATCTCCATTTCATGCTAGCTGGGGTTTGTGTATCTGAGTCCACCACTAGCTCCTTAATTTAGGCAAATGCCTTTATGATATCCTATAACAAATATGCTCAGTCACCTGGGTTATGTTTGCTTCTCTTCTTGCTTTTTGCCTCTCTTCTTGCTTTTTGCCTCTCATACTCAACACTACCCAAACCTTTAATCAGCTAGATTTTATGCATTTATTCTCATTTTAATGTTGTCATTACTTACAGTCCATAAGACACCTATACAAAATAATATCAAGTTGAACCATTCCTGGATCTCGCATACACTAGGATAAACAGGTCTCTGACATTTTGAGATTTACCTCACAGTTTGTACGTGGTCACATTGTCTGCGTCTTAAAAGCCCAATCTTTCAACACCAAGTCTTACTTCATATTTCTCAGTCCCTTGACCTAAACTTAAAAAAAAAAAATTTTTTTTGAATTTGGCATAAGCAATTCTGTGTCTCCCAGTGACAGTGCCTTATGAAAAGGGTTCCTGTAATGCTCAAGGGAAAGTGGCTAGCTGTTTTCCACAGCCTTAACAAACAGAGGCAATGGGTAAAAACTACCACATGAGGGTTTTAACCACTTCCTGATGGTGAAGGTCATTGACGTAGAATTGGCTAACTCTCCACCCAAAACTGTATAGTCCAACTTTCTCTGAATTGATTAAAATTAAAGGACATGTTAATTTCTCTCATCAGTTAAAGTGACTGTGCCTAAAGACACAGGAATAGACTAACTGACCTCTTGTGGTCATCTATAACACAGTATGATTTCAATTCTGCAATTTGTAAAAAACTTTAAAGTTGGATAAAAAGCCATAGAGCTTGAACCAAATCTCACCAGGAGAGCATGTCATCATGGCAGGAATGAGAGTTTGCATGAGGTATGTTCTATAAGGAAAATAATCACAATGGAATGCACTGAGTTTTCTTCACTTTTAAATTTTTTAAAACACAGTCACATATTCTCTCTGCAAATCTCCCCTGCTCTGTTTTATTTTGAGCAAGGAATCAAACTGATTCTTTTTCCCTCCTTGAATCAGCTGCTCATGAGAGAAGCAAATACATTTCTCATAGAATAAGAATTGAGTATTAGGAATACTAATTATATAATTTTGACAATTCCTATGACTCCCCACCCCTAAAATATATATTTTCTTTAATAATTTTAGTAAAAAGTTGACTTTGTGCAGAATAACCTTTCCTTTTATCATGTATATAGCAGTCAGGTGGTTATAGAGTTATATTTATGTACCAGAACAGGTTTTAAATATCTTTAAAAGCAAGTAACTCAATATTCAAAGTGTATGAAAATGCTGGCAAGCATTGATATGGGATATAGAAATACTCTACCCATCAATTTCCTACCTCCACTGAAAACCAAGTAGACTGTACAATGGTATATTACCAAAGTCCTCAAAATACTGTGAAAATCTCTGAGGTATAATTCTGCATAAAATATCTTGAAGTTTCAGACGTGGATGCTTTCTTTGCGGCTTTCCAATTCATACTCACATAACACTCGTTTTCTTAGAGCCTCCAAATAATGATGTGATACATTTATTACATCTGACATTTCAAAAATCTCACCATAGAGGTGGGTTGGAAAACTTTTCATTGTCAACTATTCTTCTTACATTGAAGGTATAAGTATAAATGGATTATATTTTCCATCAGTACATCTTTAGACCCTTGAGAATTTTTTTGTTTTTTAATGCTTTCCAGCATTATTTCCAGCATTATTATATTCCCTTTGGTAAAGTAAAAGAGGTGCTAGGAGATAAGTTAGCTTTGTAACAATGACAAGGGAACAAGCCCTTACCTAAAAAAAAAAAAAAAGCCAGGTTCATTGAATTAATTTTTTAACTCAGATGTGTAGGAACAGAGAACATAGAACAAATGAAAATGATGTGTTTCTTAGAGTCTCTGTAGCACAATACATATTGGGCAGAGATGCAAAATTAGGAATGCAGAATGAAACTCATCTATATATATTTTGGCTGCTAGGTATTTAATCCTTTTTTTTTCAGTATTTCATTCTCACAATAACTTTCTTCTAGTTCTTTGAATGATAATTATTTTTCAGAAGAGAAGAAGATTAGAGACAAGTTAAGAATTAAAGAATCAATCAAAGAGAGGTTAACATTCAAGGGAATCAGTCTTTTCTTTCAGTGTTTTAGGGCATAATAAAAAGTAAAGTTTAAGCATGTTGGAATTAATTTCAAGGCAATAGAAATTGTCACATGGCAGAAAGCGTAATCAAATAATTGTCACTGCTCCATTATCTAGCGAAGTATCCTTCCCTTTTTTTGTTCTATGCCTCCCGTGTTCGTGATACAAGCAGACTGCCAGACAGTGACAGAAGTTGGCTTGGGGAGGCTGCAGGATACAGATAAACTGATGTTTTTTGACTACTAGTATATACTTTGTGCTAAGCCCTTTCAAATTAGAATAGCATTAGTTTATTCTATATTCCATACAATTCTATGGAGTCAGAGTTATTTCTTTATTTTAACCTCAGCCCGGTTAAGTAACTGGCCTAACTTACATCTAAGTTGTAGGGCTGAGATTTGAATCCAGAAATGCCTGAAAACAAAAACCATGCTCTTGCCTTTACAATATCTTCCTCCAGGTAATCAAAGGGAGGTGTTGGAAGAAAGAGCAATACTTACGTATGTGACAGTGTGGAGACGTTATCTTTTGAAGAAAAGCAGAAAAATGTGGGGTTGGTGGTTGAGTTGCCATATAGTGTAGTGACTAATAAATACCATTTCTAAAATGCTTTGTCTGTATTTTAATAAGAAGTCAAATATATGCTCTTAAGATAAGTATTTGCTATAGAATTTAAGAAGCCTGAAAGAGGAAAAAGTGCACTGTGAACTGAAATGAGAAAAGGCAGGTCTCTTATTGATTCTTCACTCTTGGAATCTCATTAACTATCAGGTGAAATGATGACTGCCAACAAATAAACAGCATTTTCCCCAGCCTGGCCTGTTAAACTGCCCAAAGCCACCACATACAGATTAGTCTGAAACACACTTATTGTTCCTGCTAGAGGTGTTTTAAAAATCAGCTTTAGATACAAGAATTTGTTTTCTCTCTTTCCTTCAGGCTGCTAAAGGATGCACAGAATGAAGCTTATTTTAAAAGCTGGTATCAGAAGCTATTGGCTGCTCTCCAATTCTGTGCAGGAAAAGCCCTGAGTGATGAGTTTTCCAAGGAAAAGAAACTCATCAAAATTCTGGGAGACATTGGTGAAAAAGTCAAATCTGCCAGTGACCCTCAAAGACAGGTTTGTTGCAAAATCAATCTTCATGTAATAAAGTTTTGCTTTATTTCTTAAACCTGGTTCAATTAAGTTTGAATTTCATAACACAGAAGGTAAATTCCTTGACTACACTTTGTCTTAAGACACTTACATCAATTCTTTTGATCAACTTTTTTTTCAATTTACTATCCTAATGTTAATGATAATATCTATCACCAGGACATGATTTTTTTATCTAAATAGCCATGTAGCATAGACAATACCTGACAAGAGACCAATTTAAAGGCAATTTGATTAAAATGACCAGATGAAGTAATTTACTCAGAAAGGCAGCACAATTCAGACTCATGGAAGAAGTACACAAGGGGACTTTTCAGAGCACCCTCGTCCAAGGTACAAAATCTAGGTCTAGATTTTTCTCACACTGCACTGATCAAAATCACATTTTTAAAGACTTTTTTTTTTTCCACAACAAATTAAATGAATTAAATGAAAGAAATCAATAGTGGTGTGGATAGTATTGAATAATACTTTTATTCTAACATCCATGGATGATAGTCAAAATATTGTGCCTCTTTCATCAATGATTATAATAATGGATCTGGCTGTTCTTTTTCTTGCTCTAATGGAAAAACACTTGCTCTTCTTAATTAACTGCATTAGTAGTTCCCTTCACTGATATAGATCATTAAGTAGGTTCTCTTAAGTTCAACATTCTAGATGCAGTGAGATAGTGGACATCCATTCACTGTATTAAGAATTTCATTCAATAACAAGTACTTACTACAGACCAGGAGATAAGGATAGAAAGATGCCTAAAACACGAATCTTGTCCTTAAGGGAGCTCATAGTTTCTCTCCACCTACTGTTTAAAATCAACAAGACTTTTCAACAAAATGATATGAAAATAGGCACAGGGTCCCAGAATTTTTTCCTAGCACAAGATTTTTCTTGCTGGAAGTCACTTCATTTGGCAGTAATGCCAGAAGCTATGCTACTTCACCTACCTAGGAGAAATTGGAAAATAAAAAGCATAAGCAGGGACTTTATTTTTAAATGGGAGACATATAAACTCTGTATGCGCAGAAGAGCCTTAAGGCTTAGTAACATGATAGGCAATGCAAAAAAAAAAAGTTCTATGATTTCTCCATATTACTGCAAAATCATTAATTATTTTCTAATGGTAGACAAAAAGTTGAAAGCAAGTAAAATAAATTTGGCTTAAAATTTACAAAATTTGTGTATAGGTTTGGTCTTTATTTCTTATGTTTCAAACTCCCTCATGTATTTAAGATGCATGCTACAGTTAATACAGTGCCTTTTTGACTATTTACATCACGTTCCAGTGATACTGACATTATTCTCTCAGATAAATGCATTGCTCTCACCTTGACTGGCTGCTCTTGTGATAACACATCTTCACGTGAAAATAGAAAGAGAAAAAGAAAGAGGTGGGAGAAGCATTTATAATTTCTCAAAAGTTACTGTAAGCTTTTTTTCTCTTCTTTTTTTTTTTTTAAAGCCCAGTTAAACCTAACTATATGAAGTGAAGAGATTTTAGTTAAAGAGAGCAGAGGTTCCCCTCCATGGTGCTCTTCAGGCAAATCCAGGTATAGAAAAGACAAAAGAGGAAGACAAAAAGAATGCCACTGTGGAGCTTTGCCTCATTTCTCCACCTTGTTTTGCTGGATTCTGGGAGTAGTAGATTCTATTGTTTGGCAGTGAACCCGGAGTAAGAGCTAAGAAACTTTTGTTAGTTAAACACTATTAATCTGATATCCTCATTTTTAGAATTGGGCTTAAACAGTTTTCAAAGTAGGCTAAAAGGAGTTTTTTTTTTAATTTTGAATTATTATTATTTCTGAATTATTTTTTTTCTCCTTTTTGTGTCAGGGGATACACAATTCTAAAGGTATCATTTGTGGTCTCAGACCTTCCACATGTACAGAGGACTATGGAAGGGAGTGAGTCAAGTATCAGAAATACACTTACTGGCATTTAGTAAACTATTTGTTCATATGTATTACTGCTTCTGACATTTATCAATGGTCTATGATTATCTTTTTTGTCATTATTTTGTCTCCTACTCTATGTAAATTTTTTTCTAAAAAGTATTATACTATTAAGTGTAAACCTTGAGAGTTACAAACTAAGATTTCAGGGAATTATGATAAATGGATCATGTTAATAATTACTTAAAGCAGGGGTTGCAAGTTGGTGGGTTACAGGTCAAGTCCAACCCATCGTGTTTCGTTTGAACAGAACAGTGCTTTGTTTTGGTTTTGTTTTTAATTGAATTTAAAGTTCTTCAGAAAGGACATGCAATCTTTACTTCCCTATTTTCCCCAGTACTCCCTATTGTCTTTAGCCCACTGCCTCCTCATATGTGGCTACATCACCCACCTGACCCCAAAGCACCCAAGTGTGTAACCCCTGAATTAAGGAGTTTATTTAATCAACAAAAGAAATTATAACTTGAAGGAAAAGTCCAGTTCTTTTCAGTTTCGAAAATGCTTCTTCTAATGATTTTTCACAGGAGGTCCTGAAGAAAGAACTTGGCAGACTAGAAGAATTCTTTCAGTGTACAAATACCTGTCACCTTCCTCTGAACCCTGCCCTATGCATAAAGGGAATTGATGGAGATGTAAGTCAATGTATTCAGTAGATAAGTTGAGTATTCTTATTGTGTATTGTTTAGTTCATTGGATGTTTTTGAAATGGCAAAAACAATTTATAAATTGTTATTGCAATTATTTAAGAAAAAAGTAATTGAGTCCCATCCAAACTGTGTGTGCTCTATTTGATGCACTGTGACCAGCTGGTATCACATTAACCTCATCAGATATTTCGTTGGTTTAGAAACACACTAACCACAGTTCAGTGGAAAAAAATGAAGACATTTCTCACTGAATTGATTTCTTGACTTATTCAAAATGGTTGATTTGGCGACCCCATGTAGGCTAGTTTAAGTTCATGCTTATTTAGATTATGTGCATGCCCATGCCTAGGACACTAGTATATCATTAGCTATAACATCTCAGTTTTGATTCAATTTAAAATTCATTGATGCTTATGAGTCACTGTGCCATATATGTTTGTGATTTTACTCATGCCTGGAAAGCCCTTCCTGGCATTGTTGTACTCACAAACTCCTTCTCTTCCTAAGTCTCTATCAGCCACCCTTCTCTGACTTAGAATCATTCTTTCTCCATGAGCTTTATTATATTCCTTCTCAAAAGTCCAAGAGTGGAAGACTCTAATAAAGAGGATTGATAAGTGAGATTAAAAAATGAAGAGGTTAAACTCTCATGCATGCACAATAAGTGTTACTTAACTAAAGTCGGAATACAGTCAAGAAAAACAGATTTAATAATTAGGAGAAAAATCAGACCATTAGTATGAATAGAAAAAGTTTTACTAGAAGCTTAATACTGTCACCTTTACAATTATGCTGCTGCAAAGACACCCTACAAATTTTCCAAATGTGCTGCATAGACGTACTTTGAATAATAACAAAATAAGGCATCAATTTTATAAGCTGAGATATGTCTATCTGGGCTAAAATCCAAATCATCACTGATTTTAAAAAATTGTATAACCTTTTTTTTTTAATTTTTTAAATTTATTTATTTATTTATTTATGGCTGTGTTAGGTCTTCGTTTCTGCGCGAGGGCCTTCTCTAGTTGCGGCAAGTGGGGGCCACTCTTCATCACGGTGCGCGGGCCTCTCACTATTGTGGCCTCTTTTGTTGCGGAGTACAGGCTCCAGACGCGCAGGCTCAGTAATTGTGGCTCACGGGCCCAGTTGCTCCGCGGCATGCGGGATCCTCCCAGACCAGGGCTCGAACCCGTGTCCCCTGCATCGGCAGGCAGACTCTCAACCACTGCGCCACCAGGGAAGCCCTGTGTAACCTTTTAATCATTAGCAGTATGCACTGATTGATGCTAAAGATACATGGAAACATTTCAAAAACACAGAGTATCTTAATGTAGAAAGAACAATATATCAATAGTTCATTGAGTCCAGATGTTATGTTTTATTTCTGCTTTCTTGGTTTGTCATTGTTGTTTAAGGAATAGAAAGATTGTTTTCAATCAAAATTACATATGCGTTGTGGCTTGTGCAGGCCTTGGTGAAAATACTTATGTGTTGTGGCTTGTGCAGGCCTTGGTGATGTGGGGCACCAGCTCTAGTGGATCGTTGCTGTGAGTGTCCAGGTGAGCAGACCATGCCGGGGGCATCACCAGTTCAGGAGTCATCACCCATAGTGCTGTGGCTGGGACCACACTCCTTCCCTACAGCAACCTGCAGCCATCGGCACTTTCCCTGAGGCTGGGAAGTGCCCCAAGTAGAGCCACCTCTTTGTCCCATTTGCTCTGGTCAGCTGTGCCTGAGCGTACAGCAATGAACAGGGCGGATGTGGAGGATGGTGCTCTCACCTGCAGAACATGTTGGTCTGTCCTCCAGGCCTGCTGAACAACGAGGAGGTCTGAAGGGACACGCATCACATAGGAAGTGCAGTAAATGCAGCAGAGTTCTAGTCAGAGCCCGCATCTGGTTGGCCATCAGAGGATCCATACTGGAAAGAACCTCTGGGAGTGTAATGAGTGTAGTAAGACCTTCAGACGAACCCCTCAGCCAGTGGTTCATCTGAGAAACCAATGAGGGTACAAACCCTATGAATGTGAGAGTGTGGGAAGACTTGTCATCACTCCTCCCATCTCAATAAATACCAGAGACTCCATCACTGGGAGAAACCTCATCAAGGTGACGAATGTGTTAGAGCCTTCACTCCGCGTTCCCTGCTCATTGCTCATCGGGTAGCCTGCACTGGGAAGGGGCCTTCTGAGTGTAACGAGTGTGAGGCCTTCATGCAGAGTAGAACCCTTTTCCAGCATCAGACACTTCACACAAGTGAGAAACATCGTGTTCAAGCGAGTGTGGGAACGCTCTCTGTTCCGTTAGAGACCGTACTGACCATCAGAGAGTTCACACTGGGGAGAAGCCTTACGGCGGTAAGGAATGTAGTAAGGCCTTCAGTCAGAGTATATGTCTTATTTGACACTGGATCCTCCATGCCAGGGAACAAGCACATACATGTCAGCAGTGTAGAAAAGCCTTCAGTCAGACCTCTCAACTAGTTGACTATGAGCAAATTCATACCAGAGAAAAGCCTTTTGAATGCGGCATGGCAAAACGTTCAGTCTAGTAAATGTCTTATTTTATATCACAGACTTCACACAAGCAAAAGCCCTGTAAATGTGGAAAATATGCCATCAAAACTCATACCTCATTACACATCAGAGAATTCACACTGGTTAGAAGTCCTATGAATGTAGTAGTGAGTATGGGAAGGTCTTTGTTTGTAGCACCAATCTTACAGTACATCAGAGAGCCCATCTGGGGAGAAACCTGATAAATGCAGTGATTTGGGGAAAGTCATTACTGAGCTTATCGTGCATTAGAGTTCGCTCTGGAGAGAAGTCCCGTGACTGTAGTGAGTGTAGGAAAGCCTGCATGTGTATAGTCAGCATTCTATTTTAATCACCATCAGTAAACTACACTAGGGAGAAGTACTCAGGCCTGGCTCAATCCATTCTTTAAAGCATGGGTCTCCAAGACAGAGAGCAATGGTCTTAGGTTTGGTTAAACTTTCTTTATAAGAAGAATTCTCACCCCTGTCTCTCCTTGGAACCACTAATCACAATGGACCATTTCCTGTTTCACTAAGGGGTAGATCATATGAGAGAGTGGGAATAACTGAACGCAATCCTTCTCCCCTCCTGAGAAAGTAAAGACCAGACATTTCATTTACTAATAGGTTTCTTTTCCTTTTTAAAAACTGTTTTAAGTCTATTTCACTAATTTTCACTTTTCAAGACCAGAGGTCCTATCTTCCTTTCTCCATTCTAGCTTTTCTTATCTTCCTTTCTGTATTCCAGATCTTTTATCTCACCATTTACATAAAATATCCTCCAAGATTTTGATTCATTCTTTCCTATCTCTTGGTTATGGCCCTCCCAATCCACTTTTAACTTCTACTCTAATCTAAGGTGTCCTTGTTTACCTTTTTCTACCTAGCAAACCTTTTCTTTTACCTGTTTGCCAATCTATGTCTTTCACAATCTTCAAATTCAGCTCATCTCTGAAAGACTCTCTTCTTCAAATGCTTCTTCATTCAGCTGTGAAATGCATGCGTGTATACATTCATACCAACTTTTGCAGGCTCTATGAGAGGTGGATATGGTGTCTCTTTCTATTAGCATATAGATAATGCTTTGTGCATACTAGCTGTCAAATGTATAGTATTTTTGCCATGGCTCTCAAAAAATATACTGCATGTGAAAAGCAAAATATTAAGCAATGAAAGCAATATAGCTCTGAGTGATATAATTAAGAAGAGGGACTAAACCTTGCCCTCAGCCTTTCTTAGCCCTTTGTCTCTTCCCTGGACTTGGCATACCTCAGAGAGATCATCACTCTCCCACCCCAGCCCCCAGAATTGAATGAGGAGAATTTGAAAACCACTGATCTAGACTCTGGCCTAATACAGGGTTTCCTAATTCAATACCGTGACAGAAGGTCATATGTTCCCTGATTGACTGATTCTTGCAGCGAGAATTCATTACTTAACAAGCAGCCTCATCCTTTTACTATAAAACTCAAATTGATTCAGTAAACAAGGGTTTCTGTTTGCTTAGGGATTAGGTTAGATTTATGTTGATAGATTAAGAAATAGATCCTTTCCTCTCAACTTCTACTGATTTCAGACTTATCAGAAATAACGATATTCAAACTGATCCTTCAAAATAGATTGATGTCATATTTTACTAAGTTGATTAATTGAAAGTATCAAGTTGTTTTCCTTTCTTTAGTGTTGATTTAATTCTTCACTGTCAACGTGAACTCTCTAATAACCTAAAGACATACAGCCTTTTAACACTCAAACAGTTGTAAGCACATAAAAGGAAAATAATGGACAGTAGTCGATATCATAAAACTGAAAATAGAAATGTAAAGTATAATTGAAAGAAACGAGAATAGGAAATATATGTTGTACTGTTACTTGTAAAGATAAGAAAATGTTCATTAGCAAAAAGTGAAGAAGAATGCGTTAATCTTTTTGAAGTACCCGATTAGTGTCAGACACTGTGAAAGGTATTTTATATCCATTAGCTCATATACCTATTACAAAAATGTGTGACGTAAGAGTTTTATCCCTATTTTACAGTGGGATACAAACATTTAAGTAACTTGTCCAAGGTCTTACAGCTGATAAGTTACAGAGTCCAAATTTGAACTCAGGTCTTTGTTAATTCTATATGCATGTTTCCTTAAAGTATGCTGCAGGGCAGAAAGAATGAAAAGGAAATATATTTTTTTAAATACTGATTTCATCTTTTAGGTATTAACTAACTAGCATAAGCACAATACCTACATACTACTTAGTTTATTTAAACTCCCTACACATCATCACTGTTTAGTGAGAAAAAAATGTAGTTGAAGATTTACAACCTGCCGAAAAGCTGGCATTTTTAGTTTACAAATAAAGGCTTTGGTTGGTAGACTAAAGTCTTTTTTTTAATAAATATGTTTCTTTGTTCCAAAGTGTGAGAATTATTCATATGTGTTACACATGCTCATATAACAAATTCTGCAAGGGGCCATGATTGCAAGGAAACTGTTCTTTTTGCTTTGTTTTGCTCACCATTTTTCTCTTCTTTTTGTCCCATAGGCATGTTCATATTTCACATCTAATGCTTTGCCGTTGAAGATTACTTTCATTAATGCTAATCCAATGGGCAAAAACATCAGCGTCATTTTTAAGGTACAGTAGCCCTCCTGAAACATCAAATTGATTCCATTGGTAGAACTATTGATTTATTACTCACAAAAAGAAATTATTATAGCTCTTTTCCTCTGGCAGCAGCACAGAAGATTCCAGTTATTTTTGATTCTGCATTATTACAGAATTATAGTACATGCCAAACTATGATTGGCAATAAATCAAACATTACTGGCTCAAAGCCAATGAATCTTCAGTGCAAAACTCTGGGAGGTATGTTTCAATAAATGAAATAATGCAATCACTTTTGAGTAATACAGAAAGCAGAATTGTGGTAAAGTTCCTAGGGGGAGAGTCTTCCTTTGGCCTAGATACTAAGTTCGAATCAAAATTAGCTGAAACTCAAATGATATGATTTAGCATAAAATTCTTATCTGTAAGCACTTGCTTATTTTAGTAATTTGGGTTGTTGTCTTCTTTTTAAATAAAATATAAATAAGGGCCATATCAGTCTTTGTCATGAATCCCATGGGACAATAGAGTAAAAGGTTAAGAGTAAAAGTCAAGTAGGAAAAAGGGACAGAAAAAGGAGCTCTAAGTAAAAAGTAAGCATTTGCCAGTTGTTCAGTTAAATTTGATAAGTTATTCAGCCAAACCAGACAACAAGGTCGCAGAGTGGAATTTTTGTTAGATTCTGACTAGTTTTGAAGATAATGATTAACACACCTATACTTTTGCTGTTATCTGTGTAAACCTCAAGCATTAATGTTACCCCGGCACTGCATTTTTGGTGAAGAAAAAAGAACACAAAATCTCATCTTGGCATAGTTTTCTATAATTTAGAAAGCATTTTCAAAACCAAGCCTCTTATTAGTTAAAAGCATAGAACTGTCCTTCCCCTTTGGACATATTCTATGTCCTTCACCTATGCTAGAAAAACACCCCTTTATCATTTCTTATTATTATCAAAGGCTGTTTACTCTGAAAACTTCTTAACTGCCTTCATAACAAGAGAAGTCAATGATTCAAAGTCTGATGAATTATATGTGTGCTATTTATACTCCCAGTCAAGAAGCTCTTGGTAGGCTAACTGTATATCAGTGCATAAATTTATGGCACATCAAATAATGTTTCCCTTAGAAAGAGATTTCACTTGGCTGAGTTTGAAATTTGCATAAACATTCATCCAACCTCTCTTCACCAGACTTTGAGGTTAAGACATTGCACATGGATAATAAATTGAAAGATTATTATCAGGGAACAACATTCCAAGCAGCTTCTAATTTAATGGCTAAAGCTTCTGTAATCATTTAAAAGAAAGTTCTCATTTTCTTTGATCTTCTATCAGAAACACAAGGTATTCTTAGTGCTAATAAAACAATTGAAACCACCCTAAGTCAGGCTGGAAAGTTATTCAAAGAAGGAAATGACATATACCATATTTGAAAGCTTTTAATGAAATTCAAGGAGAAACCCGGAGTCTATAATTTTGTTTTTAACAGGCTGGAGATGATCTTCGTCAGGATATGCTTGTTCTGCAGATTATTCATGTGATGGACAATATTTGGCTGCAGGAGGGCCTGGATATGCAAATGATCATTTATAGATGTCTATCCACAGGAAAAGGCCAAGGTCAGTATAGATTAGAAAGTTGATTGACTTACATTATTTATCTCACGCATTCATCAGTAATATACCTCCAGAGTTTCCACAGCTTTCATTTTAGATTACAAATTTTAAAATCCAGAGAACTAAACCTGGTCATTCTTCTTTTTTATAAAGAATTATTTTCAAAAACAGTAAGCCAAAATGATTTATGTAAAGCATAATGTCCTTCTAGATATCTTCTAGATATTAATTAGGACTCTTGACAACTCAAATGTTAACTGTAATATCCTTTTGTGTGTCCTTAAGGGTTAGTTACATTAATGATTAACACATATTTTTTTCTCTTTTTCTAAGCTGATAATGGAAAAGTCTACTCATTCAAAAAAATATAATTGTTGCCTATTACAAAATTTACAAAGTTGCAAATGCTTAAAGGAGTTCTGAAAATTCTAAATACATTATAAACATGCATTCAGTTTCTAAAAGACTTTTGAGTAAAGTGTAATATCAACAGTCAAAGATGACCATTCATGCAAACTTTGAGCATACTTCAGCATTTCTCTTCCTTGATAAAAGCCAAGCCACTAATATGGACATATAATTACACTTATACACATTTTCAATGAAAATAATGTTGAAGATCCACCCTAATAATTACTCAAACATCAGAGGTAAAAGTTGTACTTAATTACAGTCATGCTAAATTGAAGAAATAATTTCTAGGATATCATATAATTTTTTTTACATGGGGCCATTGCCACTTAGCATTTCATTAAATTAATTAGTATGAATTATAGCAGATGCATCTGCATAAACAAAGGGATAAAAAACCCATAGAACTGGAAAGGGACCTAGAACTATGTTGTCTTTTTTTTTTTTTTTCTTTTTTAATTCAGACAGAGCTACAGTTTAAACCCATCATCTCAAAAGAGAGACTGTCATTGCCTGGCCCTCCAGTTCCTGAGGTCCCACTGCGAGGCTCAGTACCCCAGCCAACTGTGACTCAAGATTTTGGAAACTAAGCATGGAAGCACCTCCTAGTTAGCTTAACTTGCAATTGGATACTTCAGGACTACTGTTACAAGTCATACTGCCCAATTATTTTTATTCTGATAATAGGGCCCTTGTTTCCATGCCAAGTATCCCACTCCCGAACTCCTTCTAAAGTTCTAGTTCCTAAAAGTCTTTTATTACTGCTACTCTGAGATCATTATTCCTTGAGTTTTTCTCTCCCTTTTCTCACGTAAATGACCTAATTCTTTCATATCCTAATATGTTGAAAGGGTAAGAATAAACCTTAGATGAACCAAGCTGAGCTTTTTGGTGTCACATGGATTACTTTTTCTTCAGAAATTGAATACAACACCAACCTCAGTGGAATTCTTCAATTCCATCTACTCATTTCTCTGTTTATAATCATAAGAAGTAATGGAGGCTAAGACTTTTAAAGTTAATAAAATAATCCAGCAGAAATAACTCTAGACTTGCCCAAAGTTACAGATGTCACAAGACAAACAAATTATTCTTTCCCGCTATCTACCAACAATTTCTTTTGGTTGTAATGTTGTACTGGAAAAATACTTCTTCAAGAAAAATGGAGATCATTAAAGCAAATGTCTTCTTTTAAGAGATTAGGTTCCATTTTTAATCAGGTTCCAAGGCTTATTGAATATCTGCTGTTCTCAAGAAATGTCACAAAGTAAGATAGGGAATACTAAAACAACCTAAACAGGGCTGCTGCCCTTAAGGAGAGTATACTCCAGGCCACAAGTTTACATGGCTTTATCAACATTATTGTTGACTATAATTCTCATGACTACTTTGTATATGATGTTGTAGGAACTTTGGAAGAGATTATCAGAGCAGATAAAAATTCTTTAGGATTTATTTCATTGCTCTAACTTTGCTCCAGGTTTGATGGACATAAAAATTACTTAGGAGAGTTGGAGCAGCTATATCTAGGACCCAAGCAGGTTGCTATATCAGGCTCTTCATTGGGGAGGGGTGGGGAGGAGATGGAGGGTGGGGGACTGAGGCTCAAGTCTCAGTGATTGCAAAAAGCTGCTCTGGAGTTTCTCATGCACACCTTTTTGAGACCCACTGCTTTGTGTGATACCATCTTGAAAAGTTTTGCCCCTAAGAACCTTGCTACTTAAAGTATGACCTGTGGACCAGGAGCATTGACATCACCTGGGAGCTTATTAGAAACTCAGAATCTCAGACCCCACTCCCACCCTACTAAATCAGAACCTACACTTTAACAAGATCCCCAAGTAATACATATGGGCATTAAATTTTGAGGAATCTGCATTAGAGAGCTATGGGAATGGAGCCACAGATATTACTGTGCACAGAATTATGCTAGAAGTATTTAAAAAGTGTATGATACATACTAGCTTAAAATGTATAAAATGTAATTTATGGTTTTAATTAATGAGCAGAATTTAGCCACCATGATTGTTATAAATTAGGTGCAAAGTTTTCTGGGTATTCAACAATGAAAGACATGACAAATGGCTTGGGATTTAGCAATGATTAACTCCCTGAAGACAAATGTGGTCTGAAGAGTAACTGACATTGCTACAGCACCCTATCTAAAGGGTGCAGTAATCTAAGTTCTAATTTGGAGCATGGTCAGATGCAAGGTGGCAATGAGGCACGCAGGAACCAGGTAGAAGGTGGTTTTCTGTTAGGAAGTGTTAAAGGGAGGAACTGGAAAAATGAGGGAAAATTTCAGGATTAGAAAGTGGAATTATATTACTCTTTTTAGAGTAATTATATTACTGTTAAATGCAGTGCTTTACATTTGCTATCTCACTTAATAAGCACAGGAAAACTAGCACAAGAGCCGAATACTGTTGGGGGAGAAGGGAGAAGTGTTATGATATTAAATATACACCCAGGATTTATCTCTGGGTTGTTACATCTCCTTCTTTCTTTTTGTTTTTAACAAATAGATTTTAATAGGTTATTTTTGCAGCATTGAATTCCCACTCTCCATGTTTAAGTTTCTTTCTGATGAGGCAATGTATCAATAGATGCCTAACAGTCATGATTGGGCTGGGCTGGGCTATTGGATATTAAGAGATTAAGGCTGCAAAAAAAGAGAGACAGAGAGCGAGAGAGAGAGATTAATCCTGCAACCAGCTGCCACTGGCCAAATTCAGCACTGAGAAATGTTTCATTTACCATTACTGTGATATTCTTGTTTGTTGTTTAATTTGAATATTTTTAAGGTAGACCATGAAATAGTCAAATTTTAAAACTTAATCTTCTCTCTTTTCATATAATTACATTTATGTCCCTGGTCCCTTTGGGCATTTGTGTTTGCAACTCTTGCAGTTGTCAAGATTGTGGAAATCAGAAATTCTAGACTTTAATTTCTTTCAATGACTTTATTTACAGAACTGTACATTACAGGTTGTTTTGTGTACATTAGTCCTGGGAGAATTTTAAATACCGGGTTTAAATTGCTCTTCTGTACAGAATAAAAATCAGAAGGCTTGAAAATATTTACATTCCAATAACCTTAGGAACACAATGAAAAGAAGCCTTGATGGATGCATGGCTAGTGGGGCAAAGCTCCTATTGAAGTTCAATCAATGTTCACTCCTAGAAATGAAACATTGAACAGTGAAGGTTTTATTAACCTGAACATTGATTTTTATAATATATTTGAAATATTTGTCACGGAAGTTGTATTTGATTCACTTACATCATAAATATGCTTGTTACACAAGTTTGAATGTCCTCCCTTAAACTGTAAATGAATGCACAAGCCATATGTTAATTAATTCACTGCTCTATTGACTCAGTGGGGTCTCTGGGAGACCATCTAGATTTGCTCTCTACTGTAGTTCTAGAAAAAATATTAAAGCTGCTCTGATACATCTGATCCAAACACAAGTAGCCTCATCACTCCCTAGGATTTAGGAAAAATTAGAAGCAATACCATCTAGGTAAGACTCCTTCAGAGAAGAAGATTGGGAAATAAAAAGGGTAATCCGAGTAGTGCTGGCAACTATTGATGTTGTTACCTATATCAAGATGCCTTTCCTAAGTATCCCTCATCCTGTAAAGAAAGAAGTATTTCCATAATCTCTTTTTTATCAACCAGGATTGGTGCAGATGGTGCCCGATGCTATAACCCTCGCGAAAATCCATCGCCATTCTGGACTGATAGGACCACTGAAAGAAAATACAATCAAAAAATGGTTCAGTCAGCACAACCATTTAAAGGTGGATTATGAAAAGGTTTGTCCTTCTGCAGCAAATTTTAAATAATGTACTTAAATAAGGATATACTCTGGCTCATTAGATATTCTGATTTATGAAAAAGTAAATTAAGTACATCTTGAGGTCTAATTCATTCAGTCATCAGCATAGTAATCATGACAGAGCTTAAATGGTATATTACCTAGATAACAATTTCTGTGTCTGGTTTTCCCTCTGGGTGGAATTCTGGGCTATCAATAAAGACTCTCTTTGCTCAGCTGCTTCCCTTACAGGAATATCACCTGAGATGATGCTCCTGAAAACTACCTCCTTCAAGTTACCTGTGCCTATTTGTACACAACCTATAATTTCTATAAATCTCCCTCCTTCCATTGCAATATATTTCTTCTTCCAAGTTCTGTATTTTCATGCCTCACTCTTTCAATGTTTGCAGAATGCCTAATAGAGTTTTTATTTTTTTGTATCTCAGAACTTTACAAAATGTATACTATTCCATTTGACTGCCAACATTTTTTCCCACTATACCCTGGCATCTAGCCTGCAGTCTACAATCGTACAGGTTCCACCCTCTACCAGGGCTCCCAGATTAGGGGATGAGTTGGCTAGAGCCGGGCCTTGTTTCACTTGCCAAGGCATGAACTGGTACAGCTGCCCCAGAGGCAGGGGCACCTTTATGCTAATTCACACAAAGATGCAATATGGGCCAGCATTAGATTTGCTCAGAACTGTCCTGAGCATTAAACATCCCTCATTCTAGGAAACTCCTCAGTCCTGGGCAAACTGGCAGGCTTGGTCACCCTAGCTGGCCTGGGCCATGAAAGAGAGATCCAAGAGTTCATCTACTCCAGACTTCTGTGAGATTGGAATAGAGCAAAATACAGGTTTTGGAGGCCAAGTAACAGGGAATTAGATGCGATTATCTAGAAATCTATTTTTTAGCCCTTCCCCAAATTGTAGCTTGAGTTAGGCACAAACCCATAGGGTTATATTGTTTGGGGTGTTTCCATGTACATTTGATGTTCTTAACCACCATGTGAAGGACATATTTTATTATCTTCACTTTACAAGTAGAGAAAATCTAGACAGACAAATTAAAGACTTGCTCAGGCACCTGGGATACCTGGAAATAAGGTGTCCTGGTATGTAGTCCAGCCACGTGGTCTTCCACTCGCTAGTTGAGGAGGCCCATACCTGTGGCTCAGCCAGTCACTCGTGCTTACACTCATCGTTGCATCATCGATCAAAACAATGAATACCCAGGAGACAGTTTTTTTGAAAAAAGAGTAATTTTGGCAAGAAACCTCTGTCTATTAAAGAAACATAAGCCACAACTAACTTAGTGGAATCTGCTTCTACCCACACAAGCATTCACTGGTATATACTGTACCAAAACCCTTTGGGGCATTAACTGGATGACATATTTGTAGGATAAACATAAAATGTTACAGATATCTCAGTGTAGTTTTTTCTGTGTTAAAAATTTCAAATATTCAAAAATTGGTATTTTAAATTTCTATGGGAATAGGCAGTACTGGACCATATTGTTCCTTCTTCTTTTACCTTGAAAAAAGCTATCCACTATTGTATATTTGTGACATTAAAAAATAACACTAAGAATCCTCTCTAATAAACTGTGAAAATTAGCTTTAACTGAATGAAAGTTATTTTCTCCCATTTCAACAAAAACACTCATTAATCTAAAGAACAGATTGCTTCATGTTCTTCTGTAGCATATCAAGAACCAACCATTTAATCATATCCACTCAACTGAGATGTAGAATTGGTTCTTGATTATATAATTTTGCTTTTTATCGTATTTTTACCATTACCTCTGCATTTGCTCATTTTTTGTGTGTGTCTTTGTTGTGTTATTATTTTTCAACCGATTAGGCCTTGAGGAACTTTTTCTATTCCTGCGCTGGCTGGTGTGTGGTAACGTTCATCCTGGGAGTCTGTGACCGTCACAACGACAATATCATGCTGACAAAGTCAGGCCACATGTTTCATATTGACTTTGGAAAATTCCTGGGTCATGCACAAACATTTGGAGGGATAAAAAGGTTAGTGCTCAAATAATGTTTATTAATGTAATTAAGCAATCTCCCGGAGTGATATATAACATGTAATGGCGTAGAAACCCAGCAGATGACTTGTTCCCCATCTCTCAAATTCCCCAAGATAACATAAACATGACTATGTATCTAATAATATTGAAGGAAAGATTTTTTTCGATAGACTGTTAATGGAACAAATTAGGTTTCCTCAAATTGTTAGTAGACTAAATTGGCCTTCTCCCACAGGATACTAATACAGCTCCAGTCTGAATTGTATGAAATATGATATGTTCATTTTCTTATAAGCCTTGAATGGACAACGAGGCCTGAGTTCATGATCTCAATACATCTGGTATATTGCCCATAACAATCACCAGCCTGGTCTACATGTAAAATGAGCACACTTCCTGCACTGAATTAGGCTTGAATTATTCCAAAAATATTTAGTAAGCATGTACCATTCAAGACTCTGGGGATACAACAGTGGACAAAGCAGATACAAACCGTGATGTCTTTCTAGTAGGGATGACAGACATTAAAAAAGATAACACAGTTTCATTTCTTACTAAGAAACTAAAGCAGAGAAATGGGATAGAAATTAACAGGGGCAGGGATGCTATTTTTTTTATATTTATTTATTTATTTTTGGCTGTGTTGGGTCTTCGTTTCTGTGCAAGGGCTTTCTCTAGTTGCGGCGACTGGGGGCCACTCTTCATCATGGTGCGCGGGCCTCTCACTATCGCGGCCTCTCTCGTTGCGGAGCACAGGCTCCGGACGCGCAGGCTCAGTAGTTTTGGCTCACGGGCCCAGTTGCTCCGCGGCATGTGGGATCTTCCCAGACCAGGGCTCGAACCCATGTCCCCTGCATTGGCAGGCAGATTCTCAACCACTGTACCACCAGGGAAGCCCAGGGATGCTATTTTAAAGAGGCCTCCTTAAAGAAATGAGAGATAGCTGTATGGTGAGTAATCACCTTGTGGAGATCCATGAGAAGAGTATTCCAGGAAGAGAGAACAGCAAAAATAACAGCCATGAGCATGGACTAAGCAGGCATGTTCCAGTGACAGCAAGAAGGGCTGGGGCCTGGAGGTGGAATAAAGAGGGGTGGGTAATAGGAGGGAAAGATAAAGGGTTTGGTGGAGGCCAGATCAAGTAGGGCACTGAGGACATGGTGTAGAGGTTGGCTTTTACTTTACGTTCAGAGGCAAACCATTGATGGATTTCAGTGGATTTCAAAGCTCTCTCCTGCTGTCCTGTCAAGTAATGAGACCAGTTCGAAGGCTATTGCAATAGTTAAGGCAAGACCTTAATGGTAAAGAAGTGGCAAAAACTGACAGATTCAGAATATATTTTGGAATCTGAACCACAGGACCTGCTAATTGATTGGCACTGGCAGTCATTAATGGGCTGGAAAAATGGGCCCAGTGGGTAGAAGAAGAAAGGAAAATATTCAAGGATGACTCCTGGATTTTTGTTCTTAGCAAACAATTATATCATTTACTGAAAAGGAAAAGACTGGTGGTTGAATAGGTTTTTGTTTTATTTTATTTGAGCTGGGGGCAAAGGAACCAGGAATCTAAGACTAAAAGTCCCTTGCTGCAAAAGGATACTTCATATTAAAGTAGAAATGGCATCAGACCATTCCAAAGACTAATCAGTCACTTCTGGCTAAAAATAGCTCTTCAACAGAGGAAATAAAAGTCTCCTACAATATAACAAGATGAATTTTCACCAGATTGTCATAATCTGGTATTAAAATACCAATATAAACTACATAATAAGGTTTAATTCTTATAAACTGATAGCTTCTATTTTGTGGAGGCATACAGATGGAATTGTCTCACTTTTTATTATTTTCAGTACATTGCCTTCTATAATGAATAAGCTCAGGAAGAGGCACCACATATTCATTCATTCCTTACACATCTGTTGAGGATGGTCTGTGTGCCAAGGACTGTGATAAACCTTGGGGATACAAAGATGAATAATACACATTTACCACCTCAGTGGGGCTTACTCTTTCTTTAAAATACTGGGAAGACAGACACATAAATAATTACTCCAGAATGTGGTGAGGGCGGAGATAGATGTATAGACAATTAGAACATCACAGAGGAGGGATATCTGGTCTATAAAGGACAAATGTTAATTAACATATACGAGCATATTGCATAATTTACTCATGTAACACTTTCCCTAAATCCACTCTTTCCTAGAAATTTAAAGATTAGATTAAAACTGTAACATCTTTGTTTATTTTGCTGTATTGTCCACTGAGAATTCGGTTTAACCCCCTTATTCATTTATTCGACCAGCATCTGTGTTGACCATGGGGGTGGTTAAAAGATGCATAAAGATGTTCCAGCTCTACAGAAAAAGTTTCAGTTGGGGAAACATACAAAGTAAAGAACAAGTTACTAAACAATATAGTAAGTGCTATAATAAAGATATCCACCAAGGTCTGTAGAAAAGATGGAGCCCAATTGTTTGTTTGTTGATGTTACAGCAGCTACTGCTACTTCTGAAGTGCAGCAATTTAAATCTATTTTATGCAACCGTTATGGAGGTCATGAAAATGTGCCCAGCACAGAGCCTCACTTATAGTAGGTTCTTAATATTGTTTTCTGAATTAGCCAGCCAATAAACCATTCACAGGTCAGCCTTCAACCTTTCAATAATTATTAATTGGATGAAAGAAAATGAAGTTGGCCCTGTCTTCCCTTGAGATTATTGATTATTGAGCACCAGCTAAGGAGGCCAACTGCAGCATTATGACCCATTTGGATTATTGTTTGCAGGATTCTATCTCCACCAATGGCTATGTAAGACTCATTGGCAATGTATCCTTGGATTTCTTTCTTGATACTGATACTTCTGCCCTGAGTTTCTTTAATGGTTAAACTGAACTATGTCTACTCCCTATTACTCACTATATATTTTGAATTATAGGCAGCATCCAATAATTTTCTTCAAAGTCTCTTTCAGTTGTTTCTGGAGTTCATTTGATTGTTGTTTCATTAGGCAACTGATGTCTTCCATCCTAGGTCCACTGGTTGTTCTTCTTGGTTGCTCGGTGGACAAAGGTCTCATAAATCAGGCCTCTGAATCCCCTAGGATAAATGAACATTCTTATTTGTACTACACTTATTACGTATAAAACTGATCTCTAGAGAAAAGCCAGCTCCACCTAGCTTCTTCTGTACACATACTAGATATATTAATAAACACTCCCTAATGTACAAAGCCAGGTTTGTAAATCATGCCCTATGACTATCCTAATCTCCCATAGCCTAGCAAGGCCATATAAATGCCCCAGTAATAAACAGCAATAAGCCAGGATCATACTCCTTAACATAAAATGCAGCACCCGCAGGGAGTAAAGAGCATATGTATCCCAGACACATGTGTTTCTCCTATCGTCTACTCCTTAAAAACATGGGGAAGGAAAGTATTTGTGTGACTTTTTATGGTTTACAAAGTGTCACTAACATACATTAACTGATTTTACTTCATAATACAATTGCTCAACCTCACATAAATACAGTTTCCAGTTGTGGATAAGTTTGGGGTTGACAAAAAGAAATCACATACATAACATAAAATCCCTCTCTAAGATTTAACCCTTAGCCAAGGATACAGAACTTAATAATGGAAATAAGCAGGCCAACAAAGCGAAAGCAAATGCAGTATATCTGGGGAGAGATTTTCCCTTGGTTTCCTTAAGAGGAAGCAGCAATGAAGTGATATTCTCCTTACAAGGAAGATCTTGAGAAATAAAGGGATTTCTTGCTGGGCCATTGCCCTTTTGTACTCATGCTTTGTACTGATGCTTATATCATCATTCCAGAACATCTTACACTAATCGTCCGTGTGATTCTGCTTAAGACATGTTTATAAACATTGGGCTGTCCTGTTTTTTGAATTATGTGGAGTCATCCCAGCAACACTCTCATTAGGAGTCTTTGCTCAGGTTTCCCTGAACCACTGCTCTTAATTCAGTTGTCCAGAAATCTGGAAAGCCCATCTTCATGCTTAGACCAAATCTGAAGCTCTAACTTTCTAACTTTGAAGAAAGAAAAAAAATTACATCTCAGTTATGAATTTGAAGGATTTCACATCTCGTATATAAACAAGAAGTTCTTCCCTATCGGTTTTAATTATGAGATTAGATGAAGAGGATTTACACCAGCAGATTAAATCACAGGACAATTCAGCCCCAGCATTATTTAATGATTCTGGGGAAAAAAATAGCTAATCCCTACAATGAAAACAATGAGAAATTTCACCAACTTTCTGAAACCAGTTGGTTTTTCTTTTGAAGTATTGCCTAATTATTATCTTCATTTCTTTATTTTCTCTTACAGAGATTCAAATTAAAGTGGTTAACAAATTATACATCCACAATTTTTCACTCAAAGTTCCCCTGTAACAATGATTTCCATATAGTAATTTTTTCATTGCATAAAAGATATTATTGTAATAAACTCTAAATTTCCACTCAATAATTTCTTGATGGTGACTTTCTTTTACAGAGGAGGAGAAATTAAGGAAGGCCTTTATTGGTGATGTTTATCGTTCTCCTAACTCATTGTTTCATACTTTTATTTTTTCAGACGATATTTCCAGTCTGTATGGTCTTTCACTTTGTAATGCCAGACTTGCATGAAGTCTTTCTTGCAGCCTTATTTCTAGATAATTTTAGAGGCTGTATGAGCAGTAGTTAAAGGCAGGTACCCTGGAGATAGACTATGCTTTTTTTTTTTTTTAATCCCTTACTATCATTTACTAATGATGTGACCTTAAACAAATGGCTCTGTATGCTTCAGTTTAATCTTTTATAAAAAACAGATTTGTTTTGAAGATTAAATTAATTGATATATGTAAAATGCTTGGAAGAGTTCCTAGCACTGAGTAAAGGCTCTATAAATGTTTGTTGGAATTAATTATAATGTAAGTATTCCAAATGAAGTGACAAGAAATGAGATTGCATCTTTAGGTAATTATTGTTTCTTTTTGTTCAAAGTTATCTAAATATCTTATTTTGGTACTTTTTAAAGTACTTTTTTGGTACTTTTTAAATTTATAAATTGAACTTCTCTGACTTTGAAGTTTGTTGACTGATATATTAGATTGCACTATTAGGTTTATTTGGATTGTAATGTTTTTCACCAAGTCACTTTTGACTTCTGATACAATTTTAGACATGAGCAGAGGTGTGCTGGAGCTGGCTCACACTGGCTTGGAAGAGCCTATTATGTGTATTCTTTCTCAACTCCACATTCAATGACATTCCACTGGTAGCCTGAAATCAGCCATGGTGGGAGAATATACACCATGGAAACTGGCAAATGTCACAAATCAGAGCTTTTTTTTTTTCCTAAAAAAAGTAAGTGAGCTGGTTATTAAATATTTACCACCACACTCTAGGACATAAATCCATTTAAAACAGATGAAAAATCATTCCAGAACTCAACAAAAGTCAAACTCTGTTCTTTTCCTATTAAAATATATACAACTGGGTGATCAAAATATTATATATCTGTCTTTTTAACAACATGATTTATACCCGATTTTCAAGTTTTATCCCAACAGATCAACAATCACCTAATATAACTGATCTCAGAATTTTCATCTCAATATTAGTCATAAAGATTATCTGTATCTATAATCGTTTTGACACTGTCTTCCATATTTAATTACCATTAATTTAAAAATGTTTAATGTTTAAGCTCTAATTTGAGTATTATATTATTTATATTCTAAATATCCTCAATTTAACCATCTTTGGGAAAAAACTCCATTAGCAGATTAAAAGATTAATTTTTGTCTTACTCCAGTCATTCTGGTTTAGTACAATATTCATAGTAATCCAAATGCCATATAGGTATTAATGATCTCCCACATGCTTTAATTACTACCTTAGTGTTCTTTGAAATTAGATGTTTCACTGGTCTGTTTTCACAAGATTGTTTATTAAGAAACACTCTGGTTCCTTTAACTCAAAGCAGGTTTCAATTTCATCTGAACTTTCTAGAGGAAAAACACACTATCTAATACCTCTCCAACTGTGAGTGCCATAAGAACATCTTTGTATCTTAAGCGCCTAGCTAGTGCCTGACATGTAGCAGAGGCTCAATGTTGGTTAATTGAAGGATCACTACAAAAATGCCATACAATTTACTTTTCTTGACCTGAGAAGCAGCAGTTTTTCTGAAGATAAAATTATTAAGAATTTGCCATATTCTGTTATTCTAACTGGAAATTTACCCAGGGATTTTTTTACCTGATGGTTTTTACATGTGGGAGTCTGGGGGATGAGACTCAAAATTTGATACATACTACCTCATAACCATTTAGGATGGCTACTGTCAAAAAACAGAAAATAAGTTTTGACAAGGATGTGGAGAAATTGGAACCCCTGTGCAATGTCACTGGGAATATAAAATAGTACAGCTACTGTGGAAAACAGTATGGCTGTTACTCACAAAATTAAAAATGGAATTACCATATGATCCAGCAATTCTGCTTCTGGGAATATACCCAAAGGAATTGAAAGCAGAGTATCAAAGAGATATTTGTACAACCATGTTTATAACAACATTATTCACAATAACTGAAATGTGGAAGCAATCCAAATGTTCATCAACAGATGAATGGATAAGCAGAATATGGAGTATACATACCGTAGACTATTATTCATTCTTAAAGGAATAATTCTGACACACGCCACAGCATGGTTGAATCCTGAGGACATTGCACTAAGCAAAATAAGCCAGTCTCAAAAAGACAAATGACTGTATGATTCCACTTACATGATGTCCAAATCATAGCTACAGAGATACAGAAACTAAGGTGGTGGTGACCAGGAGCCTTAGGGAGGGGGGAATGGGGAGTTATTGTTTAATGGGTATAGAATTTCAGTGTTAAGAGATGAAAAGAATTGTGGAGGTGAATGGTGGTGATGGTTGCACAACATGATGAATATATTTAATACCACTGAACTGCACACTTAACAATGGTTTAAGATGGTACGTTTTATGTTATATGTATTTTACCACAGCGAAATAACTGAAAAAAAAATTTGGTACACTGTAATTTTCACAAAGGCCTTCTCCAGTCACAAAGTCAATCTCAGGCAAACTACACCTAGCATTTGAATAGGGCTTTGGATTTTCCAAAGCACTCTCACTGTTTCAAGAAATGAAGTTTATTTTGTCATTCCCATCTTCTCACTGTTGTTTTTCCCTCGTCTACTTCAATTTATCATTCCACTATGCTTTATCACCTGCTTTCTTTTGAGTAACTTCCTTTATATTTACCTCCCTCCCATTATAAGTAAAAAAAAAACCAGTTTCTCTAATTAAAAAACCCAACCACCCAACCATGAGTTTTCTTCAAAAAGAGACTTGCACATTTTCAGATGAAAAGAGTGAAGGGTGCTTGAGAAAGGAAGAAAAGTTTGTGACACAGAGGGGAACAAAGATAGGGAAGGAGGTAAGGAGAGAGAGAAAACAATTTAAATAGTGTAAGGATTCTGCTTTCCTGCACCCAGTGAGAACAAAGCATGCTTAAGATGGCAGACATGAGTGCTGACTCCTTAGCTGGTCTAAGGTACAATGTGCCTGTCAATATAAGCATCTCATAACCCTGAGTCTGAGTCTAGTTTTTGAAGAAAGACTACAGATATCTCCTAAACATGAGCCTAGTATTAGAACTTCTTCTGGTACCCAAATGAAGAAACAGTACCTGCTTCTGTGCTGGGGGAGACACTCCTGATGTTAAACTTAGTAAGAGATAAAAGGTCCATTTCAAGCTTTATACATAAATATTGATCATGCCTATGGTAACTTTAAGAGTGATTTAAATGTTTTCAGAGGTAACTTGGGCTATTCTTGATTTATACCTTCAACCTGATTTTAAAATCTTATCGTATTTAAAATGCGATACTACCATTCGTTGTCACCCAAGCATTATAGCATTAATAATCTTTTCCCTATATCCAGACTAATTTCTGTTCCAAGCATACAGTGGAATTCCATGCAAAGCATAACTGTGCACTTTCCCTTGAACTCAAGCTCAAGGTGGGGGAAACATGGGAATTTGGAGGAACTGACCATTCTGTTGCCATTCTCATAAAATCCTGATCTACTATAAACTCACACCCAAAATATCAGACTTAGGAAAGTAGGCCTTGTGAAGAGGTAGTTGTTTTAACTACCCTCTTCAAATAAGAGAGACAGTGTACCTGAGCCTGGGAGGAACTCCAGAGTCAGTATCTAAAGTTATTAAGCAGTTAAAGATCAGGGACCTCCCAGAGTCTAACTTAGGACCCACAGTGTATTTATAAAAGAGGCTAGACCAGGGAAAAAACATGTTTTACACTTAAGAGATTATTGGTGAGGGTCTCCTTAGTTAATAATTGCTGAGAGCTTGGAGCTCTCACAGGGTGTTAAATGTTCTTTTTGTAATAGTACATGCACCCTTATGTTCTTATTATATTGCACATATGAGGTTTCTTGTGTTGTCTAATTATACAAGGTTCTATCCTATCCAATGGAGATTGCAAATCTGCCTTCTCAAATAACTCATGGATATGAGACAAGAGACTTGTGTTCTATCTGTTGGACAGCAAAATGTGCTCTCTGAAATGTAGGTCATTTGTGATATCAGGAAAAGTGTAGGCTTAAACATTGCCCAATGTACTCTGTAGTCATTTATTTGTATGCTAATATCACCATTCACTATGATGGGAGTCTGCAGCTTTTAGGAATCTTTAAAACAATATATTTTAATGTTACTATGATATTTCCTGGGGACAAAACATTTTTAATTCATGAAATTAATAATAATTTCAATAATAAACATAAAATGCACCTCATTACTGAGTCCCACATTTCAGTTCAGGGTACAAATATATATTCAGCCCTCGAGCCTTTCAATGTCCATTTGTATGTGTCCATTTACAGGCTTTATCCATTGCTCAAGTAAATATTAGATGAACTATCCTATAAAAGGAAGAAATAAGTATGTTCACAGAGCACAGAAGACAGATTCTATCATCATGAATCCTTGCTTGAGTTCTCTGTCTTTCCAGTCCTCTCTCCATATCCCCTGCCTACATCACCACTACTGAAACACATAGCTTTTCTCAGATTGTGGTGAAATGTCACTGGGAGTGGCAGAAAGCAATGCTTCTTAGGGTGGTGCTGTGTCATCCAGTATATGGGATCAGATTCTAAACGGAAAAGTCAAAATTAACCCTTTAAAGCCTTATCAATACTTGATGTGCATTAGCTTAATTAATCCTCACAGGAACTCTTTGCGGTAGCTACTGTTATTTTCTCTAATTTACGAATCACAAACTAAGATACAAGTCTTCATTGCTATAGTCCACCTTGGGCAGGTGCCATGTGGGAATCTGGTAATTCCATTTCTCAGTAATTCCAACACACTGTTTCCTCTTCAGCATTGGGAAAGATGGCTGTTTCTTTAGTTAGTACCAGATGACATAGTTATCCGCATTTATGGCCATGATATATATTAAATTCATGTCTTTAACAACTATAATCAAATGTGTTGCAAGATGTTTGCATGATGGGAGACATTCAGGCATTAAAACCAGGTGTTACAATAGCAGGGCCACTCTCCCATCTATGGGCAATATGCTCTTTTATGACTGAAAAATCAGGCACAATTGCTCACTCTCTTTTAATTTTTTTCTTACATTAAAAAAAAATACATCTAATAGGAATCATTAATCTAATAGAAGTTAAGTGCTCATGGGATGTGACTCCAGTTTTCCGAGCTCGCCAGGGACTGTTTTGTTGAACTCGGTATGGCCAAAGACCACCCTGAACTGCTGGGATGAAGCCCAGTGGTACTATTTAGACTGCATAATTCACATATAAGGAAGTTGCTTCTGTGAATAATTATGTCTTCAAATAGCTTATGTACTCGATACTTTAAAATCAAACATCATTCATTTTTCAAGTATGTACATATTTGTTTAAGGAATAGTTCAATAAATGAAAGAATGCTCATTTTAAGGATACAGCACCTCTGCTATTTCAGAGCGCATCCATTACAGTTAGCATGCTTGGTCCATTACCTTAATAATGTATTTCAGAATAGGGCAGTCTCCACTGTGAGGGCTAGTGACACTGAGCAGCCTAGCACTGCAAGAAAGCATTGACACAACAGGGCAGATGTTGTCCTCAGTTTCAAATGGGCCATCCTCATGGCCCAGCAATCCCACAATACTTATCCTCACAGGATAAACCTCAGATCTCTCCAACCCATTATTTACTACTACTTATTTTAGACAGACAACGACACCTCCTACTTTTTTGGGGAAAAATAAAAAGAAACAGAACAGAGCCTGCTTTTGTACTCAGTACAAAACTCACAAACTTATATCTGCATATAAACTTCTTTCTTGTGATAATAGAAGATTAGTTTTTCATTTCTAAAGCCAATACCTCCATCTGTGCTTTGGAACCATTTCCCTCCCATCTTCTTACATACATTATGCTATCAATAATTCATTTTTCCTTGCATTCCTCTCCCATTTATTTATTTATTTATTAGCCATGCTGTGTGGCTTGTGGGAATCTTAGTTCTCCGACCAGGGATTGAACCTGTGCCACAGCAGTGAAAGCTCCAAGTCCTAACCACTGGACCACCAGGGAATTCCCTCCTCTCTCTTTTAAATAATCCTGTTAAATATGCTAATCGCTCCAAAGTTTAGCCTTGCCTCAAAAAAATAGTTTCTATGCCATTTTGCTCACCTTCCCAAATTTCCTGCAGGAGGTTCTAAACTCCTGGTCTCCTTTTCTTACCTCCTATTCCATAACCACTTCAATCTGGCTTTATTCTTCATTACTTGATAAAATCAACGATGACCATAATGCTAAACCCAACAATATTTATTCCTCATTTTACCTAATTTAGCAGCAGATTTCAACAGTGTTGACTATTACTTCTTCATAATACCCTCTTTGCTTGCCTTCTATGATGCATCATCACCCTCTAGTTTTTCTCCCCTACTCAGTATCCAATGCAGGATGATTCCCTTCTACCAAGCCACTAGATGTCAGATTCCTGAAGATTTATCTTAGTCCTCTTCTCTTCTCACTGTACTGTCTCCAGCAAACTGGTATCAGTTACATCCAAGGCTCCTATCAATATTTATATCCATATGTCTTGTACAAATTTTAATTAAACATTTTATTTTGAGATAATTGTAGATTCACATGCAGTTTTAAGATGTAATACAAAGAGATCCCATGTGCCCTTTACCAGTTCCCCCCAATGGTAACATCTTATAAAATTACAGTACAATATCATGACCAGCTTATTAATATTGATACCATCCAGATACAGAACAGCTCCATCACCCCCAGGATGCTTCATGTTACCCCACTTCCCTCTCACCCCCCGATCCCCCTCTATCCTTAACCCCTGGCAACTACTAATTTGTTCTCCATTTCAATAATTTTGTCATTTCATATATTCATTAATGCAAACACATATTTAATTGTCCTAAAATGAAATTATATACCATTTAGAAAGGAATAAATGCATAGCCTTTGGGATTAAAAAAAAAAGAAGAAGACTTCTTAAAAGAAAAAATTTTTGATCCTGATCCCTTAGTATTACAACATCCGGTGAGAGAGAGAGAGAAATAGAAAAGATGTCCAGAAGTGGGAAACTATACAGGTAAAAGGTACAGAAGCATGAATAGTTAGGACTTAGGCAGGTAATAGTAAAACCACTTATCTGGAAAAGGAAAAAAAAAAAAAGGGAGGATAGTCACAACAAGAAATTTCTGGTTTATTTGCACAGCTATAAATGAGAGATTTTCAACATTTTATTCAGAATGCAACACAGTATAGATTCTAAGAGATGAAATCATTTCCAATCTTCCCTCTTGCCACAGCCAATTTATATCTCAGGTTTATAAGTCCTGCTTAAACTTCAGACATAGGCTCCAGTACACTAATTCTGCAACCTAGGATTACGTTCACATTTGAGTAGATTGATAAATCACGTACCAGCTACAGCTCTTACAGCCTGTAGGGATGGGATAGGATTCTGTTTCACACGTGAGGCTTCTTTCCATTTCTAGAAAAATTTTAGTCTAATTCTGAGTTATTTTTTAAAATTGCTCAGAAGTGAGCCATGCAAATCATATAGAAAAGATGCAGCATTTTAAACTATGATAATAATTTAAACACAGCTAAACTTGGGTTCTTCAGTATTATTATTAGTTTATATTTTCTCTAACAGATATGTTTCCTTTGTGTATTTGACTCTCTGCTATAATGTTTCTTCATCTGATTTATAATGGTGGTTACCATGGAAGAAGGAAATGTGTTATCACATGAACTTAAGCATAACTACAAAAACTTTCCAAGAGAAATCGCTTTGGTCAAACATACATTTCTCTTTTGAAAAGAAAAGCGTATCTATCATGTTAGAAAAGAAAATTTCAGGAAGTTGTAAAATTTAGTGCTCTTTCAAAATTATTTCAAAAGTTTCATTCAATATAGCAAATATACAACAGTATAGAGAGTAAGAAAAAAGAGTTGGAAAACTTTTATATACAAAATTAAGATTTTATTCTGATTATGGAAGTCTAGGATATTGCTAAAACTCACTAAAATGTTAGCAGTAGTGATGACTCTGTGGAAGAGTGATATGTAAAAAATGCTACCAAATTCAAAGGTCCACTTAAGGGCTTATGCAACCAAAGAGGTTACATGGAAGAGCTGGGAGTAAATTAAACCTTGAAGGAGAGATGGGATTCTACAGATGGCATTTTTGAAGAGAAAGGGAGATTTAGCTTCGACTAGGTTCAGCTCTAGAACATTTTTATTAGTTTGGGGACTAATTAGAGTATTTAAAATTTATTGAGTGTTTACTATGTGCCAGGCTATGTTCTAAGTACTTTTACATGCTTTAGCTCATTTAATCCTCTCAGCAATCCCAGTAGTCAAGTGCTCTTATCCCCATTTTACAGAGGAAGAGATTGAGGCACACAGAGGATAAGTAACTTGCTGAGAGTTGCAGAACTACTAAGTGGTAGAACATGGTTTGAAGCCTGGCTGGCAGGCCTGCAGTCTGTGCCCTCTGCATAGAACCTCATAGAGCCATTCACAAGTGTGTAGTCCTCTCTGTGTCAGGCCTTTGTGTATATGTTCTTAGTTAATCCTCACAGCAATTCTAAGAGCTAGGTATTGCTTGTCCATTTCAGAGATGAGGAAACTGAGATACAGCAGGTCCAGGATTAGAACCCATGCTGTATCTCATGTTTTCAACATCTGTGCTCCCAGCTTGGCCAAAGTAAAGGGCTGTAAAGTAAATTCATAGCATATAGGCTAGATAAGTCAATGTAGGCCAAATATAAAAGGATTTTGAGCAAAATTTTTTAAATTTGGACTTGATTCTTAAGAAATTCCTCAGTGTCTAGGTGCTCAATAAATTTTCTTGAATGAATGAATATAAAGCTAAGTGGGGAAATTATTACATCAGCTTCTCCTCCAGACATTTAGTGGTAGCATGGATCACACAATAAAATTTAAAAACCACAGCCAGACAGAGGTAGCTTACTTATTTTCATTAAAATACTTTGCCTGCAATTAGATTCCACTGCCCCAGATCAGCTACAAAATACCTGAGTTGTGGCTTTCTGATTTGAATATACACACTTCTGAAAGGTCTGGTTAACTAAGTTCAATTAGTGAGATTTCCAGCTCTACTGAAACAGGAGGGAAGGGGGCAGGGCACAACCTTTGAAAGAATGACATAGCCCAAGGACATGACATAAACTGATTAGAACCAAATGTGTCCAAGATGGCAGAGAAGTAGATTTCTACTAGACCTTGAACCTCAGTCTATGCTCATTGTAACACATCAGCAAGCTAAATGACACACCCACAGGCGCCATGACAGTTCCAAGGCCAACCATAAGGATCAAAAAGTGGGCGGTGGCCCAATTCCTGGAAATCCCCGCCCATTCCCGAAATAGCTGGAATTCTCCTCCCACTCATTAGCCTATGAAATTACCCACCCCTATAGAAACTAACAACCCCATACCCTGGTGCCGCTCTCACCTTCTGAGATGGCCCACGCTCTGTCTGTGGAGTGTGTTTCTCTCTAAATAAATCCACTTCTTACGTATCACTTGTCTCTCACTGAATTCTTTCTGCAATGAGACATCAAGAATCTGAGCTTCCTTAAGTCCTGAAACCAGGTGTGTGATCTCAGTTGGAAGACCCTGGGTTTTGGCCAGGTTCGAGTCCCGGTCGCATGGGTTCAAGTCCCAATCAGGATTTTGGCCAGGTTCAAGTTCCGGCCTCGGAGGTTCAAGTCCCAATGTGGGTTTAGGCTGGGTTCAAGTCCCAGCAAGTGGGTTCAAGACCCAATCTGAGGTGCAGTTTCACTACTATGTTTTTATTAAAATAGCTAAGCATAGCAACAATAAAGAACACAATTATCCTGGCAGCTCCTTGGTGGTCTAAGTTAGGACTCCAGGCTTTCACTGCCAAGGCTCAGGTTCAATCCCTGGTCAGGGAACTGAGATCCTGCAAGCCCCACAGCATGGCCAAAAAACAAACAAACAAACAATTACATACATATGTGTATATATATATATATATATATATATATATATATATATATATACATAAAATTAACCAAAAAAATTAAGAGGCTTCCTCAATAATCCTTGACTTTTCTCAGTTACTGCTTGAACTGAACTTAGTTATATCTAGGCTGCTAGGCTCAAATTTTAAAATGTCTTCAATTCATTCAAAAATCTTTATGTTTTAAACAACATTTTACTCAAAACTGTATTCGCATTTCAAATGCTTCTAGATCAGGTGTCCCCAATCCCCAGGCCACAGACCGGTACCAGTCCGTGGCCTGTTAGGAACCAGGCCGCACAGCAGGAGGTGAGCGGCGGGTGAGTGAGCGAAGCTTCATCTGTATTTACAGCCGCTCCCCATCGCTCGCATTACCGCCTGAGCTCCGCCTCCTGTCAGATCAGCGGCGGCATTAGATTCTCATAGGAGGGCGAACCCTACTGTGAACTGTGCGTGCGAGGGATCTAGGTTGTGTGCTTCTTATGAGAATTAATGCCTGATGATCTGAGGTGGAGCTGAGGCAGTGATGCTAGCGCTGGGGAGCGGCTGCAAATACAGATTATCATTAGCAGAGAGGTCCGACTGCACAGAGACCATAATAAATCAATTGCTTGCAGACTCATATCAAAACCCTATCAGTGAGTGGCAAGTGAAAGCAAGCTCAGGGCTCCCACTGATTCTGCATTATGGTGAGTTGTATAATTATTTATTATATGTTACAATGTAATAATAATAGAAATAAAGTGCACAGTAAATGTAACACACTTGAATCATCCCAAAACCATCCCCTCCCACCACCACCACCCCTGGTCTGTGGAAAAATTCTCTTCCATGAAACTTGTCCCTGGTGCCAAAAAGGTTGGGGACTGCTGTTCTAGATGACGTTTGGCCAAATCAGTATTGAAACTCTGTCTCATCCTTGCTCTTATTCAGTGAGGGAGACCTCATCACAGAGCGGGTGAGCAGCCCTCTCTCTGCTCTCTCTATTAGAAGCACTAACACTTCATCTCAGGTCTCTTCGTGTTTCAAATAACATGAGAAAAAACTGACAAATAAAGGGAAAACAGGATCTTCTGGTCCTTCTTTCTGGTCCTTTGTTTTTCTGTTTTTCCAGAAATGAAATATAGTTACCTCTTTTTTCCCTTACTAAGCATATCACAGTGAGTTGGTAACATCTGTTTTTTTCAGATTACCTTCTGAAAGAACTTGTCATTACATATCTTAGCTTTTTTTTTTTGAACTATAACTGGCTTACAGCATCATAATTAGTTTCAGCTGTAGAACATAGTGATTCAATATTTTATACATTACAAAATGGTCACCATGATAAGTCTAGTTACCATCTGTCACCATACAGAATTATTACAATATTTTTGACTATATTCTCTATGCTATACATTACATCCCTGTGAGTTATTTATTTTATAACAGGAAGTTTGTAACTCTTAATTTCCCTCACCTATTTCACTAATCCTCCCACCTCCCTCCCCTCTGGCAACCACCACTTTGTTCTCTGATTCTGAGTCTGTTTCTGTTTTGCTATGTTTGTTTGTTTTGTTTTTTAAATTCTACATGTGAGTGAAACCATGTGGTATGTATGTCTCTCTCTGTCTGACTCATTTCATTTAGTGTAATATCCTCTAGGTCCATCCATGTTGTTGCAAATGGCAAGATTTCATTATTTTTTATGGTTGAATAATATTCCATTATATATACACCACATCTTCTTTATCCATTCATCTATCGATAGACACTTAGGTTGCTTCCATATCTTGGCTATTGTAAATAATGCTCCCCAATTTGTTGAGCATTTGTACAACCATTACCTTGAACTCTTTATGGGATAGATTGCTTATCTCCACTTCCTAAGTTCTTCTGGGGTTTTGTTCCTTCTTTGGAACATATTTCTTTGTCTCCTCATTTTGCCTAATTCTCCGTGTTTATTTCTAAGTATTAGGTAAGTCAGTTATGTTTCCATACCTTGGAGAAATGGCCTTATGTCGGAGATGTCCTCTGGGGCCCAGCAGCACACTACCCTCTGGTCGGCAGAGCTGTATGCTCTAGGGGTGCCCTTTATGTGGGCTGAGTGGGCCCTTCTTTTGTGATGAGGCAGACTACTGTGGGTGCACAGGTAGGAAGGGCTGGCCCCCCATCTGGTTGGCTGCCCAGCTCTGGCTCAAGAGGAGGCTGCCAACCCACTGGTGGGCAGGACAGGATCCCAGTGGTGGCTGGCTGTGGGGCCCAAAAGGGGGATCCCGGGACTGATGTTGGCCCACTATATCTTAGCTTTTGCCTGAAACTTTTTACCTAAAGGGTCAGCATACCATCTAAGGGAAAAAGAAAGGTTAAAAAAAAAAAAAAGCACCATGAGGTTAAATACATGATCTATTCTATCATTTCAAAATTTAGCAATAAATATACTTTCTGTAAAATCACCTTAATTATTAATTGGGCCTTACATTAATTTTAATGAATAATATTCACATCAACTATAACTTGGAATTAACTATTTGAGCCAATATAGGTCAACTTTGTAAAATAACTTACCCTTCCTTCTCTGTTGCAGTTCATCTACATTATTCAAAGTCTACAGTTAGCAAGTTTCTCCAGCTGTCCTACAGTGAAGGAGGTTCATGCATTAGAGAGAAAATAACAAAAAATTTCAAATGGAAATAAGTTGTTGTCACTGCCTAATTTAACCCTTCAAACCGTTTCTCTTCCTGCTTATGGTTGGTGTTGTTTTTTGGTTTATAGGGACAGAGCCCCTTTTATTTTTACCTCAGAGATGGAGTACTTTATTACAGAGGGTGGGAAAAACCCACAGCATTTCCAAGATTTTGTGGAGCTTTGCTGCCGAGCTTATAATATTGTCAGAAGACACAGCCGCCTGCTCTTGAACCTGCTAGAAATGGTAAGTTCCTTGGGGAAATAACAGAAATAATAAGCTTCCTTTATGGCTCTCTTTCAGTAGTCTATCTTTGCTAATGGCTTGGAGTTCCCCAAAGAGCTATTCAAAACAGAATGGAATGAACAAACTAAAAGTACCATTGTACAGCTTATAAATACATTTCTTAATAATTCATAACATTTGTTCACAGTTATTGTCTCAAACCTTTCTCTTCACAATAATATTGATGTATTCAGGGGTTATCTCAGTATATTTTGATTAAAGGTCAAGGATAGTAATTTAGAATATTATACCAATTGCACTGTGCTTTAGAATTTTTTCAAAAGTATTTTTAAAATACTATCTCATTTTCAATTATGGCAACCCAATGATGTAGAACAAGCAAGGATTTTTCCTGGTTTCTCTCCCAATCTCTGCCTTTGATCACTTGCTTATTTTCCAGATTAAGAAACTGAGATCCAAAAATGTAAGGTGACTTCCTAGCAACTTGACTCGAGGGTAGTACATTTACTACATTGAGTCTATTGAGTCATGTTCCTGGGTGCTCTCTGTTGACCAACAGGGGAATTTTTAATGTTTCATTCCACTGTCCAATGGACAGACCAGATAGTCAGGGTGAGAGGAGAAGGATCTGATAGACATATCTACTGGGACAAAAATGTGGTGGTTCCTTTGGGTACATACATACACTAGTAATTGCAGCAAATTTTAGGAGAGAAATACATCTTTTGTAAATCAGCATGGTGTTTGGAGTCAATACAATCATCAAAAATAACTGGTTTAGAGCCTTCAAATGACAATTCTACTAGATGCTGTTAAGGGCACAGACTTGGTGCAGGGCCTTCCTGGGTTTGAATTCTAGCTTGGCATTTTACTGGGTACATTTCTCAGGTATGTTACTTAACTCCAGTAGGACTCATGTTTCTTCATCTATTAAATGAAGGTAATAACATCTGCCTTGTAGGACTGATAAATGAGCTAATAGTGAATACTTTGCATGAGCATAATGCTAAGTGCTTTATGTGTATTAACTGATTTACATTTCATAATAACCCTATTAGATAATTAATCTAAATACTTAGCACAGTACCTGTCACATAGTAGAATCCAATTAATTTATTATACTAGATCCTTGTTAACCTATAAGAGCACTGTCCATACAGTATCCCCGAATCACTTGGTTATTTAAATTTAAGTTAATTAACATTGAATAAAATTTAAAACAGCTTCTAAGTCTCACTAGCCACATTTCAAGTGCTCAATAGCCACATCTGGCTCATGGTACCATATTGGACAGCACAGATATAAAACATTTCCATCATAGCAGAAAAGTTCTATTGGGTAGTGCTAAATAAATGTTGACCTTGTTGCAGTGAAGATTTGATTTTGATCCTTGTTTCATTTTTCAAACAACATACACACCTTACTTCTTTCCTCTCTGTCTTGAAAAATATGGATTTCTAAATATACTATATACATGTAGTCCTTCATTTAGAAAGACACTTTGGTCACTTCACATATAAACTGGATATATAAGGTCCTGCGCATCTCCAGAGTCTTCAAATTGGCTTTCCAGTAACAGCCAATGATTCATATTGGTAGAATTTCATTCTGTCTCCCAATTCTATTAGGTCATATTGCAATTATGAGATGGTTTATAGTTCATAATCTGCATTCATACCAAGGGTAAAACCCTACAAAGACTGAGTCCATGACCTTGACTCCATTTCATAATAAATATCCAGGTAGTTATCAACTCTAATATCCTTTTGGGCTTTAGCAGGGTCTAACTCATGAATCCATGAGCTCTTGAGTACTTAATATGTGCCAGAAGCTGTGGAGGATACATTAACATATGAGACCCAGTCGGTCTTAAAATTTTTAATTTAATAAGGAAGGTAAAATTCATGTACACAGGCAAATGAGGTATCCAGCATTTCTAAATGTCTAAAATGCTATATAAATAACTGCATACTAGGAGTAAGTACCATATCCTAACAACAACTTCAACCAGTGACAGACGTTTCAAAAATAAACTCGAAGCAGAAAAGCACAAATATCGTTTCATACTCTTTCTCAGGTGACAGTAAAATTATGCTGAATGACAAGTAAGGATGTTAAAATAATGTGAAAGGACAGCTTTTTGGGGAAAAAAAATGATTCTAAAAGCTATTGGTGGGCTTTTTTCTTTTGTTTAATAAATGTTTCTACCTACCTAAAGAGAAAACTTTTAGCATGTGAGTCATAATATATTAAATAGTCATTAAAGAGTTTGTATGATGTTATTTCATTTAAAAGAGGTAGATATATGGTATTTTAATCAAGTATTGAAATAATTTCTCATGAAGTAATATTAAAATCAGATGTTGAAGGCTTCTGGTATATAGTGTTTGCAAAAAATTTCCCTATGTTTTAATTATTCAAGCATGACTTTTAGGCTAATGAAGAAATTTTGGCAGTGAAGCGCACTAATTCAGATTAATCTTATAATCTTAGATTTAAACTTTTACAGAAATTGAAGCAGAGCTAAGCAGCAATGTGGACCAATTAGAGCAGTGAATAAAGATATGTAAAACAGCAGTGTGTTATTATCTCTCTTTCTGGTTATTTACCTCTTGATTTTCTTCTCTCCACATTTTTTTCCTATGGGATTCTGTAGATAACCAAAGCATCAGTAAAGGTTTCAAGACCACACCTTCTCTGGTAGAGCTTCTTATAAAATAAAAACCAAATTTAAATTTACAAAAGATTATTTTCTACCTATGTGGGAAATCTATATTTCCCTCAATTCTCTCTCAAACTAACTCTTTTTGTGTTAACTTACTTAAAAAGAAGTTAATCTACTGTGCCATAACCTAGTTACAACTTGAGAAATACTTGATATGGGTCATAAATTCTACCTTCCATGAATGGTCACTAACAAAGGATTATGAGCCACAAGTGTTTGGTGAGTCTGCTATGGAGTTAATTGTTCATCCTTGGTTGAGAGCAGCATGTTTCCACATATTCACAGTCCTTTTTGTTTACTCCTGGGAAAATCTGGGGAAAATAATCCATGAAATTCCCATCTTGCTTAAAAGCAAAACATCTGTAGAGACTGAAGAATGTTGCTAGCTGAATTCACTAACTTAAAAGCCTGTATTTCGTCAGCTTTTCTCTTATTAAAAAATCAGTAGCAATTATTATGGAAGTCTCCCAAAGAACATAGGGACCATTCACCCAGTTTAAAATGTTTATCACACCCATTTTTATATCAGATATTTCCAAGCACAAATCTTTCTAACTTCTCTACGTGGTGGCACAGAGTGTCTGCTTCCCTAAGCATAACTATCAAAATAGATTTGGATTTAGTAGGGGAAGAGCAAAAGTAAAAAAAAAATTAATATTCCTATCCTTTAAAAAAGAACTTATCTGTTTATTATCTGTACTAGCCACTCTTTTTCTTTCTTACTGCCCCAATTAAAGTTATAACCCATGTAATCTAAGCCAGGGAGGCACTTGAACCACATCTCTGTGGGTCAGTGAACAGACCTGACTAAGTGGACCCAGGTATGAGGCCATCCATACTCTGATGTGCAGAGTCACATCACTCAAAGCCTCCTCTCTATGGAATGAAGCACATCAACAAGGGCAAAGTTAGCACTTGTTACCTTTAATCAGCCACATGAAAGGGAGAGAACTTGGGTTTGAAGCCATATGCACTTGGCACCTGGTGTGTAGTGTGTGTGTGTGTGTGTGTGTGTGTGTGTGTAGGAAGGGATAAGTATAGGGTCTACTTCCCAAGGAAATGTTTGACAGAGCCCTAAATGAGCAGGTGTGAATTCAGAATATCCAGAGAAACTAGAAAGCAATTCGTATCTAGGGAAGAAGCTTATTCGTAGTAAATGGACAGTCATAGTGTGATAACGGGGGAAACTGCCACAATAAATACACACATGTCTCTAGAACTCTAAGTACAGAACTGATAAGATAAAACCTAATCTAGACTCTAGTTGCTGTTGGCAATGTATCTCCCTATGGTTGATTTTAAGTTTATTAGTTGGGGTTGAACTTGCTATCTATAGGTTTTAAATGCCTGACAGATATATTTTCATTCATTCACTCGTGCATTCATTATTTCACAGACATTCATTAAGTTCTAACTACTTACAAAGCACCACGTTAACAATATAGACAATTCAACATGGAATAAAAACCTAATTTATGTTCTCAAAGAACTTAAAATCTAACGTGACAAACATACACATGAGAAAACGTAGTTAAAGCTAGGCAGAAATAAATACTATGAAAGACATGTAACCAAAATAGGATTACTGTACAAAGAAAGCAAGTTATAATATCTTATCAAGAGGATCTGTGGTGATTTCACAGAGGAAGACGTATTTGAGATGAGCCTTCAAAAAGAATTTCAATAGACAAGGAAGGAGAGGAAAGGGATCCTGGCTGAAAGAAAAGTATAAGTGTCTGTGGATGCTTAAAGAGCATGGGCATGACATGTGTGGGAAATGGGGGGAATCAAGTGCACCCAGTCTGTGGCACAGATGGAGACCTATGTAGACGGTGAGGTTGAAGTGATAGATCGCAGGTAGATTAAGAAAGGCATTTAGAACAGAATGAACATTTTGAACTTTTATATATAGTCACCTGAGAACCTAGAAGTTTCTTTGTTTTTGATGAAGGGAGTACCATCATCTAGCTTGGATTTTAGACAGATAACTCAGAAATTATGTAATTAGAGAGATAGCAAATGAAGAACTAGAAAAGCGCTATTCAAGTTATCTAAGCAAATGAAGATGAGGAGCTGAACTAGGACAATAATTGCAGTGGAAAAGGGAATGAATACATGAGACTGTTGAGATGGTTTTTATAGAATTAAGTGATTGACATTGGGAATCAAGAAAAAGAGAAAGAAGATATGAATTTCTTGTTATTTGGACAATGATGGCAGTGAAATATGAAACAGGAAAAAGGAGGAAGAGTTTATGGGAGAAGAAAATTTGCTCAAATTTAGATATCATGAATCTGATATCATCCATTGGAAAGACATCCATGAGGAAAGACAGCTGACAACTTCCCAGGACTACCTAATCCATTCCCATGGTTTCAATTACCATCTGCGTGCTAATGACTCCCAAATCTATATTCATGCTTTAGACCCCACCCAACCCTCCAAATATATCCAATCACCCAGTTTTCTCAATTCTACTTCCTACGTATATTTAAAATGTAATAACTTTTCTTCATTCCTAAACAGTCTACTAGTCCAGCCTCTTATTTGGCCGCACTTCAATCTATTTTTCACATATAACCATGATGATCTTTCTCGAACACAATTCATTCTTTTAATGCTCATCTTAAAACATTAAAAGAACTTTCCTTGCCATTGGGACAAAGTACAAAACCTTTCTGATTGCTAAAACATCCTGCACTACTTGCCTTTTCAGCCCCATCTCTTGTCGCTCACCCACAGGATACCCAATGTTCCAGAAAGCTATCCTGGATCTCTTCTGCAAACAAATGGAAGGTATCTTGCTCTCCTCTGTCCACCTATATATTCTATCCCCTCAGTCTGGGTGGGAAGAGTAGGAAAGGAAAACAGTTTCAAACCCATTTTTCTCACTTGAACTTCATCAAGTCAATCACAACTTCACCCATCCTCCATAGCTGTATTCTCAGTTTATCTATTATTTTTAGGATCAACAACATTGTTCTTAACTTCCCACTGCTGTAAAAGTGCCTCTGTTCCCAGAGCAGGGAATAATTTATTTTAGTCATGAGATACACTAATGATATTCTTTTTTTTCTCAGGGTTCAAATTTATCTCAGAAAGGTCTATTTTTTTTTCTAAGATGTTTGCCTATAACTAAAGAGAATATTATCCCTTCAATCTATACTGTAATTTAAGCGTAGGATTTTTCCAAAGTTTGGCAGAAAAGATACCTGAGCCTTTGTACAATTTAATCTTTAATTGTTTCATTGTTTTAATAACTTTTAGTAAATTCAATCACCACTTAACTAGGGAAAATTGTGTTCTTGTAGTATGAGTCATAGAGTCATGAAAGAACATAAGATTAAAAAGCAAAGGAATGGAGCCTAAGATTAAGAACCAGAAAGATGAGTTTTATTCTCTGTCCTTACACACCATTTGACCTGGACACTTCACTTACAGGTTTTAGGGCATTAAGTTTTTCTTCTTGAAAATAGGTATTGTGATATAATTTTTGTGTTATAATTTATATGTATCTCTATACTCTATAGAGTATTATATAGAGTATCTCTATACTCTATACTCTATTCTTAGTCATTAGCATTTGATTCTCCCAGAACATGTTGGATATTTTTTTTTTGGATATTTTTATATCCACTTTAAAAATGAGAAAATAGAGGTTCAAACAGGTTAAGAGACTTTTTCAAGATCATTTAGATTTTAAATGATGTGTCCAGAAATTCTGACATTAGAGCTCTTATTATTTCTATTCTCCCACGCTGAATATGTCTCTTCAACAAGAAGACAAGATGGAGATTTGATTTACATTTATTCTGAGGTTTTTTGTTTCTGTTTTATTTATCTTGTTTTGTTTGTGTGTTTGCTTGTGTTGCTAAGATGCTACCTGCAGGATTGCCTGAGCTAAGTGGAATCCAAGACCTGAAATATGTGTATAATAATCTTCGTCCACAAGACACAGACCTGGAAGCGACAAGTCATTTTACCAAGTAAGATTCGCAGTGAATGTGTGAGTATGCATGAATACAGACACATGTTTCACATTTGAGATGATTTTAGGGTGAACAGTCATTGGTATGAAGCTGTCATTTCTACAACAAGTTTGTGTCTTTTTGCCAAGGGATAGAAAAGGAGCAATGTGAATGTCTAGCAGAAGGCCTGAGTCAGTGTTTCTGTAGCAAGCTATTGTTTGCTAACCAGCCTCCTCATATAATACATTACTCAATAAGAGGTCATTGAAAAGAGCAAGAGCTGACATAAATAAATTGGTTGTTCTACTTGAACTATGTCCAGAAAAACAATTTGGATAAAAGAGATTTATGATGAGATATGGACTCACTAATTTCATCTCTAAGATGATACAAATATTGGAATATTTGGTGACTATCTTCTATTTTTAATATAGTTTTTATTAAGCAAGTCTGGGGCAACACTAGTGTACATCAAGTTCAGAGTCTGGGCACAATACAGTGATGATCGGTTAGACTCAAAATTATTGTCAGAAGGGTGGTACATTTTATAATATAAGATTCTTTTGAACTTCAGTTTTTGAATGTATAGCAAAATTGCTAGCAAATTTTAGGTGCTCAATAAATGTTAGCTGTAATTATTATCCTAGTAAATATTTTAAATAGAGAAATACAGTGTCCTTTCCTATAATTTCTTGATATTGAAACTTATTTGAGTCTAATTTTTAATTTTTCTAATATTTTCAACTGGAAATTTGGAAACACAAATTATAGTTTTTAATAGATATATGCGCTGCCCTTTTGAAGAAAACAGTACTTATAGTTCCCACACAGGTATTACTTTTCTCTCCTTTTTCCAGAATGTATAGTGCAGAATCTGTCTCCATTCCAAGAGAGTCAGGGGAGTTCAAGGGGATGCATGTCCTAAACACTTGGAGAATTTCACTTTTGCAAGGAATCTCTGTTTCATGAACTTGAATGTATAGGCTGCTCTTGTGGTTGAGTAGAAGCAATATGACAGAATCACAGAATATTAGAGCAGGAAGAGCCCTTATAGTTAATTTATTCTGACAATAAATATGCAAACTAGAAAACCGAGATCCAAAGAATTAAGAGGCTTGCCCACGATTAAAAGAAGTAGCAAGAAATAGAGCTAGGACTAGGGCCCAAAGCTAAGACTTTGATCGCATGCTCTAGGGTTTTTTCAACATTTACCGTTGGAAAGTATATATGATTAAGGAACTCCAGGCAGAGCCCCTGCCAAAAATATTCTTTCCTGCTATCTGGTTTGTTTCTGAAATTCTACCATTAGAAATTCTTTCGGTGAGTCTGGTAGGTTTTTTGAGTCTTGAAAATGCCCTTTAATAGTAAAGTTACCTCTGAAAGAAGCTTTTGTTTATATCCACTTAGAAAACTACAAATATTAGTTGACAACTGTCTGTGGCCAAAGACACTAGCTTGAAGACTGGCAGAGCTGTTTCAGATCCTTGGTTTCAAGGATGAGGGACTCGCAAGTTGCCTCAACTAATGGAGACAAGGGACTTGTATGAGAAATCCCAAGGAAGGGCTGACAGCCTGCCTCAGGAAAAGCAGAAGGACATCTGTCACAGAGCCTGGAAGGTCCTTCGGAGTTCAAGAGAGCTCTGGGGATCTCATGAGTAGGAATCAGCCTTTCAGTCTAGCTGCCATCCCTTGTCCCATTAACTATACCCGAGGTGGATGGGTTAATATGGTACCAAAAATAGTCCCCTCAGGCTATCCCATCAGGGTCTGACCAGGATGCCTTTCTTTAAAGTGGGCGGCAGTAAGGCAGGCACAATTATTGACATGTCATTGAGACAGGGTGGGGAGATACGGGAGGAGCATAGAGAGGGCCAGGAAAGGTGGAGGTTAAAAACGTGATTGGGCTGCAACCTGTGTTTGATATGTCATTGCTTGGACAAAGCAATCATAGTGCTGCAGTTCACAAATTATCCCTCCTACAATTTAAAACAAAGGAGAAAACTATATATTGGACGAAAAAAGCTCTTTCAGGCCATGGCCACAGGAAAAAGGTAAATAGGCTTTATTTGTCTGCCGGAGTCCCATCCCTCCACATCCTCCAACTTCATCTGACACACTCAGATCTGTAAGGGGCAGAGTCTTAGAGATGGGTGAGCTTGCCTCTGTTGACTCATGCTTCCCTTCCTGTTTAAGAGGATGTGAACTAATACAGCAAATAGAGCTGAAGCCAGTATCTTCCTAGCAGTGAGCTAGACCTCATTATCCTGCCTGCATATCTCTGCCAGGCTAGTTTTCTCACTTTCAGATGTTGTGTAGTATGTTCTGTTAATTAAATACAACTTTATGGTAAATAACTTGTTCTCCATGGCAGACTTAAAAGGCATCTAGTCATCTAAATTAGGGCACGTCATTTCTCTTCAATAATTGTCTTTGACTTGCCATTTCTTACCTCTTACTTTTGAGGACCTTATAAATTTGATTGTCTTTATCAAGGTTCATCCACACCACCTCTATTATTCCCAGATGAATTCTTGTCAGGATAGATCACGTTGTCAATATACATTCATTCCTGCTTTGTCTGTTTAACTCACATGCATAGCCTCATCAAAAACGCTCCCTAAGAATCATAAAATTACTAGAATAGAGGGGGTGTCTGATCTAGGTCTGATTCAGTCCTACCCATCCCTTGAGACTCTGGACCTCATCCACAAAATCTTCTCAGATTATTCTAGTACCAACTACTCTTTTCTTCTTTAATTCTACAGAACATGAATTATTTCATGATATGCTTCATTTATTACTGAATTACATACTGTCTAGTATATCACCTAAGTAAATATGCTTGTTGGTTATATCAGTATGTCCCAAGTAAAGCAGTGGACATATTCCCTCTTCCCCACTTCCAAAAGTCCAAAAGTATCTGAATGTGAAACAAGTTCTAGTCCCTTAAAATATATTAAAAAGTTTAATTTAACAGAAAATACAATTTAAACATGAAACATTAAGTGTATAGAAGTCATATAACAATGGCTAACATTTAATACAGTGCTTCTTATATTTCAAGCCTTACTCTAAGTACTTTTCATACAGTAACTTATTTAATCATCATAACAAGTCTATGAGGTAGTATCACTTTTATCTACATTTTTAGATTAGGAAATTGAGACCCCAGAGAAATAAAATGATTTGCCAGAGGATACAGCCTGCAGGAGACAAAGCCACAATTCGAATCCAGGAGTCATGCTCCAGAGTGTGGGGTCTTAAATTCTACCCTGTGTGCTCAAATCCACCCCTCCCATATGCAGGCTTCCGGGTATGTGCTGCTTCATAATTCAGACCACAGTTTTCTCAAGGTTCCTCAGAGCCCATGTTGGCTGCAGTTTCACCAAGGTGACCCTATAACCTTCCTTGGGCACTAATCCTCCTTCCTGAATATCCCGAGCCTTGGTGGACAGAGTCCCTTCCCAGAACTATTATCTCTGTGCTACCACCAAGTGTCCCCTGGGTGTTTGGTTCAGGATCTGCTATAACGACTGCCCTGGGAGACCCCCATGGGATAATTTGACTAATGATGCCAAGTCTGTCACCTTCCTTCTTTTTTCTGTTTGGCCCATTACCAGGTGCCTTGAACCTCTCTATATTGTTTTCCACTTTTCTTCTCAGAGAAATCTCCCATGAGACTCACCCTACCATTAATTTCCAAGAGCCTGTCTCAGTAGTATCTTTTATCCTAAAATCTCAATTATGTACCTTTATTTTTTATATATGATTTAATATGTTTTGATATTTCCTTTTCAGCTCTTCTCTAAGTTCCTTGGTCAGCATATGTAGATCAAATGTTGAGGATCTTTTCTATCACACATTCCATCCAGCACTTTGAAGAACCTATTATTGAGGTTCAAGAAGCCTCAGTTGAATGTGACTGTGATTCTTTACCATTTAAAAAAGTTACTTAAACTCTCTGTTATTTAGATATTTAAAATTCTAAAGAAAATTATACAATATTTCTTTTGTTAATTCTTAAACATTATGTATAGAGTGAATTTATAAAAGTAGGCTGGTGAATTAAAAATAATAAGGGAACCTTAAAAATTATGTGCACTTGTTTACTTTTCTGTGTAAATAATACTGTTATCTTAAGCTATGTTCTCTGACATTATATGGATATCAAAACTTAAGGAAAAACTTGAAGTGCAAATGTCAGTGCACATAATTTACCAAAAAAGAAATCAAGTTCATTAATGGATCCAACATTGGTCTTGGTGCTTCAATGAGTGTCATTAACTCGGATATACTTTTGAGAGGCCCCGTATATTTAAATACCTTGTTCTCTTTGTTCTGAAAAGCTGAAAGTGTTTTATGCCACTTTTTATTTGGATACTACTAAGATACAGATAAAAATGAGACAAAAATCCACCCACTCTCACCACCACCACTAAGCTCACAGATGTGGGTCATGAATAAGGACTAAGCCATCTGAGACACAGCATGTGTGGATACCTTAAGTGCCCTAGTCCTGACCACAGTATTAGCATTAAGAGGCTGCCCCTCTTGACCCTGTTTGAGACTTGAAAGAAAGAAATGGCTTTTCCTGCCTCTCTGAGGGAGTCCTCTATTTATGAACAATACAGGATCTTACTTCACTCTTGGGTATTCACATTCTGGGTTAAGAGCTGATCATAAGAGTTTCAGAGGATGCTGTACTCTGCGTGGCATTAAAAAATTATATTACAATGAATGGCATTTAGAGAAAAATGAAAATAAAATTGGTTTACTGGACACAAAGGTTTTTCACATCATTGCCAACTCCTCTCTCTGCTTCCCTTACTCTTTTAGTCCCCTTGCAGCTGAGTTCTGTTGAATAGAGTCAAGAAAGTGTCATGACTCAGTCCCTGCAAATTGATATTCTCATGTAATATCTCTGCCGAGCCCACTGCTAGGCAACAAAGGCAACCATCCATTAAAATGCCGTCCAAATGGGTTGTTTCAGAATTTTCAATCACTCTCACACCTCGGGTTAGCTGTCTTTAGAAACAGATAACCTATTTCACAGACCAGACTCGGACCATTAAGCATAAATTTCCTGGCCTACCTCCCCTCCCACATGCAGATTATGCTTTTTACTTTACCCATTTCCTCCTCCAGAAATGTGAGAAGAAATTTTCCATGTATTCCCCTATACTCCATTTGGCCTGCCAGGCAGATTCTTTGGTTTAGTAAGTATAAGATCCCCTGCTCTTCAGCTAAAGAGAAGAGCAGCTTGAAGACAGCTTGAAGCAAAACAAAACTCCAGACTTCAGAATAACAAATTATTTGCATTAGTGAGGTATTTTGATAGCAAGAACTAGATTCTATCTGGTTTCCTTGGGGAACAGGGTATACGTGGACTCAAACTGTAACGTAACAAACTCCAGAAACCAATATGGCCGACCAGTTTCTAAAGGAAATGAAGACCTTCTCCTCTGCTTATCTCTACCTAGCATATTCTACTTCTTTTTCCCTACTGGCCAGTATTCTCTGATATAAATTCCAGAGAGAGACAGTCTAATTGACTTAACTAGTTGCCTTTGACCCTACTGGACAGGGTCCTTCATGCCAAGCCATCATGGATTCTGTTGCCCATCCTTATTCTTAACATGGGCCACCCCATCACAAAGAACAGCCTGGAGCTTCTTCTCTGAACTTTGAGCTTTAGAAAGAACAGTCTTAATTATGAGGGGCCATTGGGAAGAGCAGACACAATGACTGTCCCAACAAGTACAACTGTGAAGCTGCTGAAAATGTTGATAGCATCCAGAGAGAGTGCTTCTGGACTTCACTTCACAAACACAGGAGTCAGAATCTCTGAGCCACCTAGAGTGTGCAGACACAATGCCAGAAATTCCCAGCTTTCCCTGTATTCCTTCCTGTTTATTTCTCACGGTTATAGGGTGAGACAAGACTCTTTATGCTCAAATGTCTCAAAACATAATTCAATGGCTTTCTATCTGGTTTCTCTTCAGAATTGAGAAACGGAGTACAGGACAGGAATGCAGATCCCTGGGTTCTTTTATCATTAAAGTTTCTTGATTTTTTTTTAGTACTTTGCAAATTGTCATCTCATGGATTGTTGTAATTCCATAAATGTGGGTCAAAGTTTTTCTTTGCCTTAGCTTAACCGTGGATACCTACAGAAATAAATACTCGTAAGAAAAAACAAACAAAAAAACAGAACCTAGAGGAACTAACAATCATGACGTCCAACTTTCCTTAAATGAAGAAAGCAGATTCAAAGGGAAATGCAAGTTAAAATAAGTGGCATTTCTCCTTTCGTTGTGATAGTTTCCCATTTTAAAAAATTTCATTATAAGCACTAATCTGAACTAAATTGACTTTTTAAACTACGTTTTTTAAACTGCAGATATGACAGCTTTTACAATACATCAATAAAATAAGGTAGCTTTTGGAGGGGAGGTGAGGATAGAAGCCTGGAATGTCATTTCACTGGCATGGTACTTATACATAGTAAGACCAGCCCATCAATATTTCCCTAGTTTCTTTATTCCATTTGCTCTGATTTGGCTAAATTTTGTAAGGAGCCTCCATAAGAAAGTGTAGGAATTACTTATTGTATTCAAAGCCATGGAGCCTGGAATTCTTGTTTGTATGCAGTTAGGGGCCTGTGATGACATTTGCATAAGACTTGCTGACCTTGTAGATGAACTATGAAGACTAGAAACTTCAACTTGGAAAACAGCAAAATCTTTCATTTTTTAAGCCAAGTTCTAAACTATGAAGCAGGAGAAAAAGTGAAAAGAAAAGAGAAAACGATAAGAAACTCTGAAGTTGCCTCTTGTTTTAATCCCTAACATCTCTTTCAAAAGGATTTGAAAGAGGATTTCAAAAGAGTTTACCACAAGTCAGTTTTCACAGAGCCATAAATCTGTACATGTGTTTTCCTTTGTATCTCTCTATCTGTAGTTTACTACCTTTTGGGCTCATATATATATTCATTTTTTTTACTTATTTGGTAGTAAGCTTTCTGAAATAATATTTGCATAATATTATTCTATTTCCAATAACTTTTTATATGTTACTTCCTTTGATTCTATCGATAATCCCAGGGAATGGCATGGTCTAGTCTTCAACTATGTTTCCTATATGAAATGACTGAAAGCTAATTGAATTTCTTGGATCACGGGCAGAACTGATGAGTTCAAAAGATAACAAAATTGATTTCTTGCATAATGGGTGCTCTTCCCAGGACCCTAAACAAAATCATATGGAAAAAAAAGTCCTACATACAAAACTGATAATCTCAGATAATACAGATGTTCTTTAACTGTAGTGTCTTTGGATTAGTTGAAAGAATATAGTAAAAAAAATCTAAATGCTTAAAGTTGTGTTTCCCAAATTAGGGTACCGTGCCATCAAAGCTACAAGGATTAACATGAGATACCCTTTTTTAGTATCTGTTTTATTTAAAAGATTAGAACATGAAGCTTAAATTTTTGTCTTCACACAAATGTACATACATGTTACGTAAATATGCAACCAAAACCATCAGGTGCTCTCTTTCCCATGTCAGACAACCTTGAATTTTTTTAAATAAAAGTGCATAGAGAGGAACTTTTTAAAAAATTGTGTACTAAGACTGCATCAGCAATGATTATTCATTGAATTCATTTAAAATGTTAATTTTTTGGTTAAAAAATATTTTGAGTAATTCTGAATACTTATTGGTCCAATATAAATTTGTAACAAAATAGGAATTATCTTGATAGCATTTTTTATTGGTTTAGCTATGAGAAAGTACTGGTCAGATATATTATAGATTACAAATTCAACACTGAACCATTATTTTTCTTCATGGAATAAAAGAAATTATGACAAAGTTGTATTAATTCATTGTTCCCTCTGAATAGTTAAGAATGACTCTCAGAGCTAGACACTCAGTAACTCCAATACAAAAAAGAAAAGGAAAAGTAATGTCTTCTTTACATGTGCCAAAATCACTCACTGCAGCAAAAATGAAGTTTGAGAGTTAGATGAAGAAATTTGTTCATGGGGAGTGTGAGTCACTTGAAACTCTTCCATTTATATATGATAAAATTACAGTGTCAATGGTAAAATAAGAACATTCTCATGCAAATTCCTTCACAGAAAAAGTCACTTGAGAAATATTTCCCTGTGACTCTTAAAGAAACTGACCAGTGAAATAGGTCAGTGTTCTATCAAACCGCAAAATGATATCAACGACTTCAGCAACAGAAATATGCTCTTGTTGAAATTCCTGTCAAGGGTTGCCCGAGAACCTTCTCTTGATCGCCACTCCACACATTTAGGCATCTCTCTTCAATGGTTACTCTGATGTAGTTCATGAAGCAGTTGGAAACGTTTTGCCAATTATGCTCTAATAAAGGTGTTTAAAAAAAAAGAAAAGAAACGTTTGCCATTTGTAGTCACATATTAATATAAATGTGAGTTCAAAAAATATAATATTTAACCTGAGGAAACAAATCTGCCTATAGGCTAAACCTGATGTGAAAGATTAGACATCTTGGATTTAACCCAGTTTTCTGAGACTGATAAACTCCATTGCCCATTCACACACACACATAGCTAGGAAACCTATTAGTAGCAGTTGTTTCTGATGATAAGCAATTTAAAATATTTGTATCCTATAAAAAGGCACATCTGTTCTGAAGTAGGATACAATTTGTACACATGTTTAAGATGGGACCTATGGCTTAAGAAATTTTATCTTAATGTATGCCCCTTTGGACTGTGTTCCCTAGATGCAAGAAATACTGTTAATTTTTTTTTTTTCTGTCTAAGGGTTATTCCTATGTAAAAATTAAAGGATCGTTGTTTTAGTGACTTTGTTCCACCTGGGAATTCCATACTCATTTATTGGCTTATTTTTCACTTAAAGACAAAGTTGGAAGACTGTTCATTATAAATAATCCACAATGAGAGCAAAGACTTTCTAAATGTGTTAGAATCTTTCCTTGCTACTTTCTAAATGATGTCACCTTTGGTATGCATTTAACCTCTCGAGGTCTTTTTCTTATCTGTTGCCAAAATAATTTTACTGCTCACCTCTAAGGATGAAAAGATTAACATAAGGCATTTAGTGCAGTGCCTGCCAAAGGATATATACTCCCTGAGGGCAGAAATCTGATTTCTCTCCTTCACCTCTATGTCCCAGTACAAAGAACAGTGCCTAGCAGGAAGTTAGAAGTGTTTATCAAGACTGCCTGGAGGATTTCCTTAGGAAATTTGAGAACTGAATCCTTCTACATGCTGCTTTGGATTTATAACATAAGGATACTCCAAAGCATAATCCAGCTGAAGCTGCCATTAAAATAGATAAATCAGAGAGCTGCCTCTTGGATAAATCAGATCCTCGTAGAGGCCTGAAACTTACTGCTTTCAGGTCCCCAGTCCTAAATTGGGTCATATTTAACAACATTATTTTATCTGACCTGTTAAATCTGCCACTTGAGAAACTGGAGATGCATTTAGATGAAAGTCTGCATTAAAAATCTAAGTTTATCGTAAAAGTTCATCCTTCATCTCCAGTTTTCTTGCATCTTAACTGCTGGGCAATGTAAGAATAAGGCCTAGAGATAGTTGAGATTATGTGAGTGTGAGTACATCAGAACTTAAGAATTATGGTTCATAAGCCTACCTTCATGAAAAGTGAGTACATGCTATCATCCTAGAGCTTTCCACCTCAACACATAAAATATGCTCAGTAACTATTTGTTGAATGAGTGAGAGAATGGTAGGGTCTCTGTAAATCATGATTAGTATTATACTCTTACTGCTATTATTACCTTCATGTCTTTGAACTACTGATAAAGAAAGAAATGAATGTTTTATACTGCACTATGTACCCATAAATTCATAAAGTCAAAGGACATCTTTAAAAATAATGAACACTGTGGAAATGAATAATGATCAGGGTCATATTTTAACCCTTCATAGCAAATTTTGTCCAATGTTGATGTATAATAATGGAAAATTTTGGATTTTTTTTTAGGTCTAATACCAGAACAAGATAAATGGGCTTGAAGTTTTATAAAAATGAGGGGGAAATTATTAAACATTATTGAACTACATTTTTAACTTTGAGGGCATGGCTGATTTGTTGTAAAGAAGGCATTGCTTGGTAACTTTGATAGATGCCAACCAAGAAAAGCAGTGTTTGATTACATTCAACATCTGTTCCTCATGGAAATATTTTAGTAAGCTCAGAATAGAAGGAAACTTAGATAAACATACTTTTTTAAGTGAAAAATTATAAGCATTCCCATTAATGTCAGGAAAAATATAATAATGCCTCTATCTTGTTAGTAAAGCTCTATATTTAAGCTTTGTTATATTGTTATTTTCCACTTGAATAAGAAAACAAATAAAACAATTCCATATAATTTTTTTAAATTTTTGAAATAAGAATTTAGTACAGTAAGTGGTTGCAAGATAAACATTCAACACTCAGTAATGAAAAATTAGAGAGGGAATATTATATGATCACCTAAATAGATACAGAAAATTCAGTTATTAAAATTTAGAATCACTCATTATTTTAAAACTCTCTAGAAATAGAAAGGAATGTCCTTAAACCTGTAGCTAAAAACCTACAGAAAACATTATACTTAGCGGTAAAACATTAAAAGCTTTTCCTCTGTAATCAAACAAATGAAAAATGCCTGCTATCACCACTTCCATTTAACATTGAACTGGAGGTCTTAGCAGTGCAAAGGGTGACAGAAAACTCTGTCATTATTTGCAGATAACATGACTGTGTCCATGCAAATTTCAAAAGAATATACAGTGTATTGTTAGAATTAATGACTTAAAAATCTATTCATATATTAACAAATAATTAGTTAAAATAAAATTTAGAAAAAGCTAGAATTTACAATTCACAATAAATCCAACAAAAGATATGGAAAACATCCACAGAAAAAAATTCTAAAATTATACAGAAAGATGTAAAATAAGACCCAACTAAATGGAGAAATATGCCATGTTTAGTGGTTGCGTGTCTCAATACTGCAGAGATGTTGATTCTTCCCAAATTAATTTATAGTTTAATGAAATGTCACACAAATCCTTACACATTTATTTTGTGTATTGGTAAGCTTGATAAGGTGATTCTAAAATATATTCGGGAAGTCAAAGGACCTAAAATCATGAAAAAAAACCTGAAAAAGAACAAGGTAAAAGA